>NC_073359.2:31131666-31775000 GCF_027580225.2 Misgurnus anguillicaudatus | reverse complement strand
CACACACACACACACACACACACACACACACACACACACACACACACACACACACACACACACTATATACATATATTTACAATTTTAAAGAAATATTACTTACTGTATACTTACTGAAATAGTCCATTACTGTCTAGCAATGTGTGTTTATATTTAAAACGAAAACAAATGTTTGTCTTTATAAAAGACATTTCATAAAGTTTATTGAGTTGGATCACATGATTAGGGACCATCAATGCTCACTGATTTTTGCGTTGCATTGTGGGAATTTTTAGAGACAGGAGACGGCCTTTACATGGCCGACTCCCTGATCAATGCCCTGACTACTGAACAAGGGAGCTGATTGAGACATACCCATAGACTTAAAAAATATAGATGTAGGGTCCGTGAGAGCTTTTTTTAAAGCTTATCATTGGGGAAGCCTCTCGTCACCACACATCACTCACAGATAACCGAAAATGGGTAAATAGGATAAATATAAGAGAGCCCTCACAGAGGGCAACAAAGTGAAGAGGTAGTTGCCAGGGTGGGAAGTTTCAATGACCCGTGGAAAACCCTCTGGAATGTTGGTCACAGTACACTGGAGAAACATCACTGAAGCTATAGCTCAATGCCCGGATCTTTTGTGGGGACTCTTACCCTGTGTTAGACACAGATGAGAGATACATGTAGAAAATGAAGAGTAGAAACATTGACAAACATCTACAAATGCATGTACAGCAGGCACTTATTTTAACACATGATGCACATGGTTCACATGACGCGTCAAGCACATATTTTTAAATGACAAACGACACACATGATGGGCTAAATAAAAATCCCTCGAAAAAGAATTCACCGACTGCCACTGCAATGCGAAATATCAAAGACAAGGTCAAAAAAATAAATAAAGGATTTATTTTTAGTGCAGTTGTTTGTAGTTCATGTCTGTTTGAGGTACAGTGAGTGAAATAATTATTTGATACCCTGCTGAAGTTTACAGACTTAAACAAATGAAAGTGTTTATAATTTTTATGGTAGGTTTACTTAAACTGATAGAGAATCTAAAAAATAAAAGAAAAAAATTAAATGCTAAAATAAAAATGTAAACATTAAATTATATCATTTTCAAGGTGATAAAGCATAATTTGAAGAAGCAACAAAATCAAGCAGTTATGCAGTTAACAGCACAACAACCCACCCCAGGAAAGCAGTCTTATATTATTAAAACAACAAATTATATTAGCAATAACAACATTAAATAATATGTATTTCTATATGCTAACCTTTAGGTTTTTTATATCTTTTGAATATAATAGGAATTATAGAACTTTTATGTCATTGTTTATAACCCATTTTTATACAATACTTTTTATAAAATAACAACCTGAAAAAGCTGTAGAAAGAACATGTCAAGCACAACATTGCTTCTGGTGAGTTGTGCAAAACCTTGATTGCTATTTCTTTAGGCATTGTGTCTAATTATTTTCTCGCACATGCGCTGTTGTACGTGGACTATCCGCACAGTCTTAAATTCTTAATTTTTCTACATATACACTGCACAGATTTTGTATAATTTTATTTAACACTATCGAGTTTATTTAACACCAATTTAATCTTTATGTAAGATATACACATTTGTTTGTACTGCTAAACTAAAATTGTTTATTGTTTGCCTTAATAAAAGTGTGTAAATAAAACATACAGCTGTTAAATTAAAACTACTTTTCATTTTCAAAAAGCTAAATAAAATGTATCAATAATTATTGTTATAGAATGATATAACACGTTATATGGATGATAAACATTTTAGCATTTTCGCCCAGCCAGTCATTATGAATACAGTACACACTTGACTCAGCATCTATTTCTTATGTCTCTATCAAATGTTGAAATGTACAGTAGGATCCTAGCACTTAGGAAAAATATTTTTTTAATTATTTTGTAAGTCATATTAGCTAAATGCTTAATTGTAATGGTAACTTATATGTAATGGATGTGCAGCGCATTGATGTTATAACAATAATAAAAACGCAGATTATGATTACAATTAATTAAATACATTTTCTTTTTCTGTCCCATTAAAAAATAAAAGGAAAATTATTTTGTTTACTGTAGCAGCAACTCATGCATTGCTGGTTGCTTGCTAACAGACCTGACAGTTGATAGCCGAACATGATTAAGCGATTTAAGATTTCCTAACTAGATATGAGATAAGATTTGGTGAGATAAGATGAGAATCCTAAAACAACTTAAGATTTGCTTCTATAATATAAATTTTTAAAAAATCTTAATTTAACACATCATATCTTAAGTTAAGACCTAAGATAGAAAGTTTATGTAATACACCCCCTGGTTTATACATTCATCCCAGGAGAGATTTTAGCCAGTTGTTTTAACCAGTTTTATCACAGAATTTCAACTGATAGCACTACTATAATGGTCATTCAACAAAAAAGGTGGAAATGCTTGTCCCTTGCTTTTGCAGACCCCTTAATCATTTAATTTGACCCAATAATCCCATTATGATATATATTTAATAAATATAGACTGTCCTTAACATGATGAGAGAGTTTATTTATGTAATTTTCTTTTTTTTCCTTTTTTAAACTTTTTTTTAAATGTCTGGTCCTGAAAATTGCCCTTTCCCTTTGATCATACATGGAAGTTGAACTGTGTACTTATTATTTAAAACCATGTTTTTTATAAAACAAATCTAATTTACATTTACCTTTAACCCTATATGAATTTACCACAACACTGAAATGGTAAAAAAATACACTATTAATATGAATAATATCAAATAAATATTTGTCCCCCAAATATATGTCATTGGGGTTACCCTACCCAAAGCACTTTTATTTTGAAACAATGCATCAGCTCTTTGAAGTTTTTCTTGGGTCAAGACTCAAGAGGTCAGTGGAAGAAGTGCAGTGGAGGAAGGCAAAGGGTTTGTGAGATGTGTTACCTTATTTGTCTAAAATATCATGATATATCTAAGAATTTTGAGATAAGATTTTTTGGGTGTCATTAGTGTTACTCTTTTTTATAGATGGGAGTGTTAAGATCTTTACATAAAAATACATTATACTGAATAAGTATGTGATTGTTACATCTCTGATGAAATAGCACATGGCTAATGGCAGCCATTTTGTTAACATTTTTGTTTTTTCTGTAAATTGACATTAGTGTTCCCGTCATTGGTGTTACCGTATTCTCTAATGAGTACTTCCTAAGCACTATTCCTTTAACTGACCAACATAAAAGCATAAAAACAAAACAAGATGAAAAAATGTTTAAGTTTATAAGTTTTATCATATTCATTATCTATTATTATATTCTCATTTTGTCAGTTATTGAATATACAACGTCATGGATTCTTTATTAAAAAGTATTAAAAATTAAACATAGATTAAGCTCCCCGTTTTGCGGATTCATAGATTTGACAAGTTAATTAATGCTATTATAGAAGTTTTGGGTGTTTTGAAAGAAGTTCATTTCATCACCCGAATTCCACCTTTTCTGTAGAATGACCAAAATGTATTAACAGTGCTGTGCAGAATAAAAATCATTATATAAATCTTGTATTAGCTGAAGATGTTCCTTACCTAGCAGTCCTAGAGCGACGTCTGTAAAGAAAAACAGCGACAGCAACAGCAAGAACCAGAAGAACAACACAGACTCCTGCTATAACACCTGAAGACTTACTAGAAGACTGATCTTTATCTGAGAGAGAGAGAGAGAGAGAGAGAGAGAGAGAGAGAGAGAGAGAGAGAGAGAGAGAGAGAGAGAGAGAGAGAGAGAGATCCCATATAAGCAGTCAGACACTTGAGATGAGCTCAACACATTGGCATTGGTGGAGAAACTCAGAACTGAAATCTTACATAAGGGATCATGGAGTAAGACAGGGATGTAGTCTGAGACCAAACTGAGACCTATTCTGACAAAATCTACATTATTGAACTGGCAGAAGTTTGGACCGCTCCAGGTCTATCTCTACATAAATCCGCAATTAAATTATATGGAGGAGACTTATCTGGGCATTGAGATCTCAGCATCAGGAGGTTTTCATCTGGCTGTGATTTATTTTGTCCACCATGATAAATTTTCCGGTGTAATTAAACAGCAACAATGTTGACGTTGTCATTAAAAAAGAAAATAAACAGTTCATGTAGGCAAAGGAAACGTAATTTTTGTATTATAAATTGCTAATCTAAAGGGTTGATTCAGATATTGTAACTTAATAAATAAGATGTGTCGACACATTTGTAATGAAGCTCCATCGTATCTGTTCCTGACTCGAGCATGCGTGACAGGAGACGTAAAGAATACAAACACAGCTGTCACCGGTGCTGTTAATATTCTGCCTCTATCCCATGTATTTAAAAAAGATGTCTTTGTATGTACTGTAGGATAGGGAGGCTATCCCAGACTTAACGCTTCAAAGCCAACAAAGCATGTTACTGTGCCACTAAACTCACTCTGTTGAGACGTTATAATAAACACATCTTTGAATAGCGCCACCAAACTCGCATTGTCTGTTTTTGATGATTTAGCCACCCATTTAATTGTAAAACAATTATTTAAACATTCATATGAAAGTTTAAGGTTAATACCTAACTGAGATTTAAAACAGAGTTTAAAGTAATGGAGCAACAGGATTAAAGATAATCTAGGTTTACTGTAAAATTTAAACCTGGATCAAAATGTAACCCTGATCATTTTTAAACAAGATTTAAAGTCTGGTGCAAGAAAATTATTAAATAAACCTGGATTTAAACCAGATTTAAGCCTAATCCTTGTTGGTGCAACCCACCCAGTGTCACAATTTGTTAAATTAAAGTATGTCTTTTGAAAAGTGTGTTTTCTTTCCCTATATCTGAAAACTTCTTAAAAACAACTTTCTCCAACTCAACTTTGAATTTGCACATTTATCATGTTTTTATCTCTGAATAAAGCACGCTGCATTGCCAAGTCCTTTGCTTTTTGGCAGAGTTCAGAATTTGGCTACCATTTAAACTGTTTCCAAGGTTGATATTTTTCTGTGGGTTAAAGATTGAAGGATTTTGTTCATAAGTTATTGGTATTTGGGCTGTGAATAGTCATTGGGATGCTTTTGGGCTAGTTTTAAATAACCATTGGACTGGTTTTGATTTGGGAGTCTGGCACCCCGGCTGGCTGTTTGGTTCGGATTATATAGAATGTACATGTAAACAAACATTTTAATAGGGTGCATGTAAACTGTACTGTCGTAACCTACAATCAGATTAAATTCAGTCGGATAGATACAATTTTGTGCATGTAAACATTGGCACTCTGTCTCAATCCACCTCTCTGAATTGCAGTAGTGTTGCAGATTGCAGATCTATCGTGTCAGATGAAACTGGCCTTCATGGGTAACTGTTAAAAGCGGAATATAAATAAAACCGAATTGAATTTAACTATAGTGAATAATATATGATAGTTAAAAGTCGCGCCCTGGTCACCAAAGTGATTGGTTACAAGTTTGTGATACAGAAAATGGAGGTTCTTTTAAACAACTTTAACTGCAGTTTAAAAGAGAAAATGCTCAGCAATGGTTTTGACTAATACATCTGGACATGATTTGTCTTAATAAACACTTTGCAGACATATAAACAACATTAAAAACCACATCAGGTTTTGAAACAGAGGTGAAGGGCCATTTAAAAGTGCCCGGTGGGCCTGATATGACTCGGAGTCCTAGTTTGCCCACCTCTGCTTGAAAGGATTAGTCTATTTTCTTAAAACAAATCAAGATAATTTACTCACCACCATGTCATCCAAAATGTTGATGTCTTTCTTTGTTCAGTTGAGAATGGACAAAGTAAATTATCTGGATTTTTTAAGAAAATGGACTAATCCTTTAAAACATGTTGGCTTAATTTATCAATGCAGAGTTGAGAACTGTGTAAAATATTACCTTCATTACTTTCATGACGTTCTTTCTGTGGATCAACACCTGGAGAAAAAACATAAAAAAATGAATACTATTCAGCTCTTCAGATAAGAAATCCTGTGAGAAGTAACCTAAATAAATGAACAAATAAGATATAAAGTCAAAATGATTGAGCTGTAAAGATAAATCAGCATTGTTTATCCTTTTGATCTTTTAACTTAATTTTTTTGTTATAGAAAAACAATTGAAAATGAGGGGGAAATCTCACTTTGATTTTTATTCTCTGAACCACATTGGCCACAATAATTTGTACACCTAAATAAATCGTATGAGTAAAATATCTATGAAATTTGTTCTCATTTATATTTACATTTTTAGCACAACATCATGGCCAGGAACGTAAAAGTGTCTGCTTTCTGTTTCACAGGAGTATAAATATGAACTAACATAAAGGCCAAATGTCCTTAAACATTCATCACAATGAGTAAACCAAACGTAAAGTAGTTCAGATGTCAATAAAAGATTGTGGAACTTCACAAAGTAGAAAGTGATTAACAAAACAGCAAAAACATTCACATTTACATCATCAAAACTATAAATAAAATACAAGATTTTTACAAGTCTGCCTAGAAGATGACACTTGTATAAACTGTTAAAAATTATTATAGCTGGAGAATTGCACAAATTAGTTGAGTTTGATGTAAAGTAATAATTTAAGAGCACTGACATAACAACAAGTTCTTTAGGAGGGTGAAGGAAAAATCTACTCTCATCCAACAAACAAACCCCAGGATATTCAGTTGCTTGATACCAGGATTGAGTTCAACAGTCAGGTGAACTAAATAAATTTGACCTGTGTTTATATATATGTTAAAATAATACAATTAAGTTACTAAAGAAATATCAATTGATCAATACATTTTGATGTATTATTTATTACTTTCCAGCTTTCTTAGCTCAAATTACACAAGGACTGTAAAACGTTTATATATTTATGTCTAAGTGATCTTTACTGTCTGATCTTCATCTCAGTGAAGTACAAAAAAATACTGACTGACTGAACTTTTATTATTATACTTACTTGACATATTGTTTATTACACTTATAAATCTGTTTTGGTGTAATGTTTCTAAATTGAATGATTCGATCTACTCACCTTTGACATTGATACTGAATGATCTGTGTATAGTATATATGTGACTGCCGACAGTGATATTGACTTCATAAGATCCAAAGTCATCAGCTGTGATGTTTGTGATGATGAGATCTCCAGTCTGATCATCCACCTGCAGTCTGTCTCTGAATCTCTCATCATGAACTTTATCATTTGTCTCCTTTCCATTTCTGATTATTTCAGCTACAGGAGAGTTGTTGTGTTGAATCCTCCACATCATCTTCTCATCTCCTGGTTTCTTGGTAACATTATTGTGTAGAAGGACAGAATCTCCCACCATCACTATGTTCACTTTATGAACAGACACATCTGAAAAACAAACAGAACAAGTCAAACTCTTGGACAGCTGAACAGAGACATCACCCAGACACAAACAGACAGCACTGATAGAGCTGTAAAGAGAGTCTCAAACTAGATTCAATAATAGTTAGAAATAAAGATACATAGCATTTGTAGTATTAACACTAATATCTTTTTGTTTTCCTGAGAACAGAAGGACTGTCTATTCACCTGTCAAACAACCAATGTGAAAAAAGAGGTTTCAATCTACAATTAAACAACTTTCTGAATAAGAAAAGTTTTAGACATATTTTTATATTTTCAGAGGGAATTGAGACGGAGGCCTAAATGACCCACTACAGGGCTCCAGACTGCCACCAAAATTTGAGAGTATGCCACTGAATTTTACATCCAGTCGCACATGTGCGACCAGTAAATCTGACCTTTTTTTTGTGATGTGAGACAGAATTTAAAACAGCACATTGTACTTTCTGCATCTATCATCAAACTATTTATAAGTAATACAGTGTATTACGTAGTAGAAATCTGAATATTTGGTTAGCATGTTGATTTACAGTATGTGCCCCTAAATTTTCTGGTTGCACCCCCAAAATTTTCAGTTGGGGGCCACTGTGCTCCTAGTGAAAAAAGTTAGTCTGGAGCCCTGCACTACTGTATCATTTCCCAAAAACATTATGATTGCAGCATTGTTCAACAATTCAGGTTTTTCTCAAGCTGTGGTTAAAAACATAGTTCTGTGTTAGTGTTGAGTAAAATAAGCAAGCAACATGCAGTAAATGTTACATGCATCATATCAATAATGTAAGAAGTACGGATGTAAAGAAAAAAAATGATACATAGTACCTCAGTGTGATGCCCGCTGTAAGGTATTTATTGAACTTTTACAAGAAGGAAAAAACTAATGCAGACTTGGAAAAATGCCATTTGTGTTTATTAAACAATGACTGAACATTACAATGATGTACAAATTAACCATGTCAAATCCTGTCCTCTTTTCTTAATCCTTTAATCATAACTGTAGATATAATATGGGTCAATTGATGAAATATGAAAATAATTGCACCAGCTGGACCTTGACAAAGGTCACATTTCCTATTTTTTCTGAAATTCAGGTTATTTTCTAAATTAGGTATTCATTTTAAAGTGCAAAAACAGTCAGTTTGAAACAGTCCAGTGTAGCATTTACAATTTAAAAAAAAAAAAATAATAATCATAATTAGACCATGTAATAAAAAAAATAAAGTTTCAGTGTAGTTTGTCCACTTTTGCGTCTTTAAAGGAATAGTCTATCCATTTTCCATTTTAAGCTATGTTATTACCTTAACTAAGAAGAGTTGATACATCCCTCTATCATCTGTGTGCGTGCACGTAAGCGCTGGAGCGCGCTGCGACACTTCGATAGCATTTAGCTTAGCCCCATTCATTCAATGGTACCATTTAGAGATAAAGTTAGAAGTGACCAAACACATCAACGTTTTTCCTATTTAAGACGAGTAGTTATACGAGCAAGTATGGTGGCACAAAATAAAATGTAGAGCTTTTCTAAGTGGATTTAAAAGAGGAACTATATTTTATGGTGGAATAGCACTGTTGGAAGTACTTCGACTCGGCGCAGTAACACTCTCCCTCTCATTATTTTTCAGGCGAGTCAAAGTACTCCCAAAAGTGCTATTCCGCCATTAAATATAGTTCCTCTTTTAAATCCGCTTAGAAAAGCACTACATTTTATTTTGTGCTAATGGAGATGGATGGATTGTTTTTCCCACGGTGGGCGTGGTTTTCAGGTTAAACACGTTGCACTCTGTCTCTGGCTGTTTCTCAATATGCGTTCTTCAGCGATCTTGCGTCCTCGTGTCCTCGCTCTACGTCATCATTAACGGTCGAAGTTCATTCCAATTCTCAAGAACGCAAGGACAGAGGACGCATGAAAATACCCGGATGTGTTCTTGATATCAAGGATGCATCGAGTGCAGACTTGCTGAAATCGCTTTACGCCCCAGAAGTCATTGCGGCAAAACTTCCGAGTTCGTTCTTCCAAGGTCGCCTGGCAAGACCGATCTCCACGAGGACGCAAGTCCGTTCTTTGCGTTCTTGGAATTGAGAAACAGCCTCTATACCTGCACACTTGCTGTTGCCAAGGAGATCTGATTTGTTAACTAGCCCACGTCTGTTTGCTAACGGTATTGCAGAGTTATTGATTTCAGTATGTCTAGAAGACAATGTGTTTTTGATGTGAGGGTAAAATAATATTGTACAGTATGGAGAGTAAATAAAAAAAGGAACAGTGCAATTCTTCCGCAGTGTAACTAGAAACTATTTCTGCTCTTGTGATTTTTGTAATGACTGGCTCCTTAAACCATGCATGAAGAGGTCAAATATTCTTTATTATCATGAAAATACCTGAAACAATTTGAAGAACAATGATAAAAATATTCCTGTAGACATTTCCTGGAATAGCGTTTGTAATGCTACTACTTCTGTGACACAAATGGAGTTTCTGCATGAGAGCGCCCCCTGTCGTTCGGATTTGCCGGGATTTCACCGTAATCAGGGCTCCAGACTAACTTTTTTCACTAGGAGCACAGTGGCCCCCAACTGAAAATTTTAGGGGCGCAACCAGAAAATGTAGGGGCACACACTGTAAACAACATGCTAACCAAATATTCATATTTCTACTCATTTCCACTGTATTACTAATAAATACTTTAATGATAGATGCAGAAAGTACAATGTGCTGTTTTCAAATTCAGTGTCAAATCACAAAAAAAGGTCAAATTAACTGGTCGCACATGTGCGACTGGATGTAAAATACAGTGGCACACTCTCAAATTTTGGTGGCAAAATGCCACCATTTGGTGGCAGTCTGGAGCCCTGGTAATTCATTCAAATTCATTCATTGAGAAAACGTGAATTTGCACGATTAATCGTTACAGCCCTATGCTGTAGTATACATTTCTCTTAGCACATTAGCTTGTGAGGTCATTTTATTAATACCAGATGTCTGCCTATAGCATAATGACACATACACAGAACATATGGTTTTAAGTCGCCGCCCGAAACTGTCTTTAAAAGTCCCTGTACCCCACAATAAATTGAACATTAAGCAACTGTCTGTCCATGTGCTTATGTTCCCAGGATCCTGCAAGTACTGTAAACTCTGATGCTCTGGTCTATTCAACATGGGTGGTATAGATTTATTCTAACACTAGCTAGTTAGTTTCTCCACCTATGCATCATACTATGGTAGTTCAGTTGCATTGTTGTATGGGAAATGCAGCACTGATATATCACATTAATAAAGTATTTCTTCAAATTAGGGATGAACCGATACCACTTTTTCCATCTCCGATCCAATTCTGATACCCGAATTCTGAGTATCGGCCGATTCCAATACCTGCCGATCCGATACTACTGTATTTTTCTTGAACAATTTAAATTACACACACACACACACACACACACACACACACACACACACACACACACACACACACACACACACACACACACACACACACACACACACACACACACACACACACACACACACACACACACACACACACACACACACTATAAATGTGTATAGTGCTTTCTGCTAAATCTAGCATAATATTACATATAATTATAATTTTAAATGTAAAAACCAATAATTTAAAATTATTTACAAGTTATAAGAACATTAGTAATTATTAACCATGGCAGTGTTTAGAAGAAAATTAAATAGGCACGTTTGATCAAATAAGTATGCTAAATATATTTTCCTTAATTGCGCAAAAAGTCACAGTAAAAAAGCTTTAGTGTGCAGATGATTATTTTGGGAATTATGCACTTAACAGGACCTTTATGCACATTTCGGGTGCAGAATTGATGCGCCTAAATCATAGTGAGTGTGTCTAAATCAGTTTGCAAGTAAGTTACAGTGTTTCTGTGAACATTAATATCTTGAAATGTGCGTTTGTTTCTTCACATGAAGCTATTGAGTGTAAGATGACTTTGATTAAAGTGCATAAAAACGTTTATGGTGCTTTTATAATACTTTGTCGTTTTAATCGCTTGTCAGTGACAACCATGGGTAACGCGCAGTATCGGAATCCGATCGGTCCTGTAAGTCCGATATCCAATCCAGCAAAAAAGGCCGGATCAGCCCCAATACCGATCCAGAATATCGGATCGGTGCATCCCTATTTCAAATATAAAGAATACTGGAGAAATGTGATCCAGAGAGGGTTTTGACCTTTTCAGATTTGTGATTTTATGTATATTTTATTTTATGTATTTTCTAAAGAAAGAAAAACACAGAGAGTCAAAATAATATGATGTGGTTATTGTTTGTATGTATATAGTAAGTGTATACAGTATATTACTACATACTGTACATTTTATTTAGATTGTTAAATAATGATAATAATAATAATATATGATAATCTAGTTAGAATATATTGATATACTTACAGACACTGAATCTCTTTATCATGATATTCTCTCCGCTGATCTCTAGTGTATAAAGTCCAGTGTGTTGAGTTGTGATGTTTGTGATGGTGAGATCTCCAGTCTCAGTGTTCATCTTCAGTCTGTCTCTGAATCTCCCATCAAGAACATCATCATTTATTCTGAGTGAATTGGCGTCCCTGTTGATTCTTGCTAGGAGATCCTGTTTATCTCCAAACATCCAGTCTATCACATCATCTTGCTGTATTTCAGTATTTGCGTGTAGAGTAACATTATCTCCCTCCATCAATGACACTGACTCATCTGTCACCACACCTGTAGATTACAAACAGAAAGAGTCAGAGATTAAACTCACATCCATAACATTGTTAATATAAAGATTAAATTCAGATCATCGAGTATTTAGTGGAAAATGTGTTTTTATATATAATCCCTATAATTACAAACTTTTTTGATTATGTGAGTGAAAGTGTGGCGCTGTCCACAATAGTGTTTGTAACACTAATATCCTATTCTAAACCTAAATCTTGACAAACGATATATTGTTGGAAAGCTCAAAGAGTATAATTTTCATATTTCATACCATTTGGGAAAAATTATGACATAGTGAGAGTCAGTTTCTAAAATGTTACGGGCCAACAGGTAGGCCAAATTTGTTTTTGCCTATTTAAAACACTAAACCCCTACTCTAAACCTAAAAAATCATGACAATAATATTTCAAAACCTTTTTGCAATAATAATAATGCTGTGATAGTAATTTATTACTTAGTGAGTATCAAGAGTATGCAGCAAAATCTAGTGGCAGTTGTTGGTACAACCACTACAAGTGTGACACAAAACCTCATTTTTTTGTGATTTTAACTTGAAATTTGGATCACAACTACTTGAGACACATTGCTTCATGTTTACATTATTTATTGTGTGAAACATTTACATTTTTATAATTTTCTTTACAAATTAATATGTTATTGTATTATTTTATATATTAAAGAAACAGTATGTAGGATTGTGGCCAAAACTGGTACTGCAATCACAAAACTTGTGGCTAAAACTGGTACTGCAATCACACAACTGGTGGCCAATACACAAAATGACAACATAAACATCAGTTGAGGGCTGCAACTCCAGTTTTTAAATGACAATATCCTGGCCGGACCACTGTTGTCAGTGATATAAGTATTTGAAAGGAAAATGATTTCTTTATGTCTAGTGACAAATCAGGGCCATTTTATGATCAATTGATAAAAATGTCTTACATACTGTTCCTTTAAAATAAAGGTAAACTGCTATAAAAAATATTTATATTTAATATTTTTACCTTCTAACTCATTTGTGAAAACCCCTAAATTGTCTTCTTTAAAACAAGATCAAGATTAGGCTTTTAGCCCAAAAAATGCCAGAGAAAAATTCATTTGAAGATGTACATCACATTGTCACCCACCACTCAAACGGGATTTGCGCCACATAAGGGGTTAAAATACGCCGAACCATGTGTACTGTATCATAGCTCCATGAATTACTCTTTGCAGCAAAAAAACCCGCGTGAAAATCAGTTTGGTATTCACTGAGATAAGATTAATTAAATGCGCTGATAGCTCATTCCACCAGTCATACAGATTACACTGAGTGGAGCGGGTGACCGATCTAAGATGGCGGCCCCATATCTCGCCGCGCCAGTAGGCAGTAGTAGTTAATGTAATGTTGTTCAATGTAACTTGGTTTTGATACTTTATTTGAACCAATTATTATTGCATCATCATATTTATGTAATTTTAAAGGTTATTGCTAATCTATTTTTAATACCAAAAAATATCAAATTACTTCATTATCAATTAGAAAAATAATCGTTATTGACAGTCCTAGATTAGTTAAAACATTTAAAAATAATGTGATTTCAGTTTCTTATTCATATATTTCATCACTAAGGATTTCTTAAAAAGAAAGTTCTTGTATACCCAGTGTCTTGTCACACGCCTAATATAATTTGTTCTTAGCTAATAAAAAGAAGGCAAGAAAAAACTACAGCATCTGACCAAAAACCGTAGAAGTGTCACATTGAGGGCACAGTACAAAATTTGTCCTTCGTGAAGGGCCCTTCAAGGGTGCTTAAATACTGTTTGGAAAATGCTGCATGTCTTGTCACCGTTACATTTGCCTGACTAAAAATGTTTATTGTTTGAGATTGTGTTTCTGCCACACAGAGGTAATTTTGGCTTTTCACATCCATATTTTTGTACTCTGTAAAAATTTCAAATGCTGCGTCCGATAATATTATGCCAACAAAACAAATAATGTGATAGGCTTCTGTTGTATGCAGACTTGATGGAGCCCTCTAAGAACGTCAAATATTGGGGGGACAATTGGCCAGTTTTTGATTATTGGGGGGACATGTCCCTCTCAATATTTATTGTGGTTATGGCTGGTGATGGATAGAGGATGTACCAGAGTCGGAGTTGACATGAGTAGAAGAGAAAAAGAAACAAGCCATTTGTCAGTCACTCTTTGACGAAGACGAGAAGAATGTCCATCGTTTTCATACAAACACATTTTCGGATATTTTAGAAAATATTTTAGATATTTCTGTTCATTAAATGTAATGTTGCGGGGTCCAGCAATAGTCCACGACCTTCAAGTCCAAAAAAGTGCGTCCATCCTTCACAAATTAAATCCAAACAGCTCCAGGATGATAAACAAAGGTCTTCTGTGGGTAATCCGTGCGGTGTTGTTGTAGAAATATCCATATTTAAAATGTTATTAACTTTATAAACTAGCTTCCGGTAGCGCTGCCATCTTAGACTCAGGAGAGAGTATGAGCGTAGTGTACGCACTTTTCTTAGTGACGTATGACAAATTCAGAGGGCGGGGGCACAGAGCAGCAGCAGAGAAACTCTGTACGCTGCGTAAGCTCTCATCCTGAATGCGCATCACTCCAAAATGGCGGCGCTACCGGAAGGTAGTTTAAAACGTTAATAACATTTTAAATATGGATATTTCTACAAAAACACCGCACGGATTACCCACAGAAGACCTTTGTTTGTCATCCTGGAGCCGTTTGGATTTGGTTTGTGAGGGATGGACGCACTTTTTTTGACTTGAAGGTCGTGGACTATTGCTGGACCCCGCAACATTACATTTAATGAACAGAAAGATCTAAAATATTTTCTAAAATATCCGAAAATGTGTTTGTCTGAAAAACGATGGACATATGCAACTCGGACGGCTTGGGGGTGGGTGAATCATGGGTTTAATATCGTTTTTGGCCGAACTATCCCTTTAAAGAAGATAAAACTGTGACAAAACACTTTTTCATTTTACAAGTTCTTGCCAGAATTTAAGATTAGATTCATCTAAGATTAAAAACGACATCTGGTCTCCTTCCCTGTGTATACCAGCATTGCTACTTGCAGGCTACTCTAAAGACGGTCCTTCAGTATCCTAACCGTATTTGCATTTTCTGTATCGGATCCCAATCAGATCCAATGTGGCACGTGCCAGTGGCTTCTGTGCGTAAGATGCCATGCCACTTAATTTTAAAAGGGTGATTCCACAGTTTAGGGTCTTACTACAGAGACATTAGACTGCAAAAATCAATCTTCACGGAGAATGCCATTGTTCTCAGGTTAACATCCTAAGAAAACCTGGGATACAGCGGTGTGAAAGGCAGGATAAATCTGGCAATGGTAAACTAGTAAACATTGATCAAAGTTGAGTTGATGTATATATGTAACACTAGGCACGGAGGCACAGAGACTTTAACACTGGGCAACGTCTTCACATAGACATTATTTACGAGGTACATTTGCAAATGATTCATAAAGTCATACCTCTGCAATTCTTTGAGCGACTGTGTTTTAGAACTACTGATAGTTCAAACTCTAATGACAGCAATGTGATCGCTGATACGCTGGCAGAGAGAGAAAGACCGAGAAAAAGAGAGACCACGGCTCTGTAGAAATGATCGATGTTATTTGTAGTCAGCTCTTCAAGTAGAAAATACCCGAGCTATTATGTGGCTATTATACACATTTTTTTCAGGACGTTCTTGCAACCCGTGGCAACTTGTCCACGACCCGGTACTGGGTCACAACCCGGTGGTTGAGGACCTCTGCTCTAGCTGCAATAAAAAAATGTATACAACCACCATGAATACTCTTTCAAGATAAACACGACACTGCTTTCGGGCCAAAACCATTAGCAATGATCTGACCAGCACACTCTTTTATCCTTTCTCACCACAGTCCTATTTAACATTTACTTAAAGGTATATCTGAGGATTTTCTTTTTCCGGGTGGATCATCAAGACTATTGGTCCTCCGAGTCCTAGTTGTCAATCATTCTGGTGATATATTCATGTAAGAGCATCGTACATGCACCTCCCTATGTACGTTTCGCTTTCTGCACATGCACACTTTCGTCCCAACCAAGCACTTAATTGTGCAAAGCTATAGGTTTTGTTATTATCAGTTGATTATTGGCAATATTATAGTGACCTAGTAACATACTAATAATGGTAAAGTTTGGTGTGGCTAGTACATACCATGGTTTGCTTGCTAGCAATATGCTATGAGATTCAACGTTGCAAACTCGTTTGGTGGCTGTGTGAGATTTGAAATTTGACTTCAGCAAAATGTTATCTGAGCTTATATTATTACTGTATGCGACATTCCAATAAAGGTTTTGATTACATGCCTCTAAAGTTTGACTTCTTGCACAATTATAATACTTATATTATACTCCGCTCCAAGAAACACATTTTAATGCTCAGTAGTACACACATATGGTTAATGCGTTTGCATTGTACTAAAATGTTATCATTTTCAATCTGCATATTTGCTGTAGCTTAGTGCATCCCAAATTTCTTAACATTAAAATTTTACTATAACGTTATTGTAGATATTGTCTTTAGAAAAATGTTTTTAAGTTGGTGGGGTAGTGTACAATGTTGCACGCCCTAAGCTTTTCTCCTTAATGGAGTTTCCCCCTTACATTACTTTTACTTTCACTATTATACAAAATAGTTTTAAAACCAGTACTTTTACTTGAGTTGATACTTTAACTTCTACATAAGTATTTTAAACGTTATAATCTATACTTGAGTAATGAATGAATACTTTTGACACCAGTGTTTATTATTAACGCAGTCGGTGTAGTGGCGACAAGCGCGGCGGCACAACAATTATGATACGACTACATTAGCTGCCGTATTTGAGCTTGCGGTCTCTCCGGCAATGTTAATAAATGCTAACGATAAAAACGAAGTTAAAAACAAACCAACTTACCCTTGAATAATAAAGTAATTACACAAATGAATGCGATCGTCTCCATGTCGAAAGTGGTTCGAATGGTCCCGTAGTGGTTACTTCCGGGGAAGGCTATATGGGGAGGCTGCAGCCTCCCCCTACTCGGGGAAGGGGAAGTCTTCTTCTTTCGTGGGTTTACTGGCGGGTTGCAAACCAACTGAAAAGGTGCATACCGCCACCTACTGTACTGGAGTGTGACGAGGATGATCTGCATGACTCAGATTAAATTCTATGAATTACCGCAATGTTTTTTAAAACCTCATTAATGCCCTTATTAGCCTACCCGTATATGTCCCTTCATTTAAAATATTGCCCATTGTAAATTCTGTAATCCCCATTTCTTGAACTTCTCTAATATACAATATTCTTTCCTGCTGGTATTTCACACATGTCATTAAAACATGTTCCACTGTCACTGTCTCTTTCCTGACACCCATCACAAAGACCTGTATTGTGTTTACCTATGATGTAATTATTTGCATTGAGGCTAGTATGTCCCATTCTTAATCTTGTAAATATTATATATTCCCTCCTTATGATTTATATTGCTTTGCTTTAATTTACCTTGTATGTTATAAAAATGTCTTCCCTTGAAGGGGAAGTCTGAAACTTGTCAAAATAAAAGTCTCTGCTGAAGACGCGTCAAACAGGTTTATAAGAGACACTTGCGTTTGCTAGATATACGTTATTCGCTTAATCTCATGTGCTAGCCAAATCAGAAGGTAAGAGTATAGTTCGTAGTAAAACAATGGAGAAATGGCAGCAGCAATGGAGCAATGAAACAAAAGGGAGACACTGGCCGTTTCTCAATGTCAAGGAAGGATCCTCGGAAGCCAGAATTTCGAGGATGCTACGTCATCGACGTCCGTCGAAGGACTGTTCCAAAGTCGAGGATCCTCGAAAATTCAGCCAAGGACTGAGTCCTTCGCTCGAGAAATATCCCATATACAGGAAAGGATGCATATGTGTATCCTTCCCGCTCTTCACGCGCTGAAATCACCCACAATCCTATGCGCGCAGCACCGAAAGCACACCTTTCAATCACGCAATGACGTGCACTTGCTAGCCTGTTCCATTTAACGTGTTTGAATGCTTCAAAAGGAGCCTCGCCTAGCCTCTGAAGGAAGTGACTTGTAAGGACTAGTCCTGCCAAGGAAGTATCCTTGACATTGAGAAACGGCTAGTGTTATTCCATACAAAATAGTGTGGGCGGCAGTAGAGGTAAGGGGAGAAACAGGAAAGAGCAAGTCATTTTAAGTTGATTAAGAATGGGACACAGCAACCTAAATAGCACTTTTCGTATTATAGGAAAGCATCCAACAGGTTTGTGTGATTATTGTCAGGAAAAGGAGACTGTGGAACATCATCATATCATGTGGGAAATATAACCAAGAAAGTCAAGAAATGATGTCACAGCTACAGAATATTGAGCAAATAGATGGAAATGTTAAAAATATTTTATATTTAGCGGAAAAGGGACAAGGCACAAGTAATTATTTTTGACTATCTAAAAGAAACTGGACTGGATAAGAGAATTTAGGAGGAGACAAATATGAACAGAAGATGGCAGTAGTGCAACAAACTGGATGCGAGCTGCCGTATAACACCGAAGAAGAAGAAGAAAATCTCATTTGTAATCAAAGTCAATTCCCAGCAAGTAAGCTTCCGATGGGCCTGTATGGGCATAGCCTGGGGGCCCCGCACGGGTTTGCTCGCTGGCGGGGCGTTGGCCCCTTGGCGCTGGCCCTGCGTGGGTGGCCCTCGCTTGGCCCCCAGGAAGCCCTCACATAGAGAAATCCCCAGAGTTAAATGAACACTGATGGATGTATATATTGTCCCATCTTACAGAGTGTTAAAAAGTAAAAATGAAGCAGAATTAAAACCGCTGTTATCCTCTCTCTCACCATCTCTGTCTGAAATCTAAAATTGCATTTTACATCTTACTTGTAGAGTCATTTTCTTACTTTAGGTTGAGATTTTGTTTCATTCAAAGTCACCCCTATTGTGATCAGTGTCTGACCCAGTTAAACCTGACTCTCGACTCTTGCCTTGTTCAGTCTTTTGATTGCTATAACTTTAGTTATACATGTTTGTTATGGCAACATGCAATCCTTTGGTGGTGGTCAGTTCAGTAAATAAGGTCTGAACATCATCATATAAAAACTTATGTATTAATTTATTGTTTGCACACTTATCAGAAGGATCTTTCTCTGACAATGTGATACTATAGTATGAGATCGAGCTCTCTCTTAGCAGTTTGTCTTTCTGAAGAATTTTGAAACACTGACACTTAAAATTAACTGCTCTACAGTGTAGACACACAAATATCAAGAATCAGAGTACGAATCACAATGATGGTGACAATAAAACGAAAAGCTTCATGCTGCAATGCATGCTGGGTATCAACAAATTACAAATCTCATCCAGAACTCCCAGAATGCACTGCGGCATGAATAAATAATGACCTTTTTTACCATTTTCTTTGTCACCATTGTTGAGATTCATACTCTGATTCTTGATGTCTGTGCATCTACATTATGCAGTGGTTAATGTTTATGTGTACACTATCAAAATCCTTCAGAATAATAAACTGCTATGAGAGTTTTGGACCTTACATTGTAGTATTTCATTATTAACAGAAAAGGATGCTTCTGATGAGGGGGGAAAACTATATTAATAAATCTGTTCATTAAATTATTATGTTTGACAATGTTTATGTATCAACCATCAATATTCAACTACAATTGCATTTTCTTTGCTATAACATGTGTTTTAAACACACTTAGATATAGCAGTTAGAAAACACTAACAAGCCAACGGTCAAGAGTCAAAGTCCGATTAGAACAACCACTGATCACAGTAGTGGTGACTTTAAATGAAACAGCCAACATCTTAACATAGGTTAAGAAAATGACTCTACAAGATGTGAGGTGCAATTTTGGATTTCATGCAGAGATGTTGAGAGAGAGAATAACAGGGCTTTTGATTCTGCTTCGTTGTTACTTTTTAAAACTCTGTAGGATGGGACGGTATACAAGTCCGGCGGTGTTCGTTTGGCTCTGGGGATTTTTCTGTGTGGGGGCTTCCGGGGGGCTAGGTGGGGGCTGCCCGCGCGGGGCCAGCGCTAAAGGGCCAACGTTTTGCCAATGAGCAAACCTGCGCGGGGCCCTTAGACTAGCCCTAAGTGGTCCCATAAAGGGCCATCATAGGCTTACTTGCAGGGTTGCTGGCTGCGTCCAAAAACTCAAGGCAGTGACTTGTTGCCTCGCTGCCTCATGAGAAAATGAATTTGGAGGCATGAAGGCATAGATATATACACTAGGGGGCGGTTTCCCGGACAGGGATTAGACTAGTCCTAGACTTAAACACTTTTAAGAGCTCTCCAAACTGAAAACAACTTTCACTTACATATCTTAAAATACATCAGTGCCCTTTGTTTTACCTCAAAATGCACACAGGTAATGTTTTTAGTAAGGCATGTTTGTTAAAACTAGTTATATTTCCTAATTAAACTAAGGCCTAGTCCTGGATTAAGCTAATTCTGGTCCAGGAAACTGCCCCTAAATGTCGCCTTGGTTATGGCAGTTCATTGGACCAAATGCGTCAAATAGAGCTGCCATCTTGAAATCAGATTGCTCATTCGCAAGGACTTCTGGGTTGGTAAAGTGCGTGAAGCCTGCTGCAGTGCGGGCTTCGCTGAAGACCGCATCAAGGGGGCAAAGGAGGCGCTGACAAGCACACTTCATAGTGTAAAAATGACAAATGGAACCACCTACGGACAACGCGCAATTTAAGGCCACGAGACCGAAAGTCCACATGAAGTGCACCATTTGGGACAGGGCCATAGGCAATGGTGTAACGGAAATAAAATCACCATAAATCGTCATGAATGTGATTTTCTTGGTTTTCTTTTGATTCGTTTGAGTTCAGAAAGAAAAAAAGTTTTGATATTTTGAAAATCTACTTTTTCTAACTATAATGCATAGTGCTAGAAGGCCTAGCCTCCATACGCAGCACAAAAGTCCGGCATCGTCCATGTATTCGGAGTACAGGCGGAGATAACAACTTTACCTAGCTAGTTCCTATGACAAGACCCCTCTTCTAAGAGGGCGGCGGTTTTGACCCATGCTTAGAACCCCAAGGCGACATCTAGTGTATATATCTATGGCATGAAGGCAGCTCAGAGAAAGACTTTCGGACACACTTCAAAGACAGCATGTTTGAAATATAAACAGAGAGCGCCTTTGTGTTAACTAATCATATATTTGAAAACTACAATACTAATTTCTTGCTAGAAATGCAATTAAAAGGTGTTTGTTGGGGCTGAACGCAGCCCACATGTTACACATAGGTTGATGTCGAACACATATGTTGCATTCATGCCGAAAGTGCTTAGTGTGTGATTCGTTTTGCCCCTTGTACAGATTTTATGTATATATATTTATGTATATATACAGATGCGGCGTTATCACGTTTACATGCACAGAATAAGCGGATGACTATCAAAAATCTGCTTATAATAAAAACTGTTTTCATGCGTTTACATGCAAATCAATAAACCGGCTGTGCAGACAACTGCGTTTACATGGGACTTGGAGATTTGTCAGGTTTCTCGCAGGTAGTGACGTCATCGCCTATAGTAATAGTTGATCAAAAAGCCGACGGCATATCTGTCTAAAGCTATATTGTTTTATCTCTTTTCATGTCTCCAGAACCTGTAAATATAACATCAGTTTTTATTTTCGCAGTTTGCGTAGTCATTAGTTAGTAGAATAAAAACCATTAACGTTACGTAGGCAATTTCACAGCATCTGCATCAGCGCTCGATACCCGAGGTTATTTTATGTTTATAGACCTTGTCTTATCAAATGATTTTAAATAGATTTGATTGACTGTCAATGGTTTATCGTTCATCAGTTGGAAAAATGCTCAGATCCCAATGATATCACTCATTGTGTCTTTATTGTTCTAGTTGTGGTGTGGACTCCGCTATTTTCTTTAATATAAAAAGCTTTTTAAAACTACACTGTAAAAAATTTCGCCGTAATTTTACGGTAAAGTACTGGCAGCTGGGGTTCCAGCAGTGAACCGTAATTTTACGGTTTAATTACCGTATTCTAAATTGTGCCGTTAAATAACAGTAATCAACTGCCAGCTTGGTTGCCAGATAATGTTAATTTACGGTTCTGCCTCTGTTAAAATACAGTTCTCTACTTCCGTTAATTTACAGCTCCCCTATTTTAACAGTATGTTAATGTTATAATGCCCTGAAAGCAACTCACTTAATTTAGGAAACCAATTGCAGGATCCATTCAAGTTTATAAATATATATATTTATATGGTGGTGTTAGTATTGTGAACGTAATTCATTTGAGTCCACTGAAAACAAATATTACTTTTAAAATTGAACTCCAAACATTTAAAGGGGACATATTATGAGATTTTTTTTAAGATGTAAACTAAGTCTAAAATAGGTCTGAGCAAAAGTGTGCCGTTTTGGGTGTGTCATTTAAAATGCAAATGAGCGGATGAAGTGCAACCACTGATCACAATGATGGTGGTTTGTTGCAATTGAAACTCAATTGTGCTGTGAAATATTTTATCTCTCTCTTTCTCTCCATACTAAATGGTTGTGCTGTGGTTGGATAGTGCAGATAAAGGGGGCGGTATTACCTTATTCTGACATCACAATAAGGGCCAAATTACAATGACCTATTTTTTCACATGCTTGCAGAAAATGGTTTACCAAAACTAAGTTATTGGGTTGATCTTTTTAACATTTTCTAGGTTGATAGAAGCACTGGGGACACAATTATAGCACTTAAACATGGAAAAAGTCAGATTTTCATAATATGTCCCCTTTAAACTTTCACACAAATCTCATGTAGTTCATCACGAGCAAACTACACAGTTACTGCTTTAAAATTAAATAACTGGCAGCATAACATCAATGATTTACTGCCCATCCTTGACCTAAACAACCACACTACTCTTCAGCACAATGGTAACCCAAAAACTGAGTCAAATCCTAACAAAACAAAACATTAAACACTAAGAGATCTCTCACATTATCATCTTGTGTAAATCCCCTGAACAGTTTTTAAGTTAACATGATTTAAAAAAACAAAATACAAGGACTTTTCTCTAATGTCTGTGTGAAATTAACATATTTCTGTATGCAAATTTGACTGTTAGGTTTTCTGTTTTTTAACAGCACATTCTGTTAAATAACAGTAATCAACTGGCAGCTTGGTTCCCAGTAAGATAATGTTTTTTTACGGTCTCCTTCGGACTGTTAAAAAACATTAGCATTCTGTGTTTTTATATCTTACACATTTAACCCTTTAAACCCCATTGCAAAATTCTTGGTGTCAAAAGAACACTGCTTAATGTGTCCACACTACAAAGAGTAAAAGAAACAGAGCCAATGTTGAAGTTAATGAGATAATGAAGTGATGATTGAGTTAATGATGAACAGCTGCTGTTAACAAACACAATCACTGAATGAAAGATGAACACGAACCGAATTAAAGAGAAAACAAGCAGAAACTCAATTTACAGACTTAGATGAGACTCAAGACTTACTCAGATTTTCTAAGATCTCACAGGAAGATCATCAAACAACTCCACAAACAGCATTACCATCTTCACTTATTACAAACCAGTATGATTTTATATTATATGTACATTAGCTCAGAAGTAAATCATAAGGTGTGGTTTCCTGAACAGGGATTATCTTAAACCAGGAATAGTTTAATTAGGAAATATAACCAGTTTTAACAAAAATGCCTAACTAAAAACATTACTTGTGCATTTTCAGGCAAAACGAAGGACACTGATGTTTTTTAAGATATGTCAGTGCAAGTTGTTTTGAGTTTGGACAGCTCTAGTCTAATAGTCTGATCCCTAAATAATAGTTACCATTCTCGTGATCAGCGGTTGCTTTAGTAGGTCTCTTGATCCTTGGGTTTGCCTTTTGGTGTTATATTTATTCATGCTTTTCAATGTGATTTGAAAGACATTGAATATGGCAAAAAAGTATAAATATTTTATTGTCCCTGACTTACGATTATTATCGTGCTAATGTGATGAGTTAAAAGTAATTTATTGACTTCATAAAGAAGCTTATAAGTGATTAGATGGTAGGCAACCCCTTATAGAAGTCTAATAATGTGACAGTGTTGATATAGCCAGAGAAATCTTAAAAACATTGAGAATAAATGAATAAAAACCAGAAGCAAAATACATACACAGACATCAAGAATCAGGCTATGAATCTCAACAATGGTGACTATCAAATGAAAAGCTTCATGCTGCAATGCATGCTGGGTATTAGCATAGTACAAAACTCATTAGGCCGATGAACTGTTTTCCCATTTTCTTTTGTCACCCTAGTTGAGAATCATAGGCTGATTCTTGATGTCTGTGAGTGTCATCTGAGGATTGGTTTCATGTTTGCAAAAGTCCATATGTATGCAACTCTATCAAGATATCAGATTACTATAATAATTGTTGTAATGATTCTCATTCAAACATGTTAATACTTAGTCATGAATAACCCTACATACTACTAATTGTTATGATTCAGCTTTATAAGGCTGGCAAGTAAACTACTGATCAATAATCAGACATCCAACCTCACAAGAGTCTATCATCTCTTGGTTTTCTTTGCCATAATAAACATGCAGCATAAAGACACAGTTACAGCAACCAGACTTAAAACCAAGTCAAGAGCCCAACTAATGGAAACAGTGATCACCATAATGGTGACTTTAAAGAAAATGCTTGTAAAGTCTAGTAAACACCTGTTTGTTCTCAGTAAGAACTTTTGTAAATGTATAACAGAAATAAAGTCAAAGTGGTTTATAAGTGAAGATGGTGGTAATGGTGTTTGTGTAAATGTTTAATTCTCATCTGGTGATATATGGAGAGATTTAATGTGTTCTGTTATTTTCAGTTGATGTTCATCTAAGTCTTTGTGTCTGTAAGTATTTCTGCTCACGTCTTATCTTTTTATTTCTCTTTTCTTTAGTGATTCTGTTTATTAGCAGCAGGTGTCCATCATTAATGCTTCAGTATCTGAACTTATTGACTTGATTTCACGTGGATCATTAGGAAACTAATGTAGGGAATAGTGAATGAGGGTGTAGGGTGTGATTTGGGACGCAGTCTTAAACGGTTTTTTTACAGAATGCAGAATTTAACAGTATACTTCTGTTTTTGTTAAAAAACAGAATCATACTGTTAAATTTGGCTGTTTTTTAACAGCAATTTTTACAGTGTATGCTTCAGCCAAAATTATTTTGTGTAAGCTGTACAGCACAGCACATTGGTGTAATACCAGATGTTAAATAATCAACTTTGGGTTTGTTTATGGAGAGACATTGTAAAACAATAAAACTTCGGTTGGTGCCTTCATCTACAGTTGATCCTCAGGTGGGGCTGTTGACATGCATTCGACCCCTTTGATCTCTTCAACTGAAACTTCTTCAGCCCAAAAACTTGGTGCCTTCATCTACAGTTGACCCAGCTAGAAATAAAAAGTTCTAAGAACGTTCCCTGAAAGTTCCCAAATGGTCCCAAAAACATTCTGCCAACGTTAAAAGTGTCCAGTTTTTTTTAAGTTCTAGGAACGTTTCTGTTGTCTGAACGTTAGAGTAATGTTACATTTTACCATTTTTAAACGTTATGACAATGTCATGTTTTAATGTTCACACAATGTTTAAAACATCAACTGTTTATTATATTCTTGTTTAATTGTTATGTAAATGATAGAGAAACATTGCATTTTATTATTTTATAAAACATTATTTCTGATGTTCAGTAAATATATTGCTGTAGAAAACACAATTCACTTATTAGGTTTAGATGTTGATGTTTTGTTTCATTTTAAGTCACCCTAATTGTGATTAGTGTTTGTTTTAGTTGGTCTCTTGACACTTGACTTTTTGCTTTCTAGTATTTTCTTGGTTGTGTTAACTTTGTGTAAATGCACCACATTTGTTATGAAAAGTTAATAGTGTAATTCTGTGGTGCTTGGTACATAATGGTAAAGATCATCACCTAATTAATTTACTAATCAAAAGTTTATTTTCTGTCAATAATGTAAATGAGAGCCAGCACCTTCACAGCAGCTTGTCACCAAGGAGTTCCAGAAACCTTGGACAAAAATATCTGCTGTATAGTTGGGATGCACAAACATCAAGAATCAGAGTATGAATCTCAATCATGCTGACAATTAAATTAAAAACTTCATGCTGCAATGCATGCTGGGTATTAACAAATTACAAACCTCATTCAGGACTCCCAGCATGCACTGCAGCATGGATAAATAAGGATTTTTTAACAATTTTCTTTGTCACCATGGTTGAGATTCATAGTCTGATTCTTGATGTTTGTGCATCCCAACTATACAGCGGATATTTTTTGTCCAAAGTTTCTAAAACTCCTTAATGACAAACTGCTGTGAAAGAGCTGGATCTCATTTACATTATTGACAGAAAATAAACTTTTGATTGGTGAATGAATTGGGTGATGATCTTTGCCATTGTGTGCCAACAACCACTGAATAACACTATTAACTTGGCATGTTCATAACACATGTGGTGCATTAACACAAAATTAACACAAGCAGGAAAAAATTAGCAAAGAAAAAGTCAAGTGTCAAGAGACCAACTAAAACAAACACTAATCACAATAAGGGTGACTTAAAATGAAACAAACATCAACATCTAAACCTAGTAAGTGAATTGAGTTTTCTACAGCAATATATTTACTGAACATTCAGAAATATGTTTTATTAAATAATAAAATGCAATGTTTCTCTATAATTTACATTTACGTTTAACAATTAAACAAGTCAATATACAGCTGTTGTTTTGAACATTGTTTGAACATTGGAACATGACAATGTCATAGCGTTTAAAATGGTAAAATGTAACATTACTCTAACGTTCAGACAACAGAAACGTTCCTAGAACTTAAAAAAAACTGGACGCTTTTAACGTTGGCAGAATGTTTTTGGGAACATTGGGAACCTATAGGGAACATTCTTAGAACTTTTTATTTCTAGCTGGGGACCCTCAGGTTGAACTGGTTACAGACATGAAATTCTTACAGACATGGAATTCTTTGTTCTCCTAATCTCTTCATCACAAAGACTTTTGCACTGTTAGCCTTCAGGCTCACATCACTGGGTATCTGCTGAATATGATATTGTGTATATATGTTGTTCTGAGATTGCAATTTTATTTTCATGTGTGGTTTCTTTTTAAAGGTCATGGTGTGATGAGTAAAAAGGTCTCATTTCTATAAGTCTGAGATAAGATGGATCAAGGTTTTAGAACTTACGATATAAGATGCATTTCTTGTAGAGGTGGGGTTTTGTCTTGATACTTCTGGCTAGTTTGACCAGGTGTCCTTTAAGGTTACTTGGCACAGGTCAAACTGGATTTTTGTAGTTTTACAATGTCTTTGTCTCAAGCTGTGTATAAAAGGTGGCCTGGCAAAATATTCTGGTAGACATTCTGTAACCAGAAGCTCCCACACTCTGTGTGTATTCAAACATCATGGAAGAAATCTTTAACATGAACCTTCCTACACCACTTTGTGTGTCTTTGATTGCCAGGTATGAGTTTGACTTTGTGCTGATCTTTTTAGTTGTGTATATTTTTGATTAATGAATAATTGATTTAAGTGTAACCTGCCTGGCAAAATAAAGTGTTAACATCTATTCATTTTAAACCTTGTCAAGTCTTTTATTATATTTTATAAATATACCGGAGGGGGGTAGATTAGGAATTGCTTCGACTGAAAATATGATTAGAGTTAATACCCACTGTTGTAGATTGGAGGTTATAATGACTCAATCTCAACATAGGTGGATCCTCATAATTATTGTGTTTGGATAAACCTCTGACTTTAAGGTAGAAGGAGAAATGCCTCTACACCCAGCTGTACGGAACTGCCTTAAGCATCTCCAGAGATACATTATATTCTGTATGTGAATGCAATTCATTCTAAATAATTAAGAGAATTAAAGGCGGAGTGCACAATGTTTGAAAGCCAATGTTGATATTTGAAATCACCTAAACAAACACACCCCTACCCCAATAGAATCTGGACCTTCTTTTAAAAGACCCGCCCCACACATATGCAACCCGGCAAGGATGTCGGTTAGTAGACACGCTCCTTACTGCTGATTGGCTATAAGTGTGTTTTGGTAGTCGGCCCGTCTCCTTTTCCAAATCGGTTTTCAAACATTGTGCACTCCGCCTTAAAAATATAATAATAGTGAATATAAATTGTGATCAGCATTAGAATATTTTTGGTATTTTCTAAATTGGAGTCAGATTATAATTTAACCACAGAGGTCAAAGAAATACATTTGAAATCTAATAAATTGAATTATTATTCTAGAAGTGCTAAAGGAAAACGAGAACACAAAATCCCTTCGCCAGGCTATTGGATTCCGTCGTTGGGCTGATGGGTGGTACCTTACATTGGTCAACAATTGTTCTTTTTAATAGTGCTGTAGAAATAAATTGACATTGGATAGCCACAAGATGGCACAGTAATCCATCTTGTTTTTTGCTGTGTCAGTTCTCAATAAAACCAGTGCTTCCCAATCCTGGTCCTCGAGGACCCCCTCCAAAGGGGTTTTGGATGTCTCCGTATTTGACACACCTGATTTAACTCATCAGCTTGTTAGGTAGACATGTTTACCATTTTGGAAGGAAGCTGATAAGTTGAATCAGGTGTTTTAAATAAGGAAACATCTAAAACTTTTGGGAAGGGGAAATTGTTGCTTATTTTTTTTAAGTTGATCCAACTTTTACTTTTTGAAAATAACCCAGCATTTGTAAAGTGTAAAACCAGTCTGTCTAATAAATAAAACAAATGACTCTGCTGTACTTACATTTACAAATATGATTATGTTTTCAAGTGCCATTGTTTGTGTTGTGTATTTATTAACTGATGTAACAAGCAAAACGTGTCTCTTAAGGATGAGATCTGATTTTATTCTAGTCAGTGATTAATTATTACTTGTTAAGAGACAGAATTATATTTACTTATGCTATTCTGATGATTCGTATCAGTTTATAGACAAGTTTCCTGGGCACTTCCGGTTTACTTCCTGTTTCTGCCAAGAACTTCCTGCGCAGGCTGAGTAGTGGTGTAAAAATGGCTTTGGAATGGCAACATTCGACCGAAAATCTTGTTAAAAATGGTGTTTTGTCCATTCCGCATCCAAGTAAGGTAACTAAAAATAAAAATAAAATAAAAATAAAAAGTAATCCCCTCTAGCCTTCCTGCCTAGCATTTTAAATGCTTGTTGTTCGACGCTGATAGGAAGAGAGACACTTTGCATACACTGCGAGTTACTTTTACTTTTAGAGTTACTTTTAAGACAACAGCAAGGTGTTTACAGTGAGAGCAGAATGCAGGGGTGTTTGACAGTCAGAGGTGTAAAATCCATGTGCCATGAGTGGGGGTCCTCTCCAGTGTTTTGTTCCGGTCACCTGGATTTGCTGGTTGGCGCAGTTTTTCGGCGGGGGGTGGCCTCCTGACTCGTTGGTGTTTTAAGCCCTCAACGAAGCCTTCAAGGAAGCGCTGCCTGGAAGGCACTCCACGCCCCCGGGCGTTTCAGCCGGTCACAGCACTGGTGCTGGGTGTCGGGCCTTCCGCCGGCTTCTGGCGGTTCGGGCTCGCCGTTGGTCGGGTGGGTAGCGCAGATGTGGTGGGATGGGGGTGTGGCTGTGTTTGAGTTCGGCTCGAGGTGTTTCGAGCGTTTAAGTGACGTGTTTCAGCGTTTTCACGTGTCCACAATTTTCACAATTTTTTTTCTTTTTTCAAACCCTTGTTGCTTGGGATTGGCGTTAGATTTGTGGTTTTTGACTGATTTTGAAACGGTTTTCACGTGAGGATAAAGTTGGGTTTGGTATAAATGCGGATGTCATGTTTAGTATTGGTTTATATTTTTGTTTGTCAGAATTTTAAACTGTTTTCGCTAGGGGTTAGAGTTGGGTTAGGATGTCTTTTTATGTAACAGAAGGTTGTTTTAACCCCAATCCCAAGCTACAATGGTAAGAAAATAGGAAAAACTGTTGAGTAACCAATACGTGAAACTGGCACGAAAAAGAAACTCGTGCCACAGACACGTGGAAACATGTCAATTGGATGCTCGAGGCATTTCGAGCTGGGTTCTAGTTCAGTCGCGTTCCTGTCTTGCCATGTCTGCGCTGCTCACCTGACCAGCGGTGAGCTCAAACCGCCAGAAGCTGGCGGAAGGCCCGACATCCAGCACCAGCGCTGCGATTAACTGAAACACTCGGGGCACGGGGAGTGCCTTGAAGGCTTCGTTGAGGGCTTAAAACACCAACGAGTCAGGAGGTTACCTCCTGCTGAAAAACTGTGCTAATTAGCAAATCCAGGTGATTGAAACAAAATACTGGAGAGGATTTTTGCTCGTGGCGCATGGATTACCCACCTCTGACTCTCATTCACTTGATATGCTGTTTGGCATGAGGCTGTGGTTTGTTGTTGCTCCTTTTAACCAAACATTCAGCAATCGCCATGAGTTGTTGCAACCGCGAACAGCACAATATGTCCTGGAGCCATGTCGGCATGTAACACCATCCATAGTTTACTTTTTCTGCACGCTAACCAAAGACAGTAAAAGATGCTATAACTCGCTAACCGGAAGTGCTTGGCAGACACAACAGGAAGTCGTTGGCAGAGTGAAAGGCTAATGGCGGCCCGCCTATTTCACCTGGGAAACTTGTCTATATACATCTATTATTGAGCTGTAAAGGTTAATATTATCTGCTACTGGACACAAGATGGCGCTCTACTACTGCTTTATGTATGTATAAATAAAATCTACTTTAAATAGAGTCTTTAAACTTTGTTTTAATTTAGTGTCAATGTAATGTGTTAATATGTTGTGAATGTTGTTCAATTCGAGGAAGTTGATATTAATGTCAAATGTATTTATTAATTATTAATTAAATTTATTAAAGCAACACTAAGAAGTTTTTTTACCTTTAAATAATGTCTCTAAAGTTATTTCAGTGATAGAACAACTTTTAACTGGACAAATTGTACTGTTGTTGCAACCTGAGTAGCCTCCTAGCTGCAACAAGCACTCTCTGAAAGTGGCGGTGGAGGGTAGAGCACACAGCCCCGCCCCTCCCCCTGCCTGCAGAAGAGTGTCTGATACCAGGCACTGTTGCGCTTTTCAACCACATGGGGGAGCTGTAAGTCATTTTTACATGGAAACTACATAGTGTTGCTTGAAGATGTAGACGCATTTCGGCTAAAGGGACCAGGCGCATGCGCTCATCGGCGCAGTCACACTTTGACGTCACTTCATCGCCGTAGCACAACATCCTGCAGCATGGCTTCATTAGTCAAGGAAACTGAGGTAAAACCTTTCTTTTACTGTCTATGGGTATAACTGACGAAAGCAAACTGCTAAAATTAAAGTAAATTGGTGTGATCAGACTGAGTGACAAAATTACAAAGTAAGACATTTAAAATTAGGAAAATCTACTGAGACTGACTGAACAAAAAGATTTAAGACAAAAAACATCAACTTGCCGAAAAACATCATAGACACACTTAATGGGTTTAATAGAGTTTTTTCGCTCCTGTATAAAAGTAAACTAACTGTATTGTAAAACTCGTTTAAAACATTTCTATTTAATATTTTTTGTTTATTTGTAGGCTATTTATTACTTTACAAAGATTGATCTGTCCAACAGTAGTTTATATATGCTAAAGTGATAGCTGCTCGCTGCTGAGTTTGTGTGTTCACTATAGGGTTAAATGCAAACTCATGCATTCAGAAGTAATTATTGCCTGAATCCAACTCTGTTCCCTTTTTTAATATTTTTACAAAATCAAAGGAAATATACTTTTTTGTTATATGAAAATATAACTTTTCCATATTTAAATAAGTGTTATAATAGGGTCCCCAGTGCTTCTATCAACCTTGAAAAAGAACAACCCAAATTCTCTGCAAGCATGTTTAAAAAAATCTCATTGAAATTTGGCTCCTTTCGTGATGTCAGATGGAGATAATACCGCCCCTTCAATCTGCGCTATCCAACCACAGTACTGCTATATAGTGCAGAGTGAGCGAGAGATTATAAAAAATAATTGACAGTACAATTGAGTTTGGATTTCAACAAACCACCATAATGGTGATCACTGTTTGCATTTCTTCAGCTCATTTGCATTTTGAAGGACACACCCCAAAACTGCACATATTATAATAAATTATATACTGTATACATAGACATAGACATACACCGGGGGTCTCCTAACATAGAGGCTGTGACGAAGGCTGTCCCACTTTGAAGGCTTCTTCACATACAGTACAAGCCTCCAAACCTGGCCTTTTCCCCCTCTGAAACCAATGATCCCTAGATGTATCCTTCACAGCCTTGGTTATCTCAAGATTTAATTTGTGCCTGTGATGTCTGAGTATTTTGAAACAAACATTCAAAACTGTAGTTAAATTAAAGTGTATATTTTGCAAATTAAAGGTCCTTGTCACTGTTTTACTATAAATGATGCTTTAGTGATGTGAATTAATATTATTGCTGCAATATTGTGCGTGTTGCGTTTTGCTTTTGTATATTTCTGGTTGGTGAATTTTACATACTGTTCAGGTGTTGTTTTATATGGCAGTACTGAATTAAACAGTTTGCATGCAAGATTGCATGCAACGAGTGTCTATCGCACTTCCTTGCAAATGTTTCGACCGTGTAGTTGTTGTGTTGTTGTGGCTCGGTGGTTAGAACAGTGTTAGCAAAGCAAAGTTCACGTATTTGATCACAGGAAACAATGCATACTGCTAACTTAAGAATTTTTTAGCTTGAATGTAATGTAAGTCGCTTAGGATAAAATGCATAAGCATGTAAATAAACGACTTAAAATAGCAGAGATTGAAAATTCCTTAATCCTTTACTCTCCCATTAACAAAGTGAACTATTGCAACTTGCAGTAAATAATTTCAAATTATTTGAATTTGACACAAATACTGACAGACTTAAATAGGATGTGTTCTTCTTAGGAAGTTACAGCACTTGTGACTGAGATGTGAGATAATGATATAAAAATAGATGCAGCTTTCTTAGTAACTTCTGCTGTAACTTTTCTTGGTATTTACAGTTTTTCATGGAGACTCAGAGCATGGTGCATTACTGTAATGCTTCAGCACTCGAGCTGGAAACTCAGAACAAAACATTTCTTTGGAAAGGGTACATTTATCTCTTTCAGCTATGAGTTTGCATATTGGCGCTGTCCCGTTGCTGGGTTGTGATTGGATGTTCATATCAGAAAGAACCCATTGACATTGTACTAAATGTATTAAGTAAACTTGATGCTACTGTATCATGTATGCATTCGTTCATATGTTAATAACTGTGATGATGTAAACCATTTCATACCACAAAGATGTAATTAACAATGCAATGAAGTCCATTTTGTGTGGGTGAAAGTGTAAACATTTGTTCCTTGTTTTAACCGACAGTGCCATTGCTGTTTCTTAAGGAATTTATGGCCACCCTAGGCCTTAGGATGACCATAACAGGGTTTTTAATAAGGAGAAATGCTGTGGACCAAATCAAAACCTCCTTTTATTCTCAGTTTTCATACCAAGGTCATTCTTCTTGGCCTGTAATGGCCATTATAGGATTATAGGTGTGTCGTTATATTTGCGCTGCCTACTGCTGTGACGTCGTACAAAAAGTGGGAGCGAGCATTGTTGTAATGCAGTGTTTCCCATACATTCATTTATTTTTCAGTCCACCACAAAATTAAAATTGACCACAACAAATATATGTTTGCACATCGTGTTTATCACTACCTCTGTCTCACATGATAGTTTCTGTATAAACACCCATTGCGTCAGTCAACGTGCTCTGTTGTTAAGTTGAATAAAGGCTGTGCATACATGCGGACGTGCGCGTCGCCACAAACTGCAACCAAAACACTGATATTGTGTTTTTTAATCTAAAGGGAGTTTGGGAACTTACAACAAACAGGTTTGCTTGATGAAGTGCATGCACAAAGTAAAGCTAATTTTGCCTTTTATCGAAGATGCTGATAGTGATTATTCTCTCCTACCAATTAGTGATCTTCAGTAGAGCCCAACCGATATATCGGCAGGCTGATATTATCAGCCGATATTAGGCATTTTCCAAACTATCTGTATCTGCATTTATAATGGCAGGTAAATGAATATAAAAAAAAAAAACGGACGAAACAGCCTTCAACCATGAGTGTTGCCGTTGAATAGTTTGTCCACCAGAGGGCACTCTACAACCTCCCTGTTGGCAACACTCGTGTATAACGCGTCAAACTTCCTGCAACCTGCTGATCCAGCCAGAGTTGGGCAGAGAGAACAACGGTTAAGGGAGTTCATGGTGAGTTGGTCACGAGACATACATTGCTTGAATAACAATTAAAAGATGTTTTGTTGCGCGTTCCTGAAATAAGTAAAAAAAATATCGGCCGATAAATCGGAATATCGGATTTTAAAACCATCAAACATTTGTATCGGTATCGGCCTTTTAAAAGCCTTTATCGGTCGGGCTCTAATCTTAAGTGTTTTCACGCCACATTTTATAATCAGCTCAGGTCGACGGATCACAGCACAGTGCAGTTCAGTTCCTACATTTTTACTAGAAAATGTAGGGTTCAAATTACCCACGGTTTGGTATGTATCCGTTTAGTGGTCGCGGTTTCAGTGCGGTATCTAAATGTTTGGAGGAAAAAAGGCTGCTGTTAAATTCAAAGAATAAAAATTTATTGGGTTACAAACAACTAACATTTTGATCACAACAGGGTTCTTTACAAATACAGAAACTAAGCAGTTTTTATTGTAACTTAACATTTTAGCTTATTAAATTATGTACATAAAATAGCTTAGAACACTTGGTCACTTTTTTATTCTACACAGTAAAATCCCCAGTGTTAAATTAACACTGCTCGGTGTTTATATAATCCACACCAAGATTGGTGTTAAAAAAACACTAAATCAGTGTTAAAGTTAATAGGATAATGAAGTTATTGAGTCATTAATAGTGAACACCTGCTGGTCATTCCGTGTCAAATCAACTCAATTTTGGAATTGTTCCTGTCTTAAAATGTTTATTTTGTTCACTCTTTTTCTGGAGAAAGTAATACTAAAATGAGGAAGAAAGCCAAATTGTTAAATGCAATAGATGAAATCACCATAGTTAAATGAACACTATATCTCTGTTTGAAAACTAAAATTACAACTTGCTTCCAGAGTTACATGGATGATAGGTTGAACTTCTAAAGAACTGCTGAAAATCTGGTTAATAAAGTAAGTCACCATTACTCCGATTAGTGTTTCCTTTAGTTGGGTACCTGGGTCTTGAAGTTTGGTGTTAGCTTTCTTCTGCTAATTGTGGCAGTGTGTTTATAAAACACATCTGTTAAAGCAGAGGAAGATGAGAGAAGTGAAGTCTATAACTTATACTATGTTAATTAGTAAGAAAGTATAAGTCTTGGGATTCAATGATATCATAAAAAAGTAATCACTAAATATAAGTGTTTAATTTATGTTCTGTCAACCCTGTGAGGCTCCCATGAAATCCAACAGTGCTATATAAGTCCACATACCCTGAAGAGTTAAATATTGTTTACCCAAATCTAATCTGCGGTGTAAGTCAGACACACTGAGACATCAACAATCAGCCTATAAAACACAATCATGGTGACAATCAACAACAAAACTTCATGCCGCAATGCATGCTGGGTACCAGGATTGTAGAAAACTCATTCATAAATCCCATCATGCATTGCAACATGACAAAAATTAACCAACTTTCTTACCATTAACTGTCACCATTGTTGAGATTTGTATCAGAAATCATGAAGTCTCTCTTAAGCAAACAACAAACAACAACAACAAAAAAAAAACACTAAAGCATTACAGCAGTCTCATTCAATACAATGTCATTTGCATAGAGCTTTTCTATATGCCTGTTTCTTTATAATTAATTTGTGATTAAATGTTTCAATGATTTGTAGAGTAGAATATAATAAAAATAAACTGAGAAGGTCTGGAAGGTTTTCCCTCTACATGAAGCAATGAACAAGTGGTTTTACTAAAACATTGTTGCTATTGCTAAAAGAGGAGAGTTAGATCAGAGGAGATCAAAGGACAAATGCCTAACTAAAGGAAACACTAATCACAATAATGGTGACTTCAAATGAACTCATAACAAACACAAACTTAAGATTTAATGTGATACATTTTGTGATAAATGTCTATTTGACTTGTGAGACATCACATCAGAAAGAAGATTTGTCTACTAAATCACGCGTGTGGATGCTGGAATAGTTGAGCACTTGTATTTTGTTCTGACAGCTGTTTAGAAGTTAATGTTATCCAATTAGAAAATCACTCAGCAAGTGATCTTTTTATTTTAAAACGGAGATGCTGATAGAGAGGCAAACGTGAAAGCTTTTGGAGTCATACACCCAACAGTATTCATTTATTGCATTTAATAATTTGTCTTTATTATCTTAGTACTTTCTCCAGAAAACGAGTCATCAAAATAAAAACTTAGAGACAGGAAAATGTCCAAAATGTAATTGATTTGAATGACCAGCAGGTGTTCACCATTAATGTCTTAATCATCACTTCATTATCTCATTAACTTTAACACTGATTCAGAGTTATATTTTTAACACCAGCCTTTTTTAACACCGATCTTAGTGTGGATTATATAAACACCAAATAGTGTTGATTTAACACTGGTAGAGTTAATTTAACACTGGGGATTTTCCTGTGTATTTGATATTTTTCTTCAAGTTTTTTGCAAGAAGATTAGTTTGTTAACATTTTCATTTGCAAGTCAGGGTCTGCGGCAAAAACAATGTCAAAACAAGAGAGAGAGAGAGAGAGAGAGCTCTTGCTCTCTCACTTTGCACGTTGTTTTGCCAGTTTCGTAACATGCTCTCATGCAACTTTTGTCTTGTCAGGTGAAAAAAATAGCTTTGACATAGCAGACTTCTTCTGTGGAGGGATTTCTAAGGACTTCTGACAGCTAAGACCTGCAAAAATATTGAAACAATTATTAATAGTTAATACAATTCATTTTACACACACTTGAAATGGCTTAATTATTATTTCTTAATAAATACTTCATTAAACTACTTTTTCCCAGTAGGCTATACATATTTGTAGAGCCCGACCAATATGTTTTATTTTTTTGGGAGGAGGGGTGATGCCGATACAGATATTAGGGAGTAAAAAAGTCACCAATATTCATTGTGTGTATATTATAGTACAATATGTATATGTGTATTGTGCTATAATATACACACAAAGAATATTGTGACGTAATATCATACCATACAGTTAAATCTTTAGGCACACAAATTGTAAGTGTGCCCAAATGTTTGACTGGTACTGTACAATACACACTATACATTAACAGAATATATCATATAAATAAATACATTGTTTGCAATGATCACTCAAATGTGGTAATCAAACACTTATATTGACATGAGAAAAATATGTAATATAGACAGGGTATTTAACAATACACTTTATTATCCAAAATGAGTCTGACATTATAGCACCAAACAGTAAACTTCACTTATTATAAATAACTTATATAAAATATATAAATATAATAACTTATATAAAACAAATATATATAACTTGAATTATTTGCACAAGGAACAAGATTAACATTAATTGGAGTCGTTTTTTATTAGCTCGTGTTTAGCAACTCGCCCATAGACCATGACCTCAAAGTATTCAGGTCAGAAGCGGTTGAAACAAGTGGACAAAAGAGATGGTTTAAAACGGAAATGTGTCTCTGTCATGCACTGATCGACCAAAACTACAAAAAATGTTGTGGAAACACCACATAACTGGCCACGCCAGAACAAGAGACCACTGACTAAATAAAGTGAAAGAGTTGGCAGATGTCAATAACCAGTGTTCTGGGTACTGCAAACAATGGAGTGCATTTTGCTGGACAAACAAGTACTTAAACCATTTACAAGCATTTTATCATTTTATGTTGTGTAAAAAACTTTTATATTAGCTGCATATCTGGGGCATGTATGCACTGAAAAAAATGATATATTCAATTTACTAAATTTTTTTAAGGTAAGTGGTTGCAATCAATTTATTTAAGCTACAATTAAAAAAATAAAAAAATAAAATAAAAACTTTTGTTTAAATGTAGCTTAAATAATTTTTTTCAGTGTTCGTTAATATACATTATATCTGCAACAGGCTCATAATAAAATTGGCAAAACAATAAATGTGCATGGCCCTGATGTCATGCAAAATTCTTTGAATATAAATCTGAATATTTCACATTAATACACAGCTCACAGTTAAATCATAGTTTGATTTTATTTGTCAAACATTAAGTGGAAATATTGTCAAGGCAGCGGAGGAACATCCTGTCACACACAAAAAACCGACAAACACACACACTCTTCATATGCACAGAACCACAAACAGCCAGTAATAGTTAAACACAAACATATCCTTCCTGCTTAACAAAAGAACAAAGCCACATTTCTTTCCACATCAGGTGGTTAACCCAGAAACAAAGCTATTAAAGTGTCACAAGCATTCGGTGAAAAAATAATATATATATAATTAATAATATATATATAATAATATATATATATATATATATATATATATATTTTTTTACTATGACTTTTTATATTTTGTTCACAGTCTTTTTAATAATTGTATACAGCTGTCTATTAATATTATTTAATACATGATGAATGACCTGTAGTTTTGCTTATGAATATGATGATAGAGGGGTAACAGATTTTTGAGGGGGAGAGGGCAGATGTTTCAAATAATAAACACTATAATATTATGCACAAACACTGTTCAGGAAAAACTGTAAAGTTTTTTACATTATAACAAGTTAAAATAGTAACTAAATACATGTTACATACATGTTAACAAGCAGTAACTTCCACGAAACTGATACATCATCTGATCTTCATCATTATACACCTATGTTAATGAGCAATGGTTTTGGCAGTATTACAGATCTTGTGCCAATAAGTAGGGCTTTAGTAAAATCAGTCACCTCCTTCTGAAGTGTTTCTCACATAATTTTGTGAGGCTATGGTGCTGGATGAGGCTAAATTCTAATTAGCATATTTGTGATGTCATAAGCCCAATTTTGGCATCTTTACACTGGCTACCAGTCAAATATCACATACAATTTAAAATACTATTAATCGCCTACAAAGCCTTAAATGGCCTAGCACCTACATATCTTAGAAAATTAATTTCAGAATACAATCCACCGCGTACATTGCGATCGCAAAATTCTGGTCTCTTAACTATCCCTAGAATATCAAAAGTGTCTAAAGGTGGTAGATCCTCTTCCTACTTAGCCCCTAAGCTCTGGAATGATTTGCCAACTGAGTCGATCACTTTAAATCTAAATTTAAGACTTTTTTCTTTAACAAAACATTCACATAATTTGTCTAGTAAATTATACTTATCTTGCAATAGTTAGCTTGTATGGAACAAAGCATTCACATAACTCGTCTGGGTAATTTACTTATGCTGCAATAACTAGCCTGTCTGGAACCGAGCATATATTAAAACACAACACTGTGTGACACTTGCATTACATGCAAACGACCCCTACGCTAATAGGATTTTGTTTCTCTCTCTCTATCTTGTCCTCAAACCCGAAGACATTGAGACAACCAGACCCAGTTCCAGCTGCCGTGGAAGTCAACACACCACTAATCTGTTAAATCTCCTTATCTGTTTACATAACCGTTTACATCCCATGTAAATATATATATATAACATCAATAAATAAATATATATATTTATAATAAGGGTTTTTTCCTCCTAGGACTTTTTGTTCCTCCCAGAGGTTTTTCTCCTAGGGGTTTTTTTCAACCCCATGGAAGTCAGCTGACTTTGGCTTAACTTATCACCCTCTTGTATACGATACATTATTAATACGCTCACTTGTAAAGTTTATGCATAGCCGCTGTATTTTGCTACTTTTCTTGTCTGTCGATTTTTCTGTGTTTCCCCTGCTTCTTTTAATGTAAAGCTGCTTTGAAACAATTACCAATTGTGAAAAGCGCTACATAAATAAAATGTAATTGAATTGAATGACATCATATTGTGTTCAGACTAGTATTTGCACTTCAGATTTGTTTATATATTTTAGATATAAACAATAAAGATTGATCTCACCGCATTATGCATTTGTCTTCTATTGAATGTAGCATCTCCTTAACTCTTCTCCTCTTCATTGGTCTGAATGAACAACACAGAAAAATAAAAACATAAGAAACAGAAACTCTTAACTTGATCAGTTTTTTCACAAATGTATTGTTAGTATTTCTGACCACATTCAAGTCTCATAATCTTATGATGATCAAAGTTAAATTTTTGACATGATCTTACTCAATATTAAAGATATCAAGATTATATATTCTTGAATGTTCTTTACATTATGTAAGATGATTTTATGTAGAAAACTGCAAATAAAGAAAAGACTTTTGTCACATATTATTTATTAGTACTAGCTGACATTTAGCTTGTTGATGTGTTTTTCTGCGTTTCCTGTAGATGCAGAATAACAGAACTGCAACTACAATCATCACAATTCCAGGAACAACAGCAAACACAATTCGAGAGATCAGAATTATGTTATCTCCAGTGAGACCTGTAATGAATAACAAGACACATTAGTAATTGCATTCAATTTTAGATCATTGAATATCATTACTGCATATGAATCAGTCAGACTGATCTGAGATCAGCTCAGTAAACAAACACTAACATGTCTGACAGAGATGAGTGATGTTGAGATGTTGAGTTTGGTTTGTGATGGTATTGTTGAGTACACAGCTGTATGTGTTGTTATCATGATAATCTACCTCTAAAGAGAGTCTGATGTTGAGATCAGACACACTGATGATGGACAATAAACTGTTTCCTTTGTACCAGGACAGACTCACATCTCTCACATTCAACACTGAACACAATAACAACACTCTTTGTGAGGCCGATGAAGAGTTTTTTGGGCAGTTACTATAGATGACAGGAACATGCAGACGAGCTGGAAAACATGAAAGAATAAACAGAAATAAGAATCAAAGCAAATATTAATTAGCTATAAAAGTAAATAAATATATATAATTATTAAGCAAATCAAAAGTCTGGGCCTGTGGTCCCAAAACATCTTAAGACTATAAGTAGCTCTCAACTTGCTGATATAGAATAAACGCTTTAAAATAATGGGCACCAATACACAACATATGCTGGTCTTGCTTGTATGACCATGGTCTATGGTAGTTTCCCCAGCAGGGCTAATTTTGGAACGCATACATTTTTGCTCTAAGAGAATTCAACAAAGTGTTTTACCACTGAAACTAGCTCCTAAATCTGTGAAAAGTTGAGGGTATTTAAGAGGAATCCTAAGTTATCAGGGTTTTTCTGCAAAAAGAATTTGTAGACGGACCACTGGCATTAAGCCACTGTGGTGGCGCTGTTTCGTTATTAGCACAGTAACATTGCAATCGCGTTTGCGTAATGACTAAAATTAATGATTCTTTTACACTCATTTGTTTTAATGAACAGGAGAAAAAAAATCAGTCACCAAGTGAATCAATCAGAGACCATATGTTTCATCCCTAATAGTCTGATGGTGATCTTTTCTTCGGTTCAACTCTGTTTGATCTGATGTCATAAATCAAAATGGCAACCGCAGCCGCCGGTTTTCTACCGTAAAATGTACGGTTTATTTTTAACAGTGCAGTGAGTAAACCACAAAATTGAGGGCATTAAAGGAATTCTTGCTGTTTGTTAAATGTAAAGTTAATTCTTGTCTTTATCTTTCACCTTTTTAGAGGTGTTAGTGAGACCAGCAGGGGGTGCTCACCCTGTTGTCTTTGTGGGTCCTAACACCCCAGTATAGTGACGGGGACACTATACGGTCAAAAGTCCTTCGGATCAGACGTTTAACTTAGGTGACTCTTTGTGGTCGTTAAAAATCCCAGGATGTAATTCGAAAAAGAGTAGGGGTGTGCCCCGCCATTCTGGCCAAACTTACCCATTGTCCTACTAATCATCCCCATATATACTAATTGTCTATATCACTCGGTCTCCTCTCCACTAATAAGTTGGTGTGTGTTGGGCATTCTGGCGCAATATGGCTGGCGTCGCATCATCCAGGTGGTGGTTCAGGAGATTCCCCCGTTCATATGTAAAGCGCTTTGAGTACTGAGAAAAGCGCTATATAAATGTAAGGTATTATTATTATTATTAAAAACGTTCTGATTGGCCCGTCTTACTGGTTACTGTCTGTCTTACTGGTAAATTTGGAGCACTGATTTACCGGAAAGGTTCTGTTCACACATGGGCTGTAAATTGCAATTTACCAGTAAATTACCAGTAAAGACGGTATGTGTGAAAGGGACTGTTAGTGATTAATGTCTTAAGTCATTTTGAATCATAAATAAAATAGATTTTAACCTGGAATGGCAAATTAAGTGCATAAAATTATTTATATTCTCTCCCAAACACTAATAAATTGGTTTACACTGATAAGTAATAGTTAATATATCAAAAGAATCTTTACTCACCATATAAAGTAACATTGAATAGGTAAGTGCTCATTCTGTTGCTTCTGATGTTTAATTGATAAATTCCAGCATGTTGAGTTGTGACGTTTAAGATGGTGAGATCTCCAGTCTGAGTGTTCAGCTTCAGTCTGTCCCTGAATCTCCCATCAAGAACATCATCATATATTGAGACTCTATTGGCCTCTTTATTGACCTCAGCTATACGAATCTGTTGAAGTCCAAATCTCCACTCAATCACATCTTTACTCTGTATCTCAGTAAGATTACTGTGTAGAGTAACAGAATCTCCCTCCATCACTGACACTGACTTCACTTCATCACCAAACACACCTGAAGAACACAAACAGATTAACACACATTAAATTATTCAGTCAATTTAAGTTCGTCTATTAAAGCTTGAAAATTTAGCAGTAGTTTTAAAGGCCTCTAACGTAGGTGTTTTAAGCAATATAAAAATCTCTGGTTTCCTTAGAATGTGTCTGTAAAGTTTCAGTTCAAAATACACCCCAAATCTTTCATTATACAATGTTGAACATAGCCATTTGTGGCTGCAATGAAAAATGTGCTGTTTTGTGTGTGTTTCTTTAAAGGACAAGTTTGGTATTTTACACTTAAAGCCCTGTTTTCAAATTGTTTAAGATGAAATAGGACGGTTTTGACTGAAATTTCGACATACGTATGTGGCTGCCCCGAGAATTTTCAGGTATTTGTTGTATCACCTCCCACCTCTATAATGGCTATATAGGTGCACTGGAACAATCCTTCCTAAAATGCCTTAAACTTTCATTTACAAAGACGTGAAACTCACCAAGTGGTCAGGGGTGTTCACTGATATGCTCACACAAAAATCGCTGCAAAAGATGCTTTCCACATAAAGCCTAGCACTGCCAGAACCCTGCCACCATGACTAAATACAAATACAGCACCAGACTCCAAGCCAGGATCCTGACAGTACCCCTCCCTCAAGGGACCCAACCTGGCATCCCAAAAGGGAACACACAAGACAAGAAAAACATGACAGATAAACAAGAAGGCATGACTATGAACACATCAAAATATAAAATAACAAAAGGTGCTGAAAAAAACAAGATAAAATAATACAAAACTAAATCAGACACACGAGTCCACAGGATATTCTAGACAATACAGTCCAAGGGGGTGCGGGGCGAGGGCGCAGCTTTGGCCACGCAGACCTCACTGGCTTCGGCTGCTCAGTTTCTGGCAGCGCGGGACGGGTCGACGGCGCGGGCTGGAAGGCAACGGGCAGAGGAGTAGCAAGTGAGGTGGCGGACTCGGGACCGGGCATCCTGTTAACAGGCCCCAGTGTTTCCTCTAGGATTTTTTCCAGCTGTGGCGGCAGGGGGCGCCCATGATGATTATAAATGTACATTTTTTTTTATGTAGAATATAGGCTACAGTAAACTAACATGTTTTTTTTATCATTTTCATGCTGTCATTTACTTTTCCTTATATTTATAGCATATTGCTTTTCTATGTTTGATCTAAACCATATTTTCTTAAAAATACGTTATATAGCTAGTTGGGATATTTCATTGTAGTTTTAATGTAGTGTGCATGCAAGTTCGTGCTCATGTTTAGCGTTACAGAGCTGTTGCAAAGTCACGCACAGTCCTGTTTGATAATCCGCACCGCTGTGATTGACCGAACACCCGACCAGTTATCCGACATCATCAGTTATCCGACCCGGTCTCACGCAAATCGCGCAGCTAAATAGAAACCTTTAACGGTCTTCAGACAGATCTTAAACACAAATAAGCACGGGCCATTTAAAAACGAGTCGAATTTTGGTCTTGGATGTTAGACCCGCATTTTACTCTTGTCTATTGAGTCCCGACCTGCATCTACAACGCAAATGACACGTGAATAGCCTATTATTACACCCGTTACATCCAATATTATGCGGTTCACCCGCAGGTACCCCAACCCTGCCGTTTCGTCTGAAAACAGATAAAACAGTCTTCCCAGCTAACAGAAAAAAGTTCTAAGAACGTTCCCTGAAAGTTTTTAACGTTCCCAAAAACGTTCTGCCAACGTTAAAAGTGTCCGGTTTTCTTGGCGTTCTGGGAGCGTTTTTGTGTTGTCTCAGCGTTGGAGGAATGTTGCATTTTGCCATTTTTAGACGTTGTGACGGTGTCGTGTTTTGATGTTCACACAGTGTTTGAAACAACAGCTGTTTATTATATTGCCTTGTTTAATTGTTATGTAAATGATAGAGAAACATTGCATTTTATTATATTTATTTTTTATATTTATATTATTCTATTATATTTATTATATATTATGTATTTATTGTGTGTTATATATCTATTATATGTGGGTTTGGATGTTGATGTTTTGTTTAATTTTGGGTCGCCATTGTTGTGATTGGTGTTCGTTTTGGTTGGGCTCTTGAGCCTTGTCTTTTGCTTGCTGGTTTTTTCCCTGGTTGTGTTAACTTTTTGTTAATACACCACATTTGTTAAGAACATGTCAAGTTAATAGTGCAACTCTGCGGTGTGGTGGCCGGCACACAATGGCAAAAAATCATTCCTAATTAATTTACTAATCAAAAGTTTATTTTCTGTCAAAAATGTAAATGAGATCCAGCGCTTTCACAGCAGTTTGTCATTAAGGAGTTTTAGAAACTTTGGACAAAAAACATCCGCTATTCAATTGGGACGCACAAACATCAAGAACCAGACCACGAATCCCAACCACGGCGACAATTAAATGAAAAACTTCATGCTGCAATGCATGCTGGGTATTAACAAATTACAAATCTCATTCAGGACTCCCAGCATGCACTGCAGCATGGATAAATAAAGATTTTTTTTCCAATTTTCTTTGTCACCATGGTTGAGATTCATAGTCTGATTCTTGATGTTTATGCGTCCCAATTATACAGCAGATATTTTTTGTCCAAAGTTTCTTAATCTCCTTAATGACAAACTGCTCTGAAAGTGCTGGATCTCATTTACATTATTGACAGAAAATAAACTTTTGATTAGTAAATTAATTAGGAATGATTTTTTATCATTATGTACCAACCACCACACCACAGAATTACACTACTAACTTAACATGTTCATAACAAATGTGGTGTATTAACAAAAGGTTGACACAGCCAGGGAAAAAACTAGCAAGCAAAGGACAAGGCTCAAGAGCCCAACTAAAATGAACACTAATCACAATAATGGTGACTTAAAATTAAACAAAACATCAACATCTAAACTTACATATAATAGATATATAATATATAATAAATATATAATATATAATAAATATAATAGAATAATATAAATATAAAAAATAAATATAATAAAATGCAATGTTTCTCTATCATTTACATAACAATCAAAGAAGTCAATATAATAAACAGTTGTTGTTTTAAACATTGTGTGACTGTGAACATTAAAACATGACATTGTCATAACGTTTAAAAATGGTCAAATGTAACATTCCTCTAACGTTGAGACAACACAAAAACGTTCTTAGAACGTCAAGAAAACTGGACACTTTTAACGTTGGCAGAACGTTTTTGGGAACGTTAAAAACTTTCAGGGAACGTTCTTAGAACTTTTTTCTGTTAGCTGGGTTACAGTCTGCCTCAAGTTTTATTACCAACGTTCTTCTCTTCCCACGGGAATAATGTAAGTTTCCTTACAAACAGATTCGACTATTAATGTCTTTCAGTCGCATATGAGCAGTATTCAGTATTTAGATTTTTGTTTTTGGACAAATATCTTAACATTTAATGTGTAACTTAATGTGAGTGTCGAAGAACGGAAGATTGACAGCTGAGCGGTCAGCAGCGCGCTGCGCTTGTAGTCTATATTCTGAATAACTAATGACCTGATAAGTTGATTATATGAGTACAGTGATTACAAATGAATGTCCAAAAAACTCCTAATATGTTAAATCGAAAGTTTAATCATGTCTTTTCTCGCAGCCCTGCGCTGCGTCCGTGTATATGCGCCGGTGAACATCATATGCGTGATTACCTTGCACCTTAAATTACCCTAAATTTATAGTCATAAAGATACAAGTAAAACAACATTCGAAACTTCAAATGATGTATTTTTATTTGTGTAAACTCACAATAAGGAGAAAAGCTTGTGCTTATTTAAAATCATTAAAAACATGACGTGCCTTCGATCTGCTGCTTTGGTTTTAGAGAGTCACAAAAAAGAACTAACTCAAATACTTTTTTATTCGTTTTGTCAATTTAATAATTATTTAAGTGTAGCGTATTTCGTATAGGCTTATTTATTTTATTATTATTTCTCAAAACAGAGACGTAGCCTAATCATCATCTGTTGATTTAAATCTATTTGTGCATGAAACTAAACCCAGGGAGGAAATTATAGGATATTTTAGGAGATTTATTTATAAACGAGTGAACGCGAATCCAGAAAATAATTTATTTCTAAGACAGCCAGTCTGGCAGGTCGGACATTTCGGTAGCTTTATTTTGCGAGCTGCCGCTGTGGGTTTTGTCTAGAAGGGATACAGAAAATGCCGAAAAGTTAAGGATTAGATTTGGAGGTAGGATTATTAGGATGAAAACAGCGGCTCTAGTCTGGCTAAATAAGATACAAATACATCCTACAATCGTGTGAATTTTGTGTTTAGAGTTGGGTTTGGGTGAAGGATTAGGATAAAACAGTGCGCATCTGGCGAGATTTCGTTTGCTGTATCCCTTCTATCCACAACCGCAGGCGTGGCGGGGATGTTTTATGCGCGGCGGCCCGCCACGGTAGAATGTATATAGCGGAAACACTGGGCCCAAACATGACGGTGGCCAATCCAAGAAACTGGCTGAGCACGGCGGCAACCTGTAGACTGGATCCGGCAGGTTGATGGCTCTCCAGAGATCAGCGAAGAGTGCTGAATGTACTTGCCCCCTCAGCCAGTACGGAACTGGGCATACTGCAATGGGCAGAAAAACCCAAGCAGGAGGTGTAGTAGCTGACCCCAACACCGTTGCTGGGTTCAGTTCTGGCAGGTTCATTCTGTGAGGAACAGGTGAGGAACAGCGGCCTTCTATGGTCAAACCTCTAGCAGCGGACCAAGCCTGGTTCGATTGTGATCGTGGGCCCGCATGATTATTAAAAATAATTTAATAATTTCCAAAGCGACATATGTAGCCGAACGAACAGATGCAATAGCAAGTAGGGCTAAATTTAGAATAACCAAACATCCACCCAAATTCTGCAACTGTTAAAAGTAATTATCAATCCGATTTATATTAAAGGAACAGTATGTAAGAAATGTATATAAATTAATCATAAAATGGCCTTGATATGTCACTAGACATTAAGAAATCATTTTCATTTCAAATACTTGTATCACTGACAACAGTGGTCTGGCCAGGATATTGTCATTTAAAAAGTGGAGTTGCAGCCCTCAACTGATGTTTATGTTGTCATGTTGTGAACTGGCCACCAGTTGTGTGATTGCAGTACCAGTTTTAGCCACAAGTTTTGTGATTGCAATACCAGTTTTGGCCACAATCCTACTGTTCCTTTAACTTTATCTTTGGAGTCAGATAATAATACCAAATTGCGTAATGCCAAAACGTCATCTGCAAGCGATGGAAAAGACCGAACGCGCTAGAATCTTTCGCCATGCCGTTGGTTACCGTCATTGGGCCTACAGATGGATGGGGATTATATCTATTCCCTTTACACACATGAATATGCTTTGATCTAAACCACTCCATTGTAGCTCTGGCTGTATGTTTAGGGTCATTGTCTTGCTGGAAGGTGAACCTTCGCCCCAGTCTCAAGTTTTTTGCAGACTCTAACAGGTTTTCATCTAAGATTGCCCTGTCTTTGGCTCCATCCATCTTCCCATCAACTCTGACCAACGTCCCTGTCCCTGCAGAAGAAAGGCATCCCCACAACATGATGTTGCCGCCACCATGGATGGTGTTTGTGCAGTGTTAGGTTTCCGCCACACATAACATTTTGAATTTAGGCCCAAAAGTTAAATTTTGGTCTCATCTGACAAGAGCACCTTTATCCACATGCGTGCTGTGTCTCCCACATGGCTTGTCGCAAACTGCAAACAGGATTTCTTATTGCTTGCTTTCTTCTTGCCACTCTTCTATAAAGACCAGATTTGTGGAGTGCACGACTAATAGTTGTCCTGTGAAAAGATTCTCCCACCTGAGCTGTGGATCTCTGCAGCTTGTCCAGGGTTACCATGGGCCTCTAGAATGCTTCTCTGATTAATGCTCTCCTTGCACTGCCTGTCAGTTTAGGAGGACTGCCATGTCTTGGTAGGCTTGCAGTTGTGCCATACTCTTTCCATTTCCAGATGATGGATGGTACAGTGCTCTGTGAGATGTTCAAGGCTTGGGATATTAATTTATATCCTAACCCTGCTTTAAACTTCTCCACATCTTTATGACTGACCAGTCTGGTGTGTCCTTTCGTCTTCATGATTGCGTTTGTTTACAAATAATCTCCAACACTGCAAAAAATGACTTTCTTACTTAGTATTTTTGTCTTGTTTTCAGTAGAAATATCTAAAAATTCTTAAATTAAGATGCTTTTTCTTGATGAGCAAAATTACCTAAGTAAATAAGTCTAGTTTTAAGATAAATAATAAAAAAATTGTAAAATTGTACTTAAAACAAGCAAAATTATCTGCCAATTGGGTGAGAATTTTTTTTTAAAATAAGATTTCTTTTTCTTAACCCCTTAATTCAAGTAAAATTTTCTCACCCCATTGGCAGTTATTTTTGCTTGTTTTAAGCACAAATTGACTTACATTGTATATTTTTTGTCTAAAAACTAGTATTATCTTCTTAGGTCATTTTGCTTATCAAGAAAAGACAATTTTTAGATATTTCTACTGAAAACAAGACAAAAATACTAAGTAATAAAGTCATTTTTGCAGTGAATACACTTCAGAGGGCTTCAGAGAACAGCTGTATTTATACTGAGATTAAATTACACACAGGTGCACTTTATTTATTAATTATGTGACTTCTGAAGGCAGTTGGTTTTACTGAATTTTAGTTAGGGGTATCGGAGTAAAGGGGGTTGATTACAAATGCATGCCACACTTTTCAGATATTTATTTGAAAAAAAAAGAAATTAGACACCATTTATCATTTTCATTCCACTTTACAAGTTTGTGCCACTTTGTTTTGGTTTATTTCGTAAAATCCCAGTAAAATACACTTTTCTTTGTTGTTGTAACATGTCAAAATGTGGAAAAGTTCAGTGGGTATGAATATGTTTGCAAGGCATTGTATCTCTGTCTAAAACGTGTTTTTATAGATCAAAATTTTATAATAGGATACATCACTTGTATGAAAGAGGCCCCTGGAATACATCTGGAGTGTAACATCTGTTTTACATACCTATTAAATCAAAAACATCTTGCAGACATCTTCAATATGTCTTTATGACATCTAGAAAATGCCTCAGAGAAATTGAAAGTTGAATCTAGAATATATGAGCAAACAATCAAAAATAATACATCAAATAGACGTTTTCGAGATGTATGTACACTGTAAAAAATTCTGTAGAAATTACAGTATTACTGGGTATTACTGGCAACTAGCTGCCAGTAACTTACTGTAGATTTTATATTTATGTTATTTACTTGCAACAGTTTGTTTAAAGTTAAATGAACATTACACATTTTCAGTCTTTATCTTCTACAGTAAGTTACTGGCAACCAGCTGCATAATTACAGCAATTTTTTTACAGTGTATGCTATCAGGGAGGGCTCGCCAGTCGCACCAACCTCAAAATGACAAAACCACACTAGTTCTAAACCAGCACCTGGTTCTTTCTGGTGAACAAGGGGCATAAGACACAACGCATTAGATCTTGCAGTGATCATCTTTGTGAGCGACCTTATTAGAGACATGCTAACATCTCCAACACCGCACAGAAATGCCATAGCACCAGAAATAAAAGTAACCACTAACTACATCAACTGGGAAAAAATGCAACTATGCAGCAGAGATGGTTTGGGTGTTAAAGACTTCTATAAGACAAGTGATCACACAAATTTACAGAAGCTCGTGTTGCGGTTTATTCACATACCAACATGATTTTGTAACCTTTAAGTTACAGCATGAAAAACTATTTCTTATTTTAGTGCATTTATTTCATATATTCACAAACAATGATATTTATTAGAAATGCATACTGAAAGCAGTATTTAGATAAATATAATTTTTGCTTATATAATTTATACAAGTTTACAGACATAAATGCAGATGTATTATATCAGACATTTAAAAAAAAGTCCATATCTAAGTATCAGATCATTATTATTCTGGATTAACTGCTCCTAAATATGATATAAAATATGTTAATAACTCACCTGTCAGACAGCAGAAACACAAAGAGAAATAAACAAACATGAGAACAATTTTCTTCATCAGGTGTTGTGTTGTTGTCTGCAGTGAATGAGATGAAGACGTCTCTGTGAGCTCTCTCTTAGTCTTCATGTGCTTCATACTTTCAGTTTAGCGTGTGTGTGTGTCTGGTTGTGTGTGCGCTTGTGTGTATGTGGTTTACGTGGACATGAATAGTGTATAATGACATGTTTACTATACTATAACCATGGTTTGCGGGGACACAGGAAGTGTCCCTATAAAATGAACAGCAAAAAAACATACTAAATTGTAATTTTTCATAGAAGACTGGCAACAGGTTTTTGTGACATTGGGGTTAAGGACTGAGGACTGGAATAGAATATAACAGTTTGTATAGTAGAAAATGCATTGCGTCTATGGAATTGTCCCGGTAAACCCCAAACCACATATGCCAACGTGTGTGTGTGTGTGTGTGTGTGTGTGTGTGTGTGTGTGTGTGTGTGTGTGTGTGCGTGTGCGTGTGCGTGTGCGTGTGTGAAGAGCACAAGATTACATTACACACAATGTAAAGTCATTTTTATCTTCTTACAGTCTTTCAAATTTCAGTTGTATTAAATCTTAAGAACCTATTGGTGGGGCAGTTGTAGCGAGTTCATTGGGATAGGTTAAATGCAGAGGTCACATTTCAAGTATGCGTTGACGAGCTTGTCACTTTCACTATTTAATGTTGTACAGCAGATAAATAAAGCTTTACATTTTAAAACTGATGGTTAAATGAAAATAATTTAATTTCTGTAGTTATTATTAGTTTTTCTGTTAAGAATATGATCTCACTCCAGGACAGTAGTGGCGGCCGCCATAATTCTCCCGCCAAAATTTAAAAAAGAAGAAGTACCATTATTCACTACATTACAAGCTCTTCAGCTGTGTCCAAAACCGCTCCCTATCCACTATATAGTGTACTTGTTGGGTGTCGGCCATTCCCTACATTTGTTCACTACTTTTTATTCGTTCACCCACAATGCACTCTGATTTTGAGGGTACATTCAATGTACACTCGCTCACACACTATTTCCCATGAAACAATGGCAGACAAACGCGTAACTGGAATCAGCTAAAAGATACTGACAGTAAACACCAAAAATTTACATTTATACACACTGTGATTGGCTGTTGGCCACGCTTCAGACAAGCCTTCCGGCAACCCCCTTTAATGCGTTGAAGCAACTGCCATGTGATTGGTTAATTAGCCCTAATAAGTCCCTTGGGTCAATCTTACCCTCAAGCCACTTTTCTTTAGTTTAAAAACATGGTTCCCTTCATCACAGTGGAATAAGATTTTGTGACTTTTCCAGATTATCTGTCAAGATTCATATAAAAAAACTGGGCTTGATTCAGCCGTTTTAAAGATGTGTAAAAAAATTACCAAAAGAGTCCCTTTGGGGGCAAAAATGACCCCAATTGAAAAGAATGGGAAATGCAAAAAAATCCTTTTTTCCCACCTTTTATTTGTCAAAAAATCAATGCATCCAGAATAAATCTGAAAATTTTAACAAAGAAAGGTAGGCCTGGTACTAGAGCACAAATGCAATATAGAAAAGACATGCTCAATCACACACACAAACAGACACACACACACACACACACACACACACAAACACAAACACACAAAGGTATAATTGCCACAGAGAGAGAGATACAGAATTTGTCAAAAAACAGCCACAGATGCAAAACAAAGATGTAAAATACTCACACAGGTGTTTGCGTGCAAACACACACACACACACACACACACACACACACACACACACACACACACACACACACACACACACACACGAGCGCACATACACAAACATACACACGCACGCACAAACACACACTCTACTATTTGAAATAATATTTATTTTTAATGTCCTTTCTAATGTTTATATAAACATAAATTCACAAAATGTATTACTAAAGTAGTGATGTGAGCAGTTGGCCACATCCAGTAAAATGAATGGGTCTCTATGGGCCTCTGCTGGTCGAAATGATTTATTTCCTATTCTTTTATGTTTTTTTCTAAACACCAAATGGCCAAATTCAACACATAACATCTCAATACCTAAAAACAAATTAAATAAAATTTTGATAATAATTTATGTGAATTTTTCATTAAAAAATATATTTTTCAGGCAAGCTAATGGTGTTGTTGAGCAATTGAGTGGTAAACGAGTAAAAATACTTCATATCTCCCAAAACACAGCATTAATGTATAGATGGGAAGTAAACAAAAAAATGTTATATTATTTGTCATTCAAATAGAAAAATCCCGCACACTATCCACTTGCAAAAATAGAAAAATGTATTGCAACGTTTCGATCTTTCGATCTTCTTCAGGCATCAAACATCTATTAAATACATATGTCACTTCCGTGTATTTTAAAAGGTTATCTTGACCAATCACATTATCAAGGTCAAAACTAAACCAATCACAGTGAGCAATAAAAAATCATCATAAACTCATCACAACCAATCACAGTGAATGGAAAAATACATCATCAAAAACTCATCACATTTCAATAAATGGTAGAGGTAATAGACTCATCATATCACAATGAATAATAGAATATAATCTCATAAACTCGTCATATCACAGTAGATCGTAGAACACATCCTCAAAAAAAGTCAATGAATGGTAGAACACATCATCATACAGTCAACATCATAATAAGTAATATTTCCTCATACATTTTAGAGAAATATGAAATTATAACATTACATTATAGATTGCCTCATCATTCATCCTGAAAGGAGATAATGTGTTTAAAGTGAAAATCCGAAAAAGTTCTCGTCTCTGTAGGAGCAATTCAATGTTTCCGCCTCTAGGTGGCATTCTGACTACCTCTATCCCACAAAACCGTAAGTTTGACACATCATGATTATGTGATGAAAAAGTGTGCCGCCACTGGATAATTTAAATCTTTTCTCCTGATGGTGCTCTTATGTTCACTGATTCTTTGCTTTAGTTGACGTGAAGTTGTGCCAACATACCCCAGTCTGCAAGGACAACGAATCTAATACACAACATGTGTAGAGACACAGGTGATCACAGACTTAATCATGAATTTTTTTCCCGTTCTGGGATGACAAAAGAATGATGTTTTGGTTGTATTGTTACATTGAGCGCAATTACCACACCGATAATTGCCACTTGGTAAGGGACTCAATAATCTTTGTGACGGAATGGGAGTATCACCTTGAAATCGTGCATGAACTAAAAGATCTTTTAAATTTTTTGCCCGTTTATATACAATCAGTGGAGGATGTTGAAAAATGTTTTGAGAAATGTTATGTCTTTAATTCTGTAACCAATCCTTTCTATTCTCGTATCATTAAATGGTACAGGTACCCAGCTAGAAATAAAAAGTTCTAAGAACGTTCCCTGAAAGTTCCCGAATGTTCCCAAAAACATTCTGCCAACGTTAAAAGCGGCTAGTTTTTTTTAAGTTCTAGGAACGTTTCTGTTGTCTGAACGTTAGAGTAATGTTACATTTTACCATTTTAAACGTTATGACAATGTCATGTTTTAATGTTCAAACAATGTTTAAAACAACAGCTGTTTATTATATTGACTTGTTTAATTGTTATGTAAATGATAGATAAACATTGCATTTTATTATTTTATAAAACATTATTTCTGTATGCAGTAAATATATTGCTGTAGAAAACTCAATTCACTTACTAGGTTTAGATGTTGATGTTTGTTTCATTTTAAGTCACCCTTATTGTGATTAGTGTTTGTTTTAGTTGGTCTCTTGACACTTGACATTTTGCTTGCTAGTTTTTTCCTGGTTGTGTTAACTTTGTGTTAATGCACCACATTTGTTATGACCATGCCAAGTTAATAGTGTTATTCTGCGGTTGTTGGTACATAATGGTAAAGATCATCACCTAATTCATTTACTAATCAAAACTTTATTTTCTGTCAAAAATGTAAATGAGATCCAGCACTTTCACAGCATTTTGTCATTAAGGAGTTTTAGAAACTTTGGACAAAAAACATCCGCTGCACAACTGGGATGCACAAACATCAAGAATCAGACCACGAATCTCAACCATGGTGACAATCAAATGAAAAACTTCATGCTGCAATGCATGCTGGGTATTAACAAATTACAAACCTCATTCAGGACTCCCAGCATGCACTGCGGCATGGATAAATAAGGATTTTTTTAACAATTTTAATTGTCACCATGGTTGAGATTCATAGTCTGATTCTTGATGTTTGGGCATCCCAACTATACAGCGGATATTTTTTGTCCAAAGTTTCTAAAACTCCTTAATGACAAACTGCTGTGAAAGAGTTGGATCTAATATACATTATTGGCAGAAAATAAACTTTTGATTAGTAAATGAACTAGGTGATGATCTTTACCATTATGTACCAACAACCACAGAAATACACTAATAACTTTTCATAACAAATGTGGTGCATTACCACAAAGTTAACACAACCAGGAAAAAACTAGTAGGCAAAAAGTCAAGTGTCAAGAGACCAACTAAAACAAACACGAATCACAATAAGGGTGACTTAAAATGAAACATCAACATCTAAACCTAGTAAGTGAATTGAGTTTTCTACAGCAATATATTTACTGAACATTCAGAAATAATGTTTTATAAAATAATAAAATGCAATCATTCTCTATCATTTACATAACAATTAAACAAGTCAATATAATAAACAGTTGTTGTTTTAAACATTGTGTGAACATTAAAACATGACATTGTCATAACGTTTAAAAAATGGTAAAATGTAACATTACTCTAACGTTCAGACAACAGAAACGTTCCTAGAACTTAAAAAAAACTAGCCGCTTTTAACGTTGGCAGAATGTTTTTGGGAACATTCGGGAACTTTCAGGGAACGTTCTTAGAACTTTTTATTTCTAGCTGGGTATATTGATGACATATTTTGTATTTTTGTGGGAGAAAAAGATGAGGTTTGTGATTTTGTGTCTATTTTGAATGGTTTTGTGGACAGTTTGGAATTCACTCTAGAGGTTGATGATGAAAAAGTCAATTTTCTTGATATGTGGATACAAAAGAATGATGGACATTTGAGCACCACTTTATACACTAAAGATACCGATCGGAACACACTGTTATTAGCGACTAGCTTTCATCCTACCCCTCTCAAAAAAGGCCTACCTAAGAGTCAATTTTTCAGATTGAGAAGAATCTGTCATTCAGACACAGATTTTATTGAAAAATCGACAATTATGAGGAAGAGATTCTTAGAAAGAGGGTATCCGGTTGAATGGATCGAGGAGGCTTTTAAAACAACATTACATAAGACACGTGCTGAATTATTAAAAAAGAGAACAAAAAAGGTAAAGAAACATTCTTTTTCATTCATTACGACCTACTCTTCTAATTCTTTTGCCATGAGATCTATTTTCAAAAAATATTGGCATTTGTTATCTTCAGATCCTGAACTCAGTACGGTTTTTCAACATCCTCCACTGATTGTATATAAACGGGCAAAGAATTTAAAAGATCTTTTAGTTCATGCACGATTTCAAGGTGATACTCCCATTCCGTCACAAAGATTATTGAGTCCCTTACCAAGTGGCAATTATCTGTGTGGTAATTGCGCTCAATGTAACAATACAACCAAAACATCATTCTTTTGTCATCCTAGAACGGGAAAAAAATTCATGATTAAGTCTGTGATCACCTGTGTCTCTACACATGTTGTGTATTTGATTCGTTGTCCTTGCGGACTGGGGTATGTTGGCAAAAAAAGCAAAGAATCAGTGAACATAAGAGCACCATCAGGAGAAAAGATTTAAATTATCCAGTCGCGGCACACTTTCTATCTCATAATCATGATGTGTCAACCTTACGGTTTTGTGGGATAGAGGTAGTCAGAATGCCACCTAGAGGCGGAAACATTGCATTGCTCCTAGAAAGACGAGAACTCTTTTGGATTTTTACTTTAAACACGTTATCTCCTTTCGGGATGAATGATGAGGCAATTTATAATGTAATGTTATAAGCTTATATTTCTCTAAAATGTATGAGGAAATATTACTTATTATGATGGTGATTGTATGAAGATGTGCTCTACCATTCATTGACGTTTTTTGAGGATGTGTTCTACTATCTATTGTGATATGACGAGTTTATGAGATTATATTCTATTATTCATTGTAATATGATGAGTTTATTAGTTCTACCATTTATTGAAATGTGATGAGTTTTTGATGATGTATTTTTCCATTCACTGTGATTGGTTGTGATGAGTTTATGATGATTTTTTATTGCTCACTGTGATTGGTTTAGTTTTGACCTTGATAATGTGATTGGTCAAGATAACCTTTTAAAATACACGGAAGTGACATATGTATTTAATAGATGTTTGATGCCTGAAGACGATCGAAAGATCGAAACATTGCAATAAATTTTTCTATTTTTGCAAGTGGATAGTGTGCGGGATTTTTCTATTTGTCTATATTTGGACTTTCGAGTTCTTTTTTCCTACGCACCTATCGCACACAGGTGTGCGACATTTATGTGATTGATATTATTTGTCATTAAAACGTATATATTTTTGTAATCACTCTTTTAATCTCTGGGGTCATTTTACCCCCAAGGAACTGTAACGTATACAGGAAAATACGGGCTTATGAGGATAATTACATTAATGAGAAATTGAACAGGTGTTCCTAATTTTCCTTTAGGTGAGTGTAGATTGCATGTGCAGTGAAGAGAGTTACGAAAAAGGCTACAGTGTGCAGAACTCACTCTTACAGTGACAGTAGCACCTATTTTTCTGATCAAAAAATGTATCTAATCTGTAACTACAAAAACATTGCATGATTAAAAGTGTGAGTTTTTTGATCCATTTTGGAGGTGAGCAGGAACAGTTGGTTTGCATGGAAATCCAGATTTTTTGTTTGTTAAAAAAACAACAGCATCAAAAAACAACAATACGAATAGCAGAGCAAACAGCGTGGTCAGTGGCCCTAGGTTTTGTATTTGAAAAATTTGGCCCACTCTGAAAACTAATTGAGGAACCCTGTGCTATGCCAACAATGTTGAGTTCCGTTTTCTTATCTGTGACTTTAGTTACTATGTCACATTCAGAATGAAGTTTATAGATAATTCAGTTCAGTTGAAGCAAATATTTTTATTGAAGAATATTATTGAATTATTTTTTTGTGATAATTGTGTTTTGATAGATGTTTTGTCTCAATATTCTACATTAAAATGTATGTCTTTTTTATTCGGACTACTTGCATTCATTTAGAGTGCCTGCCCAAAGGGCTACCAGGGATTTTGAAATTTTGCGAGCCCTGCTGAGAGGTAATGCTGCGTTCATACCAGCCGCGGTAGAGGCATCAAATGCAAGTGATTTCAATCTTCAATCAATGTGAAGACGCGTTGACACGCGTCTGGAGGTCTCGCGACGCGAAGGAGGCGTTTAGCACGTCATGGTAGACACGATTCCGCCTTAACCGCCATGGTAAAAGCGCAAGTTGAAAAATTTTAACTTTGGCGGAAAAAATTTGCCGCATTTACCAATCAGGAGCTTGCTCTAGTAGTGACGTGATAACAGGATGCGAGCGGAGTCGCAGAAGCCCCTCCCATGACATGAATTTCCATGTGAATGTCTCGATGACTAGAATTTCACGTGCGAATGAAGCGAGTAAACTCAAATGTTCAAGCGGCAAACTAGACGCGGTAGACGCGAATTTGACGCCTCAAACGTGGCTGGTGTGAACCCACGTTAAGACCTGAACCATAGTAGCGCTGCCATGCCAGAGACACCCATAGCCTTAAGGGTTGACAGGAGGATGTGGTGATTGACAGTGTCAAAAGTAGGGTTGGGTATCATAAGAAATTTTTCAGTTCCAGTTCTGCTTAACGATTCCCAATTCCGGTTCCATATAGTAAAAAATAATGCACAGTACTTAAACAATTTCATTTGTGTTTATTAATCACTGTCAAAATATTTTACTGTAAAGTTAATATTTTCACAGTCACTATTTCATTTATTCCTGTTGAAGTATTTCTCGTAAGATCCTGCCTGGTTAAGTGGACATGAGCAGTAATTCTCAAACATATGATTTGAGATTTATATATGCTGGAATGTTTTGTCATATATCCTGCAAAGGCTGCTCTACAAGTAATAATTTTTGTATGTGCATGTGTGCATTGATGCATATAGGCTTATATATAATGCATACATTTATTTTGAAATATAAAAATATAAACGAGAATCAGACATACGTTTCTTAAAGGAATAGTCTACCCTTTTGCCATATTAAACTATGTTATTACCTCAACCTAGACGAATTAATACATACCTATCTTTTTTCAATGCGTGCACTGTACAGCGCGTTGTGAATGTGTTAGCATTTAGCCTAGCACCATTCATTACTATGGTACTAAAAAAAGTTTTATTTTGTGGCACCATACTTACTGGTATAACTTCTTTAAATAGGGAAAACACGGAAGTGTTTGGTGGCTTCCCTGTTTGGTACCATAGGAATGAATGGGTCTAGGCTAAATGCTAACACATTCACGACGCGCTGTACAGTGCACACATTGAAAAAAGATAGATATGTATTAATTCGTCTAAGTTGAGGTAATAATTAAGCAATATCGCTCGAGTAGGAGTGTGATATAGCTCTATATCATCACGGCTGTGATTAGGCCAGAGGCACGAGGCCGCAGGCCGAGTGCCGGAGGCAATCACAGCCGTGATGATATAGAGCTATATCACACGACTCCGAGAGCGATATTGCTTTTATACAACAGTTCGACGGCACACGTTTGAAAAACGAAAACTAGAAAACAACAACGGAGTTATTTTAAAAGCCTCTTTGTTTGAGAACTACTTCTTCCGCCACGGATTTGAGGGCGGCCAGAATGACAGGTAAAACTTTCGGCTGCTTTGAAGCTCATAACAACTCAATGGACAGAAAAGCCGTTACTTTATATTACCGTTTCTTGGTCACAAAGTGTAGTTTTAAGATTAGTTCAGTCGAGAATGTATATGTATTATATTTAAATCTGCAGTCGATTAGTAAAGATAGCGCCTGTTTGAACGTTTGCTTAGTGAGATTCGGTACGAATGAGAACCAAAGCATGAGCGGACATCAGTGTTCACTCGCCCCGCTGACCACCGCCCCCTCTGGGCTACATTTCTGAAAGAGATACCCTGGCTCTCATGTTGGCCTTGTTTGTTTATGATCGTCAAAATGAGATCAAATCAGCAGTATTTGGTGTCATGATCAAACTATTACTTGTTTTTTAATTCATATTTAGTGTCTTTTGTGTTGTTATTGTTTTGGCGCGAGGTAAAAGTTAATAAAACTATTTGTATAACGTTACTATTGCGTTCTCATTTATTCTTAACGTGATACGAGCACTCGATTATTATTATTAAACTTTGTTCTTGTCAGTACTATATAAAACTGTTTTTTATAAGTGTCAGAGAGATGTTTTTGCATGCTGCTTATAAATATATCAGTGGCGATATCTCATAACATGTTTTAATAGTCAGGTCACGATAAAGTAAATGATCAATGTCCACATTTAAAAGCTGCGGTGCTTACCTGCAGTTCCACGGTGTTTTCGCGTTCTGATAAGAAATATAGCTCCAGAAAAAAAACGAGTGTTTATATTCCTCTTTCCAAGTGTTAATCATCCACACGATGTGACAAGACATTACTCCCATTAACTGTAACGTAACATCCAAGAGCATGATTCAAACAGCGCGTCTGTGTTTTTCCATTCAGAGATGAGCCTGCTTAGGACCTCCATTCACTAGGTGGCGGAATAATACGAAAGGTGAAGAGGTTACAGTGCTGTTATCAGCACAATATCGTATGGCTCTTAGCCAATCAGATTCGAGAACCAGAAAGAACTGTTGTATAAAATAGTTTAATATGGCAAAAGGGTAGACTATTCCTTTAACAAACATGCATGTTCATATGCGCCGATTTCTTTTCCACCGGAGGCTGCTCGTCACAACGTCAAGCAATGCTTAGGTTACAGTAAACCTACTGGTGGTAGTGCAGATTGATACATTAGTGGTTTCTCTTTATAGTGTCTGTCACCTGTCATGCCATGTTAGCTAGTGCAGCAATCAAAATATTCCATACGTGCATGTGAAATCACTCATTATGATATAGCCTAATGTTTAAATTTGTCTTCATTAAGGAAACAAAACTATTTAGTATAATGTATGTATAGAAAGCTTGAAAGACAAAACATGCTTGTTGCATTTTCCAGGATACAATGAAGAAAAGGCTGATATCTATTTTTTTAAACCAAAAGGGTAGAAAAATCAAATACTATGGGAGTGGAAAGTACAAATAAAACAGAAAAAGATGTTGTGGAAGGCAGAGGAGTAGCTGGAGTCGTGGAAGAAAGAAACATAGAAATGGATAGCGAAGAGCTAAAAAGAAGTGAAAAGACAGAAAAAATCTATCAGGAAGTGAGTGAAAAAGTTAAACAAGAGGGTTAGGAAAGAAAGAGATGTGTGCCTTTCAAATATGTTTTACATTAATATAAAATAGGCAAACCTAATTCATTTATATAACCTATACTATTATGTTCAACCTAGCTTATCACTGTTACAGTCAGTGTTTTTTACATACTTGTAAGATCTATGTTTATAATAATATTATAAACATAGTTTATTATAAACATTAAGACAAAGGGTGCTACAGTAGAGATGTTAAAGGTAGATGCTTGGGTACTTATAGGAACTTTGTTGTTGGGTTTTTTATTTAATAAAAACTTGAGGTCCAGTGAATACACCAAAAACGTATATAGGCTACAGTCTATAATTTCTTGAATCCACCACAACCATGCAAGGATACTTACCTCATTGCCACCCCTCATAGTTCTCATGCCACCCCCTTGCCACCCCATAAATAATTTTCTAGATCCGCTTCTGGTGCCTGAGTGCACATGGCAGTTATGCTACCATAATATTCATATAGACAATGCAGAAAACAATACTGCAATTGAACTGTTAAATGTTTTAAACACTTTTGATCTGACCCAGCACGTGCAAGGTCCTACACACAATAGGGGACACACTCTTGATCTGCTCATTATGACTATTTATGACCACCACTACAACTGTGCCAAATTTCATCATTTTCCTACATACGGTTGATAGGGCTGCCATAGACACCAATGGCTAAGAAGAAGAAAAAAGTACAATTCCAATAGGTGTCTCAGCACCTTCGGTGCTTCACCCCTAATAATTAAATCATTTAAAATAAAAATAAAGGCATTGTTGCTAGGGGGGAAACAAAATATTATATAAAAATATGAAAATAATTACATGCCTTTAGAACCTGACAGGCTTTCTGATTTTTTGAGGGTAATATTAGATTAACATAGCGTATAATTTCTTTTTTAAATACTGTAAAGCATAGTTTTCGGTCAGAGAACCTTTCATTTATGTATATGGAATTTTGCCATTAAGATAATAAATTAATCATGCATTTGTAAATTTGTATGCCCTTCTGAATTACAAATTGACCTAATAATATTTGTCAATATTTTCAACAATGAAATCAAGTATATGTTGCCAGAAAACTGCAACTATATTACAATACCAAAACAAAATATAGCTGCAAGCAGCAACACGGGGTCAAGCACCTTCGGCGCAATGCACACACAGCACAGCAAGCACACAAAGCACAGCAAGCTCACAATGCACAGCAAGCACACAAAGCACAGCAAGCACACAAAGCACAGCAAGCTCACAATGCACAGCAAGCACACAAAGCACAGCAATTTCACAAATCACAGCAGGCACACAAAGCACAGCAAGCTCACAAAGCACAGCAAGCACACAAAGCACAACAAGCACACAAAGCACAGCAAACACACAAAGCACAGCAAACACACAAAGCACAGCAAGAACACAAAGCACAGCAAGCACACAAAGCACAGCAAGAACACAAAGCACAGCAATTACACAAATCACAGCAGGCACACAAAGCACAGCAAGCTCACAAAGCACAGCAAGCACAAAAAGCCCAGCAAGCTCACAAAGCACAGCAAGCTCACAAAGCACAGCAAGAACCATCATAATGCAGAGCAACAACAGCAAACATGGAAAAATAGAACACATGTGAACTACAGACAGGTTGAGAAGAATTGATGAGGAAGAACAAAACATCATGACTCAGGTGGGATTCGAACCCAGGAACTCAGAATCTCAATGCATATGATTAACTAGATGCGCCACTCAGTTGACACAGCTCATGGGGAAGCAGAAAAGAGATTAGAGAGCTACAAGGATTACCATGTGTCAAATTAGTTTATAAACCCTAGGTGGCGCTGTACTCTGACTTCTCAGGTAACTTCAGGACATCATGTCAAAGTTTCTTACCAATTTTTGCGCGGATATCTCGAATAGTTCAAAAAATATAACAATGTATGTGAAATTTCAAAATGGCGGACAGGCGAATTGGTCAAACCCGGCATAATACATATCGACAGATGCGGCATGAGGTAAATAATCCATAGACATCAAGATCATAATTTTCTGACAAACAGTTCAGAAGTTATGGGCAAAAATAGCCTATTTTATTATCTCATGACCCATAGGTGGCGCTGTCACCAAATTTGGCATGGACCCCAAGTTCATGGTCCACATGAAGTGTACCAAATTTCATTTCAATTGATCAAAGAATGACTGAGCTACAGCTTCAGAACCATTTTTGCGTCAACCTCGTTAAGTTTGCGCATTTATTACTTTTGAACAAAGATAAATATCAAAATTCTGTTCAGTCATTTCTATGCGGCTCACTCCAAAGATCACCTGTGCCAAATCTCATAAGAATTGAACCACATTTGAAGGAGGAGTAGCGAAAAAATAAAATACTGTACATTTCAAAATGGCCGCTACTGTAATGGGTGGAGTTTTACTGTAAAGTATCAAATTCAATAAGCGGGATGAGAGCAATCACGTGTACTAAGTAGAATTTTCATAGATCAAGCGGATCACCAGTTATAACCATTTGAACATTGAATTTTTGCACTGCTGGTGGCGCTATAGAGTTAGTGCTAGAGACCCCATTTTTGGTCACTTGACTTTTCAGTACCACCTCTACAACTGTGCCAAATTTCATCATTTTCCTATGTACGGTTCATAGGGCTGCCATAGACTCCCATTGCGGAAAAATAATAATAATAATACTGACAATTCCAATAGGTGTCTCAGCACCTTCGGTGCTTGACCCCTAATAATAATACTAACAAAAAAACAATAGGTGTCTCAGCACCTTCGGTGCTTGACCCCTAAATATAGCTGCAAGCAGCAATTGCGGGGTCAAGCACCTTCAGCGCAATGAGCACCCAAAGCACAGCAAAAACCACACGACGCAGCAAATGTGCAAAGCGCAGAAAGCACGCAATACAGAGCCCGAACCCGAAGCAAAGCAAATGCAGAGCAGGATCACTGCAGTGCGGAGCAACAACAGTAAAGATGGCAAAAATATAACACGTGTGGAAAACCAGACAGGTCGAGAAGAACGTGTTAAAGGAAACGCAAAAGGAAATCTCAATAAGTGAAAGTGAGAGCTGGGATTCGAACCCATGACCTCAGGTTCCCAAAGCATAGCAGTTAACGCATGCGCCACTGAGTAAACTGTTAAACCACTGAGTTGGTGTGTCCAAGCTATAGAATAGAGATATAGAGCTGTAAACATTGATATCCAGCAATTACCAAAAGTGCAGAAATGACAACAGAGAGCACAAATAACTGAAATACAATGTATTGTATGAAAATCACAAAACTTAAGTGAGAAAAAAAAGTTAAGACAAAAACCACTGCACATGGGATTTGAACTCATGAACTCAGGTTCCCAAGGCACAGCAGTTACCGCATACGTCACTGAGTAAACGATTAAACCACTGACTTGGTGTGTCCAACCTATAGAATAGAGATATAGAGCTGTAAACATTGATATCCAGCAATTACCAAAAGTGCAGAAATGACAACAGAGAGCACAAATAACTGAAATACAATGTATTGTATGAAAATCAATAAACTTAAGTGAGAAAAAAGTTAAGACAAAATATTACTGTACATGGGATTCGAACCCATGACCTCAGGATCTCATGGCATCTGGTTAACCAGATGCGCAACTCAGTTAACACAGCCCAAAGGGCAGCAAAAAACAGCTTAGGTGCTGCAAGGATTGACATATGCCAATAAACACAGATGCAGAACTGACAGTGCAGAGCAGAACTAACAGAAATACAATGTATATGAGAATCAAAAAGATCAAGTGAGATTGAAGACAAGAAGATCATTCTGTATAGTAATGCTATACAATGTAACATACAGTCACATTAATTTACTATGACAAATAGACAACGGCACAGGCACAGTCAACTTTGGAGTGGTATTTCTAAGAAAGAGAACAGAATATCAAAAATCTGTTCGGTCATTTCTGTGCGGATTGCTCCAAACATTATACGAGCAGCATCTGGCATAAAATAAACAAAATTTGTAAAAGGAGTAGCGAAAAAATCATGTTCCAAATGCTTTACAATAACACATGAACAGAATGTTGGAAAATGACAAACGAGGTATCGTTGCAATCGGCATAAACCAGTGAATACAATTTCACAAAGAAATTAATATCAGACAAAGTATTCAGAAGTTATAAGCAGTTCCATAAGAACTGTTATAGTTTATAACCCCTAGGTGGCGCTGTACTCTGACTTCCCAGGTACCTTCAGGACATCATGTCGAAGCTCCTTACTAATTTTTGCGCGGATATGTCCAATAGTTAAAAAAATATAACAAATTATGTGAAATTTCAAAATGGCGGACAGGCGGTTCGGTCAAACCCAGCATAATACACATCGACAGATGCGGCATGAGGTAAGCAATCCATAGACATCAAGATCATAATTTTCTGACAAACAGTTCAGAAGTTATGGGCAAAAATAGCCTATTTTATTATCTCATGACCCATAGGTGGCGCTGTCACCAAATTTGGCATGGACCCCAAGTTCATGGTCCACATGAAGTGTACCAAATTTCATTTGAATTGATCAAAGAATGACTGAGCTACAGCTTCAGAACCATTTTTGCGTCAACCTCGTTAACTTTGCACATTTACTACTTTTGAACAAAGATAAATATCAAAATTCTGTTCGGTCATTTCTGTGCGGCTCACTCCAAAGATCATCTGTGCCAAATCTGATAAGAATTGAACCACATTTGAAGGAGGAGTAGCGAAAAAACGAAATACTGTACATTTCAAAATGGCCGCTACTGTAATGGGTGGAGTTTTACTGTAAAGTATCAAATTCAATAAGTGGGATGAGAGCAATCACGTGTACTAAGTAGAATTTTCATAGATCAAGCGGATCAGCAGTTATAACCATTTGAACATTGAATTTTTGCACTGCTGGTGGCGCTATAGAGTTAGTGCTAGAGACCCCATTTTTGGTCACTTGACTTTTCAGTACCACCTCTACAACTGTGCCAAATTTCATCATTTTCCTATGTACGGTTCATAGGGCTGCCATAGACTCCCATTGCGGAAAAATAATAATAAATATAGCTGCAAGCAGCAACACGGGGTCAAGCACCTTCGGCGCAATGCACACAAAGCACAGCAAGCACACAAAGCACAGCAAGCTCACAATGCACAGCAAGCACACAAAGCACAGCAGGCACACAAAGCACAGCAAGCACACAAAGCACAGCAATTACACAAATCACAGCATGCACACAAAGCACAGCAAGCTCACAAAGCACAGCAAGCACACAAAGCACACAAAGCATAGCAAGCTCACAAAGCACAGCAAGCACACAAAGCACAGCAAGCTCACAAAGCACAGCAAGCTCACAAAGCACAGCAAGAACCACCATAATGCAGAGCAACAACAGCAAACATGGAAAAATAGAACACATGTGAACTACAGACAGGTTGAGAAGAATTGATGAGGAAGAACAAAACGTCATGACTCAGGTGGGATTTGAACCCAGGAACTCAGAATCTCAATGCATATGATTAACTAGTTGCACCACTCAGTTGACACAGTTCATTGGGCAGCAGAAAAGAGATAACAGTATAATATCAATAAGAATTTTTATAGTTTATAACCCATAGGTGGCGCTGTACTCTGACTTCCCAGGTAACTTCAGGACATCATGTCAAAGTTTCTTACCAATTTTTGCGCGGATATCTCGAATAGTTCAAAAAATATAACAATTTATGTGAAATTTCAAAATGGCGGACAGGCGGTTTGGTCAAACCCGGCATAATACATATCGACAGATGCGGCATGAGGTAAGCAATCCATAGACATCAAGATCATAATTTTCTGACAAACAGTTCAGAAGTTATGGGCAAAAATAGCCTATTTTCCTATCTCATTACCCATAGGTGGCGCTGTCACCAAATTTGGCATGAACCCCAAGTTCATGGTCCACATGAAGTGTACCAAATTTCATTTCAATTGATCAAAGAATGACCAAGCTACAGCTTCAGAACCATTTTTGCGTCAACCTCGTTAAGTTTGCGCATTTATTACTTTTGAACAAAGATGAATATCAAAATTCTGTTCAGTCATTTCTATGCGGCTCACTCCAAAGATCACATGTGCCAAATCTCATAAGAATTGAACCACATTTGAAGGAGGAGTAGCGAAAAAACAAAATACTGTACATTTCAAAATGGCCGTTACTGTAATGGGTGGAGTCTTACTGTAAAGTATCAAATTCAATAAGCGGGATGAGAGCAATCACGTGTACTAAGTAGAATTTTCATAGATCAAATGGTTCACTATTTATAACAGTTTGAACATTGTTTTTTTGCACTGCTGGTGGCGCTATAGAGTTATTGCTAGAGACCCCATTTTTGGTCACATGACTATTTATGACCACCTCTACAACTGTGCCAAATTTCATCATTTTCCTATGTACGGTTCATAGGGCTGCCATAGACTCCCATGGGACGATAATAATAATAATAATAATAATACTAACAATTCCAATAGGTGTCTCAGCACCTTCGGTGCTTGACCCCTAATAATACTGACAATTCCAATAGGTGTCTCAGCACCTTCGGTGCTTGACCCCTAATGAATGGCTGTCTCTTTAGAAGAATCGCAAAGGCTAGAATTGACATCTATATCCCTCTTATATCTAACAAGAAAACATTTGACAGGGTATATTCTATGGATAAGTCTAAAGGTCACCTCTTTAATCTTGTTTGTGACAAAGTAATGATTAGGCAAAAGCCAAACCTTTTTCCAATTAACATCATTCACAAACCGATTCCAGTATGAAATTACCTTTGGTTGTGTAACAATATTATTTTGGAACAGTGCTCTGATTGGTTTATTATTATTGAGATAATGAAAAGATAAGCATATTTCACCAACAAAAAATTGTATGTGTGTAAAATGAGGATGTTGATTATAGTCCAGTCTTCTCTGTTGTTTAAATAGCATGCAAACTCCATCAGAGATTGCACCAAAATCTTTAGCAAATTCTCCAGGTGGTATAGGTATGTTATAATGTCTCATAAATATGTCATATGTAAAAAGAAAACCATCTGCATCAAACAACTGATCCACTAAAACAATGTTATTTAGAAACCAATTCTCAAAAAAAGTGTTTTTTTTTGTTTATATAAAATGTCCTTGTTGTTCCATATAAAATATCTATGATGTCAAAATTATGTTTGTAAATTAGTTTCCATGCCAAAAGTGCCTGGCGGTGAAAATTAAAAAGATTAAGGTATTTTGTTGACAACATAGTTACAAGCTAGGGAAAATCCATTCCACCTAAAGATGTGGAAGGGGATAACATTCTAGATGGGGTTAGGGCTTCTGATAAATAGTGCCATCCAGTTAATTTTGAATTTATTTTTCAAAGAACTAAAGTCTATAACATTAAGGCCACCATTTTCATATGAGTTCATTATAACCGTTTTTTATATAGTGTATTTTGCGCCTCCAGGTGAAATTAAACAGCATTTTATTAACCTCCTTAGTTACTTTATTGTCCACATAAAGAGCCACATAGGAAGAGCCAGAGCTGCATACGACGAAGCAGTCACGTGGGTGTGTGAAACGAAACTGCGGACGTCATTGGTCACGTGATTTTATAGAACGAATCAAGCATCGTTCGATGTCATGCTGCCTGCGCCGCAAGAACTGACAGATGGATGACGTCAAAGTACCACGAGAGCGAGTCGAAATTAGACATCTTCGTATAACGCTTTCACTTTTTAAACAGGCCTTTCTGTGTCACGGCTATCATATGCTGCATTCACTTTTTTCCGTGTAGGCGGTGTATTAAAAGGCTTCAAGCATGAACAGAAACATTACAGAGAACATCGCATTAATTTGTTTTATAACATTATTCATCAAGGGTAAGTATACATTTTCCTATTTATATGCTGTGATTTGCATAGTCACATCGTGTATAACAAGGTAAAACGAGACGCCATCTTTTAACCGTATATACGCCTACTGGGAACTATATTAGAAAACGAAGCACTGCTACTTGGGTGTTTTCATCAATTGGATCAAAAGTGGCCAGAGAGACACATTCTGTTCGTACCTGGTATTTAAATCCGTCACTTTTGTCTACTTTGGATTTCTTCCGGATTGTTGTGTAGTAGGCTTGCCGCGATAGTCGGTGAAACGGTGATAACCGGTGCTTCAGCCTCTCACCGGTTATATCACTTGCCCACCGCGACACCGTCTTTCACCGTCGTTTTGATATTTTCATGTAATTAAATCATTTAGTTTCGTTAGAGAGAGCAAACACTTACAACTGAATGTGTTTGTTGTCTGAATTCAGCGGAGCTGAAGGCGCGTGACGTCACAGAGCAGCAGGTGTCAGATTTCATTTATTTCTGTCAGAGTTTGCGAGGCTAGCTGACTGACCAGATGATGACAGAAGCTGCGTGCTTACTCGTTTTTGTTATAATATACATATATGATGTTTAATATAAGCGAGATCATTTTGTTGTTGTGTTTTTCATCAAGAAAAATATTAAACCCATCATTTAAGCAGCGCTTTTATGGAGAAGTAGCCGGTTGCTCTGCTTGGGACTGGCGGGTTCTTTGAGAATTACCTGCGCACATTGACTCAAGCACTTAAGTAAACCAGCTGTTGCACTCAAATTCATACGCGATTTAACACAGCTTACGCAAGCTCTGCATTTAAACAGTTGCGTAATTCAAAAGTGAAAGTAAAATGTGCACGTCTGCATGCGCATTTATAAGCCCCTCCCACTCGGTGATACCGGGGGCCCGTACCATGAAAATGGTTAAACAAACTCAGGGGCTGAATCCCAAACCGCCTACCTCCATACCATACAGTACGCAAAGTAGCGCATTTTACATACCATATAGTATGGAAGTAGGCGGCTTGGGATTCAGCCAGGGTTACAGGATTAGTTTCAGGTTGACAAAACCAAGCCAATGTGCAGGCCTTGTTGTTATACGCTATTTTCATGGTACCCAAAACCCAGGATTTGCACAAACTAATCCTAAACAAAGCTGGCTAACCAACTAAACCAGCTTCATGGTATAGGCCCCGGGATCACCGAGTTTGTGACGCGCCGATTAACCAGTGGGAAAATTACGTCACCGCGGCAACCCTATTGTGTAGACTGTGGGAGTCACTCTGTTTTCGTTTTGACGCGAGTGGACGTAATGACGGGTTTAAATGGACGCGAACTAATATTCCCACTAAACACAGGACGTCGAATAGACGTGCAGATCGTGTCTATATTGGGTCCGTCGGTCCATGACCAATTCTGGACATCTATTCGACGTCCAAACTAGGTCCACTATTTGGACGTCCAACCATGACCCTACTTGGACGTCATATTTACGGGCAACATATGACGTTTAAACTGGGTAATTTTTTGGACGTCATATGGACGTCATATTTACAGGCAAAATTTGCCGTTTGAACTGGGTAATTCTTTGGAGGTCATTTGGACGTCTATGGCCTATGTCTATATTACATGATTAGGCCTATAACATTTTTTTTATTTACAAATATGAGCATTATTGTACCAACATGATTAATACTTACGAATGTCTATATTATTTATACAGTAACTTACTGTTTTTTCTGCTTTCTTGAATTATATACAAATTCATCTAAATGTTCAATTAAAAATCTGTAATTAAATGCGTAGTTCGTTATATTAAAATATATGACCATACTAACAATTAAACATGAAAATATTCTCACCTATTCACATAATGTTGCGTTCGTGTTATGAATGCAATAAGTGTGCCTTATATTCAAAATTAGCATATGGCCATGTGGCCGAGTGGTTAGCGAGACTTGCTTGAAACCCAGAGATCGGTGGTTCGAATCCCACAGCCGGCAGGAAATGACTGAAGCGTTCGGTGTTGCAATGGATGGGTGAAGTGCAGAGATAGTTGTTTCTTTTCGCTTTTTTCATGTCTTTTTTCCTTACACGGAGGTCCTACGGATGTAAACTTTTAGACATGCAGAAGACGTCGAAAAAAAGACGTCGCCTGGCGTTACAAAACAACCCCTTTTATGTACCGAATTCGGACGTCCAAAAATTACATGAAAAAGACGTCATTCCGACGTCACTTTGCGCAGTGGGTTATGTCAGAGTCCACTGCTTGTGTTGTAACTAAACATGCTGCACAGTGTTTTGTACATGAATATGTAAGAGGTTTCTCTGATATTTTAGCGCAATTGATTAAATAAGATCGCGCAACTTTCACTTGCTTGCAAAATGAAACTAAAGATACGAAGAAGAACATCCGCTTTCGTTTAATCAATGAAAGGCTAAAAATAGCGCTGTACACTGTGTGTTCCTGCTAGAAGTCAGAAAAGATGTAAAAGCTCAAGCATGTACTGGCCATCGGGACTACCGGGTAGGGTTGCCAACTGTCCCATATTAGCCGGGACGTCCCATATATTTTAAGCCTAATTTTTGAGGCCGTTTTTTACTGCTACGCTGATCTAACCAGTGACTGATACCAGTGGCGGCTCCAGAGATTTTCTGATGCAGGTGCTATGGGGATGCTCAACACTTAAGAGAAGGTGCTTTACATTTTGGGGTGTTTTAAGGAGGTCGCATCGGACCACCCTTTATACACGCGTACACGCCCGCTTTAACTAGCCTATACTCGTTCCACGACTAGGTAAAAGTATTCAACACAAGGGCTATAGAAACAACATACATAAGCCTGCCAATGTAAACCTCTGAAAATAATATTTCACAGATCTGTCACAGTCTAGCCCTGATTACAACGGAGCAGCAAACGCAGCAAACGCAGCAACAGACACTGTGCACGCTTCGGCTTAAAATGCTCAGATCACGAAATCACACAGCCAGTTACCAACACTAGTGATGAATCAGCATTGTTTCTATTGTTGAAGCATCTTAGGGTGACCATACGTGCCATTCTTACCGGAGCCGGACGCTTCCTGTCCAGGATTTCGGGTGCATCTTCTGGAAGTCGTGTTTGTCTGCCGCATACGTCATAGAGGATTATTATTATTATTACAGAAAAGCAACTGTTACATTTTAAGGTAAGAATGAAACTACGAATGTATATCTTATGTTTTTAACTGAATGGCGTATGCGGTCAACAAATACGACTTCCGGAGGACGCACCAAAATCCTGGACACGACGCGTCTGGGAAGAATGACACGTATGGGCACCCTATAGATGTAACAAAGCAGAGCCAAGATTTGTTCTTTAAACACCAAATTAGTTAAATTTGTAATAGCCAACAGAGGGGAAAATCAAGCACTTATCATAGACGTCTTCACAACAAAACAGCATCATCAGTTTACTGGTCCTAGTGTGTCCACTGCTGTTCCTCGGGTAGTTTTTGGTGTATCCATTTTGGTGTATTTTACTTGGCTAAATTTCTAAACTTGCTATCAAAAACAAACTGCCGTGCGTTAAGGTCAAAAGTTCACCAGGCGCTGCATCCACCTGTCAGTCCTTGCAGCGCCACAAGCAGCAACACAACAGCAGCAGTGCTGATCACGACACTTGATAATGATCTCCAACATTTTTCATCCAATCACAATCAGTATACGTTTAAGAGGGTAAAATAATACGATCTCAAGTTTTCTTTTATATATATATATATATATATATATATATATATATATATGAAGAGTTTGGTTCCAAAACGCAATAAATCCATTTTGACAAATTTTGGTAAAAACTTGTTTTCTATACCAAGAAAGTGACAAGATGAAAACAACTATTTTCTGTTACAAACTTTCACACAGCATCTTTAGGTTATAAAAACTAGGGATCGACCGATATGGATTTTTTTGTGCCGATGCCGATACCGATTTTTTTCCCATCAGCCTTACACTGTAAAAAATTTCCCTGTAAAAAAACGGTATTATGCTGGAAGCTGTGGTTGCCAGCATTGCACTGTTAATTTACAGCGGGATACTGTTATTAGGAAAAACAGCATGATACTGTTTTGTTACCTACAGCAGTCAACTGTTATTTTAACAGCATGGTACTGTTTGTGTTATCTACAGCGGTTCTGCCTCTGTTAAATACAGTTCTACTTCCGTTAATTTACAGCTCCCCTATTTTAACAGTATGTTAATGTTATAATGCCCTGAAAGCAACTCATTTCATTTAGGAAACCAATAGCAGGATCCATTCAAGTTTATAAATAGATATATTTACATGGTGGTGTTAGTATTGTGAACTTAATTCATTTGAGTCCACTGAAAACAAATATTACTTCTAAAATTGAACTCCAAACATTTAAACTTTCACACAAATCTCATGTAGTTCATCACAAGTAAACTACACAATTACTGCTTTAAAATAAAATAACAGGCAGCATAACATCAATGATTTACTGCCCATCCTTGACCTAAACAACCACACTACTCTTCAGCACAATGGTAACCCAAAAACTGAGACAAATCCTAACAAAACAGAACATTAAACACTAAGACATATCTCACATTATCATCTTGTGTAAATCCCCTGAACAGTTTTTAAGTTAACATGATTTAAAAAAACAAAATACAAGGACTTTTCTCTAATGTCTGTGTGAAATTAACATATTTCTGTATGCAAATTTGACTGTTAGGTTTTCTGTTTCTAACAGCACATTCTGTTAAATAACAGTAATCAACTGGAAGCTTGGTTGCCAGCAAGATACTGTTTTTTTACGGTCTCCTTCGGACTGTTAAAAAACATTAGCATTCTGTGTTTTTATATCTTACACATTTAACCCTTTAAACCCCATCGCAAAATCCTTGGAACACTGCTTAATGTGTCCACACTACAAAGAGTAAAAGAAACAGACCCAATGTTGAAATTAATGAGATAATGAAGTGATGATTAAGTGATTAATGATGAACAGCTGCTTTTGGCGGGCACAATCACTGAATGAAAGATGAACAAGAACCGAATTAAAGAGAAAACAAGCAGAAACTCAACTTACAGACTTAGATGAGACTCAAACTTACTCAGATTTCCTAAGATCTCACAAGAAGATCATCAAACAACTCCACAAACAGCATTACCATCTTCACTTATTACAAACCAGTATGATTTTATTTTAAATGTACATTAGCTCTTACTGAGAAGTAAATCATAAGGTGTGGTTTCCTGGACAGGGATTATCTTAAACCAGGAATAGTTTAATTAGAAAATATAACTAGTTTTAACAAACATGCCTAACATTACTTCTGTGCATTTTCAGGCAAAACAAAGGGCATTGATGTATTTTAAGATATGTCAGTGCAAGTTGTTTTGAGTTTGGACAGCTGTAGTCTAATAGTCTGATCCCTAAATAATAGTTACCATTCTCGTGATCAGCGGTTGCTTTAGTAGGTCTCTTGATCCTTGGGTTTGCCCTTTGGTGTTATATTTATTCAGGCCTTTTCAATGTGATTTGAAAGACATTGAATATGGCAAAAAAGTATAAGTAAAGCATTATCACTGACTAATGACCATTATGGTGTTAGTGTCATGAGTTAAAAGTAATTTACTGACTTTATGCAGAAGCTCATAAGTGGTTAGATGGTACGAAACTCTTTGTAGTAGTCTTATAATGTGACAGAAACTGAGTATTGAGGTAGCCAGAGGAATCTTAAAAACATTGGGAATAAATGAAATAAAAAACACGAGCAAACTACACACACAGACATCAAGAATCAGGCTATGAATCTCAACAATGGTGACTATCAAATGAAAAGCTTCATGCTGCAATGCATGCTGGGTATCAGCATAGTACAAAACTCATTCATGACTCCCAGCATGCATTGCAGCATGAATAAATTATGCAGATGAACTGTTTTCCCATTTTCTTTTGTCACCATAGTTGAGAATCATACTCTGATTCTTGATGTCTGTGTGTGTCAGCTGAGGGCTAGGGTTTCACGTTCACCAAAGTCCATATGTATACAATTCTGTCAAGACATCAAATTACTGTAATAATAGTTGTAATGATTCTGATTCAAATATGTAAATACTCGATCATAAACATCCCTAAGTACTATTAATTGTTATGTTTAAGCTTCTTAAGGCTGGCGAGAGAAACTACTGATCAATAATCAGACACCCAACCTCATGAGACTCTATCATCTCTTGGTTTTCTTTACCATAACAAACATGCATCATAAAGACACAGTTATAGCTACCAGACTGAACACCAAGTCAAGAGCCCAACTAATGAAAACAGTGATCACCATAATGGTGACTTTAAAGAAAATGCTTGTAAAGTCTAGTAAACACCTGTTTGTTCTCAGTAAGAACTTTTGTAAATGTATAACAGAAATAAAGTCAAAGTGGTTTATAAGTGAAGATGGTAATGGTGTTTGTGTAAATGTTTAATTCTCCTCTGGTGATATATGGAGATGTTTAATGTTTTGTGTTATTTTTAGTTGATGTTCATCTAAGTCTTTGTGTCTGTAAGTGTTTCTGCTCATGTCTTCTCTTTTTTTGTTTATGTTTTCTTTAGTGATTTTTTAGCAGCAGGTGTCCATCATTAATGCTTCAGTTTCTGAACTCATTGACTTGATTTCAGGTGGATCATTAGGAAACTAATGTAGGGAATAGTGAATGAGGGTGTAGGGTGATTTGGGACGCAGTCTTAAACGGTGGACTCTCAGGGCTGTAAATTCACATTATTCTGAGAACTGATTTTTTACAGAATGCAGAATTTAACAGTATACTTCTGTTTTTGTTAAAAAACAGAATTATACTGTTAAATTTGGCTGTTTTTTAACAGCAATTTTTTACAGTGTAGCCGATGACCGATACAGTCTGCCGATTTTCTTTAGCCGATATTTGGAGCCGATACTGCTTTTGCTCATTCAGTTTTTATCATAAAAATGACACAATGATTTTACATTTAAAAAAGGAACATTTATTGAACTATATTTAACAAATAGTAAAAACAGGTGAGGTAGAACAAGTAAGAAAATTCAGGGCTGCTTAAAATATATAAATAAAATAATTACACCATTGCACACAGTAGCAGCAACCAAGCAGCATAACAAGGGGAACACTTTACTTTATCCATGAAAGTAACCAACTATTTACAACCTATTTAATGCTTAGGTCTTAAGTTTTAGTGCACTTAACTTAATCTTTTGTAGAGCAAATGTCTTTCATAAGAAGACAAGGAAAATGTAAACAGCAATACTGATCAAAAAACAACTTAAAAAGAATTCTGAATAACATGCGGATTGCCCCACTTCTGTATCTCACACACCCTAGTGCCCTATAATAAATGCGAGGGATAGTTAGTTTGCCTCAGCTCGCTTGAAATGCATAAAACTGAACAAACACATGAGGATTTGTGTACGGACTTCGGTCAGATAGTAGAGCGCGTGCACGTGGGAGAGGTGCAGTGAGAGAGACATGGATGAGAGAGTGCATGTATCTTTGCGCTCCCAGTGAACGGAAATGTTGACAAAACTTACAAAATAACACTTCTCCGGTCACATAAAAGTCATGTGGGAACTGCTCGGAACTAAGTGCTTTGGGTCGAATTCCTTATTTTTTTTTCGCTGACGAACATTCCGCGAAACTCCGCGTTAACAACCATAAACGTATGCAACCATGAACTGCGCTATCCACAATGACGAGAAACTATCAGCAATGGATATTGATTTTTAGCCTTTTACTACTACATATATTTATGGAGATGAGAATTAAAAACCCAGCATGTCCAGCTATGATCAGCTGTTCGGTTGATCACATGACCTGCGTTTGCTTGCGGCATTATGAGCACGCGTCGCGTCCAAATGTCAGACTGGTGGTCGCTGAATAAAACTCCTACAAATACCACGGAATCACGGAACAACGTCGGCATTATTTAATCCTATGACCAGTTTTCGTAACAGCTGCCGTATGTATACGGTTAGCCTAAAAGCTATTTGAAGCTCCCTAAATACAATGGCAAGCAGTTTTATAAGCATTCGCGTTTTCCATTATGACCACCAAACTTTCTTAGCTATGATTGCACGCACATATAGAGCAACGTGTTTACACTTTCAAGGTATATGGCAATATTTCAGTCAAACAGTTAAAAGATGCTATGAAGTTTAAAACTTACCAGCGCAGGCTTGGAGCGCTCCGCTCTGCTAGTGGGGGGAGGGGGACTGCACGTGCTGCAGGCAGCCTCCAGCAACACAGAGCTGCCTGTGGGCGCCTGTCTGTAATTAATGCCGGGGAAAAACTATCGGCGAACGCAAGCCGCGAATCGGCCGATGCCGATACACCTAAAACCTAGTAAAATCGGCCCGATGTATCGGCCGGCCGATATATCGGTCGATCACTAATAAAAACATAAAAAATTCAAATCCATAAGTTGATTTTCAAAGATTTATTATAAAAACGGATTATTTTTTCCACAAAATGCAATAAATCCATGACAAGTTTTTATTCAAAATGCTATAAATCTATTGAATCAATAGCCTATATAAATGTGCATTCATCTTTGCCATGTTATATTCATTTAGTTGACTAGTTGTACACACTAATTAAAAATATAAACATTAATGTCATTAATAAAAACACTTACTTTGTCATATTAAGATCACTGTCATTGCGGTTACTTGACGTCTTCGCTTAACGTCTTTCCCAGCGATCACCTGTAAAATGTTTTTGGTCCTGCTCGATTTTCGTTGACTTTGAGTAAAATTATGTACAGTTTTTCATAAGATCCTCTGGGGTCAATGTGTTAGCATGAGAAGCTTGATGCTGTCGGGAGAAGAAGCACCCGTCTCCCGAGTGCCTCTCAGGGAAATTGTTAGATGTTGATGGCTTACGTTTCTTTCCCATCACAGAAAACCATCACAGGTTTAGCGATGCAATTAAAGTATTATTTTGTTTTGTTTGTTGATCACGTAGTACAAAGTAGATGAGGAAAACCAGGACTCCGTGTACTACGCGCGTCCGCCATTGTTTGTTTACATTGCGTGAACGGTGGGCTGTAATATCAGAAATGGAGTTATTGCGTTCTGTAAAAAAGTGGGAGTGGCGTTTGTCGCATTTTGGGAAAAAAGGCAGAAAAGATGACAGAATAACACGGCGGATATTGGATTTTGCGTAAAATTAAGAATTTACTTTTAACTACTGACCTGATATAATACTGATTTTGGCAGTAACTCATTTTTTTCAAAAATGGCGTTTATTGCGTTTTGGAACCAAACTCTTCATATTATATATATATATATATATATATATATATATATATATATATATATATATATATATATATATATATATATATATATATATATATATATATATATATATATATATATATATATATATATATATTTAGCTGTTTGTGCATGCATAAGATCTGCAAAGTTAGAAAGTTCGTTCCTTATGCATGCACAATCTGCAAATTTAGAAAGTTCGTTCTCAATTCTGAAGAGATGGCTGATCCAGAGACCTACCTAAAACGCCTAAATCTGAAATGCCCCAAGGCAGTTCCAACTTTGCGAAATTCTCGCTCTTGTGATTTACAGACTGTAACAGTGTGTTTTAATTATTTAATGTTAACTCAAAACTCAATAACTAAAAAAAAATCAGCTCACAGAATCTATGTTAGTTTAAGTTTGTCACATGTAATATTAACATCAAGAGGATAACATTTTACCCTTAGTCAGGGGTTAAATTGGGATTTGTTATGTGGGGGGGGGGGGGCTCTGCGGGGAGGGTACTTTAAGGGGTAACATGTTTAATACTGATGACAGAAAAGCCACTGGTGTGTTTTAATGACATTCTGGACCTCTGATAGGATTTGATAAGTTTCAACTTTAATTCTGTGCCAGAGATTGACCACAAATATTTTATAAAGAGTGTCTGAATTTTAAATTATGCAAATCTATGAGTTTGACACCCTATATCCATTTGTTGCACATGTCATTATGCACAATTGATCAATCTTTAAATGAAGTAAAAGGAATCAACCTCCTTGAATAATTCTATATGCATAAGATAGGCTACCCAAAAAGATTAAATTAACAAGAAAAGGTACAACACACAGTACTGTTTTATCAACATGTCTAATAAATTAGCAATAGAGATTCCCTATGCTGGTCAGCAACTAAAACAATCGTAAGGTTTGATTTGTGTAATCAAAATACATAAATGTATTAAACTATACAATGAGTTATATGAAGTGTTATCCAGATAACATACTGTAATTAGATGAGTGACAAACATACTTTAGTCCTTAACACGTTTCTAGTCTTCTATTAAGTTTCCTCAACGTGGGCACCATTATTACCCCCCCCTCTCTCTCTCTCTCTCACGCTCTCTCTCTCTCTGTCTCTACAATGTCAAATGATCCTGTGTGAAAGCGCGTTCTTGAACTTCCTTAATTTTTTCGCTCGAGTTGCATAACTTGCGCGAAGACGCGTTTAAAAGGAAAAGCGCTTGTTTCCGCGGCAATTGCGCCGCCCAATTCGCGTCATTTGCATCGCCTCGTGCGAGGACGCGTCTGATTGCGTCTTTGCATTGACTTTGTATGTAATCTACTCGCGCAAATCGTTGAACTTGCGTTGGTGAGTATGCCCCATAATTGCACTAGCCCAGCCCAGCGAGTACACACGCACCAGCGCAGCGGGTAAACTGGCTAGAGCAGAGCGAGACCTTCAGCCTATGTGCCGGAGCTTAGCCCCGGACAGCCCCGGCCCAATTTAAACCCTGCCCTTAGTGCAGGAGTCAAGTGTTTTGTTTTAGCCAGATATTAAAGGTAATATTCAATTAAAGAGGACTGTGTAAAAAGTACCAGCTGTAAATTGACAAACTAGGCTATTAAAAAACCTGTTGCCAAGGCATAAGAGTTATAAATGAATAATATTTAATTAGGAGATAAGCTATCATTTTGACAAATGAATTAAATACACTGTATACACAAAACCAACGCTGCCTCTGAAAACTCAAGGCAGTGACTCGTTGCCTCACTGCCTCATGAGGAAATTACTTCGGAGGCCTGAAGGCAGCTCAGAGAAATACTTTCGGACACACTTCAAAGGCAGCGTGTTTGAAATTTAAACAGAGAGCGCCTTTGTGATAACTAATCACATATTTGAAAAATACAATACTAATTTCTCACTAGAAATGCAATTAAAAGGCGTAAAAAATCTACCTTTATTTACACTAAATTGGAGGTCCAGTCGCGTCCTTGGCCGCCATTTTATTTTTTCGAACTCAACCAAGCTCGACCAATCACATTCTTAATGTACGTCCACTCATAGGTATCTCAGGAGACAGGAAGTAAACCAAACATTGAATTCGGACATGCCTTGATGCCTTCCTGCCTTGGAAAGCTGCCTCAGAAGGCAGCAATTTAGAGTTTTCGGACGCAGCCCATATCATCACTGCTGCGACAGGCCATCCTTTGTCCCGTATTTCAGAGTGAGAAATTAGGCAACCCTACTACCGGGAGATACGCAGCTACTACTGCGTATGTAATATTAGGCTGGTTTGAGATGCACCTTGCCTCGCCTGAAATTTGGGCCCTGTCCCAAATGGAGCACTTCAGGTGGACTTTCGGTCTCGTGGCCTGAAATTGCACGTGCTCGCTTAGTCTACGAGTACGTAGCGTGTCCCTTCTGTAATTTTTACGTTCCGAAGTGTGCTAATCAGCGCACCCTTTATGCGGTTTTCAGCGAAACCCGCACTGCAGCAGGCTTCGCGCACTTTGCCAACCCAGAAGTCCTTGCGAAAGAAGAATCGGACCAATCAGACAACGGAAGGAATGAGTTCACACTGATGGGCAAGGCCGCTTTAATGCATGGGCTTACCTGGCTGAAGCCCTGGGGCCTCCCAAGCTCAGGGGCCTCCCATGTTCATGTTCATGATGAGCTGAAAAGGTCATATTGTTTTGTAACTTGTCAGGATTTCTGTCAATCACTCTAATTGCACATTACATGGCTGCTGATTGATCCGTGGTAACTTGCTGTGAAATAAAATGTCAGACATAAAATATTTTTTATTCCGTGTAATGTAAATAAGTGGGGGTGGTCCACTTGGCATTCCTGCATGTTTGACTGAGTGTGACAGAGAATTGGGAAATAATCCACTAACAAATGAAAGAGTAATTTCTGAAATTTCATAATAAGCACCAGCGAGGTGCAGGTCTCTCTCTCTCGTGCGCACTCGCTCTCTCTGTGCTTGTGCAGCTGAGTCTCTGGCATGCAGAAGTTTCTTGAACCGTTTAAACTGTGCCGCCAAATAAAGAAAGAAATTTCCGCACATAACGCTGTTAATTGTTGTAAAGTTTTCTGAACTTTAAGCAAGCCAAAACAAAACTCGCGTTTATATTAGTTACGCGTGCATAGCTGAAACGATGTAGTTTTGATGAGTCGTTTGCTCACAGAAGGTTACACAAATCTTGTTTTAGAAAGACGAGAAAGAGACGCAATGGTTAAGGTGCAAGTAAAGAGCGACAAGACCTCCTCAAAACAGACTCCATTATCATCACCGGATAGCACCATTTATATTTATAATCTCCTTATCTAAAGATCTTATACAGGTATGTTCTAGGGTTGCCGCGGTGACGTAATTTTCCCACCGGTTAATCAGCGCGTCACAAACTCGGTGATCCCGGTATCACCGAGTGGGAGGGGCTTATAAATGCGCATGCAGACGTGCACATTTTACTTTCACTTTTGAATTACGCAACTGTTTAAATGCATCACTTGCGTAAGCTGCGTTAAATCGCCTATGAATTTGCGTGCAATGTGAGTGCAACAGCTGGTTTACTTAAGTGCTTGAGTCAATGTGCGCAGGTAATTCTCACAGAACCCGCCAGTCCCAAGCAGAGCAACCGGCTACTTCTCCATAAAAGCGCTGCTTGAATGATGGGTTTAATATCTTTCTTGATGAAAAACACAACAACAAAACGATCTCGCTTATATTAAACATCATATATGTATATTATACAAAAACGAGCAAAGCACGCGGCTTCTGTCATCATCTGGTCAGTCAGCTCGCCTTGCAAACTCTGACAGAATGAAATCTGACACCTGCGGCTGCTCTGTGACGTGACGCGCGTTCAGCCCCGCTGATCAGACAACAGACACATTCAGTTGTAAGTGTTTGCTCTCTCTAACGAAACTAAATGATTTAATTACACGAAAATATTAAAACGACGGTGAAAGACGGTGTCGCGGTGGGCAAGTGATATAACCGGTGAGAGGCTAAAGCACCGGTTATCACCGTTTCACCGACTATCGCGGCAAGCCTAGTATGTTCCCTGTCTGTTTTGTGCATATTCACTTGTTCGTTTTACATGCTTATGTATGCATAAATACAAAATACAATGCATACTTCAATAGCCTAGAAAATAAATAACTGATTTAAAAACAAGATTCTGACTATAAAGTAGAGATCGACCGATATATCTGTTTTCCGATATTTTCCCAGATATTTGCGCATTTTCCAATGATTGGATATCGTTTTTGTAATATCGGACTGACAGATAAACGAGAGAATTGAGAATTGCGCGCTGGACGCATCTGAGGAGAGGAGCTCACAGCAGCAGCAGCAACGTGCACAGCAAATATGACAGCGGAGTGATGCGACTTCATGAAAAGGTCTTTGAGTATACTTACTTTGCATATGAGGCATTTATAACACATCTTATTTGTGCATTAATGTATGTTATGTAAAATAATTTGATATATTAAAAGCAATGTATGCAGCTTGTCCAAGAATAGAGACGAACTCACAGAGTCACGCTGATCCATAAAATCCGGTCCCAATAATGACGGAGCTTTAATGCTTTGTGTAATTAAAAACGCAAAATTAAATTTGTTTTTCTGTTATTTATGCTTATCATTAGCATCGTAAAATCACGTTCATTTGCTGTTCACTTACCAGGGTTGAAGGCTAATGCACATCTACCACTTTTAACAAGATTTACCCTAAGTTATATTAACATTTCCCAGATAGACATTATTTTGCTAAAATATCTAAATAAATGTTTGTGGATATTAATTAATTTTTTATTACCTCCGCAAGCGGTCACAGTTTGATACAGTTAATGCATGAGTAAATGCATAGATAAACAGCGCTGTCAACAGCCATTTCATAAGCTATAACAACAAAATATTCATTATTCTGACATCAAATAACATTACCAGTTAAGAAATTCAGTGATATTTAAGCCATTTTGTTTGTTATTTTCCTGAATGTAGTATTCCAGTGAGTGATATTATTTGTAAAATCTCTTTGCTAACTACTTGTTGGACTGCTGAAGACTACAGGCTGCTGGTCAAAACAACAATATTATATCCCAAAAAAGGCACTTAATCCACCTGTTTTACTTTATAAACTATGTATAACAAGCTGCCAACTCCGCTATACTTTTCTCTCTCTCCCGCTCCGTTACCTGGGGCACGTTCAATCTCACACCGGTGTGCAACGTTTTGCTACGGTTTCCAGGTTGAACGACATGTTTCCTGGAAACGGTGTGCAACGGAATGCAACAGGTTTTAGAAGCGTTTTCTCTTGTTTGGTGGGTGTGTCAGAAATGTCGGCCCAATCAGCGGCAAGATGTATAAAACCACACGGTAGTAAAGAGACAGCTCGCTCAATGGGTTCTAGTTAGAATATTGTCTTTCATTCTGGACGGCAAGATCAGTGACCGTAACATCAAGGGTATTTTACAGTATTAAACACACATTTATAACGATTTCATCAGGCTTCAGAAACATTTAAAGAGTAACCAAACACTTAACCAACTTTTTTTAGTTAATGATCTGTAAGAATGATGCTTTATTAGTAGGGATGCACCGATAGGATTTTTTTTGGGCCGATACCGATTTAAACCGATTTAAAGACTTCTGGCCGATACCGATGCCGATACCGATATTAAACACTTGTATACAATACTATACAGTTGGTCTATTAGCTAGTTTATTTCTGCATCAAATTATTTTTACTGAACATGGATTGGATCTAATTAACATTCAACTGACCAACATAATAAGAGAGGCACAAATTAAGCTAAAACAAATATAATAAGACAGCATGACAACCTTCAAAGGTGGTTTTTGCTATTCAGCATTTATTTTATTAACAACATCAACTCATTTTTTACATATAATGGATTTCTTTATGCAGTTAATTAATAAACAATCGGTATCGGCCTTTCGTGCTATTGCCGATATGCCGATGGTTTCAAATTCATCAAATATCGTCCGATTAATATCGGCGGCCCATACATCGGTGCATCACTATTTATTAGTGCGGTTCATTGATTTTAGTAAGTTTTTTGACATTTGGATGTAAAGTGTTTCAATACTACAATATATGGTCTAAAAACGTCTGAGTGCTGCCCTCTTCAGGTTGAACGGTGGCTACTGCAGTTGAATTTTCCTATTGGATGTTGGGTCCAAAAAGTAACTTGTGACGTAAGCAGGTTCAAGCTCACCACGCCCTTGTTACATCTCACCACATGCTTGGTACGAGCTTAGTTCGTCCCCTCTATCTCCGTTGGGATCTGCCTACTTTTCTTGCATTTTTCAAATATTGCCAGTGGGTGGAGTCAGGTTCTTACCAGGGGTTTAGTTACGCTTTAAAAAAGAACACAAAGAATGGCCTCTCAGCTACCGTAGTTGCAACTCTTGCGTCATTACAACAGAGTGTTCAATGCATCACCGTTTCTGTTTAATAAACGTTGTGCAATGTTTTGTCGGGGCTGAACGCAGCCCTGGAAACCACAGCGCGAACTTTGGATCAGTCCATGTCTGACGAAATGATAGGGGTGTTTGGAATGGTCCATGTATTGGAAATATAGTTTCTACATTATTCATTAAATTAATATTATTCTTCACTCTTTCAGACCCCTCTATTTATTACTTTGTATGCAAAGAGGGAGTGATTGTGATGATGATTATTAAGGGTTTGTTCAGTTCAGTAGTGTTTTAGTAATTATGTCAAAAACAGAAGTATAACAGTAAATAAAAATCGGTTCAGCATATCAGTTATCGGGCACATAAGCATCCAAATAGTTGTTATTGGCATCGGTTTAAAAAATGAGTATCGGTCGATCTCTACTATAAAGACTTATCTTTTGTTATCTTTAGTGCGTTTTCACTTTAAAGGCAGGGTATCTAATTTGATTCAGAAACTTTTTTAGTTATGCTGGTTAAAAGTCTCCTCACAGCCTGATAGCAATCACTGTGTTAAGTTGTTTAAATGTATTTGTAGAAATTTATGTCATCTGTGAAGGGCGTAGGACCAAAACATTTTCGACCAAAACATTTTCAACCAATCATAGATCTTGGTCCGAACGTACGTTGCATTTTTTGTACCTCATCCCTAAGCGTAATTTGAATGCCCACCGCGCAGCAAGTCCATGCAGACACCATACGTTCACGTGCGCTCACCTCCTGTCTGTAAACAGAGGGAGAATGGCAAACTTTTCTGCTAAATTGACAACCAGCACAGGAGCCACAAAACGAAAGACATATTTTATAACAACAACAGCAAAACTGCCTGGATCAGCAAAGAGCAAAAACCCAAATGAACATCGGTAACTTTACTGCTTTACCACGAGATGCAAACAGCTGCAAGAGGCAAAGGGTCTGAAAGGGTCGTTGCACTGTTTGTTTTGGTATGGTGGGTACGAGATATGTTTGTATTGGGGTGGATTCAGATATTCTACTTTGATGAAAGATTGTGTTGCTTATGAAATTTGGGTTCGTTTACGGATTAGCGTAACGATATAGTTACTACGTCTACCCAACCAAAAGTGTGCTTTAACTAATTCTGATGTAAACCAGTTGTTTATGTTGGTTATTTTGGTAATGTTATTCACTTTGTACTGCAAAGTTTTCTCACTGGTGAATGAGACATGAGATGTGACTTTCTGATCTGTGCGTGTTCACATGTTTTGAAAGAGGCGTGACTTTGGATGGCGATCTGAATGGAGAGTGGGATCATTATTTCACTGATAGTTGGCTACCGTTAGCATTTTTCAAAATGTGATACCCTACCTTTAACACTAAGTTTAACTTATTATATTTTTAAAACTGTGGTGAGCATTTAGTTATTAAGTAACTAAAAATTCTTTATAAGAAATAAACATTACGGTTTTTGAGGCTCAGATCAGATCATTTTTCGGATCAGCAAGAAAAGTGGTGGGAAAAATCTAATAAATAAATAAATAAATTACAAACATTTATAAAAAAAGGAAAGTTGCACACCAAAAGCGCTTTAAACGCTTGGAAACGAAAGGCACGACGCACTGCCTTTTTTAAAAACAGCAGTGCGACGCGGCTTTTTATATTGCTAAGCAACCACCGAGTCAGCTGTTTTGTCAATCAAATACTTAAGCGTGAGCACCCTTTTGCTGTGAACTGTCAAATTAGTAAAAAATTTTAAAAGAGGGCACTTGCTCTGACCTTGTTTGAGGGTGAGAGGTGCACAAACACAGAGGAGAAAGTGAGCGAGTGGAGTCCCGTTCTTCAAAGCAACTGTAAACCGAAAGCCCCGCCTCTCCCCTCATTCGATTAATATCACCAAGACATAATATAGAAAATTATGGCTTGGTGATATTAATCAATACACCATAAAACCATGGTTAATTTCGTAAGGGTAGGGTCTGCAGCCGTACGCTGCTTTGACGGGGACAGACCAAGCACTCGGACGAAAAGGAGAGACATCTCCTTTAACACAGAAACACTTGTAGCAGCTCACCACATGCACGCAGGGTGCCAGTTACGTATGTTTTTACAGGGTAAACGCTGTATATCACAGGCGCGTTAGGTTAAATATTGCAGAATTTACAGGGACAGTGTGCTTCACATGCTTCCTGCACCAAGGTGCAATACATGGCAGAGTCCTGCACAGGTCCATTTTTGGAGACCCGCTCCCGCCCGTACTCGCAAAGTTTAGCACCAGAGCCGTCCCGACACCCGTGATAATATCAAAATTAAATCTGCACCTGTCCAGACCCATTAATATTTGGCCGGTTAGCAAAATCTGGGTTGGTTTTCTTTTCAGATTTAGTGTCTTTCTCAACTCCTCTGTGCAGAATGTAGCTGTACTTCCTGCGTCCAAGAAAGCATACGTTTCCACGTATCTGTCACTTTTGCTGGATTTGACCTTTACCGGCACAATGGACAAGACACAGCTATTTCCTTCTGATTCTACAGCTGACTGATGGTTAAGAGAAACTTGAGCACAAGAGATCTTTTTGTCTGATATTTCAACATCCTTTCCTTCATCTTTGATATGCAAGATGTCAGGGTGTCTTTGAGAACATTCTTTGCATTCCATTCTTTTCTTGCACATTCTACTAAGATGACCTTGAGTTAAGCATCCAAAACATAAACCCTTAGATTTCAGAAACTCCACACGTGCTTGGTGTGGCTGTTCTTTAATCTCTCTGGATGACTCCTGTTAGATCTGGTCTCCACACCACAGACAAAATAAAAAACGATCCAGCCCCGGACACCAGATCACGTCAGAAAATATAAGTTTACTTTGTTAAAGCATCTGTCAGCTACAAGACTGATCAGTCGTTGCTAGAGGAGAGCATAAACAGAGGCGTAAACAGAGTCGTGAGACGGAGGTTTTAGATGATAAAATAGAACAGTGTTTTTATTGATGGACAGTCAGTTTCAGTTGCATATGCCTCAATGTTCAAACCTCGTCTACCCAGGAATACAGCATGCACTTGTTATATCCAGATTGCTCAGCTGCATCATCCCTTAGACCTTGGGCTTTCATAAACATTCTCTTTATCTATCTTGTTTACACATAGACAGAACAGCTCTATGAAACTTCCCAAATGTGAAACTGAACCACAAAGAGACATATAAAATATAGAAATACAATGAATTAATGAATGATATAATAAAATATAGAAATATAATAATGAATGAATAAATGAATAATGAATAAAAACAATAATGAAAAAATGAATTAATAAACAATAATGTAATAATAAAAATGATAATAATGAAATTGATAATGATAAAATAATATTAAATAATCAAATACAATAATTAAATGGATAATAACTAATGATTATAAAATGATTATGTAAATAAATGATTAAAGATAAAAAAACACAATAATAAAAACATTCTGCACATGAGGATCTAAGGTAGGGTCCTTCACTCCAAAGCATGATCTTTTAAGCAGAATATGCACGGTTTCTCGAAGGCATTGTCGGTTTTGGTCAAACCAACCTGTTTTCCTGACCAATTTGAATTTCCTTTCTCTTCAACGCAAATGCTGGTTGCAAAACTGCTCCTTTTTATTCCTTTCTTTATTGGAACTTTCTCTTTCATCTTTGATGTTGCAATATGGGTTTCCAGTATGTTTCCAAAGAGAGGGTCCATGGCCACATTAGCTTGCTGCTCTATAAAGTCAACGAGATGAGTAAATCTTGCCCTTTTTCCTTTATGTCATAAGCTTCTGATCGCCACCTCTCCTTCATCTTGTATGGCAATTTTGCAATTACAGCTCTCATATTGGTAGGATTATCCATTTCCTCCATAACTCCACGTCATCCATTGCATTACGACAACCAACGAGAAACATAGCATATGCGCTTAAAGCCCGGGATACACTGCACGATTATTGGCTGTCCCAGACAAAAGATTACCATCGTGAAACTATCGTCGCGATTTCTGTGATCGTGGCTCCCCACCGGTGATCCCACGTCGCACAGCGAGAGAGGTTCAAACACGGCCGCCCTCCCGGTCTTGCGTCCAAAGATAGCCTACGATAGTTTTCTGACAGTGTCAGAAATTCGGCATGATCACCGCACAGTGTGTTTGCTGCTACGACCTGCGCGCCAGTATTTGTTTACCACGAGCGCATGCTGGTGACGTTGTGCAACGTGTGACACTGCTGCCGAAGCTTCCGTGTCATCATCGTACAGTCTACATGCCTCTCGTACCCGAGTTTAAACGATACATGTTGCACAGTGTGATAAGGTAATGATCTTATAAGAGGACAAAAATCGTGCAGTGTATTCCGGGCTTAAGGCTTTTGCATCATCAGGTTTGATCTGAGGCCACTTTACAGCTTCGTCAACATTAGCACTTGCAATGATAAGCTCATCTCCATAATGCCTTTGAAGCAATCGTTTTGCCTCCTTGAATCCTCTGCTTGTTGGCATATTCTCACAGCTTCTGACAATTTCTTGTGGCTCTCCAGTAGTGTATTGTTCCAAATAATACAACTTATCCTTTTCATTGTCTGTATTTTGCTCAATGGTATGCTCAAAAGATCTGATGAAGGATTTGTATGTCAATGGATCTCCAGTGAACACTAACTGCTTTACTAAGCTTCACTTGTCTTTGCTGTTTTGCAAGTAACTCAGTTGAGTCATTTTGTTTTTGCATAACTTGAATGATCTCGTTGTCTGCTTTTGGCTCTATTTTTTGTCTAGGTTCTTTTGTGTGAGTTCTACTTTGCCTGGATTGGACACTGCTTTTTCCTTCTTCTGACCGTTCATACTCCTTTAATACTTTCAATTTAGCATCACTTTCTGCTAGTGCTGTCTCTATTTCAAGTGCTTCCATTTTAGCTCTTAGATGCATCTCTTCCATTTCAAGTTGTTGCTTTTTCTTTAATGATGCTGCTCTTGCGAACAAAACTGCACATTTTGATTCTTCTTTAGCACATGCAGATGATACAGAAGAAGAAACTGATCCACTTCCAATATCAGAACCACACTCCTGTTTAGGCTTTCCTTTGATTATAGATACTTGTGAGGCACTGTCATGAGGACTAACATCATCTTCCATGTCATTATCATCATTTTGGCCTTCTTTATTCTTTACAGCACCTATCCAGGTTTCCACTTTATTTTCAAAGAGTCGTAAAGAATCCATTTTAGGCTGATACCAATTTTTCTGATCTGCTATCCTTTCTTCTTCATTCAAAAGATCTTGAACTTGATGATTTAGATCACTGAACTCAATACACATCTTTGCATATTCAACCTGCATTAACTGTTGCACATTTTGTAGATTTTTCTCATCAGTCATCAATTTTTCAATTGTTTTTATTTTATTGGTTAGAGCAGAATATTTCCCTCTTCTCATTCCAATGCGTTTACGAAGCTGTTCACTTAAAGCCTTTTCAGTGGGCTTTGGTGCCCTCTTGTGTTCATCTACGGCAACCGCATCTTTACCTCCTTCAGCCATTTTAAGTCAATGAGCGCACAAACCACATGCGATGATTAAAAGTAGTTTACATACTTTTCTGTATGAATCATACGCAGATAATTTCTTCACACATGCATCAATGAAACTTTACAATTTTAGTTGGCTTTACCTTCATTAAGTTGCCGGATTGTCATGAGCAAGAGAGCTCTGGTTGTGGCTGTTTAAATCCACCAAAGTTTTTTACCGCAATTAAACAATCAATGTGCATCCGTCATCAAACTTTTCTGTACTGTTATACAACAGTTCGATGGCACACGTTTTAAAAACGAAAACTAGAAATCAACAACGGAGTAATTTTAAAAGCCTCTTTGTTTGAGAACTACTTCTTCCGCCACGGATTTGAGGGCGGCCAGAATGACAGGTAACACTTTCGACTGCTTTGAATCTCATATTAACTCAATGGACGGAAAAGCCATTTCTTTATATTACCGTTTCTTGGTCACAAAGTGTAGTTTTAAGATTAGTTCAGTCGAGAATATATATGTATTATATTTAAATCTGCAGTCGATTAGTAAAGATAGCGCCTGTATGAACGTTTGCTTAGTGAGATTCGGTACGAATGAGAACCAAAGCATGAGCGGACGTCAGTGTTCACTCGCCCCGCTGACCACCGCCCTCTCTGGGCTACATCTCTGACAGGGATTCCCTGGCTCTCATGCTGGCCTGATGGTCAAAAATTAGATCAAATCAGCAGTATTTGGTGTCATGATGAAACTATTACTTGTTCTCTTATTCATATTTAGTGTCTTTTGTGTTGTTGTTGTTTTGGCGCGAGGTAAAAGTTAATAAAACTATACTATAATGTTACTATTGGTTTACCATTTCATCTTAATGCGATATGAGCACTCGGTTATTATTAGACTTCGTTCTTGTCAGTACTATATAAAAATGTTTTTTTTATAAGTGTCAGAGAGATGTTGTTGCATGCTGCTTTTAAATATATCAGTGGCGATATCTCATAACATGTTTTAATAGTCACATCGCGATTAAATAAATGATCAATTTATTACCTGCAGTTCCACTGTGTTTTTGCGTTCTGAGAAGAGATATAGCTCCAGAAAAAAAGAGTGTTTACATTCCTCTTTCCAAGTGTTAATCGTCCACAAATGTGACAAGACATTACTCCCATTAACTTTAACGTAACATCCAAGAGCGCTGATCTTTGACGAAATAATAACTTCCGATTGGGGATTCACAGACTGATTTATGAGCTAGTGAACTAATGAGAGACACGGAGAGTGTTTAAAAACAGGGCGTCTGTGTTTTTCCATTCAGAGATGAGCCTGTTTAGGACCTCCATTCACTAGGTGGCGGAATGATACGAAAGGTGAAGCGGTTACTGTGCCGTTATCAGTACAATATCGTATAGCTCTTAGCCAATCAGATTCGAGAACCAGAAAGAACTGTTGTATAAAATAGGATATAGCATTATGAATAAATAATAATAATATGTATTCCTATGGGAGTGGGGGCATGTAACAAAAAACTGTCACTAAATTATTTCTATCATCAGATGACTTTGACATATGAAAACTACATTCTGAGAGCTTTCCAGTGATATATAGTTTATCAAGATTTTTGGGGTTTATGGTGTGGGTTTAGTGTTAGAAAAATGTAAAAACATATTGGGCCTACATGTGGGCCCGTGACCTTTTTGAAACTGACTTTCACTACGTCATTTTTTTCTCAAAATGGTAAAGATATATGATAACTACACTCTTAGAGCTTTCCAATGATATATAGTTTGTCAAAATTGTTTATGTTTGGAATAGGGTATTGGTGCTATAATACAGTCGTGGCCAAAAATATTAGCACCCTTGGTAAATATGATCAAATAAGGCTGTGAAAATTAATCTGCATTGTTAATCCTTTTGATTTTTCATTAAAAAAATTCACAAAATGTATTCTTTTATTGGATAATAATAATTTAAAATGGGGGGAAATATGATTATGAAATAAATGTTTTTCTCTAATACACATTGTCCAAAATTATTAGCACCCTTTTATTCAATACTTTTTAAAACCTTCATTTGCCAGTTTAACACGTCTAAATTTTCTCCTATAATGCCTGATGAGGTAAGAAATCACCTAACAAGAGATCAGAGACCATTTCTACATCCAGAATCACTTCAGACCTTTTAGATTCCCAGCTACATGTTGTTGCTTCTCTTCTTCAGTTCACTCCTCTCATTTTCTGTGGGGTTCAGGTCAGAAGAGTGGAATGTCTTTAGCAGAAGCTTGGTTTTGAGCTCAGTGACCCATTTTTGTGTTGTTTTTGAGGTTTCTGTTTTGGTTATTGTACAGTTAGAGGATCCAAACATGGCCCATTATAAGAATTCTAACAGAGTCAGTCACTTACGGATTTTTTATCTGTTGGTATTTGATAGAATCCATGATGCCATGTATTTTAACAAGATGTCCAGAACCTCCAGCAGAAATATAGGCCCACAACAGTAGTATATTTCATGGTACACATGGGGTACTTTTTTTCTCTGTGTTTACCAAACCCATCTTGAGTGTTTGCTGCTAAAAGCTCATTTTTTTGTTTCATCTGACCATAGAAGCCATTCCCATTTAAAGTTCCAGTCATGACTGATAACTGAATATGCTTTAGTTTGTTTTTGAATGAGCTAGGAGAATTTTTCTTGTAACCCTCCCAAACAACATGTGTTGATGTAGGTTCTGTTTGACAATTTTTTTAAAGGTTTTCTGAAACGGAGAATCAACAATTTTCTGCAATTCTTCAGCTGTGACCCTAGGAGAGTCTTTAGCTACTCAAACTCTCCTTCTCACCGCACATTAGGACCATATAGGCACACGTCCTCTTCCAGGCAGTTTTGTAACATTTTCTGATGGTTGGAAATTCTTAATTATTGCCCTGATGATTGAAATGGTCATTTTCACTGCTCTAGCTCTTTTCTTAAAGCCACTTCACCAATTTGTGAAGATCAATTATCTTTTGCTGCACATCAGAAATATATTCTTTGGTTTTTCTCATTGTGATGGATTATTAAGGGAATTTAGGCTTTGTATCCTCTCCTCTTTATATTTTTGTGAAACAGAAGCCAGAGCTGAATGATTTTGTGTTTACAATCATGCTGGAGTTCTGAAAATTGTGAAAATTAATGGGAATATACTTCAGAGATATTTTACCAATAAGAATTTCTAGGGGTGCTAATAATTGTGTCCAACGAGTATTTGAGAAAAACATTAATTTCATAATGATATTTCCCCTCCATTTTAAATTCCTATTATCCAATGAAAGTATACATTTTTGTGAATTTTTTAAATAAAAAATCAAAAGGATTTACAATGCAGATGAATTTTTTACCCCCTTATTTGATCATATTTACCAAGGGTGCTAATATTTGTGACCACGACTGTATGTTAAAACAAACTGGGTCCACCTGTGGCCCGGTGACATTTTAGAATCTGACTCTCACTCTGTTATAATTTCTCCAAAATGGGGATAAAATATGAATACTACACTCTTAGAGCTTTCCAATGATATATAGTTTGTCAAGATATTTTAGGTTTAGATAGGGTATTCGTGTCCCCAATATATAATAACAACATGGGCCCACCTGTGGACCTGTGGCATTTTAGAAAATGGCTCTCCCTATGTAATTTCTTTCCCAAAATTCTGATGCTAAATGGAAACTACACCCTTAGAGCTTTCAAACGATATATAGTTTGTCATGATTGGATAAGAATTCACATGGAAAACACTGAAGTAAATGTAGGCGCCCCGGTGGCGAGACAGTGACATTTAGCAGTATATAAATGTTTTGAGGCGCACTCTCTTTATAAATGAATCAATTACTCTCCCTATATAATTTATTTTATAAAACACTGCTGAAATATGTATTCTAGAGACTTAGACCTTTCCAACAATATATAGTTTGTAGTGATAGATTAACATTTACCTCAACAATATTGAAGTAAACTTAGGTGTCCCGTATACGGGACGGTGACGCTTAACACTTTTACTCAGACAATAATCAAAGTTTGTAATTATAGGGATTCCTCATCAAAACATATTTACCACTAAAGACTCGATGATCTGAATTTAATCTTTGTACTAACAGTGTTATAGATGTGAGTTTAATCTCTTTCTGTTTGTGTGTGCAGGTGTGTTTGGTGATGAAGTGAAGTCAGTGTCACTGTATGTGGGAGATTCTGTTACTCTATACACTAATCTAACCTACATATTGAGCAATGGTCTGATAGAGTGGAGAATTGGTAATCATCAGGATCTCCTAGCAAGAATCAATGGGTTTGACAATATCGCAATACATGACGATGTTCTTAATGGGAGATTTAGTGACAGACTGAAGCTGGACAATCAGACCGGAGATCTCACCATCACAGACATCACAACTCAACACACTGGAGATTATCAACTAGACATCAGTGAAAAGAGTATCACGAGAAAGACATTCAATGTCTGTAAGTATATAAATATAATCTCACTAGATTATCATATTTTATCATCATTTTTAGCACTCTAAATAAAATGTACAGTATGCAGTAATATATATATTCAGTGTTAAAATGATCACATCAGTAAAGTTGATGTATGTTACGGTCACAACCACAACACAATAAGGGAACACGAAGGCTCAGTAAATTTGGGGTATTTATTAGAGGTAATGTAAAGCAAAAGCTGGGAAGCGAAACACACACAGCCGCAGCACCACAGGCTTTCGTCTGATAGACGCCGACACCAAGTGCTCCCCCATTTCCTCGCCAGTCTTTGGTTTTTAAAGGCACATGTGGAGGAGACGCAGGTGCAGCGGATCACCTAATTAAAGGAACAATAACACAGCCACAGACACTAGAGGGTGACAAATGTTTATAAACAATACAATAAACTAAAACATTACATTCTAAATGTAACACTTTTACCCCCAAAAGAAAAAAAAATCATCTTTTTTTTCAATAAACAGAAGTGAACAAACTTTACGACATGGAAAGGGCATCTGCGACTTTATTGTCTTTGCCTCGAACATGCTGAATGTGGAGGTTGTAGGGTTGTAAAAACAAACTCCAGCGCATAAGACGGTGATTTGAATTTCACATTGAATTCAGAAATTTTAAGGGGTTGTGGTCAGGGCCTGAAGTTAACTTTTTTGACCACCAGCCACTGTGGCAGGTGGATTTAGAAATCCACCTGCCACAGAGACTTTTTACCAGCCAGTGTTTTTTTTACCTGAATAGTGAATTATAACACTGTCTTTAATGTATGAATTAAATATAATTTTTTTTCAGAGCTACAAAAGTGAATTTCTCTTTGTCCTAGGTTGTTTGATTAACATTAATGACACATACTTAAGTAGGTTTATTGACGTTACTGTCTCTTTAAGACCAGCACAGACTGGTTTTTGACTATCTATACATACACTTAAGACATAAAGAAATGTTTTATTAGAGAATGAATACTGTTGAGATCATTTTGTTTATATGTGCCCGTTCAAGAGCAGAAAGATTTTATATACGCATGCTTTTAGGAACGCGTCTCTCCGATGTGCTCTATTGAGTCCCTTTAAACCAGCGCACGCACACAGAGACAGAGGGGCACAAACTGCGCACATAAACGCCGCACATACGTTGTTTTTCATTAATACATTCGCAAAATGTATGTTAATGTACTACAGTATAAGACACAGTTGCGCAACTCTCTCTAAAGTTTACACATCAAGATTTCTGATCCGTCACAGCAGCACTACACATCTGTGCAACTGTGATTGTACAGTAGCCTATGTCAGCATTGCATTCTCTTCCCATCTCACCAACAGTTTAATACTTACTCGCACATCCAAACGTAGTCAGAGAAGTGCCTCATCTTCTTTACAATCCCATGAACGTTGCGAAACAGCAGTCGCATCCTCTCAATGAATCACTCAATTTGCATCGTTGATATGCGCAGGTTGATAAGAAATGAGCGGGTGCCGGTTACGAGTCATCCAAAAATATTTTAATGATATTCAGGCCGCAGTCAGTCGGTCGAGTTTAAAAACTATTTTGAACAATTGCGGGCAGGTTAGTTGAAAATGTCGGTCGGGAGTGGGTTGTTCATACAATGACCCGCGCATCACTGATTTGCATTGGCTACCCGCCAATGTGGCTGGTAGATTGACAGTGTTACCCGCCAATTGCAAAATCCACCCGCATTTGGCGCGTGGTCGGGTGTTAATTTCATGCCCTGGTTGTGGTCACAATATACAATTACGAAATGTGAACCCCCCAAATACACTTCGAAATGCTTAACTGCAAGAACTAAAGCCAATGCCTCTTTTTCAATGGTGGAATACCTACGCTGGGCAGCCGTAAATTTCTTTGAAAAATAAGACACGGGGTGAGTTATACAATCAGCACCACTCTGCTGAAGAACAGCTCCTATTCCCGTATCACTGGCATCCACTGCAAGGCTAAACTGTTTAGAATGGTCTGGGGCGGCTAAAACAGGTGCGGACATCATTAAGGTTTTAACATTTTCAAACGCACACTGACGAACACCTGACCATTCAAATTTCGTTTTGGGGCTTAGCAGATCAGTAAGGGGAGATACCACAGTCGTGAAATTTTTGCAAAATGCGCGGTAGTACCCTACCATTCCGAGGAAACGACGCAACTGTTTACGGTCAGCTGGAGGTGGAAAATCACAGATGGCACTAACTTTGACAGCAACTGGACGAACTTGTCCCCTCCCTACTACTTTACCCAAGTATATCAAAGTGGCCTTTCCAAACTCACACTTTGCTAGATTAATAGTAAGTTTTGCATCCACAAAACGACTAAAAACTTCTTGAAGCAAAGTTAAATGCTTAGTCCAAGATGAACTATATAGCACAATGTCATCAAGATAGGCTTCACAGCCAGAAAGACCAGATAATATAGTAGCAATTAAACGTTGAAAGGTGGCGGGTGCGTTTTTCATTCCGAAAGCTAAAACGTTGTACTGCAGGAAAGTATCAGGCGTCACGAAGGCGGAAATTTCTTTCGCACGCTCCGTCAAAGGAACCTGCCAATACCCTTTTAACAGATCGAGCTTGGAAACATACTTCGCAGAGCCGACTCGATCTATACAGTCCTCGATTCTCGGTAAAGGGTAACAATCAGTTTTGGTTACTGCATTTAACCGTCGATAGTCAGTACAGAAACGATAAGTACCATCCGGCTTACTAACCAGTATGCACGGAGAACTCCACGGACGTGAGCTAGGCTCTGCAATATTATTTTCCAACATGTATTCAACTTCCTTTTGTAGAAGAGTTCGTTTTAATGGGTTCACGCGATATGGATGTTGTTTTATAGGCAAAGTAGAGCCTACATCAATATCGTGTTCCATAATTAAAGTCTGACTAGAAATATCAGTGAACAACGTCGGAAATTGTGTCACAAGATTTTTAACATCATCTCTCTCAACGGGAGACAAGTGCGGTAAGTGGGAAGACAAAGTAGATAACATTTCGGAGTTTCTTAGTCTACCTTCATTTGTGCACCTGGAAGGTTCGACCTCGATCTCCTCCCCAATCTCCTCTAACTCTGCAAGTGCAACAGAACACACCAGATTTTGTTTCTCATCCTGGAAAACATCCTTCTCAGAACTGAATTTTCTCTCATGATAAGCTTTAAGCATATTCACATGACAAACTCGAATATTTTGGCGGCGATCGGGAGTATGGATAACGTAATCTCGATCGGAGAGTTTACTGTCAATCACGTATGGACCAGAATATCGAGCTTGTAGCGATCCACCAGACACAGGTAAAAGCATTAAAACTTTATCACCAGGTTTGAAATTTCGTTCTTTGGCTTTCCTATCGAATATGGTCTTCATTTTTACTTGTGCCTTTTCAAAGTTTTGCTTTGCTAAATCACGAGCTCTGTACAGACGTGTACGAAATGTTGAAACATACTCAGGAAGAGTAGAGCATTTAGGATCATCGAGCCATTTCTGTTTGAGCACAGCCAATGGACCACGCGGTGTGTGTCCAAATACTAACTCCGCGGGACTAAATCCCAATGACTCCTGAACTACTTCGCGAGAGGCAAAAAGTAACCAGGGAACACCTTCTTCCCAATCTCGTTCAAGTTCGAAACAGTACGCACGCAACATGGACTTCAAGGTCTGATGATATCTTTCCAAAGCACCCTGACTTTCAGGATGGTAAGCAGTAGAGATGTTATGTTGAATACCAAGTTGCTTAAGCATACGAGAAAAAAACAGAGAAGACAAATTCGTTCCCTGGTCAGTCTGAACTACCCTCGGCAAACCGAAAAGTGTGAAAAACTTAATGAGTGCCTTTGAAATTGCTTAAGTAGTAATAGAACGCAACGGGATTGCCTCGGGAAACCACGTTGCAGCGCATATGATCGTTAATAGATATTTGTGACCAGACTTTGACCGTGGAAACGGACCCACACAATCAAGAATAATGTGTTCAAACGGCTCGGACACCATCGGAATTGGATACAGAGGAGCAGGAGGAATATTTTGGTTGGGTTTTCCAACCATTTGGCAAACATGACACGTTCGGCAGTAACGAGACACATCCTTTTTCAGACTGGGCCAAAAGAAGTTTCGCAGAATTCGATCGTAGGTTTTTAATATGCCTAGATGGCCAGCTGCACCATCATGGGCTACACTTAATATCATCTCTGGGTAGACTTTAGGAACTACTATTTGATTCACAGTATTCCAGTTACCAGGAGAGTTGCTAGGCATCCACTTCCTTATTAGAACTGAATTTTTAAGAAAGTAACCTTGAGACATACTTTCGATTTCTTGTTCTGAACGAACCAAATCAAACAATGATGCCAGAGTAGGATCAGAATTCTGCGCAGCAACTAACCTCTGAGGTGGTAGTACAGCATCTAGATCTTTAAAATCTGTTTTAGTAGAATAAGGAGAGGAATTAACTTTCTCCGGAGGAGAAACCCGAGAGTTCTTAACCACATTTGAATCCGAAAAAGACAAACTTTTCATTTCCACATCTTTCGAAACACTATTTGCGGATCTGGTCACGGAGCGTGTAACAGCGCAGGCGGAGAACACATCGGGGTATTCTTTCACACAGTTATCGTTAGAAACAACGAGTGGCACGGAGACAACAATAGGAGGCACATTTGGGCAACACCACACATTTCCTCCAGCCAAATCATTTCCCAATATGAACGATACATCTGTAATTGGAAGTGACGGACGAACGCCGACTACTACATCTCCAGAAACCAATTCAGAATTTAAATTTACCTGGTGTAAAGGGACTTTCATTACGCCTATTTCAAATCCTCGGACAAGGACATCACTACCGGTTGCGGTTTCATCAGATAACGGCAGCACTCCTTCCAAAATAAATGATTGAGCTGCACCAGTATCACGCAGAATGCGAATAGGTACAGGAACAGAAAGACCAGGAACGGAGACGGAGCCATTATGCATAAAAGGCGCATAACTGTTTTTACTATGTAAAGAAAAATCCGGAGAAACATTAGAAATTGGAGTCTTGACGCTAAACCAACAGGTTTTGCGGTATACTTCTTTTTCAGGACAGGACAATTTGCAATCATATGTCCCGAGGTTTTACAATAGACCCGGTTACGAGTTGGGCTGACAGTTTTGTTAATTTGTGGAGTTCGAAGCTCTGAGCTGAACGGAACAGTAACAGTCTTGTCACGCGGTTTCTCCCTAACGAAGTGTTTGTGAGTTAAGACAAAATCATCAGCTAAAGACGCAGCTTTTTGGAGTGTATCTGCCTTTTGCTCATTTAAGTATGTAGATGTGCAGTAGGTAAACAATTTTTAAAATCTTCTACAAGAATTAATTGTCTTACCTGTTCTTTACTTTCTGCTTTTTGTGCCGCACACCAACGATCAAATAAAATCTCTTTCTCCCGTGCAAACTCGACATAAGTTTTATCAGGAGGCTTTACATGATGTCTGAATCATTGCCTATATGCCTCCGGGACCAATTCATACGCTTTCAGAATAGCAGCTTTGACTAATCTATAATCTTTAGATTCCTCCAGGGACAAAGTCGCATAGGTTTCTTGCGCCCTACCCGTAATTACGCACTGAAGTAGCAGTGGCCAAACACTTTCAGGCCACTTCAAAGAAGTAGCAACTCTTTCGAAATGGCCGAAATATTTCTTGACGTCTTTTTCACAAAACGGAGGAACCATCCTCCGATTCCGGCCAACATCAAATTCACTAGAAGCAGCAGTCGCCTGGGCACTTAATTCCAACTCCATTTTCCTTAACTAAAATTCATGGTCCATTTCATGTTTCCGCAATTCTAGTTTTGCTGCTTCCAACTCAATCTGCTTTTCTTGCAGAGCTAGCTCTTTTAAACGAACGGCGACTGCACTTTCAGGGGGAACAGACACATCCTCATGGGGATCCTCCTTGGGTTTCTCTAAAACACCTAACTCAACAAGACTGCCCTTTAGGACATCTAACAGTTTCTTTCAGTGTCTTGCGTCGGGGAGCTAATTTAACTTTGTAAAACTCTGCAATTTGCAAGAGCTGTTCTTTTGTACACGTTAAAAGTAGCTCTTCAGATGGAGACTCTTGAAAGACATCCACTATTGATGTCATGTTAACCACGAATGTAATTAAAAATAGCAAAATTTCAGGCATTTAAATCCCCATTTAATTTATATTATTACCAAAGACCATGAACTTCATGCAAACCACGCGATTCACAAAGTTTTAAATGACTTTTACCGAAATACAGTCCCAAAATACTAAATTTACCCACTTTTAAAAAAATTAAAACAAAACGAAACAAAAGTTCCCTAGACTCGGGGTTACTTTAAACGTTGAACTCATGAACAGCTGCGCACCATCCCATTGACGAGATGAGCGACAGCTGAACTGAAACGTACCCCCACTCCGAATAACCACCAGAAAATTAAAAAGGCAAAATAAAAAAAATGGTGGGTCCACAGACTCACCCGATGACTAAAAAAAAAGGGTAATCACTTACATGAGACTGCAGAAGGTATCTTAATGTCACACGTCGGGGCTGGCTGCTACTAGAATAAAGCCACGCCCCTTTTAGTTTCCACCTCGAGGAGGTCCCCAAAGCCAACCCAATGACCAGACAACACAAGAGCATGTGAGTATAAAAACATAAACTTTATTTAAATTAATTAAAATGAATATGGGAAATGGGGAGGGAAAGGGGATTTAAAACTAAGGGTCTTTGTTCTGCCCTCCAGGTGGGCCATGGTCGGAAGAGTAAGGGGGGGGGATGGGACCAAGTGTCCGAGGTCCAAGCACTATAAAGGGGGTGCAACTCAGGCTCCTCCGCCTGGTTTCGTGATCCCGTGGCGCCCTCCTCTTCCTCCTGGAGGCAAAATGGAAATAGCAAGATAAGTGCCGGGTCAATGAACTTTCACTCCGTAGACGTACCCTTCTCTACTTGATACTGTGGCTCTCCAGTACGTGATGTGGTGGCCAGCCTACGTTGGTATTCCTCTAATCACGAGTATCTCCCTCTCCTTTCTCTTCACAGATCACTGGCTGGGACACAAAGATCGGTTAGATACACAACTGGGGGTTTTTTCTCACCTCTCCAACAGAGTACAACATACAGTAAGTATGGTACGGGTAGGTTTCACTTTCTTTCTCTCACTCTGCACAGGCTGCTGGCCGGGACACACAGATCAGTTAGATACACAACTGGGGGTTTTCTCTCACCTCTCCAGCAGGATACAACATACAGTAAGTATGGTACAGGTAGGTTTCACTCTCTTTCTCTCACTCTACACAGGCTGCTGGCTGGGACACACAGATCGGTTAGATACACAACTGGGGGTTTTCTCTCACCTCTCCAGCAGGATACAACATACAGTAAGTATGGTACAGGTAGGTTTCACTCTCTTTCTCTCACTCTACACAGGCTGCTGGCTGGGACACACAGATCGGTTAGATACACAACTGGGGGTTTTCTCTCACCTCTCCAGCAGGATACAACATACAGTAAGTATGGTACAGGTAGGTTTCACTCTCTTTCTCTCACTCTACACACGTGGCAAATCGACAATCGGTTTATGCATATGTTTCGTTTTGGGTTGATGGAAAATGGTGGACTTACAGTGACCGTTGTTTTCACAGCTCGCCTGAAGCCTCGAAGCGAGGTGACGATGATGGTGTCAGGGAATTAATCCTCCCAGCGGCCTGCTGCTACGGCGGGGGCACAATACACGCTGTCGCACCGAGCCGAGCGCTGCCCTCTCCTCTCCACTTCTTCAACTATCGAGCACTGGACAGGGGCGCCCTTTCGAAGAGGCTACGGGACAGGTGAGTTCTAGCTCCGCCTCACTCCGCAACAGTAGCTGTTATGGACAGACATACACAAGCAACATGCATCCTCAAATGTACTCACACAGTCCCCTGCGGTCAAAACGCTTCACCACCACTCCACCGAACAACCCAGATCCACCAGAAGTCTGCCGATTTCCACCACTGTAATATTTCCACTCGGGGCTTGCCTACAGCGTATACCAGCAATATTCAGCAACCGAGGCCGGCAGCCTTCCCGTATTTCCATGGTAAAGGGGAAGGAGGCGGGGGTTTAGCTGACAATACACACATGCACAGCAAAGACACTGCACCACTTCAAAAGTGAATTTTTCCACAGCAATACAGACTCACCCACCGCACTCAAGTGAACACTTAGAGACCCTGTCTTCTCCTCCTTCTCCTCAATTGGCGTTGTTTAGCACGGCTCAGCCTACGTTCGTGGAGCTATAGCAGCCACTAGCTCGTCCTCTTCCGGCGCTCCCACCACACTGCTCCGTGGTAGGGCCGTCCTCCCTTTTCTAGAGTGGTCTGTCACACAACGGGTTAACACACAATGTCTCAAAACCACAATTATTGTACTCACAACCACCGTGAAATCTGCTCCGTTGCTTTCCTCTTCAGCACACACACACAGGTCAGTATTCCTAGCTTCACACGGTAAGGTGTAGCACCCCTATGACGATACTTTACACAATGATGATAATAACTTTCAGTTTCTTGAGATCAGTGACCACTCACACTGACTCCGTTCCACTTCCTGTTCTGTTTCAGATCACAGCAACTATGCTTTCCTTCGTCCACACAGCCACGCCAGCCCAGCCTGGAAAATGTACGAGCGAGAACAACAACGCAACACAGCGTCAACAATGACTTCAGCAACAAACTCCAAACTGTGTTTTTGGATGGTCTCTTTATACTCCCTTGCTTGTTGTTTCTTCCAATCACCAACCGCTAGCGTAAATCAGCTGCACCTGCATTGAATCAGCTGATTTTCTTCTCGCGGCCTTCACCGGAAGTTCTAGACGGAAGCACTTCCGGGCGGAACCAAAACTCTCCAAATTTTGGTTCTGCCCCTGGAAAGATCGTCACCGTGTGACATCAACGCAAAGTCTTACTCAGAGTATTTAACAAAGACGAAACGGTATAGAAAAAACGGGGCGGCAGCACTCTCTTTGCTTTCATCCCTCCTTACAAAAGTTTATAAATGTGTGGACGAGCCCCCAAATTATGTTACGGTCACAACCACAACACAATAAGGGAACACGAGGGCTCAGTAAATTAGGGGTATTTATTTAAGGTAATGTAAAGCGAAAGCTGGGAAGCGATACACACACAGCCGCAGCACCGCAAGCTTTCGTCTGACAGACGCCGACACCAAGTGCTCCCCCGTTTCCTCGCCAGTCTTTGGTTTTTTTAAAGGCACATGTGGAGGAGACGCAGGATCACCTAATTAAAGGAAAAATAACACAGCCACAGACACTAAAGGGTGACAAATGTTTATAAACAATACAATAAACTAAAACATTACATTCTAAATGTAACAATGTAGGATATATAAAAACTGTCCTGTAACTTGCATCTTTCTTGACATAATAATACATAACATGTTGGGGTGGGACGATTCTCGGGAAAATTCAAAGTTTCGTTCACCTCCCACGGGTCGGTAAGTATATAATCCGTGGTTCATCACCGCATTTATAATGAATGTTTTATAATGAATGTCGAAGCTCCACTAAGCCCTGCATAACTGTAGATTCTGAGCGTTCGCTCACGTTCATCACAGCTACAGTAGAGCTGTTTAATTGTATATCAATCACTTGATGAGACTGTATGCGACAAACAGTTAACATCATATAATTTTACTGTGTAATTGCACACAGCAGCAATGATCATAATATGAAGAAATAAAACCTGTGAATGGAAACATTGCTCAAATTCCGCGGGCTTTGACAATACATTACACTTTTGACGAGTCCGGGCATAAGATTACACGTGAGCAAAGGTATCGCTGAAACCAAAGCACCTATACACTATAAAGCACCTTAAAACATCTATAAACATTACATAGATAGACGGACCAGATATTTCTAACACTTTGTTAACTCTTTCCCCGCCATTGACGAGATTTTCCATCTTTCTGCAATACCGCTTTTATCTGAATAAACTTCCGCAACTTATACAACCTGGAAGTATTGCCCTCTGACAAGCTGCTGCATGTCCGTGTCTGTTTTAAAGATCGCTCTGAATGGGAACTCTATGAAAAGTTCGTCACAAAAATGGAATTATCTCTGCTTTTTGCTCAAAATGTGGTGTTTTTGCAGAAACCTACCCATATTCAAAAGCTGATTACAAAAGAACTACTCAAGGTAGGATGAAACGGTTTTTTTTTTTTTGAAAGCACACTGTAAAAAGATTCCGTAGAAATTACAGTATTACTGGCAGCTGGTTGCCAGTAACTTACTGTAGATTTATGTTAATTGCCTGCCACAGTTTGTTCAAAGTTGGATGAAAATTAAACATTAGCAAGTCTTTATCTTTATAGAATAAAGGTAGAATAACGGCCTCAGGCAAAGCATTCTGGGAAACAAAATCTGAAGGAAAAAACAGAAAACGGTTGATGAGGATTTTTGGTTCCCAGAGTGCTTTGCATGAGGCTGTTGTTTTATATTTTTATTCTGTAAGACAAAGACTTGTTCATGTTTAATGTTCATTTAACTTTGAACAAACTGTTGCCAGTAAGTGACATAAAATTGAATTTGCGGTGAGTTGCTGGCATCCAGCTGCCAGTGATGCTGTGGTTTCTGCGGAATCTTTTTACAGTGCAGAGGGTCTGTTCTTTCATTTGGTATATTGTATGTTTATATATCTGAAGAAGAACATTTTCTGGAAGGCATTAAACTTTGGTGAAAATTAGTGATCGACCGATATATCGGCCGGCCGATACATCGGGCCGATTTTAGCAGGTTTTATGTGTATCGGCATCGGCCGATTCGCGGCTTGCGTTCGTCGATAGCTTTTCCCCGGCATTAATTACAGACAGGCGCCCACAGGCAGCTCTGTGTTCCTGGAGGCTGCCTGCAGCCCGTGCATTGCCCCTCCCCCCACTAGCAGAGCGGAGCGCTCCAAGCCTGCTCTGGTAAGTTTTAAACTTCAAAGCATCTTTTAACTGTTTGACTGAAATATTGCCATATACTTTGAAAGTGTAAGCACGTTGCTCTATATGTGCATGCAATCATAGCTAAGAAAGTTTGGTGGTCATAATGGAAAACGCGAATGCCTATAAAACTGCTTGCCATTGTATTTAGGGAGCTTCAAATAGCCTTTAGGCTAACCGTATGCATACGGCAGCTGTTACGAACACTGGTCATAGGATTAAATAATGCTGACGTTGTTCCGTGATTTCGTGGTATTTATAGGAGTTTTATTCCGCGACCACCAGTCTGACGTTTGGACGCGACGCCTGCTCATAATGCCGCAAGCGAACGCAGGTCATCAGCCGAACAGCTGATCATAGCTGGACATGCTGGGTTTTTAATTTTCATCTCCATAAATATATGTAGTAGTAAAAGGCTAAAAATTAATATCCATTGCTGATAGTTTCTCGTCATTGTGGAGAGCGCAGTTCATGGTTGCATACGTTTATGGTTGTTAACACGGAGTTTCGCGGAATTTTCGTCAGCGAAAAAAAATAAGAAATTCGACTCAAAGCACTTAGTTCCAAACAGTTCCCACATGACTTTTATGTGACCGGAGAAGTGTTTATTTGTAAGTTTTGTCAACATTTCTGTTCACTGGGAGCGCAAAGATACATGCACTCTCTCATCCATGTCCCACGTGCACGCGCTCTACTATCTGACCGAAGTCCGTACACAAATCCTCATGTATTTGTTCAGTTTTATGCGTTTTAAGCGAGCTGAGGCAAACTAACTATCCCTCGCATTTATTATAGGGCAAGAGGGTGTGTGAGGTACAGAAGTGGGGCAATTGGCATGTTAATCAGAATTCTTTTTAAGTTGTTTTTTGATCAGTATTGCTGTTTACATTTTCCTTGTCTTCTTATTAAAGACTTTTGCTCTACAAGAGATTAAGTTAAGTGCACTAAAACTTAGACCTAAGCATTAAATAGGTTGTTAATAGTTGGTTACTTTCATGGATAAAGTAAAGTGTTCGCCTTGTTATGCTGCTTGGTTGCTGCTACTGTGTGCAATGGTGTAATTATTATTTTATTTATGTATTTTAAGCAGCACTGAATTTTTTTACTTGTTCTACCTCACCTGTTTTTACTATTTGTTAAATATAGTTCAATAAATGTTCCTTTTTTAAATTAAGAGCTGTAACATTTGGTTTTATCATTGTGTCATTTTCATGATATAAACTGAATGAGAAAAAGCAGTATCGGCTCCAAATATCGGCTAAAGAAAATCGGCAGCCTGTATCGGTCATCGGCTAAGGCTGATGAAAAAAGATCGGCATCGGCACAAAAAAATCCATATCGGTCGATCCCTAGTGAAAATCATGAAAAACGCTGGCGCTGGCTGGCAACTTTTTAAAAAAATGCTGGCGGTGAAAGAGTTAAGGGTTATTAGTTGGTTTTGTTAGATTTTCTTGAATTTGGCTGCTCAGTCTTTTGTGGCTCGCTAACGCATTAAGCATCTAATACGTAAAATAAGGAAGCAGAACCAAGTGCTTATGGGGAAAAGATATTTAATAAAGATTCTTATGTAGCATAGTTCTTCAGGAGCTATGTTGTCATGTCTACCTTCTACATTCTTAACCCAAAGTTCTAGTGATGCAAAGTCCAATTCATTTCCGCGAACCGGCTCTTTTTGGACAGTTCGGCTCATTGAACAGGTTCAAAAAGCCGATTCACCAATTCCTGACGTCATCAAGAAATGACATCACTATGCATTTATTTTCTTGTATCAATGAAACATTCACAAGTCGTTTTTGTCAACACATTAAAACATTCAAATGAAAAGTTGTTTTTGTGAAGGCATAGCTGATTTTTTGCCTTTCATTCACACATTAGTAATGTTTGTGGTCACAGTATCAATCACGGATCGTAAATGCCAGATACAACTGACCAGTTTTGACTAAACTACAAACTATAAGATTCCTAAAAAACTGATGATATCCTAAGTATAAAGAATAAATAAACTTGTCTTTTAAACTTGGTAAAATTGGTTTTCCTTAAAGGGACACCATGAAACTTTTTGGCCACTAGGGGGTGCTAGACACGTTTTTTTCACTTCTAGCGCCCCTAGAGCCCACAAGCGCCGCAGCACTGTCGCAAAGGAAAGGAACTGGCCAACCTTAAAACTAAACTAAAAACTAAACATTTAAAATGCTAAACGATCAACATTTTGAGACAACAGGGAGAAACGCAGTCATGTTACAACTTTCTGATGAGGAACTCGTCGTGGCAGAAGCCATTTCTCAATCTGAAGGTTGCCGCCTCCGGATGTCGTATTTCTAAGCTGTATACGTCATCAAGACTTTCTTATTTCACAATATTAACAATTACAAAGTTGACTATTATACTTAGTTAATCGTAAATTGTTGCAGTATGCTTATGACTTGCGAATGTAATGCTCAGTTTACCTTAATAACCCAGGCTTGATGACGTGTGCAGCCTGCATATTTGACCTCCGGAGGCTGCAGCCTTCCAATTCAGAAACGACCAGACGTATTTCCTTGCCTTTTTCCAAACAAATATTGTTGCATCCTCTCTCTCTCCCTCGCCACCAGGATTTTCCGCAATGGCGCTCGTTATTCCTCTTTTTTGTGTGAAAATCGCTCCAAATCCAAGTAAACCGATGCGTTTAGGTATGCCGCTTTGTAATACGTCACGCGAGTGACAGCGGAACGCAGCAAATGAGGAAGAGAGAAGAGAGAAACGCTCGGATCTGATTGGTGAATGAATAAGGTTTGGTTTTACACTGTGAGCAAGTTTGAGTGCTATAGCATCCTGGATTGTAATTTAAATATCATAGACACAGTAAAAGAAAGGTAAATACGTGAACACAGCATCTGAATACAGGGAACTATATGCAATATAATCGCCGTAATTTATAAAGAACATCGCATTTATGTATGAATCAACAGTTTATATAAAAAATTGCCTTAAAGGGGAATCGAACCCGGGTCGCCCGTGTCATAGGTCCGTGACACTAAAGACTGTGCCACAGAGTCACATAATAGAAACTGCTCTCTACACTCCTTAAGTAGCCTCCAGCAAAATTCACGTTAAAAACAAATTGTGTGGAGGAAGTGACGTATGCCGTAAAGCAGTCGAATTTTGTAGTTTTTTTGTGCTCTGGTTACTACCAGAAACCCTAAGTTTTAAAATACGAGTAAAAGAGATACAGACCCCGTCAGGCTATGGTAGACATGTCATTCAATCTATTTAAAGTCGATGTACTATCACAAGGGTCTTGAAAATGTATTATGAAGGTTGAAAAATTACATGGTGTCACTTTAAACAATTAAAATATGATTTGCATGCTAAATATATTGTACTAAAAATAAAGCTTTTTAATAAAACAAGCATATCAAGAAACTAATAAAACAAGAAACTTCGTGCATTAGGCTCGTTCAAATCCTCTGTGATACACACTCAGTGTCAGCAACTCATCTGTCAGAATCGTCAGCAATCCTCGCCTCGGCAATCATTGATAAACTTTGGTTCTTTTTGAGTCCGACGTGCTATACCCGGAACCTATGCCCAAAACTAAAGTTTGATTTGTGAACCGGCTCCACCGATTACTTCCTGAGAACCGGCTCAAAAGAATGATTAGTTCAAGAATCTAACATCACTACAAAGTTCTGCCTGTGTGAGCAGACCTTTATACATCTTACACAAACAATACAATGGCACCCCATGGAGACTTTGATCTCTGAGGTAACAATCACACCCAAAGAGAACCTACGAGAATGTGACCTTTTATGACGCTTTTCCATTGCATGGTACCCCACGGTTTGGTTTAGTTTGGGTCGGGTCAGCTTACTTTTGGGAGCTTTTCCATTAGGTGCAGTACGTAGTACCCGATACTTTTTTCGTACAACTTTGGTTGGGGTTCCAAGCGACCCGAGCTGACACCAAACGTGACGCGAAAACACTGTAGGTCACTGATTGGTCTGAGAGAAGCGTCATTGCTATAATGCGCTTTAGCTTACTGCTAGCTTGCGCTGTCTTGAGCAAACATGTTGTTATCCGTGTTCTGCTATAAGTTTCCAAACACCCTTTTAGCAATGAAACACATTCACAGGTTGAGAATCCGGGACACCCTAACAGTTTTTTCCAAACTTGCAGTTTGTGGCGGCACATTCGGGATGTGCACATCCGCATTATATATGCTTAAATGCAACTTGAATGAGGCTCAGCAGAGTGCCGCCGACTGACACCACGGGTGTTTGAACAGAAACTGTTATGTGAGACAGAGGTAGTTATAAACGCGATGTGCAATCATCTATTTGTGGTGGCCAATTTTAATTTTGTGGCGGACTGAGAAATAAATGAATGTATGGGAATGTACAACAACGCTCTCACTTGTATGATGTCACAGCAGTAGGCAGCGCAAATATAACAAATAATCCCTCCCACTTCAAAGTGATACTAAACTCAATGGAAAAGCTAACCAAGCCAAAGTGAGGTGAGCTGACCTGACCCAAACTAAACTAAACCGTGGGGTACTATGCAATGGAAAAGCGCCATTAGTGACCTGAGGGGCTAATTGTATGGACCATTTGCGTAAACAGTAATAAAGTTGATAAAATCAGGGCACAGTTGCAAAGTAACACATCAGACATTGATTACACTGAAAGGAAATGTACACAAAATCCTTCAATTTTTGAACTGTCTATAAACATTATCTGGGTGGTTATTATAAAGTTGCAACAGATGTCTATAATACATTGCTAAATAGTTTATAAGCAGTACCAGTAAAACATGTGTTGTCCTGATACTGTAACAGTGTAAAAATTGCCACACAGAAGATCCTTTGGTAAATATAAAAAATAATGCCATATTTGCGTAAACTGTCACTACCGTATATCCCGACACTACCACATTAAGATAAGCTATGAAAATCATGTTCCTATGCCTTTTTCTGGTTAAAGGAACACACCCAGATTTTGGGAATTTAGCTTATTCACCGTATCCCCCAGAGTAAGATAAGTCCATACATAAACTGAAAAAACGAACTTTTTGGTGTAGTAATATTTATTAGATTAACTCTCATAATTTCTACATAATAATATTAACATTTATTGAGAACTAGATTTTCCTAAGTAAAATGATGATAAATAACAATTAATTCATGTAAAAAATGAACTGTGTGGGAATAGTAAGTCTTATTAGATATTTTCTTGTATTATTTAACTGTTTTATAGTCACTGCACATAGTCCTAAAATAATTAAGTAAATTTTAATCAAAAACTTTAGCAGATTCAAGTAAAAAATCTTAGTTCATTTTACTTAAAAATATTAAATCCATTAAACTAAAAATTTTTTAAAAAGTAAAATTTACTTACATTTATTCGCACATGTTGTAAGGAATACCCACAATTCTTTGCGCCTGAATATTTTTATTTTTTAAGCTTTATCACAGAATAAGAACTGATAAGAACTTTAACTACTTTAATATTTGTTAGCAAAATGTCATAAATGTTTAAGCTCTTATATTATTGATGTTGTTTTATAATAATAATAATATCTTTATTTTGTATAGCGCCTTTAAAACTCATTTCTTAAAGCGCTTAACATAAGTAAAAAAGTTAGATATATAAAATAGACATGGTGATAAAAAATAAAAAAACACATAATAATAAAACAATGGAAGTAAAGAATTAAAAGGAAGAATAAATAAAAGTAAAATAATAAAACAATTAAAAGTAACCATTAGAAGCCATAAAATAAACATTTAAGATACAATCATAAAAAACAAGAAGAAACACTATGGGCGTTTTCACATCTGTAATGCGGTTCATTTGGTCCAGACCAAAGCAAAATATGATAGATTGTAACTGTTGTAGCCGAGTTGGTTCCATTTCACACCACACTGATTGCTCTTATCTGCACCAATTGAAACGAACCAAAATTCTGTCATGTGATAAGATCAACATCACTCATTGGCCACATGTATTTGAACGTATTTCCTAAACGGCTTCACGATTGGTCAGAATCCACGTGCGGCAAATTCCAACGGAACCCCCGGAAGTAAACAAAAGAAGGATTATACAGCAGACACCATGGATAGACGGCTGCGCGCTGGAATTATGTCTCCGTGTTTGTTATACATAGTTTGTATACAGCACTCTAGACAAACTGTTCATTTTCAGAATGAATCGCGGATGTGGCTTGAAAACAACGGTTTAATGCACTACAAACGGCGAAGACAAAAAATTTTCGAGGCTCCGCCTGCACCTCCTCGCAACTCCAGGTATGTCCGCGATTTGTCATTGTGCTAATATTGCTCATAGGAACGGTCAACAAACACTTCCTCATCTGATAATGCACTGCGCAGTTGACTACGGCAGCTGGTTTAGTTCAAAATGCGCAGTACTTTTGCAGTTAGGTCGGTTCGATCTCGGATCGTGTTCTCACCACAAACGAACCGCTCTAGAGTTTGTTTGAAAGCGTACCGAGACCACCTCTGCAAGCTGGTTTCGGTCCGCTTGTTTGGTCCGCTTTTGGTGCGCACCAGAGTTCGATTGCTGCATTCTCACCTGCCCAAACGAACTGCACCAACTGAGCAATCGAACTCTGGTACGATTCAATCGAACTAAACAAGGCAGGTGTGAAAACCCCCTATATCAACCAAATGCTTCCTTAAAATAATGAGTTTTAAGTGATGTTTTAAACCTTTTCAGGGAAGCTGCATTTCTGATCTCAGAAGGCAAAGAGTTCCATAACTTTGGGGCATAACTTCTTAAGCGTGTAACCGGAACAATTAAAAGACCAGCATCAGCCGAGCGAAGATCACGTGCCGGGATGTAGTGTTTTAAAAGCTCAGAGAAATATTGAGGAGTAAGGCCATTTAGTGCCTTGTAAGTCAACATCAGAATTTTAAAATCAACACGGAATTTGACAGGGAGCCAATGCAGGGTCTCTAAAATGGGTGTTATATGATCTCTTTGCCTTGTCCTCGTCAGAATACGCGCTGCAGAGTTTTGAACCCACTGTAGTTTATTCAATGTAGATTTTGAAGCTCCTGCTAGCAATGCATTACAATAATCAAGTCTAGAGAACACCAGGGTATTAACTAATTTTTCAGCCACCGGAAAACTCAGCATGGGACGTAATCTGGATATATTTTTAAGATGAAAGAATGAAACTTTAACAGTATTCTGTACGTGAAGATCAAATGTTAAATTAGGATCAAAAATTACTCCCAAGTTTTTTAGTTTGCTTGGAACTGAATGACGGAGTCATCCACATGAAAAGCTACAGGTTTCACTCTGCGTAACTGGTGGGGCGAACCAATAAGCATCACTTCAGTCTTATTACTGTTTAGACATAGAAAATTATCAGACATCCATTTTTTGATTTCTGTGATACAGTCAGAAAGACATGAAAGAGCAGCATTAACATCAGGCTTTGAGTGTATGTATATCTGAGTGTCATCAGCATAAAAATGAAAGTCAAGACCAAGAGACCTCAAAAGTTGGCCAAGAGGGAAAATATAGAGACTAAAAAGTAGAGGGCCTAAAATTGAACCCTGAGGAACACCATATTTTATCACACCAACCTCAGACCTACAGCCACCCAACACAACAAATTGTTTGCGATCTGTAAAATAGGACATAAACCAGCTTAAAGCAGTGTCTGATACACCAAAGACAGACTCCAAGCGGGTAAGTAAGGTACAATGATCTATAGTGTCAAATGCAGCACTGAGATCAAGCAAAATCAGTATTGATAAGCATCCTGAATCAGAGGCCATCAATAAGTCATTTGTGACTTTAACTAATGCAGTCTCAGTGCTATGCATTTTTCGGAAGCCAGATTGAAGAGGCTCAAAAAGATCATTTGCAGAGAGATGGGAGAGTAATTGTGAAGCAACAATACGTTCCAATATTTTAGCAACGAAGGGGAGATTTGAAATTGGGCGGAAATTATTTAAATTCTCAAGGTCAAAGCTATTTGATTTTGGAACAGGGGTTACAGCAGCAATTTTAAGTGCAGATGGCACCATACCACAAATCAAGGAATCATTTATAATATTCAAAGTAACAGGACACAAGGAGGAAAAACATGACTGAAACAATTTAGCAGGTATGGGATCAACTACCGAGGTGGTAGCTCTCATTTTTAAAACCACGTTACACAGAGATTGAGAATCTAATGTGGAGAATTTTGAGAGAGTAACACCAGAGAATTCTGTGTTATGTACTATAGAATTAACAGATACATGTGACATAGCAATCTGATCTCTAACCACCTCAATCTTTTTGCTAAAGTACACAAGAAACCTGTTACATAAATGAACAGAAGAAGAAACATTAGACATGTTATTTCTGTTTAAAAGTGTGTTGATTGTATGAAACAGTTTTTTTGGATTATCTTGATTACATGCAATAATCTGAGAGAAATGAGCAGATCTTGTTGATGCAATTTCAGACCTATAATCACACAAACTATCTTTCCAGGCCTGATGATACACAGTTAAACCCGTGAAGCGCCACATGCGCTCCATTTTGCGACACTGGGTTTTCATAGCACGAAGATCATCAGTATACCAGGGGGCAGATTGTTTAAAAGAAACAGTTCGTGTCTTAAAAGTAGACAAAGTATCAAGTCCGGACAAGAGAATTTTGTTTAGGCCGTTAACTTTGTCATCCAATGTAGCAGGTGGTAAAATGCAGCTTGTAGCAGAGTCAATAAAGTCAGAGAAGTCACTAGGCGTGATAGATTTCCATTTGCGGTAGCTGATAATACGGGATGTGGAAGCAGAAATATCAGGTAGCTCCAGATTAAATAGTATGGCTAGATGATCAGATATCCCAAAAGAGACCAAGAGTTGAGACACAAATGTGTTTTGTTGTAAATAATAATTTTGTGAAGTCACTGTTCATGTGATCAGTGTTTCTTTACATGAACCCTGTTCAAAACATTCTATTGTAATTCTCTCCACAGTGCTGATAATGCATGTCAGAAACAAAGTTTATTCAATGACTGACTTGTTGTCAGTCACGAATTTTGTGTTATAATGCCATTTATAACACTAAAAATAACTAGGTCCATAGGAATATGTTAAAGAAAATAACAAACAGAAAATACGATTTATTTAATATCATTAGGACAGCAGTGCTTAAATTTAAAAAAAAAAACCTAATAGACTTTACCTAAACGATTAAAATAAATCTAACTTCTACATAAAATAATTAAGTAACATTTAATTAATTATTTAACATATGTTTTATCATGCAATTTTAAGTAAATTTTATTTGATTTTAGTAGGTAAGTTTTACTTATAAAAAAGCAGTACATTTTACTTAAAAAAGTTCGTGCAAATTGTTACGAGGATTTTTTAAGTAAATTCTACAAGTTGTTTTTTTCAGTGTACCTTTCTCATCTCCGTGTGTGCTGTAACTTTGTCTGACGCAGCCCCCGATAGCTTAGCTTAGCACATAGACTGGAAGTAAATAGCTTCAGCTAGCATACTGCTCCCAATAAGTGACAAAATAACGCGAACATTTTCTTATGTATGTGTTGTGATTTGTACAGTCACACCGTGTACAAATAGCAAGGTCATATGAGACACAGCTATCTTTTACATACTGGAAACTATATTCTCAGAAGACGAAACACTGCTACTTGGGTGGAGTGATTCGCACAACTACCGCACTCTCTGCTCCTCACCAGGGGGCTTCACGGGTGCTGCGAGCAAATCACTCCGCCCAAGTAGCAGTGCTTCACCTTTTCCTGATCTGCGTCTTTTTTTCCCGTTAAAAACCACATTACAGTATGCAACCATATTCCGTTTGTTCGAAAAAAAAGTTGCACTAACTGTTCGTTACAAGCAGCATTTGTCGTCAGGCAAGACAAGTAAAGCTATTTTATCCAGTGTAATTTATCACTTACCACTATCTTGTTTTTTCTTCTCCTCTTCTTCCTTTCTCTTCTTTCTTTTCTGGCTTCCTGAAGCATAACTTCACTTCATGATCACTGCCAAGGAAGTTTTGTATTTTGCCGTGGTTGGCTGGCTGCTGTCAGCGACTACTGAAAGGGTGGCCACAGGTTAAGAATAAGGAACACCACACCATGTTTTCCATGCTTGCGGTTTGTGGCAAGCCTGGAAAACACTGGTGTGTTCCTTATTCTTAACCTGTGGATTTTTTTCACCACTAAATGGGAGTTTGGGAACTGGCAACAAACCACAGATGACAACAGGCAAGCATGAAGGTAAAGCTTTCATTATACTTAAGCTTTCTTTCATTATAGTGATGACACTGGTAGTGACGATTCTCTCAGACCATTCAGTGGGTCTACAGTGTTTTCACATCATGCTTTAGTATCCGCTCAGCTCGCTTGGAACCTACGTACTTTAACCAGTGGAAACCCCCCAAAAGTAAGCCGACCCAAACAGTGGGGTACTTTGCAATGGAAATGTGCCAAAAGAGAAGGCAAAGAGAGTTTGGGGTGGTTGTATTTATAAAATTAATATAAATGTTCAATAAATCAAAGTATTGGGCCAGGGTCCCTGCAGGTCCTTAAAAAGTTTTGAAACGTCTTAAATAAAATGTTCAATTCTTAAGGTCTAAAAATGTCTTAAGATCTGGAATTTCCGTTAAGGATGTCTTAAAGGCGGACTCCACGATGTTTGAAAAACCCGTTGGAAAAGGAGACGGGCCGACTACCAAAACACACTTATAGCCAATCAAATCAAATCAAATGCCGGTTTGCGTATGTGTGGGGCGGGTCTATCAACAGAAGGTCCAGATTCTATTGGGGTAGGGGCGTGTTTGTTTAGGTGATTTCAAATATCAACATTGGCTTTCAAACATCATGGACTCCGCCTTTAAATGTCATGTGGGACCTTAATTTTAATTTGATTCATCATCCAGTGTTTCCCATACATTGTTATATTTTATACATTTTCTATATGTTTTTGTAGTATTATAATTGTAATATATACTCTCAAACTGGCGTAATAATCAAGGACTTTGCTGATGTAACATGGCTGCAGCAGGCGTAGTGATTTTACACACTGCCCGAAAATAGTCCCCCTGGTTATTCTCAGTAGCAGGGGACTATTTTCGGGCAGTATGTAATATCACTATGCCTCCAGCAGTCATGTTACGGCAGCAAAGTCCTTGATTATTATTCCAGAATGAGAGTATAGTTCCTAGCCATATCTGCCTAGAAAATCGCAACTTTTAATTTTCCGTCAGTCTTACAAGTTTTAAATAGGAAAAACATCCAAACTCCTTTGATTATTTTTGAGGGCTAATGGGCTAATCAGATTCAATGGATTGTGCTAAGCAATGCTAAAACTGCTAGCGCCAGACCCAGAGATCAGCTGAATAGATTCCAAAACGGTAAGAATCAAATGTTTAACTCTTGGGAAACTGAGCATATTTTCAAAATAGGAGGAATGTCCCTATAACACTACACCAACCGCAAACACTTGTGACGTCACACATATGCTAAGTACGTGACGGCATCAGTTTTCAAAATTCTGTGATTTTTTTTTATTATTTTTTTTTTTATAATTTTTTTTTAAACTGAAATATTTTCTTCGGGGAGAACTCCTAAACCCCCCTCAAGGCTATTTGGCAAACACATTTACCAATAATTTAGAGAAAGATGATGAATACTTAAACTTCGGTGTATTCGTGGGCTTTTGTAATAGTGCTGTGATGGATCGCAGTATGGATCACGTCCCACGTGCAGATCAATATGCATATTTAAGAAAGTTTATCATTTTCACATGTTTCAAAGGCTTGCAAATATTAACATTCAAGTGACACGCATGTGCAGTTAAATGTGTCTGGTCAAGCTCCAATCAGACGTGATCATCACTATGCCATTCAAAGATCAGTTTCTAAATAATATCAATCTTTTTCTGACTTAATTGTTACTGGCTCGTGTAGATGGACATCAGATTTTTTGTGCAGAGCAGGGAAAAAGAAGTAGAAAGTAGATGATGAAGGAGGTCAAACAAACTGCTCAGCCAGTCAAAACCATAGTCAAGTTTAGAGAATGGCATTATTGCTAAGAAAAGTTTACTCTTGCTAAGTAGTTTACTCATTTATTTATTTGTTAATTTTTTTTTTACTCCTCTATGACAAGTCACTTGGTGGTAAAGAAGAAACAAGGGCAAAACTGTCATGAATGCAACCTTCTTAAAACTGATGCCATTAATCTGTGCACGTCATTAAAGCCCAGGCGCGCTAAAATTTCCTGTGTTCCGGGGAGCGGGAACAACACGCTCACTGGTTTTAAACCTAACAACCTCTTTAGTGCAATGAAATATACGCATATAACTTTTCATATGCATGTGCACGTGGCCGTCAGTACTTTTTTGTAATGTTGGACTTGCGTCCATTTCTCGTCATGGATTTCAAACACTGAAAAGCGCCTTATTAGAGCGCAAGCAGGTTGCATTAAAGCCCGGAACATAGCAGACAGAAAAGGTACATTATACTTTCTTCACATGTCCGTCTTGCATGCACACGTGTCAGCACCGCTTTTAAAGTATATTTACAGGACATTCTCAAATTTAAAAAAGTAGCGGATCCACCGCTGCAGTGAATATACTGTACTGAATGAGGGCGCGACTGTGCGTTTCCGGCCCGACTGTGCGTTTCCAGCGTGACTTTTGACACCTGTTTACCAGCGTATATAGCTTGTATGTTCCTCAGACATGAGGGCTCACAAAGCACGTACACAGTGAGCAACACATGCGTGATCACTAAACTAAGTTTTCTTTCTAGTTTAACCGAACATAAACAGCTAGATGTTTATCAGTATATTGACACAGTGCATTCTGTCTTGGGTCTTAAAGCGACTGTAGCCTGCTGCTTTCTGTATCAGAAATGTTCATTACACACAAAAAAATGAACATTCCTGACTACTGTTAACTGAATACATTATGCAGCTACACATTTAATTCATACAGTGAGGACTGTGCAGTGTTTTAATTTTTTGCTAATGTTAAATCATGTTGACAGACAAGTTCATAACTAATAAATTTATATTTATGACAGATGCCTGAAAAGTAAAACAAGATGAGTATAGTGTTATGATTGAGAGGGAAATGTAAAGATTTGGTTGCTTGTCAGTAGCATTGTTGTAGTGACAGCCAAAATACATCGGCCTATATGTAATACACAATTATCCAAAGATGATGAAATTGTAGACAAAAAAGGTAGCATAAATTCCATTATATGGAAATGGTTGGGCTATAAAAAAATGACGAGGCGCAGATCAAAATTTTATTGAATGAACCCTCCTATTTTTGTGGCGTCAGCCATTGTTGGCATACTGTCTTAAAGCTGAAAGCCTAAATATATTATATCGAAATATATATATATATATATATATATATCGTTATCGGTCAATATGGATTTTTTCGATATAACATTTACCCATATCGTCCAGCCCTAGATACTATAGTCTATCGGCACAATCCTACTAGTGGCAAAGAAAAAGAATTTTAAATTGGATGTGTGGAATATTTTGGGTTCACTGTGACTAAAACAAGAAAAACAATGAAAGATGACAGACATACATAAAATGAGTGTGAGTGAATCCATGAGTGAGGAGAGCATATGAGTGTTGCCAGTTCTCAATTGGAAGGCTTCAGCCTTCCTGCGTCGCATAATGCAGGCTGCATACGTCATTAAGCCTGATTTATTTAAAGAGCCACTAATTTGACCACCAAAAGTTTATATATTTATTGTTGGGGTATGTCACAATGCTGTTGTGTGATTTAAAGTTAAAAAAACACATTATTTTTTTTCAAAATGTAAATATTTGCAACACCTCTCTCTAAAACGCTTTATTGCAGTGCATGTCTCGTCAAAGCCAGTACCTTATCCTCAGTCATTAAAATATATTATCTGCTTGTGGCTGTTTGTCTGTATGTATTCTTATACAATGTTACAATCAAGCACATTTTAAGCGTTACAAACATTAACTTCTGAGAAATGTCATGAGGTTTGTCCTTTTGACCTTATTGGTTGTTGTGAACGCTATAGCATGTGTCGTGTTACGTCAACTGATAGAGCAAAAATACATTAGGATGACAGCGCCCTCTTTTAACTTTTAATTTTTTAACATCTTGGAAGCAGACATTTAAAGGGGTAAAACACGACAAAAGAAATTATGCGAGGTGTTGCAGTTTGCCATCAGGTTTCGAGAAAAGCAGACAAGTTGAAAGCCTTTTTCGTTAGAACAAGCAACTAACGTAAACAAATCCTCGAAGCTCATGAGAAAAACCGACAGCACATAGCGCTACTCAAATCTTTTTTTGGTGGGGCCAGTGAAAATCTTGGCAGGGCAAGTAAAAACCAGTATAAAACATTATCTCCGTTTGAGCCTTGCAGCGTCTTCTAGACCTATTGAAATTAATAACTAGGCAATACCGTTAGCAAACAGATTGGGCTAATTAACAAAACAGGTCTCCTTGGCAACAGAAAGTAGGGGGCTAAGTCATGACGTAAGGAATACTGTTTCCGGGTCCAAGCATCCACTCATTTTAATAGAAAATATTATTTAAACAGACTTTTATGAGCACTATTTATTCATATTACACATTGAAGTGAAAACTTTATGAACAGAACAGAATCACTGACAGCAATATATTAATAATTCATGCAAAATCCATGTCCATGTCTGGTCAACTCGGATTTTGTTATGGAGATAAAAGTTTGGATCTGGTCGTTTTGCATTATTATATAAGTGTATATTAGCATGATTTTTTGTTATTTCCCTATGGCTTTGAGATCGGTTTGACCCAGAAAGGATGCATGACGTCAAACTTAACAACCGGAAAAGCAGCTATTAGGCGGGCATTATTCAAATGAACACGTCCACGTAATCAGGTCACGGAAATAACTGTACACTCTAAAAAAATAATCCGTAAAAAAACGGATAATGTCCTGGCAGAAAATTACCGGTACCTTTTCCGTTATGTTTACAGACATTTCGTTTATTCAAAAACTGAACATTCTGTAGATTTATAGAACACTGTCCGTAGATTTACAGAACATTGTCCGTAACCTTTAGGGACACTTCAATCTGCCTATGAAACGCAACAATGGTGACAATCAACAACAAAGCTTCATGCCGCAATGCATGCTGGGTACCAGGACAGAAAACTTTCTTAACATTTACTCTCACCATTGTTGAGATTTGTATCCAAAGTGTTGATGTCTCTGAAGCAAAAACCACAGCTGACACATTTGGTGTTTTAGATCAGCATAGAGTGTCACTCTAAAACATTTCAGTTCTTTGTTCTTATTTTATCATTTCATATTTAAATGTTAGGCAGAAAAACATAAAAACAACTAAGCTTATATGATATTATAAACAATTCTCCTTCCTCAAGCATCAAACAAGTTGTAATTGCTACCAGCAAAAACACTGTTGCAATGCTAAAAGAGCAGAGTCAGTTCTGTGAAGGTCAAGGGACAAAAGCCTAACTAAAGGGAACACTAATCTCCATAGTGGTGACTTTAAATGAATCTAAAAGAAACACAAACTTTAGATTTAATGTGATAAATGTTGTGGTAAATATCCATTTGACTTACACGTCACGTCAGAAAGAAGATTTGTCTACTAAATCACATGTGTGGATGCTGGAATAGTTGAACACTTGTATCTTGTTCTGACAGCATTTGTTTAGAAGTTAAACATCATCCATGTTTAGAAAATATCTCTGCTAGCACGTTGTAATTTTATGTTTTAAACAGAGATGATGATAGAGAGGCAAAAGTGAAAGATTGCAGCAGGAGTTATTGTACCCATAATGCAACATGTTATTAAAAAAACAGATACATGCACTCTAAAAAAATAATCCGTAAAAAAACGGATAATGTCCTGGCAGAAAATTACCGGTACCTTTTCCGTTATGTTTACAGACATTTCCGTTTATTCAAAAACTGATCAGTCTGTAGATTTATAGAACATTGTCCGTAGATTTACAGAACATTTTCCGTAACCTTTATGGACACTTCAATCTGCCTATGAAACGCAACGATGGTGACAATCAACAACGAAGCTTCATGCCGCAATGCATGCTGGGTACCAGGATTGTGGAAAACTCTTTCTTAAAGGGGACATATTATGAAAATCTGACTTTTTTCATGTTTAAGTGCTATAATTGTGTCCCCAGTGCTTCTATCAACCTAGAAAATGTTAAAAAGATCAACCCAATAACTTAGTTTTGGTAAACCATTTTCTGCAAGCATGTGAAAAAATAGGTCATTGTAATTTGGCCCTTATTGTGATGTCAGAATAAGGTAATACCGCCCCCTTTATCTGCACTATCCAACCACAGCACAACCATTTAGTATGGAGAGAAAGAGAGAGATAAAATATTTCACAGCACAATAGAGTTTCAATTGCAACAAACCACCATCATTGTGATCAGTGGTTGCACTTCATCCGCTCATTTGCATTTTAAATGACACACCTAAAACGGCACACTTTTGCTCAGACCTATTTTAGACTTAGTTTACATCTTAAAAAAAATCTCATAATATGTCCCCTTTAACATTTACTCTCACCATTGTTGAGATTTGTATCCAAAGTGTTGATGTCTCTGAGGCAAAAACCACAGCCGACAAATTTTCAGCCATCTTATTCAATACATTGTGTTTTTAGATCAGCATACAATCTCACTCTTATACATTTCAGTTCATTATTCTTATTTTATCATTTCATATTTAAATGTTAGACAGCATAACATAAAAACAACTTAGCTTATATGACATCACAGACAATTCTCCTTCCTCAAGCAACAAACAAGTTGTAATTGCTACAACCAAAAACACTGTTGCAATGCTAAAAGAGCAGAGTCAGTTCTGTGAAGGTCAAGGGACAAAAGCCTAACTAAAGAGAACACTAATCACCATAGTGGTGACTTCAAATGAATCTAAAACAAACACAAACTGGAGATTTAATGTGATAAATTTTGTGGTAAATATGCATTTGACTTACACGTCACGTCAGAAAGAAGATTTGTCTACTAAATCAAATGTGTCGATGCTGGAATAGTTTAACACTTGTATCTTGTTCTGACAGCATTTGTTAAGAAGTTAAACATCATCCATGTTAGAAAATAACTCTGCAAGCAAGTTGTAATTTTAGGTTTCAAACAGAGATGGTGATAGAGAGGCAAAAGTGAAAGATTGCAGCAGGGGTTATTGTACCCATAATGCAACATGTTATTAAAAAACGGATAAATGCCTGTAAAACATAAATACGGAAAATTCCTTCATATTTACACAGTACTTTGTCCGTTTTTTTACGGATTTTTTTTAGAGTGTGTGTAAATATGAAGGAATTTTCCGTATTTATGTTTTACAGGAGTTTTACCTGTTTTTTTTATTAACATGTTGCATTATGGGTGCAACAACTCCTGCTGCAATCTTTCACTTTTGCCTCTCTATCTTCATCTCTGTTTGAAACCTAAAATTACAACTTGCTTGCAGAGTTATTTTCTAATATGGATGATGTTTAACTTCTAAACAAATGCTGTCAGAACAAGGTACAAGTGTTAAACTATTCCAGCATCGACACATGTGATTTGGTAGACAAATCTTCTTTCTGACGTGACGTGTAAGTCAAATGGATATTTGCCACAAAATTTATCACATTAAATCTACACTTTGTGTTTGTTTTAGATTCATTTGAAGTCACCACTATGGAGATTAGTGTTCCCTTTAGTTAGGCTTTTGTCCCTTGACCTTCCAGAACTTACTCTGCTCTTTTAACATTGCAACAGTGATTTTGCTTGTAGCAATTACACATTGTTTGTTGCTTGAGGAAGGAGAATTTCTATGATGTTATATAAGCTTGGTTGTTTTTATGTTTTACTGCGTAACATTTAAATATGAAGTAGTAAAATAAGAATAAATAACTGAAATGTATAAGAGTGACACTCTATGCTGATCTAAAAACACACTATATTTAATAAGATTGCTGCAAATGTGTCAGCTGTGGTTTTTGCTTCAGAGACATCAACACTTTGGATACAAATCTCAACAATGGTGAGAGTAAATGTTAAGAGAGTTTTCTACAATCCTGGTACCCAGCATGCATTGCGGCATGAAGCTTTGTTGTTGATTGTCACCATTGTTGCGTTTCATAGGCAGATTGAAGTGTCCCTAAAGGTTACGGAAAATGTTCTGTAAATCTACGGACAGTGTTCTATAAATCTACAAAATGTTCCCTTTTTGAATAAACGGAAGTGTCTGTAAACGTAACGGAAAAGGTACCAGTAATTTTCTGCCAGGACATTATCCGTTTTTTTACGGATTATTTTTTTAGAGTGTGGGCTTTGTGAACCATGCCACCCCTACTACATAATAATGTATTGCTTATCTTTGTTGAAGATTAATACAGATGATGAACAGCAAAAAAATATATATATTAAATCGCAAATTGTCTTGACCAATTACTTAAATTTGTATATATTTGGAGTGACGCATGCTACATTTACTGCATGTTGCTTGCTTATTTTACTTAACACTAATACAAAACTACACTCTTAGAACGGATGTGTTAAAAACAACACATTAGTGTTGATTCTAGGACAACACACTAAATTTGCTGTCCCAGAATCCACCCATCTCTGTGTTATTATTGAAACAACACATTTTGTGTTACTTAGTGTTACACAACTTGTGTTTTAATTTAACACAAAATCAACAGAAAATTACACAATGTGTTAAAAGCTCAACACAAAAAATTAACACATCCTTTCTAAGAGTGTATGCTTTTAGCCACGGCTTGAGAAAAACCTGCAACCATGAGTGACGAATAATGTATTTGGGAATTATACAGTTGTAGTGGGTCATTTAGGCCTGCATCTCAGTTTCCTCTGAAAATATTAAAATACATATAAACTTTATTCTTTCTTATTCAGGAAGATGTCATTTGAAACTTCTTGTTTTTTACAGTGGTTAGTTGACAGGTGAATATGCGGTCATTCACTGTTGTCAGGAAAACAAGATGATATTAGCGTTTTTTTTTAATCTGGTTTGCGACTCTGTTTACACCTCTATCAGTGCTGTTTGTTTGTGTCTGTATTACCTAAATTTTGAATTTGACACGACGTTTATATGTCTAATGTTTATTTACTTCTGCAGCTTTTGACTCTCTCTGTTTGTTCTTCAGATGTGTTTGGTGTGATTGTGAAGACAGAGATGAAGGGAGATTCATTCATTCTACACAATAATGTTACCAAGAAATCAGGAGATGAGAAGATTGTGTGGAGGATTCGACACAACAACTCTCCTGTAGCTGAAATAATCAGAAATGGAAAGGAGATAAATGATGAAGTTCATGATGAGAGATTTAGAGACAGACTGCAGGTGGATGATCAGACTGGATCTCTCAACATCACAAACATCACAACTGATGACTTTGGATCTTATGACGTCAATATCACTGTCGGCAACAATTCCTATACTATACACAGATCATTCAGTGTCCCTGATAAAGGTGGGCAGATTGTATCATTCAATTAAAAAAAGTATACCAAAACAAGGTTATAAGTGTTAGAAATAACTAGTCAAGTAAGTGATAATAAAAGTGCAGTCAGTCAGTGTTTGATTATACTTCACTGTCTCATCAGTGATGATCACTTAGACACAAATATATATAAACTTCTTTACACTCTTACAGTCCTTAGGTAATTTGAGCCAAGAAAGATGGAAAATAATAATCAGAATTTATTGTTTTATCGATTTTCTTTAGTAACTTAATTTTAATTTATATTTTAAAAGAAATATATACATGAGTACAATTTATTTAGTTTCACACTGCAAAAGATGACTTTCTTAGTATTTTTGTCTTGTTTTCAGTAAAAATATTTTAAAAATTCTTAAATCAAGATGTATTTTCTTGATGAGCAAATTGACATAGGAGAATAAGTCTAGTTTTTAGACAAATAATATAAAATTTAAGCGAATTTGTGCTTAAAACAAGCAAAAAAATCTGCCAAATTTCCTTAAACATTCATCACAATGGGTAAACCAAAAGTAAATACAGTAGTTCAGATGTCAATAAAAGATTGTCGAGCTTCACAAAATAGAAAGTAATTAACAAAACAGCAAAAACATAAAAAAAATCACATTTCCATCATCAAAACTGTAAATAAAATACAAGCTAATTTTACAAGTCTGCTGGAAAGAAGACACTTGTATATACTGACTTGATGCAGAATAAGAGGACCAGTTAAATGAGACAAAAATTATTATAGCTGGAGAATTGAATTCGGAGGAACAAAGCCTCAAAAAATGTTAGTTCATATTTGTACTCTTGTGAAACAGAAAGAGGACACTCTTATGTTCCTGGTCATGATGTTGTGCTGTAAATATAAATGAGAGCAAATTTCAGAGATTTTTTGCTCATAATATTTTTTACAGATTATTGTGGTCATTGTGTTTCAGAGAATAAAAATATTTAAAATAAAGTGAGATTTTACCCTCACTTTTGTAAGGGATCTCAGGTTTCAGAAGGGTAACAAAAGTGCAATCGTTCCCGGGTTTCGGACACAATATGTCTGAGAGCGTTGCTAAAGTAAGAATATATTGTATTGCAATATGGAGTGTTTAAGTATTGACACTAAATCAAAACTAAACAACAGTTTTGTAAATGAAAAGGTTTAATAACAGTACTGACTTAAGTTACAGTTGAAATGGTTACACTATAAATGCATGAAATGGTAAATAATACAAACAATTGACTGTTTCCAATGTATGTGAGATATTACCTGATAAGATAGAGAACAGAGAAAGAAAGTTTAGAAGAAAGAGATTCAGACTTGTGAACTGGAACCCCAGAGCTCAGGTGAAGAAGAAAAGGAAAGAGAGAAGGACAATGCAAAAAGCAAAAGCCCAGAGCTCATAAAAACATTGACCTTTATCCTCTATCTCTTGACCATGTGACTAAACCTAACTTGATACATTCAAATAGACCAATCAGAAGATCACCTTTAACCCCCACTGTATTGGATAAACAGCTGTGACAATAGTCTTTAATCACTATCAGCACAGGGGGTTGTGACAAGTTGTGACCAAGTATTAAATTCCTATATTTTTAATCTTACACTTTCAATTGTTTTTTTAATAAAACATTTGTTAAAAATATCAAAAGGATAAACAATGCAGATTTATCTTTACATCTCAATCATTTTGACCAGGACTTTATATCTTGTTTGTTAATTTATTTAGGTTATTTGTCACATGATGTCTTAACTGAAGAGCTGAATAGTTCTAGTATAAGTATTCATTTTTTTTCATGTTTTTTCTCCAGATCCACAGAAAGATCATCATGGAGGTAATAAAGGTAATAGTGTACGATGTTCTTAACTCTGCATTGATAAATTAACCCAACATGGTTTAAAGCAGAGGTGGGCAAACTTTTAACTGGCCCTTCACCTCTGTTTCAAAACCTGATGTGGTTTTTAATGTTATATGTCTGCAAAGTGTTTATTAAGACAATGATGTCCAGACGTATTGGTGAAAAAAACATTGCTGAGCATTTTCTCTTTTTTAAACTGCAGTTGAAGTTGTTTAAAAGAACCTTCATTTTCTGCGTCACAAACCTGTAACTTCACTTCGGTGTCCAGGGCGGGACTTTTAACTGTTATATATTATTAACTATAGTTAAATTCAATTCGGTTTTATTTATATATTGGTTTTTTAATGCAAAAATGCAGCGTGCTTTATCCAGAGATAAAGCATGAAAAAAGTACAAAGTCAAAGTTGAGTTGGAGAAAGTTGTTTTTAAGAAGTTTTCAGATATAGGGAAAGAAAACACACTTTTTGAAAGGCACACTTTAATTGACCAAATTGTGACTGTGGGTTGAACCAACAAGTATTAGGCTTAAATATGGTTTAAATCCAGGCTTATTTTATAATTCTCTTGCATCAAACTTTAAATCTTTTTTTTAATTAACAGGGTTGCATTTTAACTCTCATTTTGATCCAGGTTTAAATTTTACAGTAAACCTGATTATCTGTTGCTCCATTACTTTAAACTCTGTTTCATATCTCAGTTAGGGATTAACTTTAAACTTGCATATGAGTAGGTTTAAAGATGCAATTTGTATTTATGCACCGCTAGATGGCGCCAGATCAAACAATAAGAATGATGTTGTTTAATGACGCTCTGAAGCAGCGTGGAATTATGGGATTTGTAGTCTTTAACTCAACCACTGATGGCCATCAATCAGACGCGAACGAGAAATAACGGATAAGGATAAGGTAATCAAGTCTTATAAATGTTGCGTTTGATGACACGTTTATTTCATTATGTAAGTTTATATGTGATGTTCAAAACGAAATTGTTAGTCATAGATATTACAGTATTAGTCCAAATTCAATGGTTAACACAGCACAGGATTAAGTTTTCAACTTACAATCTTCAATGATTTTTCACATAATGTATTGACAGTACAAATCTTATTGTCTTAAGTGTCTTAAAATTACCATTTATATTGCTGTACAATACCTTTTGATGTGCATATTGTCCGCGGGAAGTTATAAGGTTCTAACTGACATTTTTGTCAAAATTGAGTTATTCACATATTCTTATTGTGTGACAACTTATTTACATTAAGTGATGTTTTTTTTTAAGTTGTGTTCATTTTGGAATGTTTTATTAAAAAAACAAAAAGGTTCTATCTACAAAATCGAACTCTAACTTGGCTCTATCTAAAAGGTTCTATCTGCGTGAGCTAATCAGCACTTTGAATTCACAGAAGAGGTCCAATCAGGATCAACTTTATGGGGTGGTTTATCAGACAGGGATTAGTTTAAGCCAGAACTAGACCTTAGTTTCACTGGGAAATATAACTAGTTTTGTTCTTACTAAAAACATTACTTGTGTTCATTTTGAGGCAAAACAAAGAGCACTCCCAGCTAGAAATAAAAAGTTCTAAGAACGTTCCCTGAAAGTTCCCGAATGTTCCCAAAACATTCTGCCAACGTTAAAAGCAGCTAGTTTTTTTTAAGTTCTAGGAACGTTTCTGTTGTCTGAACGTTAGAGTAATGTTACATTTTACCATTTTAAACGCTATGACAATGTCATGCCTCAATGCCCAAACAATGTTCAAAACAACAGCTGTTTATTATATTGACTTGTTTAATTGTTATGTAAATGATAGAGAAACACTGCACCCCATTATTTAACAAAACATTATTTCTGTATGCAGTAAATATATTGCTGTAGAAAACTCAATTCACTTACTAGGTGTAGATGTTGATGTTTGTTTCATTTTAAGTCACCCTTATTGTGATTAGTGTTTGTTTTAGTTGGTCTCTTGACACTTGACTTTTTGCTTGCTAGTTTTTTCCTGGTTGTGTTAACTTTGTGTTAATGCACCACCTTTGTTATGAACATGCCAAGTTAATGGTGTTATTCTGTGGTTGTTGGTGCATGGTGGTGAAGATCATCACCTAGTTCATTTGCTAGTCAAGACTTTATTTTCTGTCAAGAATGTGGATGGGATCCAGCACTTTCGCGGCATTTTGTCATTGGGGAGTTTTAGAGGCTTTGGACAGGGAATATCTGCTGTGTAGCTGGGATGCACAAACATCAAGAATCAGACTATGAATCTCAATCATGGTGACAATTAAATGAAAAACTTCATGCTGCAATGCATGCTGGGTATTAACAAATTACAAATCTCATTCAGGACTCCCAGCATGCACTGCTGCATGGATAAATAAGGATTTTTTTAACAATTTTAATTGTCACCATGGTTGAGATTCATAGTCTGATTCTTGATGTTTGGGCATCCCAACTATACAGCGGATATTTTTTGTCCAAAGTTTCTAAAACTCCTTAATGACAAACTGCTGTGAAACAGTTGGATCTAATATACAATATTGGCAGAGAATGGACTTTTGATTGGTGGATGAACTGGGTGATGATCTTTGCCATTGTGTGCCAACAGCCACAGAAGTACACTAATAACTTTTCGTGGCAAATGTGGTGCATTACCACAAAGTCAACACAACCAGGAAAAAACCAGCAGGCAAAAAGTCAAGTGTCAAGAGACCAACTAAAACAAACACGAATCACAATAAGGGTGACTTAAAATGAAACATCAACATCTAAACCTAGTAAGTGAATTGAGTTTTCTACAGCAATATATTTACTGAACATTCAGAAACAATGTCTTCCAAAACAACAAAATGCAATCATTCTCCACCATCCACATAACAACCAAACAAGTCAACACAACAAACAGCCGTTGTCCCAAACATCGCGTGAACATCAAAACATGACATTGTCATAACGTTTAAAAATGGTAAAATGTAACATTACTCTAACGTTCAGACAACAGAAACGTTCCTAGAACTTAAAAAAAACTGGCCGCTTTTGGCGTTGGCGGAGTGTTTTTGGGAACATTCGGGAACTTTCAGGGAACGTTCTTAGAACTTTTTATTTCTAGCTGGGCTGATGTATTATGTATATATGTATATGTCAGTGCAAGTTGTTTTCAGTTTGGACAGCTCTTAAAAATATTTTAATCCTGGACTAGTCTAATCCGTGTCTGGGAAACCGCCACTATATGTCGTGTCGCTGTCTTTTTTTTGAAAAATCACAGACACGCAATATCTGTGAGTATTATGGCATGCAACGCGACATTTTTAAGAAACCTTAAGATCGACAGCCCGAATTCCAGGCAAGTTCACCCTACTGTAAAATCCAGCTTAAGCCGGTGAGATGGTTTTAGCTGGTCTCCCAGCTTGGTTTTAGCTTGCTGGTGTAGCAAGCTGTTCTAGCTGTGTTTTGGACACTTTTTAAGATGTTCTAGCTGGACTTAGCAGGTCATGCTGGAAGGCCAGCTGACCCACCAGCTTGACCAGCTTTGCGAGGCTGGTTGGACCAGTTTAGACCAGCTACTGCCACCTTAAACCAGCTTAAACCAGCTACCAGCTTATGTTGGTCTTTGCTGGATTTTTCATTTTCAGTAGGGGCAGTGTTTTTTTGTTTTGTTTTAGGTCTTGCTGAGGAGATTGTTTTCATAGTTAGACTAGGGTGGGCATTCGTGCCAGTTCTGCTGGACACGTCCCGAACATGTTTTCGGGTTCGTTCTCCGGAAGTCCCGTTGGTCGACCACATACGTCATCACGGTGTATTATTTCAGGTTCTATTTCAGAAAGTCAACCGTTACATTTCAAGGTAAGAATGAAACTACAATGATTGTATATCTTAAAAGAAATAAATCTTAATGTATTTTAACTAAAATCTGAGAACCTTGATGACGTATGCGGTCAAGCAACGCGACTTCCGGAGAACGCACCCGAAAACATGTTCGGGACGTGTCCGGCGGAACTGGCACGAATGGCCACCGTAAGTTAGACACCACACTAGCCAGCAGTGCTAGCTTCATAGTTCCTGATAATAAGAAACAAGCACTAAGATAAAAATCCTACTCGAAATAGTGCTGTTACAGTAAGTTATGATAAACATGTGAAAGATCATTAAAGCAGTTACCTCAGTATTAAAATGATTTTAGAATGATTGTAGCCTGTAGCTGCTCAATGCTAAAAAAAATTGTCTATTTTTGTAATGAACCCGACATACCCAGCAGAAGAAAAAGTAATGCTAGAAACAACACCAGGAGAATGAGAAAGAGAGCACCAGGCAAAGAAAAAAAAAACATCATCAGAGAACGGGAGAGAAACTGAGGCAGAAGAGGGAAGTAGCAATGTTGTAAATGAGCAATGTAAGATTTTTAGAGATATAAGTGCTAAGAATATAAAATAAATGTCATAGAAGGATTAAAATGTTACTTTCTAACACATGTTGAAAAATTGTTAACAACATTAATTTTATATTTAATGTTTAAATAATGTTTTGGCAGATAGAACCTTATAATTCTAAGCAAAGTGGTTTTTTTTAGAATTAGAAGGTTCTATCTGCATTTGACCCCTTCCAAAAATCCACATTTAGAAATTTGAGAGGATTTTGATATTTTATATTTACAATACATTTAGGGTCCCTGTTATTTTCATGTTTGAAAGAAACTTCTTCCCCATATATAAGGTTTCTTATATGTAATGCAAAAACTTTAAAGCTCAATATCTCAAAACTCTTCAGAACGTAGAACCTTATAATTCTAAGGGGACGACTTGTCCACGACACTGGCTGCGTCCTAAAACTCAAGGCAGTGAGAACTTGTTGCCTCGCTGCTCATGAGGAAATGACTTTGGAGGCATGAAATGAAGGCCGCTCAGAGAAAGACTTTCCGACGCACTTCAAAGGCAGCGTGTTTGAAATATAAACAGAGAGCGCCTTTGTTATAACTAATCACATACTGTATTTGAAAACTACAATACTAATTTCTCGCTAGAAATGCAATTAATGTGTACAAATGAAAATATAACTTTATTTACAATAAATTTGTGCTCCAGTCGCTTTCTTGGCCGCCATTTTATTTTTTCGAGCTCGACCAGTGTTGTCATGTGGTTTACGTCAGTAAAGGCATTGACAACGGGTCACATGGATATTAACGTCATTGACAGGAGACTGCACTGCCCCGTAACAATGTTTTGAATGGAAATTTTCTCACGATTTACAAGTAGTTGAAAACATTACAGATATTGATAGTTATCAGCTGGACAAAATATATAACACTGGCCTAGTGGTTTTTGGACATTTTACTGCAAATATCTTACAAATTGCACATTTAAATCATTTTTTTACGCTGCAGGTAAAAACGGACACAATGAAGCTTCGTAACAAATGCGTTGATACATCTTGTTCATTATATTACAATATCTGACCTTCTCAATATTTCCTGCCACATTGCTTTGTTAATCAGTACAATAGATTGTTTTAATAGATTGCCAAGTGTTTGATTTTGAATCATCCCTTTAGATTACTGATGTATGTAGGTAGTGATTTATATTTTAACACAAAAAATACATCATACCTTTATTATGAAACAGAGCGTCCATAGTAACTCCAGTTATTGTTATGAGAAATATTGATATTCCATCGGATTTTTCCTCCAATAATTGCGCACGCAGCACGATTCTACTGTGGAGAAGGCATAACGCTACGCAATCAGGGCAGATTCAAATTCTTCTCCGTTTTCAGTCGTTTTCCATCTTTCAAAAGCATCTCCTATACAAATCCTTGTTTTAGACTTTGTCACAACGTATTTTGGATTCATATCAAGGTCTTTTTGGTTTCGTAACATTAGACATTTTTATGCGACACGTTCATAGCTGCAGCTGTGGTAACTAGAGCAGGGCTGGCAACTCAGATGCCGAAACACTACTGACTTCGTGATTGGTAGATAGAAGGAGGGTGGCGCATCAGACCAAAACACAACATGACAACATCAACATCAGTTGAGGGCTGCAACTCCACTTTTTAAATGACAATATCTGTGCCGGGCCACTGTTGTAAGTGATATAAGTATTTGAAATGAACATGATTTCTTAATGTCTAGTGACATATCAGGGCCATTTTATGATTAATTGATTTACATTTCTTACATACTGTTCCTTTAACTTAATCCTTGTTGGTGCAACCCACCCTGTGACATAAAATGACAAGGCCTTTGCAGCCAGATGAAACCTCCTGATGCTGAGATCTCAATGCCCAGATAAGTGTAGTGCAGTTAGTGCTGTTCATACAACTTAATTTCTGAGTTATATAGAGATAGACCTGGAGCGGTCCAGAACTTCTGCCAGCTCATTGATGTAGATTATAACAAAATTGGTTTCAGTTTGGTCTCAGACTACATCCTTGCCTTACTTCACGATCCCTGATGGAAGATTTCAAATGTTTCTCCACCAATGCCAATAAACCATCATGCCAAATAGTGTTGAGCTGCCTAAATGGGATCTCTCTCCCCCTCTCTCTCTCTCTCCCTAGATCAAGGTCAGTCTTCTGGTTCAAAACCATTTACAACAGGAGAAATCGTCGGTATTGTTGTGGGTGTTCTTGTTGCTGTTGCTGCTGTTGGTTTGATCATTTACTGCAAGCGTTCTAGGACTGCTAGGCAAGAAACATCTTCAGCTAATACAAGATTAATATAATGACATTTATTCTGCTAATGTGCAGATTTAATTTTAAGATGTAAACATGTTTGTGTATTCAGGGGATTTGTTTAGGTTTTTATCCAGATACCAAACATATCATTATACTGATTTAGACTAAAGAACAGCACTGTTAATACATTTATAGTAGTGCTATCAGTTGAAATCGTGTTATAAAACTGGTTGAAACAACCGGCTAGAATCCCTCCTGACATAAATGTATTAACCAGGGGGTGTATTACAGAAACTTTCTATCTTAGGTCTTAACTTAAAATATGATGTGTTAAATTAAGATATTCACAAATTCAAATTACAGAAGCAAATCTTAAGTTGATGTAGGATCTTATCTCACCAAATCTTATCTCATCTTTAGTTAGAAAATCTTAAATCGCTTAATCATGTTCGGCTATCAACTCTTAGGTCTGTAAGCAAGCAACCAACAATGCGTGAGCTGCTGCTACAGTACACAAAAAAATTGTCCTTTTCATTTCAATGGGACAGAAAAAGCATCATCAGAATAGCCCATCATGTGTGTCGTTCGTCATTTCAAAATGTGCTTGACGCGTCATGTGAGCCATGTGCATCATGTGTCTAGTCAAAATAAGTGCCTGCTGTACATGCATTTGTAGATGTTTGTCAATGTTTCTGCTGTTCATTTTCTACATTTATCTCTCATCTGTGTCTAACACAGGCAAGAAGTCCCCACAGAAATTCCCCTTGAGGACCTCCAGCTCCAGCAAGAGTGATGTTTCTCCAGTGTACTGTGACCAACATTCCACAGGGTTTTTCATGGGTCATTGAAACTGCCCACCCTGGCAACTACCTCTTCACTTTTTTTCACTCTTGCAGACCTGCCAACCTGTAGGCATTTTGCGTAGCAGGTACTCATTTTGACCTCAAAGTACAGTGATACGATTTGTCTCTCTAAACTATGCAAAAACCAGGTAACGCGCGCAGTACTCAAAACAAGCAACAGAAAGAAGAACAATATGTCTAATCATAGCACTAGGTTCATCCACCAAATACAAAGTGGGGATGATTGACAGGTTGTATGGCCTATCAGTAACAAGGGTCCGCAATCAACGGAACCACAAAATTCTGTATGATTTCAAGTTCCACCCGTACTTTCTGACGATTCTTTTAACAGAGAGTCAAGACGTCTGACCCCCTAAGGTAAACTCGTCTAATCGAATGTACAAAGTTGAAATACTGAATTAGCTTAATCCTGTGAAGTTGACTGTCTCGCGGGCTTTTTTCATTACATGCACTTGACCGCAAGATGCGCTAACATTACTTCAGATTTGTAAATGACCATAATTTATAAATGAGCACTGGTGGATTCTCACACTGAATAACGTGCACTCATATCTGCGAGAAAGCATCCAGTGTTCACATAAAACAGAAAGTTATCTCTCAGTGAAGGGAATCTGCCTTACATTTGAGCGGAGTGGATTAATGTGCTTTATAACGTGCTCTTGATAATTGTCAAGAAAATAAAACATTACATACAAACCAACTTGTATTAAGTTTTATACATGGAGAAAATATCTCGTGTCTCAAGCACCCACGTGAATGGCGCCTATACTGTTGTGTAGTGTAGTGTACTGCATTATCTTTGTTTAAAGAATAAATATATAAAAGACATACAGTAAATTTCAGTACTGTCATAGTTATTGTTGAATTTTAAGCAGTGTTAACTCTAAAATACTGTCTTAAAGGGATAGTTCATTCGAAAATTTTAATTCAGTCATAATTTACATAACAGGCCGTCCAAACCTTTATGAGTTTCTTTATTGTGTGAAACACAAAATATGTTATTTTGAAGTGTTGGACAAGTGTGTGGCCTCACTTCTCTCCATTTGTATTTTTTTCGTAGTCAGGGAAAACCAGCAACTATTTTTTTCAATAAATAAATAAATATTAATAAATAAACTTTTATAAATAAATAAATTGACATGATTTTATTCACATTTATACATATTTCAAAAGCAGATTATGGCAGGATGGGAAAAAGTGAGTGCATGTGGAGCATGTCGCGTTGAAAGTTACCAAGAGAGGTTTGTCTGTCTCTGTGTGTGTGCGTGCATTAAATTATATGTTAAAACCTGTGTTCAGTCCTTTCGGCTGATGCTACTAAAAAAAATTCCAAGGTTGGCAGGTCTGCCTCTGGGAGGGTTCTCTTTTATTATCCTCTTTACCCATTTTCGGTTATCTGCAAGTGATGCACGGTGACGGGAGGCTTCCCCAATGATTAGCTTCAAAAAAGCTCTTCACAAACTATGGTTCACATTATGGACATTACATCTATATCTTTTAAAGTCTATGCTTCAGCCACAATTATTTTATTGTGTAAACTGTACAGCACATTGGTCAACAATTGTTCTTTTTAAACCTGGAGAACACACGGGTCAAATTTGACCAATGTTAATTGCTGCTAAGAAAAGCGTTCTTAGGTTATTAGTGCTGTAAAAAGAAATTGACATTGAATATCCACAAGGTTGCACAGTAATCCACCTTGTTTTTTGCTATGTCAGTGCCAAAGAATGGATTGTGTAGACAATTATGCATTTACATCATGTTACTTCATACATGAAGAGCATCTGTAGGATTGTACTATTTATTCTATGTGCTATGCTTTCTGATAAATGTGCCTTTATATAAGACATCTCATCTTATCATCTCAGGACTTTTTAAATGTGAAGTAAATCTTTTGTGTGCCCAGAGTACGTATGTGAAGGTCTAGCTCAAAATATCATATAGATAATTTATTATAGATTAATATATTAAAAGTGCCACTGTATAGGTGTGAGCAAAAATGTGAAATTTTTGGGCATTTCATTTAAAAGCAAATTAGCTGATATCTGCACTAGGGTTGTGACAATTAATCGGGCAAATGCGTGTTTTCTCAATGAATGAATTACAGTGAAATGCCGCCACATTCAAAAGCCAGAGGGCGCTTTCGTGCAGAAACTCCATTTGTGCCATAGAAGAAGTATCATTACAAACACTATTCCAGGAAATGTCTACAGGAATATTTATATCGCTGTTCTTCAGATTGTTTCAGGTATTTTCATGATAATAGAGAATATTTTGAATGATTGTGTTTGACGAGTGTTGCTTTTTTAAATTCTCGTTATAAATGAGTCAAACTCGTAATGATTTTAGATTGATAAGGACTTCCTGCTGATCACGGAGCCGTAGTACATGCATAAGCTGTGCATGAAACACAGAATTGGAGCCTTACGATTCAGAATCGATTTTTAGACGGGTCTTTTCAATGGGAACGCGATGCACATCCCTAATCTGCACTAAATGGCAGTGCCGTGTTGGATAGTGCCAATTAAGGGGCGGTATTATCTCCTTCTGACATCACAAGGTGGGGGGCCAAATTTCAATTATCTATTTTTCAAATGCTTGCAAGAATGATTTACCAAAACTAAGTTAGTGGGTTGATCTTTTTTACATTTTCTAGGTTGATTGAAGCACTGGGGACCCAATTATTGCACTGAAACATGGACAAAGTTAGATTTTCATCACATGTTCTCTTTAACATGTAAAATGTTAAGCACAGATGACACGTAGCTTCATACATTCCTCGGTAATGGCTTCTGCTCCCGGAAAAGTATGTGACAATCGACACGACTGATTGAGCAGACCCATAGCGTTCCAAAATGGTCCAAAAATATGACACTCGTGTCACTGAATGTCTAACTCAATGTCTTATGTTTTTTCCTTTTCTGTTATATACTTTTATTTGTATTTATACTTGAATCATGTGTGCCAGTGAATTGTCCAGAGAGAACTTAAATTGAAACTGTAATTGACCCATTTACCTGTTTTAAGATGTTGATTTTTAAGATGTTGAATTTTGAAATACCCTTTTAATATTCTTGCCTGCCTATTGTAAGAATTACAGACTGCCTCTAAACAGATTCCACTTCAACTTACAACAAGCTCATCATTAATCAGATCAATTTGATTTGATTAAGTACTCCTTTGGTGACTGTAAGGAATTGAGACATTTACATTGGTACTCATATGTTATTGGGGTACAGCATTCGCATTTGGAAATGAGTACAAAGAGTTAGAGAGTGGCCATTTACATGAGTATTCTTGGTTTACATCTCAAAGGGTACAGCATTGGCATTAGGGGAGGGTAAACTGATTTCAAATTGTATAAAATGTTAAAACTGACTTTGTTCAGGGTTCACTCCAATTCCTGAATACTTCATGTACTTTTCTACTGTTTTGATTAAATAAACCTCCTTTTGATTGAGACCTTCAATGTCTTCCTCATTTTTCCTTACACTAAATATATTGTAAATACTAATTATTTGAGAAAGTAGGGAGTCTGACGCCATTTTTGGGGGTTTGTATATTGTATTTTTTTCCCCTTTGCTTTGGGCTAGGATAGGGCTTAAAGAAGTTTTAAAATAAGGAATTTTTGTTTTTTATTTTGGCTTGGTCAGCTCCTGAATCACAAGTGCCAAATAGAAATCAATAAATTTATCATTGTTCAATTTTATTACCTTTCTCGGAGTCTTTCGTGTTGCACCCTTTCCCTAAACGGAGCATAACAACAACTGAATGTTATCTGAATGTAAAAGTGCACATCTGAATCCAATTCTGGCTATATTTCTCAGATGGTAGTAAACTGGTTGGCTTATTCCTTTGACACGACTGCTAAAACTAAGGTCTATATACTTTTTAAATTCTTGAGTCACATAAAAGTATTCATAAATATTATTGTTATCAAGAGTATTTGTTGGCTTGATGTATTTATTCATTAACTGATGTAACAAACACATGTGTCTCTTGAAGGATTGTGGTGGTGGTATCTGATTTTGGTATTCTTTATTCTAGTAGATTGACATCTGTCAGTCAAAGGTTAAATTGTAGAGGTGAACATCTGCTGTGGACACAAGATGGCGCTCCACTGATGCTTTATGGATCCCCCTTAAACTCTCTTTTATTTCAGTTTCAAAACGCGCAAATGTGTTACTATGTTGTGCATGTAGTTCAATTAGATGAATTTGATATTATTGTCAAATGTATTGGTTAAAGAAGCAGACCACGTATTCGAGCTCATCGGCGCAGGCGCAGATCGACGTCACTATCGGGACACGCCCCCTCAGTCAGCACACAACGTTCTGAGGTAAACAAACGATTATATGCTAAGATTAATGTCAATTGAAGTCGACATTGATCAGACTGAGTGACTAAGTTAAGGTTCAGCTTAAAGAAACAAGAAATAACTGTTAGTTCACCCAAAAAATAGAAACAATTTCATACAGATTTAGAACAACATGAGGATGAGAAAATGATGATTTCATTTTAGGGTGAACTATATATTTAGATTTATTGTTTCAGAAGTAAATCTATGAGAGGTAAACACTGTATATATGTCCACACAAGTTAAGTGTAGTAAAATTGCTTATTTATCTATATAAAGTTATATCAATAAAACAAAATTGTGTAAATGTATAAACTTTTAATATAACTTTACACAAACAATAATGTTGATTTCATCACACAAAAGTAGTGTTTACATTTTAAACATTTGAGAAGTTTTTCTGTTTATTTACTTTATATTGAAAATGTCCCACTAAAATCATGTTTTTTATATATAAGACCCAGATTCATATTAGCACTGACAATAAAAATGTAAAAAAGAAGTTATAAGTGATTATTTTGTGGTCTTTGGTAGCTGTGAAATGTGTTTGATCACAGTCAGATCTTATCATGATGAAGAGGTGAATTCCTGTAGTGTACACTAGATGACTCTCTACTCAACATAAAATATTAAGGGATCTTAACAGCATATACTATCTTGTTTATGTGTGTATTGCACTTTGAATTGCAGTGTGTGTCATTTATAGCTTGAGTGACTGCATCACTATGTTAGTGAGTTACTCCCTAAAACTAAAGAAACAGATGACTAAAAATATACTGATCAAGTCTTTTGTGCCCTGTTCTGATCATTTAATATTGAGCATCTCCCAATACCCAGTTCCAATCTTATATGTGGGTATATATATATATATATATATATATATATATATATATATATATATATATATATATATATATATATATATATATGTCTCATCAATGGTGTGAAAAGTGTTGGCTTCCTTCCTGATTTTTTTTGCATGTTTGTCATAATGTTTCAGATTAGGAAACTAATTTAAATATTAATAAAACAAAGATAATACAAGTTAATACAACATGCAGATTTTAAATAAAGGTTTTTATTATGAAGGGAAAACAAAATCCAAAACCACATGGCCCTGTGTGGAAAAATTCTTGTCTCCTAAACCTAATAACTGTTTGGGCCACCTTTAGCAGCAACATCTGCTATCAAGTGTTTGCGATAACTTGCAATGAGTCTGTTACAGCGCTGTGGATGCATTTTGGTACACTCATCTTTGCAGAATTGTTGTAATTCAGCCACATTGGAGGGTTTTCCAGCATAAAACCACATTTCTAGTCAGGACTTTGACTAGGCCACCCCAAAGACTTTATTTTGTTTTTCTTCAGCCATTCAGATGTGGACTTGCTGGTGTGTTTTGGATCATTGTCCTTGCTGCTCCAAGTTCACTTCAGCTTGAGATCACGAACAGATGGCCGGACGTTGTCCTTTAGGATTTTTTGGTAGACAGTAGATATCATGGTCCATTTATCACAGCAAGTCTTCCAGGTCCTTAGTGCAAAGCCCACTTTTTCACACCACTGTATGTTTTTTCCTATTGTTATAAGTGCACTATTCAAGTACGTTAAGGTTATTGTGATGTAAATACTTGACAAATTATTATGATTTAACTACTGTTTATTAACAATAACTTAGTGCAGTGTTCTTGTATGTAACTAGTAGCCTGGCTCACACCAGACCAGTCCCATAGAGAATAAGACGTCTGGTCTGGGAACCATATGCTAATTTTTTCGTATTTGAGGCGTGGTTTGCGAATGCCCAGAGCGCTACGGATGTCTATCAAATGCGTCTGTACGTAGCTCATAGCCAATCGTTTCAATTTTACCAGATGACGTATGTAGAGCGACATGAATTCAACAACTTTTATCTGTACTTTTAAGGCTGCATTGAAAAGTAACTTTGCGTCTGCTCCTGCGTTGGATAAACAAAACTGCTTTGGTGTGTCACATATATGTCATCATCGTCTTGCTGCCCCTCCCCGTTCTGTGATTGGTTCCCTATTTCAGGTGCCAAAAAGGGCCATAGTTTCCATGATAGACTTGCAGCGTGAATAAATTTGCGCGCAAGGCAGCATGGGGAAACCCAGGCTATGTAACTAGTCAATATTAGTCAAAATACTTATAATTCTAGCAGCAGCATAAACTAGAATGGGATTAAGCGTGGGCTTTACATATGAATCAATCAGGTAGCAGCCGCCTGCATATATGAACCAATCAGAAGTAAGGGAGCCAACATTTTTACAGGCAGTAAAATTTCAGTACAACACTGTGTGACAACTGATGTAAAATAAAGGATCTGGTTTAATAAAGAAATATTGCGGCTTTCAGGACATCATATGCATATACTCCTCATAATTAGGGCCCGAGCACCGAGGAGCAGGCCAGAATGGCCTGCACCGAAAGGTGCGAAGCCCTATTGTTTTTGCTCGAATTTATTATTTTATTTTTTTTTATTTTTTTCAACACTTGTGCTAATTTGGGAGCCTTAACATACTCGAAAAGTCTTGAAATTTGGCACACACGTCAGAGTCGCGTGCCACTAGGCTCATGCAAAGGCTGGAATACGGGCGTGGCAAGGGAGCTCTGTAGCGCCCCCTGTAATTCAAAAACAAACATTGGGGCACAGATCGGGCAAAAATGTACGCACATGTACGAGAGTTGGTACACATATAGATCTCATCGACCCGAACAACTTTCGCCCTCTAACATTTAAGCTCCGCCCAACAGGAAGTCGGCTATTTCGGATTGTTTAAAAAATGCATGCGGTGAACTTTTGAATACTCCTTCTAGGGGATTCATGGGATTGACACCAAACGTGGTGATCATGATGTCGAGACATTGTACTTGCTAAATTGCGAAGGGATTTTTGATATCTCGAACGGTTCTGCCATGGCGAAGCGTCAAAGTCATGGCGAAATCAGAGAAACAGGAAGTGTGTAATATCTAAGGCAAAAAATGTCTTATTGTGATGACACGCGGGGCGTTTGTTCGTCTGAAGATTCCGATCGCATTGATGTGCCTATTGTGAGTCTCGGGTATAGCGCCACCAGCAGGCGCCAGGAAGTGTGTCAGTCACAAAGGTGGATTTTTTTGACAGTTCCATCCGATGTTCTTTTAAATACTCCTTCTAGGATATTCATTCGATTGACACCAAAAGTGGTCAACATGATGCTGAGACATTGTAGATGATAAATTGCGAAGGGATTTTTGATATCTCGAATGCTGTTCCCATGGCAACGTGTCAAACTTTACTTTCATTTTAAAGGCATATTGAAGCCTTTCAGTTCCATGCAGTGAACTTTTAAATACTCCTTCTAGAATATTCATTCGATTGACACCAAAAGTGGTCAACATGATGCCAAGACATTGTAGATGATAAATTGCGAAGGGAATTTTGATATCTCAAACGGTGTTCCCATGGCAACGTGTCAAAATTTGCTTTCATTTTCCGGCATATTTAAGGCTTACAGTTACATGCAGTGAACTTTTCAATACTCCTTCTAGGACATTCATGCGATTGACACCAAATGTGGTCAACATGATGCTGAGACATTGTAGATGATAAATTGCGAAGGGATTTTTGACATTTCGAACGCTGTCGCCATGGCAACGGATCAAAGTTTACTATTTTTTCAGGAATATTTAAGCCTCTTGGCATGCTTAGATTAACTTCAAATTTGGCACACACATCAGAGTTGTCAACTGTTAAGTGTTGACAAACAGGTCAGACATAGGCGTGTCTTTTAAGTCACTCACTAGCGCCCCCATTTGTCCAAAATGTGGGGTTTCTTTTACCTACAGTCCCCAAATGGGTCAGTAACAACATAAATAGTCCACCGATATTTACCCATTTGATGCAATTGCCCATCGTGCATTGTTTTCTCGGAGGCACCGTGTAGCGGTAAAAATACGTGCGAGGGCCTGCCATCGCTGCTTGCAGCTATATTTATTATTATTAGGGCCCGAGCACCGAGGAGCAGGCCAGAATGGCCTGCACCGAAAGGTGCGAAGCCCTATTGTTTTTCTTAGGATTTATTATTATTTTTTTTTTTTTTATTATTATTTTTATTTTTTTTAACACTTTTGGGCATTTTGGGTGCCTAAACATACTCGAAAACTCTTGAAATTTGGCACAGACGTCAAAGTCGTCTGTCATTGCGAACGGGCAAAGGCTGGAACACGGGCGTGGCACAGGGGCTCTGTAGCGCCCCCTGTAATGCAAAAAAAAACATTGGTGCACAGATCGGGCAAACATGTACGCACATGTACGAGAGTTGGTACGCATATAGATCTCATCGACCCGAACAACTTTCGCCCTCTAACATTTTAGCTCCGCCCAACAGGAAGTCTGCCATTTTGGATTGTTTAAAAAATGCATGCGGTGAACTTTTAAATACTCCTTCTAGGGGATTTATGGGATTGACACCAAACGTGGTGATCATGATGTCAAGACATTGTACTTGCTAAATTGCGAAGGGATTTTTGATATCTCGAACGGTTCTGCCATGGCGAGGTGACAAAATCATGGCGAATTTAGAGAAACAGGAAGTGTCTAATATCTATGGCAAAAAATATCTTATTGTGATGCCATGCGGGATGTTTGTTTGTCTGATGATTCCGATCGCATCGATGTGCCTATTGTGACTCCCGGGTATAGCGCCACCACCAGGCGCCAGGAAGTGTGTCAGTCATGAACTTTTAAATACTTCTCCTAGGGAATTCATACGATTGACACCAAACGTGGTGAAGATGATGCTGAGACATTGGACTTGCTAAATTGAGAAGGGATTTTTGATATCTCGAACGGTGTTGCCATGGCGAGGCGACAAATTTATGGCGAATTCAGAGAAACAGGAAGTGTCTAATATCTAAAGCAAAAAATGTCTTATTGGGATGAAACGCAGTGTGTATGTTCGGCCAAGGATTCCGATCGCATCGATGTGCCTATTGTGAGTCTCGGGTATAGCGCCACCACCAGGCGCCAGGAAGTGTGACAGTCACAAAAGGTGGATTTTTTGACAGTTGCATGCGGTTAACTTTTAAATACTCCTCCTAGGATTTTCATGCGATTGACACCAAAAGTGGTCAACATGATGCTGAGACATTGTAGATGATAAATTGCGCAGGGATTTTTGATATCTCGAATGCTGCTTCATTGGCAACACGTCAAATTTTACTTTCATTTTCAGGGATATTTAAGCACTTGGCATGCACTTTGGGTGCCTTAACATGCTCGAAAACACCGGGAATTTGGCACAGACCTCAAAGTCGTCGGCCATTAGGACTGGGCAAACGCTGGAACACGGGTGTGGCAGTAGGGCTCTGTAGCGCCCCCTGTAATGCAAAAAAAATATTGGTGCACAAATCGGGCAAACATGTACGCACATGCACGAAAGTTGGCACGTATATAGATCTCATCAACCCGAACAACTTTCACAATCAAACCTATTAGCTCCGCCACACAGGAAGTCGGCCATTTTGGATGGTTTCAAAAATGCATACGGTGAACTTTTGAATACTCCTTCTAGGGGATTCATGGGATTGACACCAAACGTGGTGATCATGATGTCGAGACATTGTACTTGCTAAATTGCGAAGGGATTTTTGATATCTCGAACGGTTCTGCCATGGCGAGGCGACAAATTCATGGCGAAATCAGAGAAACAGGAAGTGTCTAATATCTAAGGTAAAAAATGTCTTTTTATGATGACACACGGGGTGTTTGTTCGTCTGAAGATTCTGATCGCATCGATGTGCCTATTGTAAGTCTCGGGTATAGCGCCACCACCAGGCGCCAGAAAGTGTTGCAGTCACAAAGGTTGATTTTTTTGACAGTTCCATGTGATGTTCTTTTAAATACTTCTCCTAGATTGTTTATGTGATTGACACGAAAAGTGGTCAACATGATGCTGAGTCATTGTAGATGCTAAATTGCGAAGGAATTTTTGACATCTCGAACGCTGTTGCCATGGCAACGCTTCAAACTTTACTTTAATTTCAGGCATGTTTAAGGCTCTTTGCATGCTTAGATTAACTTTAAATTTGGCACACACATGAGAGTTGTCGGCTGTTAAGTGTTGACAAAAAGGTCAGATAAAGGCGTGTCTATTTAGTGGCTCACTAGCGCCCCCGTTTGTCTAAAATATGGGGTTTCTTTTACCTACAGTACCCAAATTGGTCAGTAGCAACATGAAATAGTCCACTGATATTTACCCACTTGATGCACGTGCCCACTTTGCGTCGTTTTCTCGGAGGCACCGTGTAGCGGTAAAAAAACGTGCGAGGGCCCGCCATTGCTGCTTGCAGCTATATTTAGGGCCCGAGCACCGAGGAGCAGGCCAGAATGGCCTGCACCGAAAGGTGCGAAGCCCTATTGTTTTTGCTCGGATTATTATTTTTATTATTTTTTTTTTTTTTTTTTTTATTATTTTTTTCAACACTTTTGGGAATTTTGAGTGCCTTAACATACTCGAAAACTCTTGAAATTTGGCACAGATGTCAGAGTCGTCCGTCATCGCAGAAAACCAAAGGCTGGAACACGGGCGTGGCAGGGGGGCTCTGTAGCGCCCCCTGTAATGGAAAAAAAAACATTGGTGCATAGATCGGACAAACATGCACGCACATGTACGAAAGTTGGTACGCATATAGATCTTATCGACCCGAACAACTTTCGTACTCTAACATATTAGCTCCGCCCAACAGGAAGTCGGCCATTTTGGATTGTTTAAAAAATGCATGCGGTGAACTTTTAAATACTCCTCCTAGTGGATTAATGGGATTGACACCAAACGTGGTGAACGTGATGTCAAGACATTGTACTTGCTAAATTGCGAAGGGATTTTTGATATCTCGAACGGTTCTGCCATGGCGAGGCGACAAATTCATGGCGAAATCAGAGAAACAGGAAGTGTCTAATATCTAAGGCAAAAAATGTCTTATTGTGATGACACGCAAGGTGTTTGTTCGTCTGAAGATTCCGATTGCATCGATGTGCCTATTGTGACTCCCGGGTATAGCGCCACCACCAGGCGCCAGGAAGTGTTGCAGTCATAAAGGTTGATTTTTTTGACTGTTCCATCCAATGTTCTTTTAAATACTCCTTCTAGGATATTCATGCGATTGACACCAAAAGTGGTCAACATGATACTGAGACATTGTAGATGATAAATTGCGAAGGAATTTTTGACATCTCGAACGCTGTTCCCATGCCAACGCCCCAAACTTTACTTTTATTTCAGGCATATTTAGGGCTCTTGGCGTGCTTAGATTAACCTAAAAGTTAACACACATCAGAGTTGTCATCTGTTAAGTGTGGTCAAAAAGGTCAGACATAGGCGTGTCTCTTAAGTGGCTCTCTAGCGCCCCCTTTGTCTAAAATGTGGGGTTTCTTTTACCTACAGTCCACAAATGGGTCAGTAACAACATAAAATAATTCACTGATATTTACCCACTTGATGCACTTGCCCACCGTGCATCGTTTTCTCTAAGGCACCGTATAGCGGTATATAAACGTGCGAGGGCCCGCCATCGCTGCTTGCAGCTATATTTAGGGCCCGAGCACCGAGGAGCAGGCCAGAATGGCCTGCACCGAAAGGTGCGAAGCCCTATTGTTTTTGCTCGAATTTATTATTATTTTTTTTTTTATTTTTATTTTTTTTTTTATTTTTATTTTTTTTAACACTTTTGGGCATTTTGGGTGCCTTAACATACTCGAAAACTCTTGAAATTTGGCACAGACGTTAGAGTCGTCCGTCATTGCGAACAGACAAAGGCTGGAACACGGGCGTGGCACGGGGGCTCTGTAGCGCCCCCTGTAATGCAAAAACAAACAGTAGTACGCAGATCGGGCAAACATGTACGCACATTTACGAAAGTTGGTACACATATAGATCTCATCGACCCGAACAACTTTCGCCCTCTAACATTTTAGCTCCGCCCAACAGGAAGTCCGCCATTTTGGATTGTTTAAAAAATGCATGCGGTGAACTTTTGAATACTCCTCCTAGGGGATTCAAGCAAATGACACCAAACGTGGTGATCATGATGTCAAGACATTGGACTTGCTAAATTGCGAAGGGATTTTTGATATCTCGAACGGTGTTGCAATGGCGAAGCGGCAAAGTCATGGCGAAATCAGAGAAACAGAAAGTGTCTAATATCTAAGGCAAAAAATGTCTTATAGTGATGACACGCGGGGTATTTGTTCGTCTGAAGATTCCGATCGCATCGATGTGCCTATTGTAAGTCTCGGGTATAGCGCCACCACCAGGCGCCAGGAAGTGTTGCAGTCACAAAGGTTGATTTTTTTGACAGTTCCATGTGATGTTCTTTTAAATACTCCTCCTAGAATGTTTATGCGATTGACACCAAAAGTGGTCAACATGATGCCAAGACATAGTAGATGATAAATTGCGAAGGGATTTTTGATATTTCGAACGTTGTTCCCATGACAACGCGTCAAACTTTACTTTCATTTTAAAAGCATATTTAAGCCCTTCAGTTGCATGCATTGAACTTTTCAATACTCCTTCTAGGATATTCATGCGATTGACACCAAACGTGGTCAACATGATGCTGAGACATTGGAGATGATAAAATGCGAAGGGATTTTTGACATCTCGAACGCTGTTGCCATGGCAACGCATCAAAGTTTACTATTATTTCAGGAATATTTAAGCCTCTTGGCATGCTTAGATTAACTTCAAATTTGGCACACACATCAAATTTGTCAACTGTTAAGTGTTGACAAACAGGTCAGACATAGGTGTGCCTCTTAAGTCGCTCACTAGCGCCCCCGTTTGTCCAAAATGTGAGGTTTCTTTTACCTACAGTCCCCAATTGAGTCAGTAACAACATAAATAGTCCACCGATATTTACCCACTTGATGCACTTGCCCACCGTGCATCGTTTTCTCGGAGGCACCGTGTAGCGGTAAAAAAAACGTGCGAGGGCCCGCCATCGCTGCTTGCAGCTATATTTTTTATTTATTTTTTTTTTTTTCAACACTTGACCTAATTTGGGTCCCTTAACATACTCAAAAACTCTTGAAACTTGGCACACATGTCAGAGTCCCGTACCACTAGGCTCATGCAAAGGCTGAAACACGGGCGTGGCACTGGGGCTCTGTAGCGCCCCCTGTAATGCAAAAACAAACATTGGTGCACAGATTGGGCAAGCATGTACGCACATGTACGAAAGTTGGTACACATATAGATCTCATCGACCCGAACAACTTTCGCCCTCTAACATTTTAGCTCCGCCCAACAGGAAGTCCGCCATTTTGGATTGTTTAAAAAATGCATGCGGTGAACTTTTGAAAACTCCTCCTAGGGGATTCATGCAAATGACACCAAAAGTGGTGATCATGATGTCAAGACATTGGACTTCCTAAATTGCGAAGGGATTTTTGAGATCTCGAACGGTGTTGCCATGGCGAAGCGGCAAAGTATCAAACTTTACTTTAATTTCAGGCATGTTTAAGGCTCTTGGCGTGCTTAGTTGAACTTTAAATTTGGCACACACATCAGAGTTTTCAGCTGTTAAGTGTTGACAAAAAAGGTCAGACATAGGTGGTCTCTTAAGTGGCTCACTAGTGCCCCTGTTTGTCTAAAATGTGGGGTTTTTTTTGCCTACAGTCCCCAAATGGCTCAGAAACAACATTAAATTGACACCAAAAGTGGTCAACATGATGCCGAGGCATAGTAGATGATAAATTGCGAAGGGATTTTTGATATCTCTAACGCTGTTCCCATGGTAACGCGTCAAATTTTACTTTAATTTTAGGCATGTTTAAGGCTCTTGGCGTGCTTAGATTAACCTAAAACTTGGCACACACATCAGAGTTGTCGACTGTTAAGTGTGCACAAAAAGGCCAGACATAGGCATGTCTCTTAAGTGGCTCACCAGCGCCCCCGTTTGTCTAAAATGTGGGGTTTCTTTTACCTACAGTCCCCAAATTGGTCAATAACAACATGAAATAGCCCACTGATATTTACCCACTTGATGCACTTGCCCACCGTGCATCGTTTTCTCGGAGGCACCGTGTAGCGGTAAAAATACGTGCGAGGGCCCGCCATCGCTGCTTGCAGCTATATTTATTATTATTTTTATTTTTTTTAACACTTTTGGGCATTTTGGGTGCCTTAACATACTCGAAAACTCTTGAAATTTGGCACAGACGTCAGAGTCGTCCGTCATTGCAAACGGGCAAAGGCTGGAACACGGGCGTGGCACGGGGGCTCTGTAGCGCCCCCTGTAATGCAAAAACAAACAGGAGTGCGCAGATCGGGCAAACATGTACGCACATTTACGAAAGTTGGTACACATATAGATCTCATCGACCCGAACAACTTTCGCCCTCTAACATTTTAGCTCCGCCCAACAGGAAGTCCGCCATTTTGGATTGTTTAAAAAATGCACGCGGTGAACTTCTGAATACTCCTCCCAGGGGACCCAAGCAAACGACACCAAACGTGGTGATCATGATGCCAAGACACTGGACTTGCCAAACCGCGAAGGGATTCCTGACATCCCGAACGGTGCTGCAACGGCGAAGCGGCAAAGTCATGGCGAAATCAGAGAAACAGAAAGTGTCTAATATCTAAGGCAAAAAATGTCTTATAGTGATGACACGCGGGGTGTTTGTTCGTCTGAAGATTCCGATCGCATCGATGTGCCTATTGTAAGTCTCGGGTATAGCGCCACCACCAGGCGCCAGGAAGTGTTGCAGTCACAAAGGTTGATTTTTTTTGACAGTTCCATGTGATGTTCTTTTAAATACTCCTCCTAGAATGTTTATGCGATTGACACCAAAAGTGGTCAACATGACGCCAAGACACAGCAGATGACAAATTGCGAAGGGACTTTTGATATCTCGAACGTTGTTCCCATGACAACGCGTCAAACTTTACTTTCATTTTAAAAGCATATTTAAGCCCTTGAGTTGCATGCAGTGAACTTTTCAATACTCCTTTTAGGATATTCATGCGATTGACACCAAACGTGGTCAACATGATGCTGAGACATTGGAGATGATAAAATACGAAGGGATTTTTGACATCTCGAACGCTGTTGCCATGGCAACGCATCAAAGTTTACTATTATTTCAGGAATATTTAAGCCTCTTGGCATGCTTAGATTAACTTCAAATTTGGCACACACATCAGAGTTGTCAACTGTTAAGTGTTGACAAACAGGTCAGACATAGGTGTGCCTCTTAAGTCGCTCACTAGTGCCTCCGTTCGTCCTAAATGTGGGGTTTCTTTTACCTACAGTCCCCAAATGGGTCAATAACAACATAAATAGTCCACCGATATTTACCCACTTGATGCACTTGCCCACCGTGCATCGTTTTCTCGGAGGCACAGTGTAGCGGAAAAAATATGTGCGAGGGCCCGCCATCGCTGCTTGCAGCTATATTTAGGGCCCGAGCACACAAGTGTGAGGACCCTATTGTTTTTGCTCCGTTTATTATTATTATTATTATTATTATTATTTATTCTTCTTCTTCTCCAAAGTGAATCGCATTTTTGAGGGGCGAAACATGCTCGAAAACTCATGAAATTTTGCACACATGTCAGGAGTGGCGAAAATTTACATGTGGCATAGGCGCCAGAAGTGGGCGTGTAGAAATGGCTCGATAGCGCCACCTGCAAAATTTCAAGAGAACAGCCCCCCCACTACGAAAAACGTACAGATACGAAATTTGGTAGGATCATCTATCACCCCAAGACCTACAAAAAAGTCTCTTGGAGCGAAGCTCTAAACCCAACAGGGAGTCGGCCATTTTGAATTTTTGCCTTGATTTTTGTGCAAATTTTGTCATTTCCAGCCTTCATACTTTAACGAACTCCTTCTACAGATTTAATCCGATCATCGTCATATTTGGTCAATCTCATCTAAAGGCCTTTGCGGTGTTAAATTGCGGAGATCTTGACTTTTCGTCAGAGGGTGTGTCCGTGGCGGCCTGACAAATTTCGGCATTTTCGCCATGAAACAGGAAGTGGCTCTAACTCAGGCATACAATGTCCAATCTGGCCCACGCTTCATACGTTTGATAAGGGTCTTGGCCTGAACACATTTCAATGCCAATATTTAACATCACTCATAGCGCCACCTAGAGGTAGGAGGAAATACCATGTTTTATGCTCTGATTTACTGCTCTTAGAGATTTAATCAAATCATCATCATATTTGGTCTGACTGATGTTAAGCCCTTTTCCTTGATAAATTGCGAAGATCTTGACTTTTCGTTGAAGGGCGTGTCCGTGGCGGCCTGGCAAAGTGTGATGTTTCGCCATGAAACAGGAAGTTGTTATAACTCAGGCATACAATGTCCGATCTGCCCCTGACTTCACACGTTTGATAAGGGTCCAGGCCTGAACACATCAACATGGCATAATTCAGTAACACTCATAGCGCCACCTAGAGGCAGCAGGAAATACCATGTTTTACGCTGTGATTTACTGCTCTTAGATATTTAACCATATCAACATCATATTTCACCAGTGTAATCTCAAGACCTTGTGTGATGATAAAAAACAACGACCTTGACTTTTCATTAAAGGGCGTGTCCATGGCGGCCTCGCCAAGTATCGCTAAATGAATCGCATTTTTGACAGGCTAAACAAGCCCAAAAAGTCATAAAACGTTGCACACACGTCAGAAGTGGCGAAAATTTACATGTGGCATAGGCGCCAGAAGTGGGCGTGTAGAAATGGCTCGATAGCGCCACCTGCAAAATTTCAAAAGAACAGCCCCCCCACTACGAAAAACATACAAATATGAAATTTGGTAGGATCATCTATCACCCCAAGACTTACAAAAAAGTCTCTTGAAGCTAAGCTCTAAACCCCACAGGAAGTCAGCCATTTTGAATTTTCGCTGTGATTTCTGTGCAAATTTGGTCATTTCCAGGCTTCATACTTTAACGAACTCCTCCTACAGATTTAATCCAATCATCGTAATATTTGGTCAATGTCATCTAAAGGCCTTTGCGATGTTAAATTGCGGAGATCTTGACTTTTCGTTTGAGGGTGTGTCCGTGGCAGCCTGACAAATTTCGGCATTTTCGCCATGAAAAAGGAAGTGGCTCTAACTCAGGCATACAATGTCCAATCTGCCCCATGCTTCACAAGTTTGATAAGGGTCTTGGCCTGAACACATTTCAATGCCAATATTCAGCTTTAATCATAGCGCCACCTAGAGGTTGCAGGAAATTACATGTTTTACGCTGTGATTTACTGCTCTTAGATATTTAATCAAATCATCATCATTTTTGGTAATACTGATCTTAAGGACTTTAATATGATATATTCAGAAGATCTTGACTTTTCGTTGAAGGGCGTGTCCGTGGCGGCCTGGCAAAGTGTGATGTTTCGCCATGAAACAGAAAGCTGTTGTAATTCAGACATACATTGTTCGATCTGCTCGAGACTTCACACGTGTGTTAAGGGTCCCGGCCTGAACACGTCAATATAATAATAATCATGTACAGTCATAGCGCCACCTGCTGCACATTTTCCTTTGAATATCTACCTATATTTACCCACTTTAATTCATATCTCCCTGGTTCACTGCTTTACTAATGCCATAGGGTAGCGGTGCACATGCGTGCGAGGGCCCTTCCATCGCTGCTTGCAGCTTTAATTATTATTTATTCTTCTTCTTCTCCAAAGTGAATCGCATTTTTGAGGGGCGAAACATGCTCGAAAACTCATGAAATTTTGCACACATGTCAGGAGTGGCGAAAATTTACATGTGGCATACGCGCCAGAAGTGGGCGTGTAGAAATGGCTCGATAGCGCCACCTGCAAAATTTCAAGAGAACAGCCCCCCCACTACGAAAAACGTACAGATACGAAATTTGGTAGGATCATCTATCACCCCAAGACCTACAAAAAAGTCTCTTGGAGCGAAGCTCTAAACCCAACAGGAAGTCGGCCATTTTGAATTTTTGCCTTGATTTTTGTGCAAATTTGGTCATTTCCAGCCTTCATACTTTAACGAACTCCTCCTACAGATTTAATCCGATCATCGTCATATTTGGTCAATCTCATGTAAAGGCCTTTGCGATGTTAAATTGCGGAGATCTTGACTTTTCGTCAGAGGGTGTGTCCGTGGCGGCCTGACAAATTTCGGCATTTTCGCCATGAAACAGGAAGTGGCTCTAACTCAGGCATACAATGTCCAATCTGGCCCACGCTTCATACGTTTGATAAGGGTCTTGGCCTGAACACATTTCAATGCCAATATTCAACTTCACTCATAGCGCCACCTAGAGGTAGGAGGAAATACCATGTTTTATGCTCTGATTTACTGCTCTTAGAGATTTAATCAAATCATCATCATATTTGGTCTGACTGATGTTAAGCCCTTTTCCTTGATAAATTGCGAAGATCTTGACTTTTCGTTGAAGGGCGTGTCCGTGGCGGCCTGGCAAAGTGTGATGTTTCACCATGAAACAGGAAGTTGTTATAACTCAGGCATACAATGTCCGATCTGCCCCTGACTTCACACGTTTGATAAGGGTCCAGGCCTGAACACATCAACATGGCATAATTCAGTAACACTCATAGCGCCACCTAGAGGCAGCAGGAAATACCATGTTTTACGCTGTGATTTACTGCTCTTAGATATTTAACCATATCAACATCATATTTCACCAGTGTAATCTCAAGACCTTGTGTGATGATAAAAAACAACGACCTTGACTTTTCATTAAAGGGCGTGTCCATGGCGGCCTCGCCAAGTATCGCTAAATGAATCGCATTTTTGACAGGCTTAACAAGCCCAAAAAGTCATAAAACGTTGCACAAACGTCAGAAGTGGCGAAAATTTACATGTGGCATAGGCGCCAGAAGTGGGCGTGTAGAAATGGCTCGATAGCGCCACCTGCAAAATTTCAAAAGAACAGCCCCCCCACTACGAAAAACATACAGATATGAAATTTAGTAGGATCATCTATCACTCCAAGACTTACAAAAAAGTCTCTTGAAGCTAAGCTCTAAACCCCACAGGAAGTCTGCCATTTTGAATTTTTGCTGTGATTTCTGTGCAAATTTGGTCATTTCCAGGCTTCATACTTTAACGAACTCCTCCTACAGATTTAATTCAATCATCGTAATATTTGGTCAATGTCATCTAAAGGCCTTTGCGATGTTAAATTGCGGAGATCTTGACTTTTCGTTAGAGGGTGTGTCCGTGGCAGCCTGACAAATTTCGGCATTTTCGCCATGAAACAGGAAGTGGCTCTAACTCAGGCATACAATGTTCAATCTGCCCCACACTTCACAAGTTTGATAAGGGTCTTGGCCTGAACACATTTCAATGCCAATATTCAGCTTTAATCATAGCGCCACCTAGAGGTTGCAGGAAATTACATGTTTTACGCTGTGATTTACTGCTCTTAGATATTTAATCAAATCATCATCATTTTTGGTAATACTGATCTTAAGGACTTTAATATGATATATTCAGAAGATCTTGACTTTTCGTTGAAGGGCGTGTCCGTGGCGGCTTGGCAAAGTGTGATGTTTTGCCCTGAAACAGAAAGCTGTTGTAATTCAGACAAACATTGTTCGATTTGCTCGAGACTTCACACGTGTGTTAAGGGTCCCGGCCTGAACACGTCAATATAATAATAATCATGTACAGTCATAGCGCCACCTGCTGCACATTTTCCTTTGAATATCTACCTATATTTACCCACTTTAATTCATATCCCCCTGGTTCACTGCTTTACTAATGCCATAGGGTAGCGGTGCACATGCGTGCGAGGGCCCTTCCATCGCTGCTTGCAGCTTTAATTATTTATTTGCTCCTTTATAGCTCAGTTGTAGAGAATTGCGTTAGCAACGTGTGAGGTCATGGGTTCAAACCCAGGGAACATATTCTGATGTACCTAGTAATGCAATGTATTAAGTCACCTTGCATAAATAGATTTGTCCCTGACATTGACAAAAACAGGATGTGCTCTTTTATAAAAGGGTTAAGGATGGCAAATGTGGTTAATGTGTGAGGTGAAGAGGTGTGAGGCCAAGATATGAAGAATAGATATTTGCTAATACTGGAAAAAGTTTTGTTCTTTACACGATCAAAGCATGAGCAAAACATTTATGCCTTTTGCAAGTGACTTATAATGCATTACAAGATGTACAGTTTATCAGTATTTATGTTTACTGAGAATGAAACAATGCTTTACCAACTGAGCAACTGCATTAAAGTGACAAATATATCATAAATTTCATTATTTTACATTCACAGAGTAAGAGCTCAAAGTAACAACACTGTTTGATTAAAAAAAACATCATTTATTTGTAAAACGTTAGCATTGATGAATTTACTAATTCATTTTAAAGCTGCTTTGTGTAGAGTTACAACGAAAGACACAAACACAGGTCACACCTCTTACACCGATACGATATACATCAACCACAAACAGCCACTATTAGTCACATCTCCAACAGATGTCCAACAACAGAATATAACCACATTTCTTTAGACATCTGTTGAACCCAGAAATGAAGCATTCAGTTACAAACATAAAACATTTAACATACTGTGGGCCTCATTTATGAAACGAGCGTATAACAGAAAACTGGGTGTACGGCCGTTTTCACCCAAGAAAAAATATGGCATTTATCAATATGGACGTGAGCGGCGGCTACAACAAAATGTCACTTTATTTCTCACCTTGTTTATGCAAGTTTTGAGTTACTTGAAGATGTGTTTTACCTGTTTCCTGTCTGAAAAAAATGAGAAAAACTTAATAGCGAGAGGGGAGTTTGTTTTTAGTCCGTCTGAAGAGAACCGTAATCATATAATTCGTCATAAGTACTACATACACTGTTATATTTATTGACATGTTGTGTTGTTGCATGAATGTAAACAAAGAACAGCGCTGTTTTGCTCTGCTAGCCAGTTAGCTACATGCTAATTCATAATTATCTGACAAATACCTACAAACCGTAGACTGTAAAAATAGCTACAAACACTTGCAAACTTCTTTTTAATCCCACTAGCGAACTTAGAATGTTGCCGTTTGTGTGATCTGTGTAAATTAAGATTTAATCAGAGCGTTTATGTAGTGTTTACTCAAAGGCTGTAGTAAAGCCACTGTACTAAGTAAAGCCATGGTTTGTTTTTATATTGGGCTCGTATCTGGCGACAGATATTTAGCTAAACTCATTCTATAGACCATTTCATCGGGCGCACGTGCGGTGATGCGATAAGCGTCTGGCCCGACTAGTTGCTGAAACTGAACTCTTAAACAAATACCTTGTTGAAAATAACAAATGTTTTGGGTTCCTATGTAATCTACTTATTTATTTTGCTTGTTATATAAATAAACTACTTTTAAAGGACTTTCTTGTTACTTATTCTTCGTAGAGTTTACCGGACGTTACGTGATGACCACGAAAGCTCTGTGTTTATGTTGTTACTGCTGAAACGGTGCTATACATGCCTTAATGATCCACAGTCTGTAATCAAATAATACTGTTTCAGACTCAAATTGATAAGGAAATATTGACGTCACTGTTTACAATTAGGGTTAGGCCAGCTAACCAATCTGAGCATATTGCGTATTTCCGATGGAGGGGCTTAATGGTTCTTATGCGTGGCCGAGCGTTTCTTCGTGTAGTAAACTCTAGATGCGAGGCTTTATTTATATGGTCATGATATTCAAATAATTATCGTTTTCATCCGCAACATTTATCAACGGGGATTATTCATATGATGAGATTGACAGCATGTTTTATCAATCCCACGTCACTCCGTCGTAAAGTGACATTTGTGGATGGATTTACGCTTGTTTCTAAATTAGATTGATAAATGAGGCCCATTGTGTTTTAAAACCACTTTGATTCTTTTTAGCACAGTGTTATTGATAATATTTTAATATTCAGTTGAGTTTTACAATATCTTGACTCCGTCATACAGCACATTATCCTCCATTGGAACGCTCTGTACACAACATAAAAACAAAACATTAAATAAAAATTACTGTTTAATCATCACATTTTTACAAATCTATATGTAAAGTATACATGAAATGTGATTATAGACAGCATGTTAAGTTTGAAATAATCTGACATCAGAGCTGGGTATGGTAAAAACATTTAGGTGTCATTATAGATGCTGTTGTTTGATGCACCTTTTTAGTTTTTAATAACTCAATTAAAATAAATAAATGTAATCTAATTGCCCTACATTATGTCTGCTTTGCGTCTGATTTAAAGTGGATGCATGCCGTAACTTACAGAATAGCTTTAATTGTACCCATTTGGTCAAATACTGCACTGCAAAGAGCATTGCTAATTTTAACATTTCTATAACTTGACAAAGTACCTTGTGGCACTTTTACATTGCATAGTACCCCATGAGTCGGGTCGTGAAAGCTCACTTTACTTTGGCTCGGTAAGCTTTTCCATTGGGTTTAGTTAAACTTTAGACTGGTAGGGATATAGGCACTTTTCAAAAAGTGGGAGCGAACAAGGGGAGCATCATTCTGCTAAAAAAACCAATAGACACCATCATAGAAATTCGATTTGTTATATTGGTTTTATTGGGAATTTTATTGGTTCTAATGGAATATGGCCAGTGTATTGGTCTTTGTTGGTCTCTAATGGTATGTACTGGCTATATTGGTTCTATGTATTGGTTCTAATGGAAAATGGCCCAAAACACACTACAGTGTAGTGGTTTTAATGGTAAAAGCTAATGGTTCCTGTTGGTATTTTAATGTAAACCATTAGAATTTTCTGTAATGGTTTTATAGACCCCTTCACGGTTCACGTCACAGGCAGTTTCCATTGCGCATGTCGGGGTCAGAAAAGCCATTACAGCAGATAGAGTTGCGTATTATTCGGTATCGTCAAAAATGCCTACTTACGTCGTGGGCTGTGAAAATCGCACCAGGTCTGCCGTTAAGTTTTCGCGATTCATGCAGAATCTCAAAAACAAAAAAATACAACATCTGCAGCTGCAAGCAATTAACGTGCAGACTGGGACAATGCAAGTATCAAAGAGGCTTATGTTTGTAGTGCTCGCTTCATTTGAGGTAAGTCATCATTTTTCAACCCTGTTAGATTACATTATAAAGCCTGGATGGTATGAACAGTTTGACCCCATGCTGCGCGCGCACCTTATAGTCATTCAATGTTTACAAACTTTGAAGGGGTCTATTGTTTTTGCAATATTTCCCATTTATTTATTTATTTATTTCTCAGTCTGTCACAAAATTTACCACCACATAGATGTTTGCACGTCACGTTTATCACCAATGTTACCTCTGTCTCACATGACAGTTTCTGTACAAACAACCGTGTTATCAGTCATGCTCTGCTAAGTTGCTAAAATGTTGTGCATACATATACAGATTAGCAAACGAGGAAACGCTGCTCCGTGCATTGGAGCTCCGTCGAGTTCATAATCTAAATCCTATTTTCTTACTATCTCGTTCCTATCTATATAATATAACGTACTAGTTTATCTTAGGAATACTTTACCGTGACGATTTTTTGAACAGTATTAATAAGTAAAACGATCTATCACTAGTAAACACCTAGTGCTAGCATATAGCCCACTAGCATAAACAAACGTGCCGGTTGAAGTTAGCACTTGCTCACTGTCTGTTTACTGTAAATCTGCCTTTTTCGATCTAATGGCGGACTCATCCGATGTATGTTTTTCAGACCTTTCCTCACCAGAGCGGGAAGCTGTGGAGGAGTTGTGTCCCGGCATTAGCACCAGGCGGTACAGCATGCCTCACATCACCCTGGCTCCAGGCACCCGGAGACGACCGAGGCACGCAACGAGCGAGCACCCATCTCGATGCAGCTTCACGGACCGCTGTCTGGCGAACGGAGACGCCATCGCCCAGCATGAAAACGGTAAGACTCCGCTTGTCATTGTAACCTGCACTACTTGCCACATGTACAGTTTAGCTTCTTCCGTCAGCATAGAGGGGTTTACATGTGCTAAGTGTATTGAAGTAGTAAGGCTGACGGAGAAGGTTGCAGAACTAGAAGCGCGCATCCGAACGCTAGTTGAGGACAGTAAGACCGCTAATGTTAATGTTACAAACACTGTTTCGGGTGCGCCTAGTGTTAAACGTAATACACATGGCTCGGTTCCGACTTCAGAGTCAAGGCGGCTGACTAACTGGGTGACTGTCAGGCGGCCTAGTCGCATTCGGCATCCAAATCACGTTCCTGTTTTAATATCAAACAGATTTTCTCCACTCAGCAATACACCGGCTGAGACATCTGTTAAAGGTGCCCTGGTTATTGGAGATTCTATACTCAGGAACGTTGGCATTGAGGCACCAGCCACCATAGTCGATTGTATACCGGGAGCCAGAGCGTCTGACATTAGATCCAAACTTAAAGTGCTGGCTAATGCTAACCGTAAGTTTTCTAAGATTGTTATTCACGCCGGCACGAATGACACCAGACTCCGCCAGTCGGAGATCACCAAAGATACTATTAAAGAGGTGTGTGAAATTGCAAAAACAATGTCAGACAATGTAATTTGCTCTGGTCCCCTCCCCGCCTACCGGGGGGATGAAACTTACAGTAGATTAGTGTCTCTTCATGGCTGGATGTCAAAGTGGTGCCCTCAGCATAACGTAGGGTTTATAGACAATTGGAAGCATTTCCGGGGAAGACCTGACCTGCTAAAGAGAGATGGCCTCCATCCGTCTCCGGAAGGAAGTGCTATACTCTCTAGAAATCTGACCAATAGTCTTACTTTTGATATTGTCTGACTATCCAGGGCCCAGGTCAGGAAACAGACAGATCGGCTTACCCATCAGTCTGTTAGCTGCCTTGACATGTCAAGATCACATATATCCCAGCACATAGAGCCTTTTTTAACAGAGTACCAACACATCTCGACTGTGTCTGTTCCTCGAACAAATAAATACAGAGCACCGTTTACCCCGTCTCGCACAAATCTTATTAACATAAAACTAGAACATAATACATTAACAGATGAAACTCAAATGTTAAAATTCGGCCTTCTTAACATTAGATCACTTACCAACAAAGAACCAATTATCAATGAAATAATTACTGACCAAAACTTAGATGCACTCTGTTTAACAGAAACCTGGCTTAAAGCAGACGATTACACCAGTTTAAACGAATCCACCCCACAAGACTATTATTATAAACATGTTCCTCGTCTAATAGGGAGAGGGGGTGGTGTAGCTACAATATACAATAAAATATTCAAAGTAAACCATAAATCCAACCTAAAATTTAATTCGTTTGAAATAATACTGTTAAATATGGAAATAACTGATCGCAACAACAAACGACTTTCGTTCATTTTAGCTACCATATATAGGCCTCCAGGCCACCACACAGATTTTCTTAAAGAAATAGCAGACTTCCTATCTGAGCTTACAGTCACTGTAGATAAAGCTCTTATCGTTGGTGATTTTAATATCCATGTGGATAATCCAAAAGATGCATTAGGACGTGCGTTTATGGATGTTCTAAATTCTCTCGGCATTAAACAAAATGTGTCAGGGCCCACGCATACTCGTAATCACACACTAGACTTAATTCTGTCACTCGGACTCAATATTAATGACATCGAAATATCACCCCAGAGCGATGCCGTTTCAGACCATTGCCTTGTGTCATGCACAATACTTCTAGATAGGACCGCTCAGTCTACAACATGCTACAGATTAGCCAGAACAATAATTTCCACCACTAAAGATAGCTTTATTAGCACTCTTCCAGACCTGTCCCAAATGAAACATGTAGCAGATAATCGTGAAGATCTAGATATTATAATAGAAAACCTGAACAACGTCTGCTCTAGCACGTTGGATGCCGTTGCTCCCATTCGAAAAAAGAGAATCAAAGAAAAACCGCCAGCTCCATGGTATGACCATCATACTGCAGCCCTTAAAAAAGTAGCTAGAAAAATGGAAAGAAACTACCGAAGCACAAAGTTAGAGGTATGGCGTTCAGCATGGAAAGAGAGTGTTCAACACTACAGACAGGCTATTAAAACTGCCAGATCTACCTATCTCAGTACGCTTATTAAAGAAAATCATAACAACCCTCGTTTTCTATTTAGCACAGTTGCGAAACTGACTAGAAACAAAGAACAAACAGAAACCAATAGTAAACTCCAACACAATAGTGACGACTTCATGAACTTCTTTACTAACAAAATTATGTTTATTAGGGAAAACATAGAAACTATGCAAGCAGCCATCACTCTACCCAATAGTACATTTTCCACTAGATTACCAAACGAACATCTTGAGTCATTTAATCCTACTACAATAGAAGAGCTCTCTAAACTAGTAACGTCATCCAAATCATCGTCCTGTATACTAGACCCCGTTCCCACAAAATTACTAAAAGAGGTATTTCATGTAGTGGCAGACACTGTACTTAATATCTTTAACTCATCTCTAGAATTAGGATACGTTCCAACAGCTTTCAAACTAGCAGTTATTAGACCGCTCATTAAAAAGCAAAACCTTGACCAGGGAGATCTTAATAACTTTAGACCAATCTCAAATCTACCTTTTCTTTCTAAAATATTAGAAAAAGTAGTGGCAAGCCAGCTACGCACATTCGTAGAAAATAATAATACATATGAAAAGTTCCAATCAGGATTCAGGCCCCACCATAGCACAGAGACAGCGCTGCTTAGAGTTACAAATGACCTCCTATTAACATCCGATCGTGGTGAAATCTCAATCCTTATATTACTAGACCTTAGTGCAGCCTTTGACACAATAGATCACACAATCTTACTCAATAGACTAGAAAACTATGTTGGCATCAGTGGTCAGGCGTTAGCCTGGTTCAGATCGTATCTAACCAATCGATATCACTTTGTTTATGTAAATGAGGAAGAGTCATATCACTCCCCCGTTAAATACGGCATACCTCAGGGATCAGTTTTAGGCCCTATCCTATTCTCGTTATATATGTTACCTCTAGGAGACATTATCAGGAAACATAACATAAGTTTTCACTGCTATGCGGATGATACCCAGCTTTACATCTCGTCGCATCCTAGCGAAACCCACCAGTTTTCTAAGCTAACAGACTGCATTAGTGATATTAGGGACTGGATGGCACAAAACTTTCTTATGCTAAACTCCAATAAAACAGAGATACTTATTATTGAACCGAATCGCTACAAACATAATATGTCAGATTACAAGTTGCCCATAGATGGCTGCACGGTGGTGCCATCTTCCACGGTTAAGAATTTAGGCGTAATGTTCGACAGCAATCTATCTTTTGATAGTCATATCGCCAACATCTGCCGCACAGCATTCTTCCATCTTAGAAATATCTCAAAAATACGCCATATGCTGTCTGCATCAGACGCAGAAAAGCTTATACATGCTTTTATGACCTCTAGAATAGACTATTGTAACTCGTTACTCGGGGGATGCCATGCAAATCAGGTAAACAAGCTACAGCTGGTTCAAAACGCCGCCGCAAGAGTGCTTACTCGATCTAAAAAGTATGACCGCATCAGTCCAATTCTGGCATCTTTACACTGGCTACCAGTTAAATATCGTATACAATTTAAAATATTACTAATCACCTACAAAGCCTTAAATGACCTAGCGCCTTCGTATATTAAAGAACTACTATCAGAATACAATCCATCACGTAAACTGCGCTCACAAAATTCTGGTCACTTAATTATCCCTAGAATATCAAAAGTGTCTAAAGGTGGTAGATCCTTTTCCTACTTAGCCCCTAAGCTCTGGAATGATTTACCAAACAATGTTCGAGTATCAGACACAGTCGATCAATTTAAATCTAAACTTAAGACATTCTTCTTTAACAAAGCATTCACATAAAATGTCCAGTAAATGTACATTTCCCGCAGTAGTTAGTTTGTCCAGAACAAAGCACTCACATACCTCATATGGGTAATATACTTATGCCGCAATAGTTAGCCTGTCTGGAACCGAGCCGACTTGAACCACTATAATGTTTGACACTTGCATTGCATGTGAACGGCCCCTACGCTAATAGAATTCTGTTTTTCTCTCCCTGTCTCGTCCTCAACCACGAGGACCATGAGACAAACAGACCCAGTTCCGGTTGCTGTGAAGATCATTGCATCACTGATCCACTGGCTGTCCTTCAACGTGATGACCAGCCGATGCCCGACCAACGACCACCGGCTAAACCAGTTTAATTCGCTTACCCGCCTCCTATCCCTACTGTTTCTATATATATATATATATATATATATATAAATATATATTAATTCCTCCCAAGGGTTTTTGTCCTTCTAGGACTTTTTCCCATTGGGTTTTTTTTCCTAGAGGGTTTTTAATCCCAGGGAGAGTCAGCCAACTTTGGCTTAATTTAGCACTTTACAGTATACGTTACTTTATTAATATGCTCGCTTGTACGGTTTAACCGCTTTCTCTACTTCTTATATTATCTATTGATTTTTTGTGTTCTCCTCTACATCTTCTCATGTAAAGCTGCTTTGCAACAATTAACACTTGTGAAAAGCGCTATATAAATAAAATTGAATTGAATTGAATTGAATTGAACAGATGTGCACGTTGCAGATGTACCGCCACAAATTGCAAGGTAAACACTGGTATGGTGTTCCTGATTCTCAACCTTTGGATGTTTTTCATCGCTAAAAGGGAGTTTGGAAACTTACAACAAAGCACAGATGACAACAGGTGTGCTCGAGACAGCGTAGGCACGAAGGTAAAGCTAATCTTGTGTTTAGCGATTGCGCTGGTAGTGACGATTCTCTCAAACCAATCAGTGATCTACAGTGTTTTTTACGTCACATTTTAGTATCAGCTCAGCTCGCTTGGAACCCCAACCGAGGTGATACTAAAAAAGTATCGGGTACTACGTACTGAACCCAGTGGAAAAGCCCAAGTGCAAAACTGCTTCTGTGTGTCGCATAGACGTCGTCATCGTCTTGCTGCCCCCTCCCCATTCTGTGATTGGTTCCCTCTTTCAGGGGCAAAAAAGGGCCATAGTTGCCATGCTAGACTTGCAGCATGGGGAAACCCAGGATACATTTTCATGTATAATCATCTCAAAGCGCGCAGACAAAACTGCAAAGTATTTTCTTGTAAAGTAATATTACTGAACCCTTGAAATGACAGACTTGTTAATTTCAGAACTTCCAAAACTTTATTTTAGATTATTTAAATGATTGCTGTATGTTGGTTAATCCAGTTATGCCATCAAACGCACTTTTTTTAACGCGCATAGGTTATAAGTGTTTCCATCGTAGTTTATGTGCACATTTCTCATTGGATAAAAAATTATCCGACTTAAAGGCGGAGTCCATGATGTTTGAAAGCCAATGTTGATATTTGAAATCACCTAAACAAACACGCCCCTACCCCAATAGAATCTGGACCTTCTGTTGATAGACCGCCCCACACATTCGCAACCCGGCATTTGATTTGATTTGATTGGCTATAAGTGTGTTTTGGTAGTCGGCCCGTCTTCTTTTCCAAAGCGTTTTTCAAACATCGTGGACTCCGCCTTTAACTGAGTTCATGCGTTTTTATGCACATTTTTAGAATCGCCGTTTCCATCCGGCATTTTTTCCGAAATTTGCACCAAAATAGGTGTATGGAAACATGGCTAACATAGTATGAAAACAGCTCCAGTCAAGACTGCAAAGCCTTGCAGAGAGTTGTGAATGTAGCTGACCGCATCTCTTGGTTTGCCCTATACCACCTTTGCATGACCTCCACCACAACTGTTGCAAAAGCAAAGCTGTTAAAATCATAAAGGACTCAAACACCCCTTTTAGCTGTCTTTTCACCCTGCTGCCATCTGGTAAGCGCGTCCGTAGGCTGATGGCAAAAACTAAGAAACTTAGGAGGACCTTCTTTCCCCAGGCTCTTAAACTCTTAACACTAACATGTATCACCTTGATCATTTAGATATTTAATATACCGACATTGTAACTTGCATACGGCACTTTCTGTTTTTCTGTTGCTGCTACGAACCAACATTATACAACCTATTTGCATGTCTCTGCTCATCTCATCTATTTATTATGTTAACAGTATACTCTCGTATTTTATGGAGCTGTCCTGATTATTTATTTCACTACTGGTTATATAGTCTCTATACAACTGTGATTTTATATTTGACAAATAAAACCCTTGAAACCTTGAGCTTCACTTGCTAAGTGCAAGCTGTTGTGTGTTTATGAGTGATAGAAATAAATCTGACAGATTTCAGGTAATTATATAAACAAAAAAGATTGATCTTACTGGTTTATGTCTTTGATGGAAAGTTGTTTCTGTGTAAGTGATTTCCTCTTCACCAGTCTGAACTGTTTTTACAACACAGAAAAAAAAACATTGGAAAAAATCTCTAAACTTTCTTCACAAAATGTATTGTTGAGTATTTACCCTGTTGCTTTGTGTTTTTGTGTTTTCTGTAGATCCAGAAGATCAGAACTGCAGCTACAATAATCAGACATCCAACAACAGCACAACAGATCAGAAGTTGAAGAACAAAGGTGAGCGCTGTAATAAATAATAGAAGACCCTTCAGTACCTGAATCTGATCTAAGATCAGTAAAAATCATTACTGTAAGTAAATCTTTTGGACTCATCTGATATCATCTTAAGGTCTAAGCAGTAATAATCACACCTGTTGTATCTGAACGCGTTTGACAGAGATCCTTGATGTTGTAGAGATGTTGAGTTTGGTTTGTGATGGTATTGTTGAGTACACATCTGTATGTGTCTGTATCCTGATATTCAACCTCCAGAGGTAGAGAGAGTCTGATGTTGAGATCAGACACACTGATGATGGACAATAAACTGTTTCCTTTATACCAGGACAGACTCACATCTGTCACATTCAACACTGAACACAATAATGAACAATTTGAACATTGTGAAGAGTTTTGTGTGGTGATGACAGGAATGGGCAGATGAGCTGAATAACATGAGAGAATAAGCAGAAATAAGAATCAAAACAAATATTATCAATATTAGTCAAGAGGTCTGATCTATTCACCGTGTTTAATGTCTTAAGTCATGAATTCCTAAATAAAATAGACTTAAACTTTAAGGATTGCCCAAACAAATAACAAAACTGAAAGTCTGAAAAAATGAGGTGCATTAATATTCAATTAAAAGTCCTAATAAATTTGTTAACATTGCTAAGATAAATATGACGGTAAATATGAATAGGTAACCAGCAAATCTTTACTCACCATAGACAGTAACATTGAATCTGTGTGAGGTTATTTTGTTGCCTTTGATGGTTACATTATAAATTCCAGTGTGTTGAGTTGTGATGTTTGTGATGGTGAGATCTCCAGTCTGATTATTCACCTGCAGTCTGTCTCTGAATCTCCCATCAAGATCATCATCATATATAGTATTGTTTTCTTTGTTGATTGTAGCTAAACGAGCCCCTTGAGGTTCAAACCTCCACTGTATCCGATCATCTCTCTGTATTTCAGTAATATTACTGTATAGAGTAAGAGAATCTCCCTCCATCACTGACACTGACTTCACTTCATCACCAAACACACCTAAAACACACAAACACATTCACACAGATTAAACATCTTCAGTCAGTTTAAGTTGGTACAATAAAGCTTAGAAACGTAGCAGTCGTTTTAAAAAATTACAATTTCGAGTTCTGTCTTTGCAAATTAGATTTCATGAATTTTCTCACCTTTGCGCAACAGCATGAAAAAATGTATATTTAATGCATTTATTTAATATAACTTACAAACAATACTTTACGTTAGAAAGGCTGACTTTAGTTTTTGAGTGTGTCATTATTTATATAAAATATAAAAATTTTAATGAGATATTGATTTAACAATATTTTATTATTTATATGAGATCATAGATATAAAATCAGATTGCGTTAAATCAGACACAAAATAAAAGCAAGTGCAGATCTGCTGAGTAACATATCGTTATTATTCTGGATTAACTGCTCCAAAAAATGATATAGGGGTGGTTTACGGACAACGATTAGATTAATCCAGGACTAGGCCTTAGTTTAATTAGGAAATCTAACTAGTTTTAACAAGCATGTCTTACTAACATTACTTGTGTGCATTTGATGCAAAACAAAGGGCACTGATGTATTTTAAGATATGTCAGTGTAAGTTGTTTTCCGTTTGGACAGCTCTTACATTTATTTTTAGTCTAGGACTAGTCTAATCCCTCTCTGTCCGGGAAACCGCCCCTCAAAGCATATTTTATAACTCACCCATCAGACAGCAGAAACACAAAGAGACATAAACAAACATGAGAAACATTTTCTTCATCAGGTGTTGTGTTGTTGTCTGCAGTGAATGAGATGAAGACGACTCTGTGAGCTCTCCCTTATTCTTCATGTGCTTCATACTTCCAGTTTTACACCCCTGTGGGTTTTTTCTCTCTGATGTTTCCACTGAACTTGTGTGACATCATCATATGTTGTGTTTGAAACAAACCTCACAGACTGTTGTATGGACTTTATTATACACGTGTTTGATGAGCACACGATTACATTACACAGTGTTATTTGTATTGTCTCACCACAATAACCATAACCATTGTAGTAAAACTAGGGTAATACAAATCGTAATCAATCTGCCAAATAAAATTCACTATAATAAAAGCATGGTAATTTTTCTAATGAAGTAACTATACAAAATAATGTTTGTTTGACAGACGGGGAACAAACACCTGTCATTCAGGGCTATAACATAACAGAGACGAATGTGCTCAGTAAACGGAAGTTATATAATGTAACTGTAAGAATACAATTTCTTTAAATATAACAGCGTGTTTGGTGCATTTACCTTAGTTTAATTCAATAATATTGTTCTGGTAATAATAATACAATTTGCATGTCAATCATGTTTCCTTGTCTGTTCATGTCATTATGCTGTTATTTTAAGTTATGTGAACATATTTTTTGTTATATGAATACTCGTGTATACGTAGTAGGAAATGTATAATGTAGTATACTTCAAAATCTTATACAAATCTGCCTGTTACCTTTTCAAGCGCAACAGGTGGATCCCACTGCATGCATGCAATGCCCCAGCTAACAGAAAAAAGTTCTAAGAACGTTCCCTGAAAGTTCTTTACGTTCCCAAAAACGTTCTGCCAACGTTAAAAGTGTCCAGTTTTCTTGACGTTCTAAGAACGTTTTTGTGTTGTCTCAACGTTAGAGTAATGTTACATTTGACCATTTTTAAACGTTATGACAATGTCATGTTTTAATGTTCACACAATGTTTACAACAACAACTGTTTATTATATTGACTTATATGATCGTTATGTAAATGATAGAGAAACATTGCATTTTGTTATGTTTGTTTTTTATATTTGTATTATTTTATTATATTTGTTGTATATTGTATGTTTATTATATGTTGTGTATCTATTGTGTGTGGGTTTGGATGTTGATGTTTCGTTTCATTTTGAGTCACCATTGTTGTGGTTGGTGTTCGTTTTGGTTGGGCTCTTGGGCCTTGTCTTTTGCTTGCTGGTTTTTTCCCTGGTTGTGTTAACTTTGTGTTAATACACCACATTTGTTATGAACATGTTAAGTTAGTAGCGTAATTCTGTGGTGTGGTGGTTGGTACATAATGGTAAAAAAATCATTCCTAATTAATTTACTAATCAAAAGTTTATTTTCTGTCAATAATGTAAATGAGATCCAGCACTTTCACAGCAGTTTGTCATTAAGGAGTTTAAGAAACTTTGGACAAAAAATATCTGCTGTATAATTGGGACGCACAAACATCAAGAATCAGACTATGAATCTCAACCATGGTGACAAAGAAAATTGAAAAAAAAAATCTTTATTTATCCATGCTGCAGTGCATGCTGGGAGTCCTGAATGAGATTTGTAATTTGTTAATACCCAGCATGCATTGCAGCATGAAGTTTTTCATTTAATTGTCACCATGGTTGAGATTCATACTCTGATTCTTGATGTTTGTACGTCCCAATTAAATAGCGGATATTTTTTGTCCAAAGTTTCTAAAACTCTTTAATGACAAACTGCTGTGAAAGTGCTGGATCTCATTTACATTATTGACAGAAAATACACTTTTGATTAGTAAATTAATTAGGAATGATTTTTTACCATTATGTACCAACCACCACACCACAGAATTACACTACTAACTTAACATGTTCATAACAAATGTGGTGTATTAACAAAAAGTTAACACAACCAGGGAAAAACTAGCAAGTAAGGGACAAGGCTCAAGAGTCCAACTAAAATGAACACTAATCACAATAATGGTGACTTAAAATGAAACAAAACATCAACATCTAAACTTACATATAATAGATATATAATATATAATAAATATATAAGATATAATAAATATATAATATATAATAAATATAATAAAATAATATAAATATAAAAAATAAATATAATAAAATGCAATGTTTCTCTATCATTTACATAACAATCAAAGAAGTCAATATAATAAACAGTTGTTGTTTTAAACATTGTTTGAACATTAAAACATGACATTGTCATAACGTTTAAAAATGGTAAAATGTAACATTACTCTAACGTTCAGACAACAAAAAAACGTTCTTAGAACGTCAAGAAAACTGGACACTTTTAACGTTGGCAGAACGTTTTTGGGAACGTTAAAAACTTTCAGGGAACGTTCTTAGAACTTTTTTCTGTTAGCTGGGGCGCACCGCAAACGCACTGCACACAGAGTATGTGTGAATCAGGCGTAACTTGTGAATATTTTGCTAACAACTATGTTGTTTGTCACTAGTAATTATGCTGAAATTCTCACAAATTTGAAAACTATCCTTCTATTTAGGTAGTTGAAGTATGTGAATGTGTGTTTTTCATGCCTCCACAGGTGAGGTGAATTTATATCATTTACTGTTTTTTCAATAAATTGCATTGTGCCATTTAAATAGAGAATTGTAATGTTATGTGGTTGTATGTGTATGTGTATGCTGTATGCGGTTTCTTTTGTCAGTACATCGAAAATGGTAGGTTAAAAGAAAACACTGCCCCATGCACATGAAACATGTTTAACCTTAACATAAACAAACCGATTTGAAAAGCTATATGTCCCTGATTGGCAAGCTAATCTTACGTTGTGACTGGCCTGAATATGACGTCTGACGTCAGCAGGAAATGTGACGCTCCTTACCATGTTTAAAAGATTCGCCCACAATGCAATGCTAACAGAAGTTAACTTACAGGTCTTTTGTCTACATTACCAATTCCACGAAATAAACTTTTGCTTACAACAGTGTGTTTGATGTAGTCCAAGAAAACAGCTTTATTTTGGAGATGATATTTTGTGTCATTTTGACAAGTTTACATCTTCTGAAATTATACATGTACGTATATTTTTGAACAGGCTTTTATAAATTATTTACTTTTCGAAAGTAACTCAAATATTAATGTGTACATTTATAGAGTAATGTGTTACTTTACTCGTTACTTCAGAAAAGTAATATTATTACGTAATGTAAATTACTTGTAATGCGTTACCCCCAACACTGCTCAATATGAGTGTATAATGAAGTATATTGTGCTTGCTATACAGTTACACAGAGCAGTAATGTTCAATTTTGCAGAGAGGGATCAATCAAGTTAATACTGAATCAAAACAAATCAAAACAGAAACACATTCTTTGGTGGAAAATAATGTAGGCTATAATAGTTCATAAATGTATTCAGGAATTGAATTTGTTCAGTGCAAGGTTTTAATAGAGAATGTTATTTATTAAAATATTTATACTGTTATAAAATAATATAAAACAATGTTATTGTTAAGTATTGTTTTTATAAATAATACATTTTTTATGTTTTTATGTCTGCGGCAGAAACGAAGTTTTGATAAAACGAATCACGCAACGATACAAAGCTGCACTAAGAATTATTTCATTTTTTGGACACACGCCTCGGGGCAGATGGTGCCAAAGAGGCATCAACACGCCGATAAAGTAGTGATGGGAGAAACTAAGCTTTTCGAAGCTTCGAATCAATTGAACCAATTGCTTCGCAAACGGATTCAGTTTTTCGAAGCGTTCGAAACATAGATATGTATAAAGGCTAGATGTGTTACAGTGGAGAATCTAATGTCATCACCTGGTGGCCATCTTACCACAGGGTGCTCGTTCACTCGTAGCATTGAGTTTTAATGGTGCAGGTACTTTAAAGTGACCATAACTTGCTCAATTTTCTACCGATTTTAAACGTTTTGGTTTCTTACAAACGTTATTAACGTGGCTATAATTCTGCTTTTTTATAAGTATGCAGGGTACATCTTTGACGTTTATAACAAACCAAACCGTTTGAAAATCGGTAGAAAATTAAGCAAGTTATGGTCATTTAAAAGTACCTGCGCCATTAAATCTCAATGCTAGGAGTGAGCGAGCTGCCTGTGGTAAGATGGCCGCCAAATGCGGACGTTCCACTCAGCCTTTATACATATCTATGGTTCGAAACACCACACACGCTGGCGACCATAGATATGTATAAAGGCTAGATGGCTCAAGGCGGAGTCCCTAACGGCATCACCTGGCGGCCATCTTGCGGCGGGGCGCTCGCTCACTCGTGGCATTCGGTTTGATGGTGCAGGTGCTTTTAAATGACCATAACTTGCTCAATTTTCTACCGATTTTCAAATGGTTTGGGTTTTTACAAACGTTATTAACGTGGCTATAATGCTGGATGCTTTAACATGTTTCATGAATTTATTTTTTATTTTTAGTATAGGTAGCCTATGCAGTGTCATAGGTACATCTTTGACGTTTATAACAAACCAAACCGTTTGAAAATCGGTAAAAAATTAAGCAAGTTATGGTCATTTAAAAGTAACTGCATCATTAAAACTCAATGCTACGAGTGAGCGAGCGCCCTGTCGTAAGATGGCCGCCAAAATGCGGACGTTGCCCTCAATTGGCCAGCAGCGCGGACGAGCCATCTAGCCTTTATACATATCTATGCTGGCGACACCTGCTGGTCAAAATAGTGTAAAAGCAGGAAGATCTGTCCAAACATTTTACACTTTTTACAAAATAATAGCAAGATTGTTCTAATAATATGTTTTTGAGAAAAATACATTATATAATTTAAGACATAATTAAAAGTGTATGTTTTATTTATGGCAAACAAATAATTAAAACGAACTCCCTTTTTAATTATGCACATTTTTGTCATTAAATCTGTCTATAAACAAAGTAGACACACTGGTAGTGTTATTAGTCAGAAGGATAAATGTTTTATGAACTTTTATAATCGTCGGATTTTCGAAACAGTTATGACGTAATGAAGCCTCATGAGGCGTGCTTCGAAGTCGAAATCGCTCATCACTCCTGTACAGTTATCCAGTAGATGACAGTATATCGTGAAGATATGATCCGCTATTAAGAAGAAGAAGTAGTTTACAGAAGTAGTTTACTGAATCAGCCAAGCGCGAGAGACGGTTGGTGGTTGGCATTTCGCAAACCGTCGAGATCCGGAAATGGAGCATATGTTTGAGGGAGATGATGAAGAAAGCACAAGTTGGTGGAAAATGGTTAAAAGAAAGAAAAGTCGAGATTTATTTTCAGACACGGACGGCAACAAGAAGTCATCTGAACGCAAGGAAAAGTTTGCTACCAACTCTGTAAGTAACATAATCAATTTATGCAAATCTAATGTATTTTCCGAATAGTAAAAAAACAGACTAGCAACTGTGACAAATCGGTTGATCATATATTAAACTGCGAGCCTTACATAATGTAATAGAAAGATTTAAGTTTGCTCTGAAAATTTAGTTTCGAGCCAGTTAGGTAATGGCCCATAAAATATATGAAGAAGTATCTAATTTCTTAAAAGATACTCATTTATTTAACAGAATTTAGGTCACTACCATAATTAGGGATGGCTGTCTGGGTGCTTCTTTCTGCGTCCCAAACCGCCCACCCCCACACTACATAGTAGGCAAAGAGCACGAAAAGTAGTGCTTTTCGCCCACTATATAGTATGGAAGTATGCGGTTTGGGACGCAGCCTCTGTTTCCTTTCCCCGCTTTAACTCCACCCTGCTAGGATGCAAGCGAGGAAAGACGAAAGGGCGGAGGAGACAAAGTATTAAGTGAAATGACATCCTCTTTCCTTACCCTCTTTATAACGTTTATGCTCCGTTATCAAATTATCAAGTGCATTTAAAAACCCAAATATTTAATAAAATAAAGGTAAATACATACTTGAGTTATAGGTTATATCCTTACTACATTAAAATTGAGACATTCTTAAAAGTGCTGTAAAATTAATATATATGTCTATACCACTGATCATTTATATCAGGGGTGGGAACCCTGTTCCTGGAGGGCCACTGGCCTGCATAGCCTAGTTCAAACTATAATCAAACACACCTGAAAAATCAAACTAAATTATTTAGGATCACTTAGAAATGAAATACAGATGTGTTTCTTTAGGATCACTTCGAAATGAAATACAGATGTGTTTCTTTAGGATCACTTAGAAATGAAAAACAGATGTGTTTGATTAGGGTTAGAACTAAACTCTGCAGGAGAGTGGCCCTCCAGGGCTGCGTTCCACTCCAGTTTTAGACACGCACTCGTGAACTTCCCTAAACACTTCCCCTCGGGGGAATCCCTGTCGCCATTTTGAAGTGCGTTCCAGTTCGTCAAGTGGACGAGGGAAGTTTATATGGACAGACCCTCACTTCCCTTGATTTTGACTAAGGGAGCGAGTCTACTTCATATGTACACTTCAGGCAGCTTCATATCCCACAATGCAACACGATTGAGGTGGATTTATATTGGTATTGTATTTGTAACAATATAAAGTGGGTTAAAAATCTGCAAACTTGCGCTTTAGGGCAGTAATTACAATATTACATTTTGCAGTTTTGTATGTCCATCTGTAGTTGCCATCATCTAAAGTCTTTGTGAGTGTTGCTTCATCTATTGTTGCCATCGTCTGTAGCCTCTGTGAGTGTTGCCGTCTTCTGAAGTCTTCACAAATGAGGCTGGATCCAAAAAGGAGCTTCCGTAACCTCTAGTTAATTTAGGATACATATCCTGTTGGACAAAAAAAAACAGGAAAGCAAAATTGGAAGGATTAGGATTGCTGCTGTTCATATTATTTCAAGCAAAAACTTGTGGGCACTTCTTAACATTTCATTACTGGAAAACAAGGTCATAAGATGTGTATGTGAATGGTTGGTTCAGAAGAGGGGTTTTTTCTAGATTAAGAATGGGAGAGTTTAGGAGTTTTAGTATATTTTTGTTAAAGAGCAACTCCGACTCACGATTTTACGTTTCCTTTGGTGTAAGTGTGTATTAGTAAATGTTAATGATATGCACAAGGTACAAACCCCAAAGGGACCGATGACGCAAGTTATTGTCTCCAACGTAAATCTCTTTTCTTGGACTACAACAAACACGCGAACTGTAGGCAACAGTTTACTTCCTGGGCTTGTTGACGTAGAGTAGACCGACATTATCATAATGCAAATACCGGTATACAAAAGATGATTGTCCGAAGAAGAGATGATTGATTGATTTATTGGTCTGTCTGTCTGTACAATGTTATATCAACTAACTTATCATCTACAACTAAGTTGTTGGCCACCCACATGACTCTCTTCCAGTCACTGTGACATCGACATCCCACTTAGTGTGTACTGAAATAAATACTGGTCCATGTTGGTCCTTTATACGAATGACTAAAAAAAAAATATTGACTCACCATATACTGCTATGTTTAGATTCTGATTCTGCGCATGCGTAAAAGATCAACGTGGTTTACGACCCTACCTGTACAGATCGAGCAGGCACGGATCGGGTACTGACAGGGGGCAGAATTGCTCATGACAGGTGTCGGATTATTTGGCTAAAGCAGTGCTTCTCAATTATTTTCTGTCACGCCCCCCCTAGGAAGAGGTAAACATTTCGCGCCCCCCCCTCCCAACTCTCCGCCGCGACTGTAAATAGTATAATTTGCCTATAAAATTACACATCTGCAAAACATTGTATCCTTATTAACATTGAGAAAACACAAAAAGAAAACAAAAAAAGAAATATCGATCAACTTACAACAAAGAATAACTTTATTAACATTGTTTTTAGTCTGTAACAGAAAAGACTTTAAATAAGGATTGATTTTTTTTATTTCAGGCAAATTGATGCATTTTAAGTATAATATTTTTTGACCATTTGATACTGAAAAATTAAATATAATCAATAAATAACACAAGCGGTTTACATTGTGATTGGGGTGTAATGTCTTTAAAAATCACTTCCTGAAAAAGTATTTTCCCTGGGGGTCCCGCCCCACTTTTTGAGAAGCACTGGGCTAAAGGGTGGCCATTCGTGCCAGTTCCGCCGGACACATCCCGAACATGTTTTCGGTTCGAGTCGCGTTTCTCGACCGCATACGTCATCGAGGTTCTCACATTTCAGTTAAAATACATTATGTGGCATGACAAGGGGGTTGGGGGATAACTTCATGACGAAAGCAAAGATTTTCCATAAAACTCCGACTATGCCACCCCGGGACTTACACCCAGGGAAATATTCAAACACCCAAAAAAGGGGCATCACTCTACTTCAAATGCACCCCAAGCACACACACACAAATCTCAAAATTAAAATGTAACAAAAACAAACAGTAACCGGCAGAGCTGAGGTTCCCAACAGGAGAAATTACCTAATCACGACTTGTGTTTACAAAAAGGCGCACACACACCCCGCTGTGCAGTCAGATTACACAACCACACCCTTCAAGTGTTACACCACACATACTGAGGAGGAAGCACTAGGCCTGGCAAACTCGATTCCTTTTAAGGATCCAGGTTATTGTGAGTCACTCACTAAAATGATCCGGGTTGTGCGAGTCACTTGAGTCAGTATTGCTGAATCGCCAAGGAAACTCAGTACAGACCCACTTGTAACCGGCTGATCCATGCAACTCAAGATTCTCAGAGCCGGAATCATTGCAGACTCGGAGACCATGGGACTCACTCTACAGATCCACTAACAGTCTGATTCGCGTGGATCAGCCGGAGCCGGTTAGTGGATCTATAGAGCATCTGAAGTCTACTCAAAAGCAAATCCACAACAAAAGCCTTTCACTTCTGAAATAACATGCTTATAGGTTTTGGGTTTGCTGTGTATGGTAGGCTTGCCGCGATAGTCGGTGAAACGGTGATAACCGGTGCTTCAGCCTCTCACCGGTTAGATCACTTGCCCACCGCGACACCGCCTTTCACCGTCGCTTTGATATTTTCGTGTAATTTAATCATGTAGTTTCGTTAGAGAGAGCAAACTGAATGTGTCTGGTGCCTGAATTCAGCGGAGCTGAACGCGCGTCACGTCACATAGCAGCCGGTGTCAGATTTAATTTATTCCTGTCAGAGTTTGCGAGGCGAGTTGACTGACCAGACGAAGGCAGAAGCCACGTGCTTACTCGTTTTTGTTATAATATACATATATGATGTTTAATATAAGCGAGATCGTTTTGTTGTTGTGTTTATCATCAAGAAAAATAATAAACACATCATTCAAGCAGCGCTTTATGGAGAAGTAGCCGGTTGCTCTGCTTGGGACTGGCTGGTTCTTTGAGAATTACCTGCGCACACTGACTCAAGCACTTAACCAGCTGTTGCACTCGCATTGCATGCAAATTCATACGCAATTTAACGCAGCGTACGCAAGCACTGCATTTAAACAGTTGCGTAATTCAAAAGTGAAAGTAAAATGTGCACATCTGCATGCGCATTTATAAGCCCCTCCCACACGGTGACACCGGTACCACCGGGTTTGTGACGCGCTGATTAACCGGTGGAAAAATTACGTCACCGCGGCAACCCTAGTGTATGGGCGACCATTTAAAAAAAATAGGCCTAATAGTAATAATAGCATAATAATATAGAGAAAATATAGAAAAAAAAACGGTGTCCTGATTATGTAGTCGATTGAACTAACTCAGATCCGCTGTTCTGTAACCGAAAACTCAAGAGTTTTCTATATCAGAGTAAGTCAACTCAGAGTTCAAGTTTAACTCAGAGTTGGTTGAACCTCCTTATTGAAACGGGCCCCAGGTGCGTCTGATTATTGTTGTTGTGACTACTGAGGTCAGGCACACCTGGATTAATCAGTTTGTCCAATAATGGCAGACAGGAAACAAGGAGCTGGCTGAAGTTCAGGAAGTAGTGCAGCTGGGCATAAAACCTATTCTCGCGCAGATCAGCCGGTTACGAGTGGATCTGTAGAGCGAGCAAAGTCTCATTAATAATGTTGAAAGAGGTTTGTGTGTGTGGTGGCGCTGTTTATGGTTTTACATTGAATTGTAGTAGGACTCAACTGATCCGGGTTATTGATACTAGAGACTCACGACTCATGAGTTAAAGATCCGGGTGAAAGATCCGAGTGAGACACGACTCAAACAGGTCTAGGAAGCACCACCACCGGACAGATCCATCCACCCGTGGGACCCCGGCTCCTGCAACAAATCATAACAATATAAATAATTGGTTCACACAAAACAAAATGGTGGCAACCAGCCTTATCACAAGGCCGTCAACCACCACAAGCAATAAAAGAATCACAAATTAAATAATGAATTTAATAAATCACAATTAAACCACATCTATACAGTAAGGCAATATACAAGATGTATATGGTAACAATGTAGCAGTCAATGTTATGAACAGAGCACAGTTCTCAAGAACCAGCTGCAATGAGCAAGCCAACATATTAGAACCTTTGGGTCATATGAACAAAGACAGGTTCACAGACACATGTGATTGTCAACTATGACAATAAGGAAAAATAAACAAATACACAAAAGCTACTCGTTCACACGCCGAGAGCGAACCACGGCTCTGTAATATAGTCAAGTTAAAAGTGGAGCGTTAACTCTAGACGCCCACCAGAACCAGACAGTGTACTGTCCAGATTATAGTAGTGCAGATAATAACATTGTTAAAAGCGGTGCAACACTGCAGTGCAATAGTTAAACACACAGCGCAAGGAGAGACACGGCGTAGAACGAAACGGAGAAACCTAGAAAAAACAAATATCATTTTAAAACTAATCGCTACATCATACACTCAAACATTGACCTCGTGCTGGACACTTACCGAACAGTGGTATCACCCCAAACAATTCACTCTTTTACGGCACCGGTTAACCAACAGCAGGAAAACCAGCAGCCAACTGAGGGTACACAATCACATACACCACTAACAGTGCGACAAGGGCACCAGCACGATGGACAATCACACTAAAACCAGCGCAACATTAGTTTTAAATGACAAACAAAGATAAATACTATTAACAATAACACGTTAGCAAAAACTCACCTGTTGCTATCGTTGTGAACACACGGGGGGGGGGGGGGAGTCGGACATGACGCATTCAGAGCAGCAGCCTAGTGATGGTCGCTTTCGAAGCAGTGCTTCATGAGGCTTCGAAACATTTACGAATCTTTTGTTTCGAATCATTGGTTCGGAGCTTGTTTCAAACTGGCCCAAGTCACGTGATTTTAGCAAACGAGGCTTCATTACGTCATAACTGTTTCGAAACGTTTCGAAAATCCGATGGTTCACCAGTAGGGGGAGTTGATCACATGACCGGTGTCTAATAAGTTTAGGTGAACTCGGGTCAGTTTTATTATGAAAGTTCATAAAACATTTATCCTTCTGACTAATAACACTGCCATGTTGTCTACTTTTTGTTTATAGACATATTTAATGACAACAATGTGCATAATTAAAAGGGTAGTTAGTTTTATTAATTTGTTTTCCCTAAATAAAACTAGAAACACATAATACACTTTTAACTATGTCTTAATTAAGTTAAATACTTTTTTTAAACATATTTTAATAAAAATATTGCTATTATTTTGTAAAAAAAAAAGGTGTAAAATGTTTTGACACATCTGCTTTTACACTATTTTGACCAACAGGGGTCGCCAGCGTGTGTGGGTTTCGAACTGCTTCGAAAAACTGAATCAATTTTCAAAGCAATTGGTTCAATTGATTCGAAGCTTCGAAAAGCTTCGTTTCTCCCATCACTACAGCAGCCAATCACCGTTTAAAAAGGGGACTGCCACTCTCTGATAGGTGATATCGGCTGTCAGTCACAGCTCACCTAATCCTGCTACAATTAAAAAATTAAGATTTATTTATTTTAAGACAGACAATCATTGTAGTTTCATTCGTGCCTTGAAGTGTCGGTTGCCTTTCTGAAATGGAACCCGAAATATTAAACCTTGATGACGTATGGGGTCGACCAACGCAACTTCCGGAGAACCCACCCAAAAACATGTTCGGGATAGTGATGGGAGAAACGAAGCTTTTCGAAACTTCGAATCAATTGAACCAATTGCTTTGAAAATTGATTCAGTTTTTCGAAGCAGTTCGAAACCCACACAGGCTGGCGACCCCTGCTGGTCAAAATAGTGTAAAAGCAGATGTATCCAAACATTTTACACATTTTTTTACAAAATAATAGCAAGATTTTTATTAAAATATGTTACAAAAAATGATTTAACTTAATTAAGACATAGTTAAAAGTGTATTATGTGTTTTTAGATTTATTTAGGGCAAACAAATGAATAAAACTAACTACCCTTTTAATTATGCATATTTTTGTCATTAAATCTGTCTATAAACAAAAAGTAGACAACATGGCAGTGTTATTAGTCAGAAGGATACATGTTTTATGAAGTTTCATAATAAAACTGACGCGAGTTCATCTAAACATATTAGACACTGGTCATGTGATCAACTCCCCCTAGTGGTGAACTATCGGATTTTCGAAACGTTTCGAAACCGTTATGATGTAGTGAATCCTCGTTTGCTAAAATCACGTGACTTGGCCAGTTCGAAACAAGCTCCGAACCACTGATTCGAAACAAAAGATTCGTAAATGTTTCGAAGCCTCATGAAGCAGTGTTTCGAAAACGGCCATCACTAGTTCGGGATGTCCGGCGAGACTGGCATGAATGGCCACCCTATTTGGCTGTCATATTTTTGATGATATTTAAAATTCGCCCATCAATACGTTAAATTCGCAACGTCATTAAAATATGTGATGGAAACCAGTCGGACACCCAGAGAAATACTGAAATACCTGGCGATCCTTTTACTCATCATCTCTTTGTTGATCAACGGTAAGTTCCAGACACAAGTAGACGTAGGGATTCGTTTTCCAAACGACGTTTGAGTTTCAACATGTCCCCCACGACGTCTGTGATTTTATGTACCGATTCGGACCAGGGGGGCAGGGTTTCGTATTTTATTGAAGCTTCCCCGGGCGCCGCCATTTAGCGAACCCTCAGCTGCTGTTAGAATCCCATTGACTCCCATTCATTTTGTCATTACTTTGACAGCGAATAACTTTACATCTGAGGCGTTTAAAGACTCCATTTGTCCATTAATTATTTCTAAAGAAACACGAAAATGTATAAAAAGCTCCGTTACCATGTATCTAACGTTATGGCCCAGTAGAAGCAGTTTTTGTAAAAATAGGCTAACGATTGCGTCATAACCTGCTACTCTAGTTCACGCGATCGCCGTCTTTGCAAGATTCGGTGGGTGATTCAGATTTCTCGTGGCACGGCTGTTAGAAGACCATAGATGTACACTCGGGCTGCGTCCGAAACCGCATACTGTATAGTAGGTACTGAATTAGATGAAGTACCTACTTACTTGGTAACTTGGCGTTAAAACAGTAGGTACTGTATAGTATGAATCCTGGTAGTATGAATTAGATTTGGACGTACTACATCCGCCATGTTGCTACATCACGTGACATACGTCGTCATCACGTCGTGTCATTTCAGCGCGAAAACAGCCGCATGCCTCTTCTTCTTCGTTGGATAACTCCTCTCTCGGGGCATCATGGGATAGTGAAGCGTCCATCGTATGCACACTGCAAAATCTAACTGGAAGTAGTAGGTCATCCGGGTACTTTTCGCATACTGTTTTTCGAATACTATGTATTCGGACATACTTCTCGCCTCGCCTACTGCTTTTCGCGTACTATATAGTATAAAGTAGGCGGTTTCGGACGCAGCATCCAGATAGCATATTGTAATGAGATGAGTAGGGCAAAATACATACTTGGACTGTATCCTTTACACGTTTCTTGTATTCAATCCATTTTTTCTTAACTGGGCACTGATGTCTAAAGCCCGGAATACACTGCACGATTTTTGTCCTCTTATAAGATGATTACCTTATCACACTGTGCGACATGTATCGTTTAAACTCGGGTACGAGAGGCGTGTAGACTGTACGATGATGACACGGAAGCTTCGGCGGCTGCATCACACATTGCGCAACGTCACCAGCATGCGCTCGTGGTAAACAAATACCGGCGTGCAGGTCGTAGCAGCAAACACACTGCGCGGTGATCATGCCGAATTTCTGACACTGCCAGAAAACTATCGTAGGCTATCTTTGAACGCAAGACCGGGAAAACGGCCGTCTTTGAACCTCTCTCACTGTACGACATAGGACCACCGATGGAGAGCCACGATCACAGAAATCGCGACGATAGTTTCACGATGGCAATCTTTCGTCTGGGACAGCCAATTATCGTGCAGTGTATCCCGGGCTTAAGACATTTATTCTCATCTGTAATGCTTTTGGTGTTAATGTAGACTAGAAGTTCTCCCGTTCTTTCTCTCCGTCATCTCTGAAGTGTCTAATTAAACTCACGCGGGAGCGTCTTTTCACGGTTTTGAGTGAGTGAGATGTGATGACATTACCCGGGCTGCTTAGAGACCCATCGGTAGATTAAACTGAGCACGTGTGTGGTAAAAACCCGACCGCGCTTTCCGTATTTTTGTCACAGGTGCCTGCACATTCGCGAGTACTTCTTAAAAAAAAGTACTGTGCTTCTTTTGGGCACTAGATGATCCTGCTGCTCAGTTAAACAGTGTTTGAGTTCTCCTCCATGTTTCGCTGTGCCACTGACAGGACGGGGCGGAGTTACGCAACATCACACGCAGCAGTTTGTTTTTAAAGGGAAAGTATTAACAGGATTAAAAACCGAAATAACCGACATGATAAAATAATGTCGGTTAGAGGTTCTGAATTTCGGTTTCGGTTATTTTTCAATTAATCGCCCAGCCCTAGTTTCACGATTGGTCGGATTTACCACATGATAACAATCACATGTGTTTTTCGTGTTTATTTTCACGCCCTCAGTTCCACAAATGCTCACAAATCTGTATTTTTGATAACAGTTAAAGCGCTCTTCATGTAGTTGCGATGTTATATTGTGTCATGTTCATCAAAATAAAATGGATACAAAATGTAGAGCCCACTACATAGGTACTTAAATAATATATGCTTATGTTAAACTTTATTCCTGTAAAAACAGATGCTGTAAGCCTCTTCAGTTCCACTCATGCTCATACACGGACATTCAAAACAGTATAATTCACTTTTTATGTAGTTTACATGTTACAAATCATGTTTACTGTCTGCGATAAAGCAAGCACGTGATCAGCCATGCCTGACGTAAATGCAGCAAACTATGGGAACCACAGCGTGTCCGACTTCTGGTCTCCGTTTTCAGCTCCTCCCCACCTGCACGCGGCTAATCTCGCCGATCGGTTACATCCAGCCGCAGCCGATGTCGAACACACATTTTTTGAAATGTGACATAACTTTTAAAAAGACAAATGTTTGTTTTAGTTTTAAATATAAACACACATCTCTAGTCTACACAGTAAGGGACCACAATCTACTCAATATTTAAAACAATAATATTTATTTAAAATTGTAAAAAAATATATACATTTTAAGGTATAGCGGAAGATTTTCCCGAATTATTTAAAAGAACCGCCCCTTGATATTTTTACAAAAATGCAAACGCAACACTCCCGAGAGGGAACGCCTGTTAAACGCGTGCACGAGACAGAGAGAGAGCATGCAGGAGCTCAGTTCTTCTCTTCGCTCTGTTTACAAGTTGCTGTCGGCATGTTTACCGTGTCTGTGCGGTTCGTGACTTGTGCCAGGGCTAGCATCACTAATCATAGCTTACATCAACTTTTACTAGCAGTGATTTGAAATGGATTTCTCCAAATAGCATGACAAAATGTACCTTTCCAGTAGAAACTTTGCGTGGGAAGCCCAATCTGTCCTTTTAGCTCACGCCAGTGTGTGAAATAGTCTCCCATAAACACTCTGGTCTTGTTTCTTTCTTTAGTCCTTTCTCTTCTTGTCATACAATTCGTAGACACTTTTTCTCTTGCGACCCTCAGACATTTTGAAAAAAAACACAGCGAGAACGCGAGCATCAATGAATGGTTGAAACCGTAGCACAACACACATACACGTGAAAGTGCCCATGTGCAGCAAGCGAACCTAGAGGCGAGCACGTACGACGGTTATACGTCAACATATAATCAGAATGACTGACATCTGGGATGACCAATAGTCCTGATGATCCACCCGGAAAACGGAAATCTTCCGCTATACCTTTAAAATTAAGTAATTATATTCCGCAATTTTGTGCACGGATATGTAAGAGAATAATGACAGCGTTTTTCCACAATGTACTGTTTAAAATTGAGTCAGAGAGATGTTGGTTTTCTCGGTTGTTGATGAGTAACAGCTGTGAGTGATTACAACGCGCTTAAGCAACCACAGCTGTGAGTGATCACAATGCGCTTAAGCAGCCACGTGACAGAAAAGTAAGTGAACAGTGTCCCAATGTGAAGTGAACTAGGGTCCTTACCAGTGCCCGAACCTGTGTACACGATATACTGATTAACGACCCTGGGAGCTAGGGAACGAATTGAGACACAGGGTATGATTCGGACGGGTTAATGATTCTCAGCCTGTTCCAGAGATGGGAGTGTCTGTTTCATGTGTTGGGGGTTGCAGAAGAGTGCTCTGGATATGCATGTTTGTAATGTTTGATATTTTGCTTAAAATGTTGAATTATTACAGAACATGTAATTTATTAATTTAATTTTAACAAATCAAAATAACTTATACAAATCCTACTAAAGTAGCCTATGTGTTTTATATAACCGGCTGCTTATAATAAACACAAACAAATGAAGAAATAATGATTAATAACAATTTATTTTCTTTATTAATTGAACAAAATAAGGTTGAGTTTACCTTGTACTGAAATTACAGTGGCCACACTTGACTGTGTTTAATATTCAGATTGTCTTGATTCAATTATTTTATTTCGCCGAATGTAAAAAAAAAACATCCATATCTGAATAATTGGGACTCAGTAAGTACAATATAAGCGCGTTAGCAAATAACTTATTTTGAAACGAAGTTAAAGTCAATAGAAGGTTCCATTGGAACACCTGGGCCCAGCAGCAGCCCTAAAAATCTGCCATTTTGTATTTAGAGCGACTCGGGAGTCGACTAGAAGTGATGGCAATATCAGCTACTTTGTATTAAAAAAGTACATATATAGCATATATATGTACTATACTATAGTATATATTGCACATTTATTCGCAAATTGCATGCGAGCCGAACTGTGGGTCGTGATCTGTACGGATCATGGATCAACTGCGATCCGTTACACCACTAATTAGTAAAAAACAACATCTTAAAGGTATTGCGGAAGATTTTCTTTTTCCGGGGGGATCATCCAGACTATTGGTCCTCCTAGTTGTCAATCAGGAGTGTTGCGCAATTGCATTTTTTAAAAAAGTGGAGAAGGCGGTTCTTTTTTAAAATTCGAGAAAATCCTCCGCTATACCTTTAAGAAACTTGGTAGCCTACAATATTTCCCTCTTATGATTGAGCATTAGAGACTTGGGCTTGAGTAGGCTACTTGCTGGTGGCAAGCTTCTCATTTCTCCGATGAGTCAACGACGACATTAGACAGAAATCTTGTCAAAGAACGAAAAAAATAATGGTATTAACTGATTACCATTATTTTAAATAAACGTTTCTGTTCCATGCAAAACATCAAAAGTTTCTGGTTTTTGTTTTTGTTCCATGAACCGGTTCAAAGCCTTGTCTTGCCTCTAGCGAAACGCTGCAGTTCATTTTATTTTACCAAGTAATCTGGCAAGACATAAAGTAGTATTTCTGTGGAACAAATGGAAGAAGAATGGATTAAGGAAGAAGAAGTGCTCTACAATTCAGTTGTTACTAGTAAGAATACAATTGCAGAGCTCTAATAATTCTATTAGAGAGGTCTACAATCATAATTGTTAATAGTAATAATTGAATTATAGAGCTTTGTAATTGTTACTAGTAAAAATTAAATCATAGAGCTCTTAAATTTAATTCTTACTAGTAAAAATATAATTACGATGAGTAACGCTGGCTACAATAAAAGATAATTCGGCTTCCCATATGCCCCAGAACCGACATTATCAGGATCAGCAGGTTTAATGTTAATCAACCGAAAGTTTAGGGTTTTGCTGATGGGAAGTTAACCTCGCTTTCTGGAGTTAATTTATCAACATTTCTGTCTGCCCCATGATCAACCCATGCGCACAAACACACATATTATTTATACAAGTCTGCACTCAGCTACCTTGAAAAAATAGTTTTTTCTTTTCAGACAACTATCACACAAATGCTGCAGTCTTGGTCCTCAAAATCTGTCTTCTGGTGTGTTTCAAAAGTACTGTATTGTTATAAGCTAAGGCAGAATACAAATGTTTTATTGATTTTTATTATTAAAACATTAAAGGCGCTCTAAGCGAATTGAAGCGTTTTAGACCATAAAACATTTTTTGTTACATACCGGAAACATCTCCTCACTATCTGCTTGCTGCCTGTCCGCTGATCAAACTGTAAAAAAAACGTGATCTCTGTAGACAGTCCAGGCTTCACAAACGGCAATATCAACATAGTGGCCAAACCTAGCATCACAAAACAAAACAAAGTATTCCAGCCAATAAACGACAAAAAGGATTTGGGGGGTGGGGTTTGGGCGCGTTCATGAAAGCACGGAAGGGAGGGGGAGGAGTTAGCTACGCTCCGTCTGTTTGAAAACAGTTTCAAACGTCAACAATAACTAACGTCTCGCAGATTCGCTTAGAGAGCCTTTAACAGTAAAGGTATTAGTAATCCTTTATATAATTTTTGTACTGGCAATGTTATAGAAGTGATTTTAATCTATGACACTCTCTGTTTGGTTCTAGGTGTTGTTAGTGATGTGTCTGTGTCACTATATGAGGGAGATTCTGTTTCTCTACACACTAATACTAAAACACAAAAAGATCATCTGATCGAGTGGAGGTTTGGCAAGCAACAGGATCTTATAGCGAGAATCAACGGGGAACCTACCTCACTCAAAATATATGATGATGTTCTTGATGGGAGATTCAAAGACAAACTGAAGGTGAACACTGAGAATGGAGATCTCACCATCACAAACATCACAACTAATAATAACACTGGAGATTATAAGCTAGAGATCAGCAACAGAGCAATCACGAGAGAGACATTCATCATAAGTGAGTATCTCAAGCTTTACTTTAAAGGTCCCATTTAACATGTTTCGAAGCTATGATTTTGTTTATGGTACAATATTAAAGCAATAAACCCCAAGAAGCGGTGGGTTACCAGTGCATTTTATAACAGCTAAGGGGCGTTGTTACGCATGACGCGAAGCGGAGTGCCTAAACCCCCTTAGCTGTTATAAAATGCACTGGTAACCCACTGCTTTGTGGGGTTTATTGCGTTTATAAAACGGTTACATCATATGCATAGCAGGATTTCATAAAATTAAACACAAATAAGTTGTAATTATATTAGTACAAATATTATTCTTCCGCCAAACAAAGTAGTTCCTCAGAATCAAGTGTAACTGAAACAGAGCGCAGTTCACAAACAACACAGATGCAGCAAAGACACAATGAAAACATGATTAAAGACTGTGGTGCAGTGATACTTGTGATGCGGTCTGAACCGTGGGTTTACCGGGGTATTTTATCATGCCTTAGAACGCGTTTCAACCAATCAGAATGATGAACCAGAATGAGCCGTTTTATAAAACATGTTTTTTGATCCTTGGGAGTCTTAATTTGTAAACGTTTTAAAGCCTTATGAAGCAGTGTTTTGAAAGCGACCATCACTACCTGTTAGTGATGCACCGAAATGAAAATTCTTGGCCGAAACCGAAAACCGAAAAAAGGAAACCAAGGCCGAAAAACCGAAACCGAAACACCGAAATAAATTATTATGCCAATTATTAGTACAATTGCATTTATGGCTATCACTGTGTGCTAACTTTACTAGGGGTGTGTGACGGATAAAAAAACTCACAGTTCGGATCACATTACAGTTTTTGAGGCACAGATCAGATTATTTAAGCAGGTGGGAAAAATCTAATAAACAATAAAGAAATTGCAAACATTTATAAAAGAGAACAAAGTTGTACATTAATAAGGTCTGAAATTAGCATTAGGGACAGAAATCAAATTAAATTAATTAACACAATAAATTAAATATATTATTATTTTTGAGAGCTATTTGTCTCTTTGTCATGGGTTGTTTGATCAACATTAATGACACAGACTTCAGTAGGTTAATCTGACTAATCTATACAGACATAAACAAATGTTTTTATTAGAAAAAGAATACTGAACTGAGAATTTTGTTTATATGTGCCCTGTCAATAACAGAGAGAAATTATGTTTGCTTGTTTTTTTTTTAAACGCGTCTCTATTCAAATTATTATTCTAGTGCAGCACTGATTTGGAGACATTTACAGTACATTAAAACATTAGGATAGGTGAAGAAAAGAAACCAATCCACCATTGCAAACACAGTTTAGAACAAACAAGAAGACAACAAAGAACAGGAATCAAACAATATGGTAACAAACATGCTCCACAGCTTTCTGTTTATGGATGAAATAAAATTAAAGAAGAAAAACGATAGTATGTGTGCAAATGCTGTCTATTTCCTTTGTATAATTGTTTGTAGTGGAGTGTCCTGTCTAAATATTTTCACGCGCATGCGATTTTGTACGCGGACTGTACGCACACTGTCCGTGCGGTCTCAAATTTTGGGCTGCACGCAGACGGTCCGCGCGGCCGGCCGCGGACCCTCCTGATGACGAAAATGATGGCGCGCATACGCGGACGTCCCTAGTGTACTTTCGGCTTTAAGGGCACTTAAACGCATGCATATACAGAGACTGATGGTGAATCCCAAACAGCGCAACAGTCGCTCCACATAAAAACGTTACGTTGTGTTTCATTGCTTTATTCGCCAAATGTACGTTAATGGATTACAGTAAGAGACACATAGCGCGACTCTCTCTAAAGTTTACACATCAAGACATTCTTAATCTTTGCAGACGCGTGCAAACAGCTGGACCCTGAGTGAAACCTGCTTGAGCACGAAGGGGAGGGGTGGGAGACGACTGATCACCGTGAGGCTGAGTGAAACCCACGCGCTAGCGCACAGATGAAAGGGGCGCGGTTGACATTCATTTTCGGTTTACATTTTCGGCTGGATTTTTTATTTCGGCCCGAAACCGATAATGGCATTTTCGGCGACCGAAATTTCGGTGCACCCCTACTACCTGTACATCTTTTTTATTGCATGATAGCAATAACCACTAAAATAAATGTTACGCTTTGTTCTTCAGATGTGTCTGGTGACAAAGTGACAGTGATTGTGGGAGATTCTGTCATTACAGTCAAAAATGTTATCAAGAAACCAGGAGATGAGAAGATAATGTGGAGGATTCGACACAACAACTCTCTTGTAGCTGAAATGAATGAGACGGTCTTAACTTATAATGTTAATAATGAGAGATTCAGAGACAGACTTCAGGTTAATGATCAGACTGGAGATCTCACCATCACAAATATCAGACCTGATGACTCTGGATCTTATAAAGTAGATATCACTGTCGGCAGTCACACACATACTATACACAGATCATTCAATGTCAGTGTCAAAGATCAGTAGATTGTTTCAGTATAATAAAGATTTTAAAATGTATAAATTCAGTTTTCTTAAAGTAAAATATCTTAATGTAGATAAAATGGTGGAATTAAATTAAAAATAGAAGAAAAAAGACTGATAAAAACTGAAAAAAGAAAATAAAAACTGAGCTTATATTTGCTTCATTACTGATAATATAAAAGTAATCAAATTAAATGTCTCTCTCTCTCTCTCTCTCTCTCTCTCTCAGATCAGCCATCTGGTTTGTCTTCAGGCGTTATAGCAGGAATTTGTGTTGGTGTTGTTCTCGGTGTTGTTGCTGCTGCTGCTGCTGTTGGTTTTATCATTTACCGCAAATCTTTTAAGGCTAATGGGTAAGAAACTTTTTGAGCTAACACAAAATTTATATATTGATCTTTATTCTGCTACAGTAGAGATTAAGTTTAAAGATGCAAAATGTTTGTTCATATTTAGTTGTGTTGTGTATTTTGTGTGTGTTTGGGTTTTTGTTCAAATATCAAACATATAATTATACTATCACTATACTAATTTAGACTAAAAAAGAGCAGCACTGCTAATACATATTGGGCGGTTCTCCAGACAGGGATTAGTTTAAGCCAGGACTAGACTTTAGTTTTATTAGCAAATACAACTAGTTTTAACAAACATTATTTGTGTACGTTTTGAGGCAAAACAAAGGGCACTGATGTATTTTAAGATATTTTCAGTTTGGACAGCTCTAACATTTATTTTAGTCTAGGACTAGCGCCTTACAATATAATAATTTTTACTGCATAATAGTTTAACAGTTAATTTGTTAATGTTTTTTATAATTAATCCTGTTTATTACAGTAAAGTAGTAGTGTTCATGCAGCAACTGAAAATACAAATGCAGAAATCCAAATTTAATTGATAGGTTTCATGTGTCGTCACGCACTCCGGGATCGCCCCACTGGCAGGCAAGAAAGCATTATCTGCCATTGACCGCAGGTTAAGAAGTGCGAAAAAGTAAAAATTTATTATTTTCGTTATGTGTTATATGTTTTGGGGTGTCCCCTAGCTAAGCCAACCCACCCCGCCGTCATTATAGAGTCGCTGTGATTTCACAAAGTAAGATGTGATCAACTTTTTATTTAAAGAAACCCAAAATCACCCTTAACTCAAACACTAACCATTTTCACTCCTCAAATTAGTGTAAAATAATAGTTTGATAGAATTTTTTGAAGCCCCAATCCTAAATCTAACAATCTGTCAATTCCTTTAGAAAACAGCTTGAGGCGCACTTTAGATTTTACATTAATTTCAGACAGAAATCATTTGGATTCGTTTATTGCGAAATTGGGACAAATAATGGAGAGTATTGCTTTATGGCAGTGCAGCATGAGAATTTTAAATATATGTAGTATTTTAATTTGAATAAAAACCAGGGGACCCCCTAATATTTTTTTGTCTTTTATTATTAGGGAGTACAGGCCCACCTCAGGCCCCGTTTGATTCAAACACTGATTTACATGGACCACTTCATCAAAGGTAACCTCACGTAAACACTGTATATTTTATTAATCATTGCATTTTTGCATATCTTTGCATCATTTTCAAAAGGGCAACTTAGCAAGCAAACAACAACAAAATATCCATATTTGTCTTATCAAATTCATGTTCCCATTCAGATGTAATATCAATAAATTTGCTGTTGTTGGCACACTTCGTAGACAAAAATACAAAAAACCCAATGCCTTCACAAAATAAAGACAGAGAGATTAAAGTGAAACTGTAAATCATATACAATATTTAGCAGATTGTCACACTTTAATTCTTATTATTATATTTCCCATTTTAATCGTGTGTCTTTGTTGATGCAAGTAATCTAAAATAACACATTATATTTATAATACTTCATTAAAACTACCCCCCTTAGGGCCTGTTTACACGAGAACGCTCGTGCCATAGCAGCTCTGATAAATATACAAGTCTTTCCAGCAGTTGTACGAATTATACACAGCTAGTATTACTGATCAGAGAAGGCGCATTAATTACCTCAGTGAAACTGTTGATGCGCCAATTCGTTGGAGGCAAACCAGACGGCTTTGGACGAGACCTGGGAGAACCAGGAAGAAGGTTGTACGCAGGCACATGGACTTGGTGTTGTTGTGTGTCAGTGCTTCACATTGCCACCTAGCCGCCTGGAGTAAATACTACATCAAATATCACACACTTTTGATTTCCCCCTCAAAATGCTTGTATAAACGCGGAATAAAAAGTGATAACGCAACGCCACTTTTGCGGTTTCTTTTCAGATTGTTTCCATGTAAACGTAGCCTAAGTTCCCTTTTTGGTTTGGGCCACTACCCCATTATGCATTTTCAGTTCCTAAATGACGTTCTCATTACAAATATATTTTCAAAGAAAGTAAATGGTTTATAAATGATTTTGGTATTATTAAAGCATAATACTGTTAAGTTATCATGCATAGGAAGTTAAATTAAGGAAGTTCATCCCAAGGCCATTAGGCCAATAATGGGTTTTGTACAGATGTAAAGTTTATGTTTATGTACAGAGCTGTGTCTGCAAATACTTTATTTGTTGTACTTTGACTGGACTAAACTTTATTGTTTTTCATTAATATGATTTAATAAAATACAATATGATAGCATAATATAATACTGGTGATAGTATAAGTCGAGTTAAAGAGGTCTGGCGTTAATCTAATGGTTTTTAGTGAGTATAAAATATGGAATTGGGTGCTGTGTATAATTGCAAGTACCCATTTTTTTTATTCTGTTAAGAGGTTATTTCAATAATTGTGGCTTGAAACCGAAGGAAAATTGTCTGACTGAGCGAGAGAGTTGTAATGTCAGATTAATAAATCAATTAAATGAAATTTGTTAATGTGTTACATCACCTGCTTTAATATTAATATTTCAGAAATGAGCGGGAAGGTGTAGGCCCCTCAATAAACAATGAAGCGACAGGTAAGCATGCTGATTTTTATAATAGTGATGATTTTTATTGTAGTGCTGAAGTGGTTAAGGAGTCAGACTGCAATAAACATGCAGCATTATAAACTCAAACCTTATATTCAGTTTTACTTTTAGAATGGAAATAAAGTGTCTGTATATGTTATTAATAATAATAATTCACTTCAAGCTCTTAATTCTCAATTACTCATATCTGCTCTCTCGCTGTTACATGAGCTTGTGATATGATGACTTATTATTGTAATTCTAAATTAATTAAATATTAATTTATTAATAATAATTCAATGCTTGCAAAAATACTTGTCAATGGCAGATGATATAAGTAGAGGAGTCATTGCCATTTTTAAGAGCATTTAATTGAATCGGTGTAACACTTTATTTACAGCATCTTTGGTACACGTGGTACACATGTACTTCTTATATTAATAACTGTTAATTATGCTTAATTAAATGCAGCTTACCCTAAACCAAACCCTAACTCTACAGTGAGTACATGTTGTTAGTTTATATTACACATCACTTAAACATGTATTTACACTGTAAAATAAAACAGGCATGGACTACAAACTAAAAAGAAACCTTTAATGAAGTCTTAATTTTTAGTTGAGATCTTGTACCTCAATGATTGTGAACCTGAGAATTACAATCATTACAATCCAACAATGAAAACACAATTAATGTCTCACATTTATGCATTTGGTAGACATTTTTATCCAAAGCAACAGAGTCCAATTCCACAACCTTTGAGCTGCTAAAATAATACTCAACCAAATGAGCTACAGTAATGCATTTGTAGATGTTCATCTTCTGATTTTCTCTCTTGTCTATGTCCAACGCAGGAGAAGAGTCAACAGAGATGAACAAACCATTGAGGACTGGAGATCACAGCAGCAGTGATGTTCCTTAAAAGTGTAAAATGATCAATATTACAAACACATCAACATTATTGACTTATAACATCACTCTCATTTCAATGACTTTAAAACCTGTCTGCCTGTATGCTGATGAGGAACTGAACCAAAAGAAAAGCTCAAGACTACTGAAACACTAAAAAAATAAAAAGTCAAGTTTATAGAGCACTTAACAGACACTGTATACGATGTACACTATATACACACATGCATTAACATTACCTCATAATAGATGAGGTACTACACTGGAAAGACTTGTGTGTTTTGAATGTACTATTTGCTGTTTCATGCTCATATCTGCATAGCTATGATAACTCTGTATAATTGCAATGTAACAGCCTGAATGAACACAGATGCAAATGTAACTAGCATTGCAAAGTGCAAGCGGCCTTAACATTTTCTTTAAAATAAGTTTTGACAATCTGGTGCTACTACTTTGATATGTGTGAGATGGCTTTGTTTAATTTAAAGATTTGATTTAAAAAGTAAATAATAACTTTCTTTACACCAGGAGTGGGGAGCCCTGGGTCCTGGAGGGCCGCTGTCCTGCAGAGTTTAGTTCCAGCGCTAATCAAACACACCTGAATTTAATTTCCAAGTGATCGTGAAGACTTGAATTCGATTTTTCAGGTGTGTTTGATTGGGGTTGGAGCGGGGCTCTGCAGGACAGTGGCCCTCCAGGACCAGGGTTCCCCACCCCTGCTTTACACCAACTCTAAGCTATGTTTTTATTATTTGGGTACAGTTTTTAGTTTTAAACAACTTTAAAAGAATTATTACGGTACTTGTATTTTCTCAATCATTGAAGAACTTTGTAAATTAAAATCTAAAGTTCTTACTGTGATTTTTTTTTCTTACTTTTATTTTGTTAATGTTAAAACTGTTTAACAGATCGCTTCAGATCTCTGGACCTCAATTAAATCTCTGTTCTGATCTCAGTGTGTACTTTTTTGAACAGTGTGTTGTTTGGCATTAATTAATTTGTTATATTAATTGTGTGTTAAAAATAAAAGCTGGGTTAAGTGAAAGAATTTATAGAAATATTTTTGTTTCTCTGACGTCATTCTAATACCCGCACTCCAGTCTAGTAGGTGGCGGTAATGCCCCTTTGAGACGAGTTGCCAACCGCCTGAAAGAAGAAGACGGATTGATGCGTTTATTTATTTTTTAAATAAATAGATAAATGTCCAGGGATGAAAAATGCGAATGACCATTCTTTTAAACTTAAACACCTACATCAACATGAAGACGATACCTCTACTCATAATCATCATATCTTTATTTATTAACGATTCATTTATCAACAATTTTGTGACGTTTACACTTCTCTACAGAAGTGCACACGATGTTATTTATTTTTATGAGTTCGGTTTTGTAAATCAATTAAGCTCAAATCGTTGCGCAAACACAGAACGTCATGTCTTATAGATGGGAATCACTAAAATATATGTTAGTTCTCACATATAAATTACTAAATTAAGAAAGAAAATAAAAATTGCTAGAAAAATGTAAGATTGAGGTGAAACCTATTGACAAATACATAAACATTTCATTCAGTTTAGGTTAACAGATCAGTTTAACGTTAGCCGCCTAGCTCTCAGTTTTACAACAATCAAAAGCTTCCAACATCATATTCTTGTCATGGAAATCATCAAAAAAAAAAAATTTCACATATTAAAGTTAATTTAAGAAAGATAAAAGAATTTGCGCCTTTTGCTGAGCACAAGAGAAAGCGGGTACTCGTGAAGAGCACGCGCATTTCAGACGTGCACCCTAAAAGAATAATGTGTTTAATTATTTAATTATTAATTTCCTCCCAAAAAAAAACAACAACCAAAAAAGTAGTTCCAAAAATTGTATAGTTCCAAAAATAACCATTAGAGAACGTTCTGTAGAAGTTATTTTTAGGTTATTTAAAAATAACCATCCTGCGTTATGGGTCCGTTATGGGAACGTTATTTTATGGTTCTAAAAAAAATAACCATTAGAGAATGTTCTAATAAGTTTTTTTTTAAATAACCACCCTGCAACGTTATGGAAACGTTATTATTTGCTTCCCAAAAAATAACCAAAAACTAACAGTAACGTTCTGTGTTGCTGGGTTAATACAAAACATAACTTATAATTCTAAAGCACAAAAACACATTTCTGCTAAATACACACTTTTTGTAATGAAGGTTTTAAATGTTTATTTTAAAATATCCAGCCGTTATATTCGACCGCAAGAGGCGCGCAATGAATCTGATAGGCTGTGAAGAATCCATTCGTTCTATGCTTTAACAGCGAGGAGAAATAAGGAGGCGTTTTTTTAAGTATCACGGGATGCATTAATCCCGGAATACTGCACGATTTTTGACATCTTATAAGATCATTACCTTATCACACTTTGCGACGTGTATCGTTTAAACTCGGGTACGAGAGGCATGTAGACTGTACGATGATGACACGGAAGCTTCGGCGGCTGCGTCACACGTTGCGCAACATTGCCAGCATGCGCTCGTGGTAAACAAATACCGGCGCGCAGGTCGTAGCAGCAACACACTGTGCGGTGATCATGCCGAATTTCTGACACTGCCAGAAAACTATCGTAGGCTATCTTTGGACGCAAGACCGGGGACACGGCCGTCTTTGAACCTCTCTCACTGTACGACATAGGACCACCGATGGAGAGCCACGATCACAGAAATCGCGACGATAGTTTCACGATGGCAATCTTTCGTCTGGGACAGCCAATTATCGTGCAGTGTATCCCGGGCTTTATTCGTTCAAGGTAGCTTATGTTTGCCATGCTGTAATGTTTGCAAACATAATGATTCATGTTGTTCCTGTGAGATTGAGCATGTTTTTCAGAGGTCATGTTGGACACGGCTTGTGTGCCATCCCTACACAACAAACAGCATGAAGACGATCGCTTTACTGTTCATCATCTCTTTATCCATCAACGGTAAGTTCATTCATTATTCAACCCTTTTGCTTTCGCTTCTCAAACCGGAAGTATCCAGATGAGCGTTACAAGCTACAACCCAGCTAGAAATAAAAAGTTCTAAGAACGTTCCCTGAAAGTTCCCGAATGTTCCCAAAAACATTCTGCCAACGTTAAAAGCGGTCAGTTTTTTTAAGTTCTAGGAACGTTTCTGTTGTCTGAACGTTGGAGTGATGTTGCATTTTGCCATTTTTGGGCGTTATGACGGTGTCATGTTTTGATGTTCACACAATGTTTAAAACAGCGGCTGGTTGTTGTATTGACTTGTTTAATTGTTGTGTAAATGATGAGAAGCGTTGCATTTTATTATTTTGTAAAACATTATTTCTGTATGCAGTAAATATATTGCTGTAGAAAACTCAATTCACTTACTAGGTTTAGATGTTGATGTTTGTTTCATTTTAAGTCACCATTATTGTGATTAGTGTTTGTTTTAGTTGGTCTCTTGACACTTGACTTTTTGCTTTCTGGTTTTTTTCCTGGTTGTGTTGACTTTGTGTTGGTGAACCACATTTGTTGTGAGGGTTGATGGTGTGTTTCTGTGGTTGTTGGTGCATGGTGGTAAAGATCATCACCTAATTAATTTACTACTCAAAAGTTTATTTCCTGTCAAAAATGTAAATGAGATCCAGTGCTTTCACAGCCGTTTGTCATTAAAGGGCGATTTATAGTCGTGCGTAGGTCCTACGGCGTAGCAGTGACGGCGTAGGTTCCGCGTCGGTTTTCATTTATACTTGTGCGTCGCCGTCCGCGTCGACGTGCAAACACACGCGAAACCGCTGGTTGGCAGTAATCACGCGTGTAACCACAGTAGCAGCAGAAGTCGTCACAGAAGAAGAAGCTAAGCAAGTAAACCCACAAACGAAGAAGAAATAGCAACTTGTTGTGTATAATTTGAGAAGACCAGCAATGATGGAAGTAAATAAACAGCGACTTATGTTTCAGTTTGAGTCAAATCACTCCTCAACTTGGCTCATCTTTGTTTTCACCGTCTCAAACGGAAATACCTATGACGCAGTTTTTTTTACCTGACGAGAGGGGTTCTGGTGGACCAATCACAGCGCTTACGGTCCGCGTAGAGCCGTCGCGCTGTTAGAAATTTTGTGAGGTGCGCGTCAGGCTACGCAGAGCTACGCACAGGCTACGGATAGCCTACGCCGTAGCTACGCCGTAGGACCTACGCACGACTATAAATCGCCCTTAAGGAGTTTTAGAAACTTTGGACAAAAAAAATCTGCTGTATAACTGGGATGCACAAACATCAAGAATCAGACTATGAATCTCAATCATGGTGACAATTTAAAGAAAAACTTCATGCTGCAATGCATGCTGGGTATTAACAAATTACAAATCTCATTCAGGACTCCCAGCATGCATTGCAGCATGGATAAATAAGGATTTTTTAAACAATTTTAATTGTCACCATGGTTGAGATTCATAGTCTGATTCTTGATGTTTGTGCATCCCAACTATACAGCGGATATTTTTTGTCCAAAGTTTCCAAAACTCCCCAATGACAAACCGCTGTGAAAGAGCCGGATCTAATACACACCATCGGCAGAAAACAAACTTCTGACTAGTAAACGAATTAGGTGATGATCTCTACCATTATGTACCAACAACCACAGAAACACACTAATAACTTTTCATAACAAATGTGGTGCATCAACACAAAGTTGACACAACCAGGAAAAAACCAGCAGGCAAAAAGTCAAGTGTCAAGAGCCCAACCAAAACAAACACAAATCACAACAAGGGTGACTTAAAATGAAACAAAACCTCAACATCTAAACCTAGTAAGTGAATTGAGTTTTCTACAGCAATATATTTACTGAACATTCAGAAATAATGTTTTATAAAATAATAAAATGCAATGTTTCTCTATCATTAACATAACAGTCAAACAAGTCAATATAATAAACAGCTGTTGTTTTAAACATTGTGTGAACATTAAAACATGACATTGTCATAACGTTTAAAAATGGTAAAATGTAACATTACTTTAACGTTCAGACAACAGAAACGTTCCTAGAACTTAAAAAAACTGGCCACTTTTAACATTGGCAGAATGTTTTTGGGAATTTGGGAGCTTTCGGGGAACGTTCTTAGAACTTTTTATTTCTAGCTGGGAAGCAGCAGATTACTCTAAAAATAAATCCAAATTTAATTGTAACAGAATGATGATTAGTTGTATCGCTGTGTGATGCAACCTAAACAGATGACGTGTATTAGGCGAGACAATGTTTACTGTAACATTTTTTTTATTGTGCATTAACAGACAATTACAAGGCAAAAAACGTGTTACAATCTCAGAACAGCACGGTTTTAAGGAATGAGTCAAACAAAGGAAAGCAGATAAAGTTCAAAGACCGAAATTAAGTCTGGACCTTATACTCTTTTATACGGGTTTATTAAATGTTATGGTCCTTTGAGAATATATTTTAAAATGGTAGCTAGAATGTGAGGGATGTACTCACTTTCGTGAGATAGGCCTACTGTAAGTTTGAATTAGTGTAAACACTGAATAATAATAATACAGATTCAAAAACGCATTGAATTTTTTTCCCCGTTATTTGCACATTTATTTTCTAATCATGATAGTGACTTTTAGATGTTTTGTTTCTCACGTGACTGTCAAATGGATAGACTTTAAAGGAAAACACCACCGTTTTGCAATATTTTGCTGTGTTCTTGCCTTATCTTGGACGGATGGATGCATACCTTTCTTTTTTCAACGCGTGCACTTAATATTTGTACAGCGTCTCGTGAATGTGTTAGCATTTAGGCTAGCCCCATTCATTCTGTAGGATCCAAACAGATGAATTAAGAAGCCACTAATCATTTTCATGTTTTCTCTATTTAAAGACTGTTACATGAGTAGTTACACGAGTAAGTATGGTGGCACAAAATAAAACGTGGCCAAAAGTGGATAAAAATGAGACACAGATTAAGTGTATGCATTGAAAAAAGAAAGGTATGCATTAATTCATCTAAGTTGAGGTAAGAACATACTAGTAAAATGTTGGAAAAGGGTGGTGTTTTCCATTAATACAGCATGTTTATCTCTCACTGTCTCTGTTTGTGTGTGCAGGTGTGTTTGGTGATGAAGTGAAGTCAGTGTCAGTAATAGAGGGAGATTCTGTTACTCTACACACTGATCTTACTAAAATACAGAGAGATTATTTGATACTTTGGAGGTTTAGAGATGAACCAGACCCCATAGCTACAATTGACAGAGTGGTAAATAATATCTCAATATATGATGATGTTCTTGATGGGAGATTCAGAGACAGACTGCAGGTGAATGATCAGACTGGAGATCTCACCATCACAAACATCACAACTCAACACACTGGACTTTATATATTACAGCTCAAGGGAGTTATTGTTACAACAAAGAATTTCAGTGTTAATGGTGAGTATTTGAAGCATTTGCCTTAATTTTTGTCTTATTTACATTATTATGCAGCACCTTGAACAGGAATAAGAACATTAATTAATTCAGACTCTTCCTTTATTTGTGTGAGCAGGTGTGGTTGGTGCAGGTGGAGTGAATTCAGTGTCTCTGTTGGAAGGAGATTCTCTTACTCTACACACCGATGTTCCTGATATCAATAAATATGATGAGATACGGTGGAAATTTCATCATGAAAACTCTCCTCTAGCTGAAATCAACAGAAATGCTGCTATTTTCTCTTCATATGATGATGCTCATGATGGGATATTTAAAGGTAGAATGCAGCTAAATTGTCAGACTGGATCTCTCACCATCACAAACATCAGAATCAAACACTCTGGATTTTATGAAGTAAACATCACCTCCAGCGGTAGTTATACCATACATCAGTCATTCACAGTTATTGTCAGTGGTGAGTAAATTAAATCCAATATAATAAAAAAAATGATTCATACTAACATGGTTTATATTTTGTTTCTTTCATATGTTTTTCTCTGTCTTACCCACATTGACATTTATGGATTTGGCATATGCTTTTATCCTGCAAACTGCAACAAAAACAAAGTGGTCAAACCTACCACCAGGAAACATAACAAACGTGCTCTAGCTAGTGATGGTCATTTTCAAAGCACTGCTTCATGAGGCTTCGAAACATTTACGAATCTTTTGTTTCGAATCAGTGGTTCGGAGCTTGTTTCAAACTGGCCCAAGTCACGTGATTTTAGCAAACGAGGCTTCATTACATCATAACAGTGTTTCGAAAATCTGATGGTTCATCACTAGGTGGAGTTGATCACATGACCAGTGTCTAATATGTTTAGGTGAACTCGGGTCGGTTTTATTATGCAAGTTCATAAAACATTTATCCTTCCGACTAATAATAACACTGCCATTTGTAAAATGTTAGGACATATCTGCTTTTACACTATTTAGACCAGCAGGGGTCGCCAGCGTGTGTGGTGTTTCGAACTGCTTTGAAAAACTGAATCAATTTGAACCAATTGCTTCGAAGCTTCAAAAAGCTCCATTTCTCCCATTACTAGTTCTAGCCAATAAAACGATAAGAAGAATTTGGGAGTGGAGTTTGGGCGCGTTCATGACTCGTTCAGAAAGCGCGGAAGGGATGGGAGGAGTTAGCTACGCTCTGTTTTGTTTGACAAATTCGAACGTCAACAAGAAGTGACGTTACACATATTCGCTTAGAGCGCCTTTAATAGGAGATATTTCATAATAGTTTAGTAAAGGGATGTGCAGAGGGGTTACTAAAAGGCAAAGCCCAGTTGCATGAAAGTCCTTAAGCTGGGAAATGTTAGAATGTGTTGAAGCATCGAAAATACATTAATCCATACTTTTCCCATATGTATTCCCTGGGAATCAAGCTTGCAACCTTTCCACTGTGATCCCAAAACTCTACTAATTGAGCTACAGAAGCACAACATGTTGAAATAACCTACTTTTGTAATTCTGTTTTTGTAGTTGCTCATTCAGTTGGTGCTGATGCATGATGTGCATGAATGTGCCTATATGAATAAAGTAGAGGTTAAATTGTAGATATTTAAATGATTCATATGAGGCATTCGTGATGATAATGAGATGTGTTTTAAGTTTGTGTTTAACGCGATGGGTGTTTTAAGTGTTTTATATCTCTTCTTTAATGTTCTTCTGTTTTATGTTGCTATAGGTAAAGTGAAGTCGGTGTCAGTGATGGAGGGAGATCCTGTTACTCTACACACTGATAGTAAACTACAGACAGATGAACTGATAGTGTGGATGTTTTTACCTGATGACTCTCAGATAGCTCAAATATATAAACTAAACAAACTGTCTACAACATATGATGGTGATGATGGGAGATTCAGAGGCAGACTGAAGCTGAATAATCAGACTGGAGATCTCACCATCAGCAACATCAGACCTGAACACAGTGGAGATTATGAAGTAAAGATGAACATCAGAAGACGATCCATTCAGAGAAGATTCAGTATTCATGTCAGTGGTAAGTCTTGTGTTTTCAGATTTATGAGGATTTCGGCATTAAATACTTTTGGTTTTTAAACAATTTAAAGCTACAGTCCATAACTTCAGCCTTTTAATTGATATTTTTGCTTAAAGGCGGAGTCCACGATGTTTGAAAAACGCTTTGGAAAAGGAGACGGGCCGACTACCAAAACACACTTATAGCCAATCAGCAGTAAGGAGCATGTCTACTAACCGACATACTTGCCGGGTTGCGTATGTGTGGGGCGGGTCTATCAACAGAAGGTCCAGATTCTATTGGGGTAGGGGTGTGTTTGTTTAGGTGATTTCAAATATCAACATTGGCTTTCAAACATCATGGACTCCGCCTTTAACCCTTGTGCATTGTTCAAAGTAACTACCCTTTTGTTATGTTATATAAAAAGTTTTTTGCAAAAGTCTGTAAATCAACCTCAGTCTTGATCAAAACTACTAAATATTTACAAATATTCCATGATTTTAACTCTTTAATTGCCAAGTTCAATAATGATGTCACTGATTTGGGGAAAAACACACAAAATTACTTATTTTCAATAGAAAAAAATGTGGATTTGATTCTTTTAACTTTAACATGACCTGTAGTATACTATACCTTTTTAACTTGGTTTTACATCCATGCACGATGTATCACTAATACCTGCGGTCCCTAGGATCACAAGTTAGTTAGTTTTCATTTCACTAAAAGGCTATCTACTACTTTGTAATGCAGAGCAGTAGCAAAGCTTCCCTGCTGGCTTCCCTGTTGCAAATGCAAACGAAAGTAACTATCATGCGAAATTTTCGATCGTGTTCCCCTCAAATGTATACAGCATAAAGAAATTTAAATGTAGTTATGTGTTTCTCTAAAGGTTATGTAAAAAGAGGAGGATTCATTCACTGCAGGGTAGAGATTGCTGTCTTTTAAAATTGTCAAAAAAAATGTGACTGTTTAAAACACCATAGTCATCACATTCACGAGTTTATGTTGTAAAATTGCGATAAAAACTGACCTTTTTCATGTTTAGGTGCTATAATTGGGTCCCCGGTGCTTCTATCAACCTAGAAAATGTAAAAAAAAAAAACAGTAACTTAGTTTTGGTAAACCATTCTCTGCAAGCATGTAAAAAAATAGTTCATTGAAATTTGACTCCCCTTGTGATTTCATAAGGGGATGTTATTATAATAATACAGTTGCTTAATCTGCACTATCCAACCATGGCACTGATGTTTAGTGCAGAGAGAAAATAATTGACAGCACAATTGAGTTTCAATTTCAACAAACCACCGTTATGGTGATCAGTGTTGCATTTCATCAGCTCATTTGCATTTTAAAGGGGACACCCAAAAACTGCTAATTTTTGCTCACATCTACAAAGTGCCAATTTTAACATACTATAATAAATTATCTATATGTTATTAAGCAAAATCTTCACATAACTTCACATATGTGCTCTGGGGACACCAAATATTTATTTGACATCTTAAAAAAGTCTTGTGAAATGTCCACTTTAAAGGGATGGTTCACCCCAAAATAAAAATTCCCTCATTATTTACTAACTCTAATGTTGTTACAAACCTGTATAAATTTCTTTGTTCTGATGAACACAAAGGAAGATATTTTGAAGATTTTTTGTAACCAAACCAATCATAAGCCATAGTATTCTTTTTCCTACTTTGAATGTTAAGATTACCGATGACAGAATTTTAAATTTTGGGTGAACCAGGGACGTCGTTAGGCCTATTTTAGGGGGGCTGAAGCTACCCCAAAATGTTCCTAAGCCCCCCTAAATGACAGGGCTCTCAAGTGTCACGCATTGAGCGTGACAGTCACTCATTTCGGTCTTTTGTCACGCACTCCCGCCACACATTGTATTTCTCACGCAGAAAGACTATTTATAATATATTTAATATATGCCGCAGCGCACAAAAGTTATCTGGTCGCGCCGCTCTCACTATGGAAACCGGCAGGAATCAAGCGCGTATCCCCTAGAGCCTGCCACTTATCAGCCAATCCAAAAAAAAGAAATAGGCTACACAATAGCCAATCAGAAAATAGCACTATTGTATCTGGGTAAGATTTAACGCAACAACCAATGAAAGGCGGCATGCTGCGTCAAGTTTCGTCTCCTCCCCTGATCTGAGTCAGCAGCATGGATTTAGCGCGTTTATCAATCCGCAGGGGGCCGAGCAGAGCGAACATCAGTAGTACAAGGTGTGTGCAGGGCGGACTGGCCATGTTGACCTGGCGGCTGTTCTGACCCGCCGTGCAGTCATCTCAGGTTGACATGTGAAAGAGAGAAAGAGACAGACGCAGCGAGATGCTGCAAAATCAATCACAGAAATATTCTCCAGGAAGGGAGCAGGTCAGTCACCAGTAAAAGCACACATCTATATATTGCTTATTAACGTAACAGGTTTTAAAGTCATGTGCTGGCGTGATGCATTGCATTATGTACAGTTGTTGTACTGAACGCATCAGGCAGATCATTTCATGCAGCGAAACACCAGGTGATTGTGAAGTGTATCCTTTTATAAAACTAGTTTTTTTTTGTGGAAAAACTGGATCAAACGTGCAAATTGAGCTTTTAATGGGCATTTCACCTTATATTTGCAGTAAAATAACTTTTTTAAAATCTAATAATATAATTAAATTATAGCTTATTAAATATGTTTGTTTCATTTCATTTAAAATATTAATATTTTAACATTTGAACTCCTTCCTTTTAAAAAGTGTAAGGCACCTGTGTATTTGTCTTTGGTATGGTAGTATAATGTGTATTCCTAGTAAGTTTTTGAGGGTTCAACATGGTATTTTTAATATTAGCTTGGCTTGGTTTACCTATCTTAACATTTTAAACAATACTAAAACGTATCAACAAGTAAAGTAAAATAAAACAACAAGTAAAAGAAAAACGTTTTGATTAAACTATATCAGAAAGTAGTAAGTACCCATCCAGATAGTTTTATCCATTGTGGTAGCCCTTGCTTATAAAAAGGTTGGAGACCCCTGACCTACAGTATAGACATAGGGGCTGTTTCCCAAACAGGGCTTAAGTCTTGTTCAAGACTAAAATGCCTGTTTGAGTTTTAGTTCTTAACTAAAAGTAGCTTGCACTAACATATCTTAAAATACATCAGTCACGTTGTTTTGTCTCAAGATGCACACCTGTACTATTTTTGTGCTTGTAAAAACTACATAAACATCCTAATATAACTAAGGCCTTGTCCTGGCTTAATCTAAACCCTGTCCTGAAAACCAAATCATACTGCATCTTGACAACTCAGTATTAAGGTAGATCACTTGTTGGTCATTCCCCTTTTCTAAATTTTAGATCTGTATAATTTCCAGATTAACACAGTGGCTATCAACTAATAATATTAACCTATAAGATTAGCAAATCCGGTTTATGTTTACATTTATGTGAACACACACATTTATCTTATTTTCTGGTTAAAAGTTTATTTTGTCAAAAAAATCCTTGGCTAAGGTTTCTATGTGAGCATAGAAATGCAAACAGTAAAATGATGTGTTTGTACTGGAAATGTGTACGTGTATTTACACAGTGAATAATGAATCAGGAAGTCTTCATTGTAAAAAAATCTCCATTCCCAAATGAAAATTAGTCCCATTTATGACACACAGGGAATACAATGGAATAGTGGATTGCAATAAGGTTAGTAGTATACAACCTAATAGTTAAATAATATTTGGGGTGGTGGGGGGGGGTGTTTGGAGGGGTGTCACTCTTGCCTGTCTTCAAAACTTGAGAGCCCTGGTCAATAGCTTACCTGGTAAAGTATGCAGTGATGCCAATTTTTTTCTATTTCTTGTACTGCTTTTTCTCATTTGTTTAACTTACCAACTTTTTAGCTGTCTGACCTCTGTTTATGGACATTTTGGGTGTTTCATGTGACCAATTTGCAGATAGCATTTAAGTCATTGCTTATAGAATAACTAATCAGGAGCAAAGTCTGGCCTAAATTCCCCCATGCAGCTTTGATGTGTCTAAAAGCTAACAGTAACTTTTATTTAACAGAGTAGAAATGGAAGAGGAGGATATGTCTGTCATGTTTTACTTGTTAACATCTTGGTTTCTTGACTGGTTGTTGACATAATTGTAGCTCAGATGTGAGTGTAAAAATTTTGCAAACACAAGTTACAAATACTCTGTGGGCTGAGTCCCCCCTGTCTTCCAATCCTAGTGACGTCCCTGGGGTGAACTATCCCTTAAAACCATAAACAATGTCTTTAAGCGTGAGTACTGCGGCAAAAATAGCCCCGTGACCAAAACCCAAAAGGGTACTGATGCGCCACTGCTGTGATGTGAGCATGTGCTACTTTCATGTGCAGTATGAATGCTCTAAGGCTATGTTTACATTAATGCGTTTATCTTTTAAAACGCGTTACTTTTGCTATGTTTACGCCTTTCATCTACACTACATCACCGTTTTCGACCCTCATAAACGGATTCGTTTGCAAACGCTGAAGACCCTGTTTTAGTTTGAGAACTCAGACGTTGCTCTGAGTGTAAATGAACGTAGACGGAGTCTTATGTAAACGAACAGCTGATGTTAACGTGACAGCGCATCATTTTCAAAGTAAAAATTATTTTATTGATGTAAATGTTGGTTTGCAATGGAGGTTTTGCCAAAAATAGTAAACATCTACCAACCAGCTATTATAAGCGCTATATCGGATTGTTTTAACATGTATCCTTATAGATAATGTCTGTTTTATATTAATGTTTGAGTATTGTTGTAATGTGTTTATGTTTTGTTTAAATTTAGTTAGCTTACGAAAGATAGACTGTAATTTTAAACGCCAAATAGGGCGTTGTAAAGGCCAATATGAAGGGAGAATTGTAATGGGTCAGACATTATTTTCCAATTTAATGTAAGTTTTGTTTGCTACTTTAAAATTAATTTCGTTTCAGATAATTTGTCTCTTAATTTTAATCGATGTTTTGTTGATAAGTTTTGTGAATATAAATTAATAAAAACAATAAACTCATCGTCATTAATATATAATGCTCGTTTAGGCGTTGCGCTTTTAGCTATTTCTGTGTTGCTAGCGGAGGACGTGCACGGACCTCGCACACTTTTAAAAATGAATGCAATAAGCATAGTAACCTCTTACTATGTTTGATTGAAGTTTGCATTTTCTGAAATTTATTTTTGCTTCAAGTTCGCTACTGTTTAGTACTGTTCACTTGAATGCTTTCTTTTTAAATCATAAAGATCGTTCTGTTTAGTTATAAAATCAAAATTAACCTATTAATCATATTAATATGTTGTAGGGGGGAGCTAGAACAGTATAAGACTTTCCCAAACACATTTTTATAGGTTCAAAAATAGTGTCTGTAATAGTTGCCAGCAAAGGACCCAGGTATGACTTTTTGTCAATATCGCACACCCCTAGGCTGCATAAACGCGCAAAGGTAAGCTTTTATTAGAGTAATAAGTTATTTTACACTTTAATGCGCATGCCCAGTTACATGATTGGGCATGTTTCATGCATTTATGGTGGTGTATAGTGTGGATGAAGATTCTTTTTAAAATGCCAGTATAAACGAGGATCGTTTTCATTTTAAAATGCCATTAACAGATTCAGTTACAATATTGATGGTGTGTTTTTATTATTACAGAGCGAGGTCTGTCTCCAGGTGCTATAGTAGGAATATGTGTTTTCTTGCTCTTGCTTATTGCTGCTGTTCCTGTTGCTGGTTTGATTTACTATCGCCGCAAGATCTTGGAATTGGGTAAGAATTTTCTACAGCTGAGGGAATATAATGATCTTTATTTTTTGAGTGTGCGGATTTTACCCTCCCTTTATTCTTAAGGTGGATGTCAGATTTAACAAAGTAGGGGAAGTCCTTTTTCAGAATCAAGGGGGTCAGGTGAGACCCATTGCCTACACAAGCCATGGCCTGAGACCCAAAGAACGTAATATGATGAACTGTAGTTCCATGAAATTAGCATTTTTGGCACTGAAATGGGTAATGGCAAAGAAGTTTAGGGAATATTTGTTAGGCCAGAAATGTGTAATGTTTACAGATGACAACTCTCTCAGCCATTGGTCTTCAACTAAGTTGGGGATCATTAAACAATGCTGGGCAACACAGTTCCCACTCAAGACTAGCGAGCGGAAACTGTAGTGTAATTGCTGGTGAATTAGGTTTTTTTTAAGTTTGGGGTTCCAGTGAGAATTCATTCTGACCAGCGCTCTAACTTTGAGTCCTTGTCCAACAACTTTGTATGCCCTATGGGGTAGAGAAATCTTACACTACACAGTGCCACCTAGGGATGCACAGAAATGAAAATTCTTGGCCGAAACCGAAAACCCAAAATGAGGAAACCAAGGCCGAAACCGAAACACCGAAATAAATTATTATGCCAATTATTAGTACAAATGCATTTTTGGCTGTCACTGTGTACTAACTTTACTAGGGGTCGTTTGTTATTTGTTTTATTTGCTGTGTTAAATAGTTTAATTCTATAGATTAATATTTCACTGAAAAAATAAATTTATTAATTTTATTTATATACTGATAAAGAATCTGAAAGATTGAGTTAATAAACAGAAATTCATTTATGAGAATATGAGCTAATGTTTATAATCTGTAAATAAAACACTTATTAGATAAAAATAAGTGTGAAATATTTAATTTCTTTGATTTTGTTTTCTGCTGTTACAGGTGAAATAGAACGCCTGCAAGTAGATGAGAGACGATCTGTCTATCTGAAGACTGAAGTTACCGACATAGAGAGAGATGATCTGATAGAGTGGAGATTTGGAGAAACTCTCATAGCTGAAATCAATCCTGCCCGCAATATCTTCAGTACATATGATGATCTATTCAGAGATATGCTGATGCTTAATCATCAGACAGGGGATCTCGTCATACATGGCATCAAACCGGAACACCAAGGAGATTATAAACTGAAGATCATCAGAGATGGAAAAACCTCATACAAGAGATTCAGAGTTCATGTCACAGGTGAGTAACTCAAATGTTTCAGTGTAATAATGATTTTATGATCACCTGTTTACCGTATACTGTAGATGTAAGAGGGATATATGACTAGTAACTTACACTGGAGATTTTTTATTTTCTGTTTAAACCTGAAAATGTACATCATTTTGAGTTAGTAACACCAATGTTAAACAACTAATATTTTAATATAAGTTTGCCCATTAGATGTTTTTACATTTTCAGGACAGTCATAAATTCGACAAATTGATTTATGCTGGTGTTTAGATATAAATAAATACTGAGAGACTCTGAAAGATAAATAAGAGTATAGATGAAAATCACCTGAATTGATTTCATTTCTGTTATTCTGTTTCTGTCTGCTGCTGTAAAAGGTGAAAGAGAAATACTGGAAGTGTTTGAGGGAGAATCTGCTGATCTGGAGACTGAAGTTAAAGACATACATAGAGTTGATCTGATAGAGTGGAGATTTGAAGAAAAAAAACCTCTTATAGCTGAAATCAATCCTGCAAACAAGATCTTCAGTACATATGATGGTGATGATGATCTATTCAGAGATAAACTGAAGCTGAATCCTCAGACTGGAGATCTCATCATCAGTGACATCAGAATGAAACATCGTGGAGATTATAAACTGAAACTCATTAGAGATGGACAAACATCATATAAAAAATTCAGACTGGTTGTCAGAGGTGAGTAAACACGTGAGTCATACGCTCGTCTTTGACTGGTCACACACACAAGGAAAAACGCGCTGTTTTTAAACAGTTTCTGTGTGTCTCGATAAGTTCCCTAGCTTGTGAATCAGTCTGTGAATCCCAATCGGAAATAATTATCTCTATGCCCGTCGAAGATCAGCGCTCTTGGATGTAAACTGAAGTGCAATAATGTAACATTGTGTGGACTAAAAGTGGATTAACATACACTTGGAATAAATTAAACAATAATTTTCTCTGGAGCGATCTTTCTACGCTCTCGTTTCCAATAAAAAGGAGACGAAGTTATATGATGGTTGGTAAATAGGAACAGAGTTTATTGAACAAACTAACCAGCATGAATTCAACATACACTGTTATACCAAAACTGCTTAATAGCAACATCCCATAAACCTTGAGCTTCCATAAACATTCTCTTTATTTATCTATGTTAACACAGACAAGACATCTCATGAAACTTTACAAATATGAGATTGAATAACAATGAAATGAATAAGACATATAAAATAGGAGTTTCATATATTCATCATCTAGATGTTATAGTTGTGTTTATATTTATATACTGATAGAGAATCTGAAAGATTAAGTTAATAAACAGAAATTCATTTATGAGAATATGAGCTGATGTTTATAATCAGTAAATAAGACACTTAATAGATGAAAATCACTTGAATTGATTTCATTTCAGTGCTTCTGTTTCTGTCGGCTGCTGTTACAGGTAATTTAGAAGTATTGCGAGTGAATGAGGGAGAATCTGTTCTTTTGAAGATTCATCTTACTGACATACAGAGAGATGATGTGATAGAGTGGAGATTTGAAGAAACTCTCATAGCTGAAATCAATCCTGCAAACAATATCTTCAGGACACATGATAAAGGTCTATTCAGAGATCAACTGAATCTGAATCATCAGACTGGAGATCTCAAAATCAATGATGTCAGTTGGGAACACACTGGATTTTATATACTGAAGATCATCAGAGGTGAAAAAACCTCATACAAGACAATATCTATGTCGGTTACAAGTGAGTAACTCAAATCTATCAATAATAATTTTATGATCATCTGTACTCTGTTGACAGTATACTGTAGATGTAAGAGTGATTTATGACTATTAACTTACAGTGGAGATTTTCACACTGTGTTTAACTCTAACTTATCATCTGTTTAAACCTGAAAAAAATTAACTGCAGCTAAAGCCACTCTTCACACTTGTCATATTTAAAGTGTTAACTGTGACAACACATGTGAACTCTGTACATAACTGTTGATATTTGTTTGGTTTTATAATAACATTGACTTGATCATACTTGACAAATTGTTATGGAAACCCACAGACCAGGTAGAGACAGATGTTATGTATATAAAACAAGTTAAAACCCCTTCAAGTCAACCAGATATTTGAGGAGACCACCTCGACGTCTAGAGTCCAGGATCTCCCAAACGATATAGATTCCATCTTTCTCCTCCAGAGGGGGACTTCTTCTTCACCAGGTTCTGTTGAGAGAGACAGGTGAGTAATACAGTTTAACTCGTGACATGTAGAAGACAGTGTGAATCCATTAGTGTTGTGGGAGTTGCAGTTAAAAGGTTTCCGGATTGATCTCCTTGAGGATTTTGAAGATGTATCTATTATTCCGCTTTTTTCATGGAAGCAGAGGCAAAGTTCTTCATGGACAGCCACACCATCTGTCCCAGCACGATGAGCATCCGCAGTTTGTTGTTGTCGCCTCACAGCCCCCTGCAGATGGTGGTAAGCTGATCCCCTGCCCCTCTCAATTTCTTGGAGCCATTGATGCACTAAGGGGACTTCCGACAGCTCCTAAGTCCAAGGGAAAAGAGGTAGTTGATACCCAAGCAGGCACTGAAACTGAGTGAGACCAGGCGTATGCTGATGGAGGGAGTTCTGTGCGTACTTGGTCCAGGGGAAAATTGGCTCCAGGAGTTCTGGTAGCTATGGCAGAAGGTTCAAAGGAATTAACCAACCTCTTGTATCTTGAGTTCTGTTTGTCCATTGGTTTTTGTGGATGATAGCCAGAGGAAAGACTTAGGATCACAACTACGAGCTTCATAAAGGATTTCCAGACTTGTTATATAAACTGAGGACCACTTCAGTCGATGGGACAAAGGAAAAAAGTATCAGGGAGGATACTTTCAGAAGTGGTCATTTCCTCTTTAGAGGCATACAAACAAGAAAGAGCATCAGCTTTGCTGTTTTTATTTTCTGGAAGGTAGGTTATGGTGGAAGTTGAACCTGGTGAAGTTTCACTTCATGTAAGTATTGCAGATTTTTGTGGTCTAAGTATTCTGAAAGGATGCCTTACACCTTCTAGCCCATGTCTCTATTTTTCTAAAGCTAGTTTTATGGCAAGTAACTTACGGTTTACAATGTCATAATTCACTTCCACCAAACTGAATTTATAGGAATAGAAGGCACATGGATAAAGTAGCAGTGGATTCCCCTGCTGCTGCAAAAGGACGGCTCCAACCCCTGTCAATGAAGCATCCACTTCTATAGCAAATGGTTTCATTGTATCTGAATGGACAAGGATAAAAGCAGAGGTAAACACAGTCTTGAGGGTTTGAAAGGCTTGGTTGGCTTCAGGGTTTCATGTTAGAGTTTTGGGTTCACCTCGGAGTAAGGTGGTTAATGGTTTGGACTATTGAGCTGTATTAGTGAATTAAGTGGCGATAGAAATTGGCAAATCCCAGGAATCTTTGAAGGTCTTTGATGATGGGTGTTGGCCAGGATATGATGGTTTCCACCTTCCTCTTTACCATACTTACACCTTCTGGAGGAAAATTATAGCTCATGAATTGGATGGATGCTTGGTGAAACTCTATTTTACTGCTTTAAGGTACAGCTGATGTTGTTATAGGTGTTGAATGACTTCTCCCACATGGCAATGATGTTCTGTTGGATTTGTGGAATAGATTAGAATGTCATCAATATATATTAATACAAATATTGGAAGATGTATCTTTATTAATTAGTACGGCATGATCAAATATTCAAAATGGCCGGTATGGGTCACAGAAGCAGTCTTCCATTCATCTCCACTTCTTGGGGAATCAAAGTTTGGATGTATCATTGAGTGCTTTTTCGATATACTTCTCCATGGCCTCCTGTGGTTAGTGGATATATATTACCCGGCAGGAAAACCATTGCACAGTCCCATGAGGTGGTAACTGGGAAAGGGTCACTTGGGACAGAAGGCATTTTGTAAGACTAAATACTCCTTAGGAATAGAGACTGGAACATCTACCTTCAAGCTTTCAATAGATGTAGAACACATAGGCAAAGGCATGAGATAGTGATGACGATATAGAGGTAACTGTGGGAAACAGGGAGGGAAACCGTAATCCCTCCATATTCATTCTTCACGGGTGTGAGCTGCAGATGGTGTAACATTAACAACGATGACTTCTGCTGTTGAGTTTTCCAAAAACAGGAACTTGATGTTTTCTTGATGATGTACCCTCACTGTCAGAACGATGTTCACAGTACATTTATGGATGGATGAACTGTTGAGGAGTTTTCCAGTTATTGACTGTATTTGAGGCTTTGGGTGGATCCATTCCTTACAGATTTGAAGGTTTGAGCAGAGTTTTGAGAAAATTAAGTTGAGACAATAAAAGCGATCTTTATACAGTCTGTGGAGAAATAGGGTGCCTTTCAAATATCTTGTTGGGGGAGAGTGCCCTGTGAACCTGGTGAATCTGTAAAACAACTACATCACTAATATTTTATATTAGAGAGTCTAACAGAGTGACTAAATATTTAGTGAGTTAGTTACACTAATATTGAACAACGGAAGTCATTTACCAAATTGATGAATTCTTACTGTTAGGAGATTTATGAAATTCATCACCTAGATGTTATACTTGTGTTTAGATTTATATACTTGTATAGAATCTGAAAGATTGAGCTAATAAACAGAAAATCACCTGAATTGATTTCATTTCTGTGTTTCTGTCTGCTGCTGTTACAAATGAAATAAAAATACTGGAAGTGGATGAGGGGAAATCTGTCAATCTGGAAACCGAAGTTACTGACATACAGAGAGATCTGATACAGTGGAGATTTGGACGTAAAGAAACTCTGATAGCTGATATCAATCCTGCCTGCAGTATCTTCAGTACATATGATGGTGATGATGGTCTGTTCAGAGATAAAATAGAGGTAAATCCTCAGAATGGAAATCTGACCATCAATGACATCAGATGGGAACACACTGGAGTTTATAAACTGAAGATCATCAGAGGTGAAAAAGCCTCATACAGGAGATTCAGTGTGTTTGTCAGATGTGAGTAACTCAAATCTTTCTGTGTCATAATGATTTTTTTAACATCTGTACTCTGTTGATAGTATACTGACTCATTTTAGGTTAAGGGCCAGATATTAAATAATGTCACCATGTGAGGGCCAGATCATTATTTTAAGTTTTAGTGTGCTGATAATCTTGCTAAAGGGGTCATATAATGATATTTTTTTTAAAGATGTAATATAACTATTTGATGTCCCCATAGTACATATGTGAAGTTTTAGCCCAAAATTGCCACCTTGTAGCCCTGAGCAAAAGTGTACAGTGTTGGGTGTTTCCTATAAAATGCAAATGAGCTAATGAAATGAAAACACTGATGATGATGGTGGTTTGTTGCAATTGAAACTCAATTATGCTGTTAATTCTTTTTTTACTCTTATTTATTTATTTATTTATTTATTTATCTCTGCACTGAATGGCAGTGCTGTGGTTGGATAGTGCAGAGGAAGGAGTGGTATTATTGTTACCTACCTCACAAAGCAGAAGAAATCTGAAAGATCAAAATTGTCACATGCTTGCACAGAATGGCTTACCAAAACAAAATTACTGGGTTGTTCTTTTTCACGTTTTCTAGGTTGATAGAATTACTGGGCACCTAATTATAGCACTTAAACATGGAAAAAGTCAGATTAATTAGCAAGAAAACGTCTCTGTTACGGATGTAACCTCTCATTGCCTGAAGGAAGGGAACGGAGACGTTTCTTATCCCACGATAGTGAACCAGCTAACTAGGAATCGATCTGACTGAGCGGAGCTAGGAACGCTGCGGAAGCCATGATATGAACAACCGATGGGTTGGTATAAATAGACTGTAAAAAGACATACAGGGGAGACACAGAGCGGGCTCTGCTGAGGAAAAACGTGGGCCAGGAGGATTAACCCCCACGGAAAATACTCACAAAGAAACCCTGGGTAGGGGACACAATGTGGAGGCCCAAGCCAAACACACAGAATCACAGAGAATACAGCTAGTGAGAGGCTGACAGATTTCAAGGCAGTGGAGGGAGGTCAATTGGCCGCTTTTTGACCATACGGCCTTTCATACTGGTACTACGGTGGAGCTCCAAATGGGGGCTGCAAAGCCGACACACGAGAAGTCTGTAATCTAGTGAATGTGTTAGGTGTCGCCCAACCAGCAGCTCTGCGAATATCTGTTAGCAAGGAACCACGAGTGAGTGCCCAAGATGAGGCAACACTCCTGGTAGAGTGCGCTCTCAAATTAAAGGGGCAAGGGGTGCCCTGCAGATTATAAGCAAGAGCGATAGTGGCTACTATCCAATGAGAAATCCTCTGCTTGGTGACAGCTTTCCCTCTCTGCTGACCACCGTAAAAAAAACAAAGAGCTGGTCTGAGGTCCTAAAGCTTTGCGTCTGGTCCATGTAGAGGCGCAGTGCACGTACGGGACATAACAAAGCCATGGTTGGGTCTGCCGCCTCTGGCAGCAGTGCTTGCAAGTTCACCACCTGATCTCTGAAAGTAGTGGTGGGAACCTTGGGCATGTAGCCTGGCTTGGGTCTTAGCTTTACACTAGAGACAGCAGGTCCAAACTGAAGGCATGAATCGCCAACCGAAAATGCGTAGAGGTCCCCTACCCTCTTAATGTAGGCCAATGCAAGTAGGGTCAGTTTTAATAGAGAGAAATCCACAGCTCGCGGCAGTTGATGTGTCAATGCAGCTGGGGTGCTGTCCACACTGTATGTGGCCCCCACCCTGTGTTGGAGGCATCCGTGTGTACCTGTCTCAAGGGCACAACAGCCCAAAAAAATGTTGAGTCTATCCATGGAGCGAAAGTGAGACGACACGCAGGTAACGGCACTAACGTTGTACCCGTGGTAGGCAGCCAAGCGAAACAAAGGTGATCCCCGATGTGTGCGCCGTGGCAACAGGATCATCTGCGATGTGTGGTGTAACCCTGACCTGAGTCCGCTGATGGGTGGCAGGGTTGTTGGGACTCTGAAATGAAGTACCCAGACTCCTGGAATCACCTGCTGGTGACAGAGGAAGAGGAGGGTGAGTGGGAATGGGCCCACTTAAGACTCTCACGTTCTTTTGGAGACCTGGAGAAAAAAGGGGGAATGCAAGGGGGTTTGTGGGTGCTGGCTGAAAAGCCGTAGGAACAGAAACTAAGTGACCTTTTTAGAGTGATCCCCTGCATCTCCAGCTTGCCCGTCTCAGGGTCGCTAGGACTTTAGTTTACCTTCACGGGTGGCAGGCTGAGAGGGCAGGCTGGCTACGGCGGGTTCCTCAGCGCTGCCTGGAGGAACAATAGTAGCCATAGCGTAGATGGACCAGAAGGTGTGTGACACACTCTATGCTGAAAAGGCCAGTCTGCACGTTCAGGAGACGATTCTTATTGTCCTCCTTCATGTCCGCAAGACACAGCCCGAGATGGCGTTCCTGGACCAATAGAGTGGACATCGCACGACCAACAACCTTGGTGGTGACCTTGGACGCACAAAGTGTCAGATCAGTAGCTGCACGTAGGTCTGAAAAGATAGCTGAGTTATGACCTCCAGCAACGGCATGACGTCCAGTGCAGAGGCCGCTTCCCCGCGAACCCAATACGCAGACACCGTTCAGTGCGGACGACTGCTACTGGTCGGTGAGGGAAGGGCAGGCTTATCTGTCCAGGTGTCCGGGTGGCTGGACGCAGCTGCGTCTCAACCAACCCCTTGAGTGTCGGGACATATCCTTTAGCGGCCCCGTGAATCGAGAGAGGTGAGGGATAAGGGCTGAAAAGGTCTGAGAAGAGAACAGGGTTCTCCATGACCTAGCCTAGGGGAAGAAAGGTATTGGAGATGAGTGTTAAGATGCACAAGCAGCTCCGAGTACCAATCGTGAAGGCAGGACAGTTCGGGTGGGGGAGGTTGAGTGGACTTGTGTTATACTTGTATTAAGAATTATATACTGATAGAGAATCTGAAAAATGGAGTTAATAAACAGAAATTAATTAATGAGAATATGAGCTGTTTATAATCAGTAAATAAGACACTTAATAGATGAAAATCACCTGAATTAATTTAATTTCTGTTTCTGTCTGCTGTTCCAGTTGAAACAGAAACACTGCGAGTGAAAAAGGGAGACTCTGTCGATCTGGAGACTGATCTTACTGAAATACAGAGAGATGATCTGATAGAGTGGAGATTTGGAGTTGAAGAAACACTTATAGCTGAAATCAATCCTGCCAACAATATTTTCAGTACATATGATGGTGATGATGATCTATTCAGAGATAAACTGGAGCTGAATCCTCGGACTGGAGATCTCACCATCAATGACATACTAAAGAAACACACCAGAGTTTATATACTGAAGATCATCAGCGATGGAGAAACATCATATAAGAGATTCAGGGTGGTTGTCAGAGGTAACTTAAATCTTTCACTGTAATATCACTGAAAAAAAAATGCATTAACCGAGAGCTTTGTTCAATACGCTAAATGCTGTGGTTAATCCTCCAGTTTCAGACTGCCTTGTTGCCCCCACACTAACTTGAGGAAATGTTATGTTATGGACAAAATTATTTTATGGACAAAATTTATGTAATTAAATTAGTTTGATGTAATTAAATTAGTTTTAGCATCCTGCCCACAATCCATCATTCCCATATACCTGCTCTGCTGTCTTTTTGTCTATAAAGACAAAGTAGGCAAAATTTCCAGTTTGATAGGGTACACTGACGCAGTTTGGCTTCACCGTTTGTTTGTTTTATGTTAATGCTGGATTTTCAAACCTGCTAATTTTACACTTGTTTTAGTAATGTTGCGGGTCTTTTTCACATTTCTTGGATTATTGCTTTTTCTGGCTGTGTTCTCTGGAGGACTTTGTAGCTAAATCTACCTTAGTCTACCCTGTTGCTGCTGTGGATTTGTTGCGCTCCTGGCCTCACGAAGTATGGCTTTAAGGTACACAGCACACCAGTTGCTTAACCTAAAACAGAACTACAGGTTACAAAAATATTCCTATGATCTAAGTTGTAATGCTGGCCTGCTGAGGCAAAGGCAGTACATACATCGGAGTTCAGGACTGAGTCGGCGTCTGACTTTTTTTAGTCTGCAATCTAGTGCAGTCTTCGAAAATTTATCTTCGTTCGTTCGATTGGAGTTGCCTTGTTCTGAGCATTTCTGGAACATTTAAAGGCTAATTATTTTTCAGTATGTCTCTGTAATGTAAAACTATGTTAGAAATGTTACACATAACGTTATGGATTGTTGAAAATACATTATTGCTCCCAAACTCAGGTGACTTTGGCCTAATGTTGATATCAAGAGACCTTATGAGATTTAGAGGGAAATTTAGTTATGATATATAATGCAACCTTAAATCAGATCCATAACGCTACATCTTTGTCTGAAACATTATCTTTAAAAATTAAGTTCTTCTTAAAAATGGCACTTTCATCCCTGCTCTTTCCTACGGTATATGTTAGAGTGATTTATGACTATAAACTTACAGTGGAGATTTCCATACTGTGTTTAACTCTTTAGATCGTCAATTCTAAGAAACTCTCTGCTACTGAAAGCTCTTAACTACACTTTATTAATATTTGTGAATTTATGTGAGTATAATATATATATATATCATGCATATATGTTTTTTAGATGGTAAGTATATTCTGAAAGACATTCTGAGAGGTTGAGATCATGTGATCATGAGATCAAGTTTATTATGAGAGTCTGGGCTGGTATTTATAATGACGAAAAATACATTTGACAGAATGTGTTTCTGTTCTGTTTCTTTATATGTGCAGATTATGCAGTTGAAGTGAAAAGAGTGAATGAGGGGGAGTCTTGCACTCTGAAGAATGATCTTACTGACAAAGAGAGAGATGATGTGATGGAGTGGAGATTTGAAGGGACTGTCATAGCTCAAACGAATCCTGACAACTGTATCTCAAGGCAATTTAATGGTGATGATAGACTTAAGCTGAATTATCAGAATGGAGATATCAACATCAGTAACATCACAGTGGAACATGATGGAGTTTATACACTGTGGATCATCAGAGGTGGACTACCACAACCTACATACAAGAGTTTCAGAGTATTTGTCAAAGGTGAGTAACTCAAATATTTCAGTGTTATAATGATTTTATCATCTGTACTCTGTTGGCAGTATACTCTAGATGTAAGAGTGATTTATGACTATTAACTTAAAGTGGTTACAGTATTTTTTGCTAATGATAAAGATCAGGATTGTTATGATTCTGAGAAAGTTTTAGCTACAGAATACTTTACACTACACCTTATTAATATGTGTGAATCTTTTGTGAAAGCATTTAATCTATAAATGACAACAAAGAGGTTTCTTTACTGGTGGAACTGCTGTACATGACTTTATCAAGCTGAAGTCATTTTAATTTTGTATTTGTATAATATGTTGTCATTTGTCATCCCATTTACATTTATACTAATTTAACATGTTGTGAATAAGAGTGATTAATGTGCTGTTTTAATCGGCAGAAAACGAAACCATAAATAATATATCCACTTGATGCAACAATACTTCACTATTTGCGCTGCATTTGTTTCTGATGCATTACATGCATCATTTACTTATTTCATTCTTGAAATGAATTCATGATGACTAGCTAAAAAGTGATCTGATCTAAACCAGACTGGGAGACCAACTAAAACTAGCATTAGATAAGAAGATTAATTTCTTACAAACTAGGATTGCCTGAAGGGTTGTGATTTTTTAACCATTAATTGTGCAGCTGTGTGTGACATGTGGGTGAAGCAGTTTTTCACATTTGTGATTTTACATTTTTAATACGTCATTTAGTTTATTTATAAACTACAATTTAACTCCAAGGACTGAATATTTATCAACTCATTTGTCTGTTGAGTGGATTCTGACCTGAGAATAATTGAAGAGTTTCGTTTCAAAACGAGAGAAATCCATTTTTTAACATTTTTGTCAAAACATGTTATCTTATCATGTTATTATTTTGTTTTATGGTACTTAGCTGTATTTTTTAAGTTATGAAGGTTTAAATTAAAAAAACCCAACTGCAGTTCAATTGATGTTAATTTGAATGCACAACCAAAAAACGAGATCTCTGAACAATTAAAAAAATGGTGGTTATCTCGTTTTGCAACGAAACTCTTCAATTCATGTTACAGATTCACTAATCTGAAAAAGTCACAGCTTTTGACTTCAAATACAATGCATGTATATTTCTTTATGTAAATTATATTCTGAAAGACATTCTGAGAGGTTGATATCTTTATTATGACTTAGTTGATACCCAAGTCCAGTTTAATTAAAAGAAAACATAACCAAAAAAATCAACTTGACTCAAACATGAACAAAACAAAGGCATGACAGCATGAAAACAATGTAAACTCACCAAACTAATAGATTTACAGATGAACAACACTTGATGGAGACAATGTGAACATGAGGGGAATATAAATAGACACTGGACCAATCACAACATGAAATATCAGGGAAATAGGGAAACTATTTTTCAAAATAAAAAACCTGAACATGAAACAAGAACTTTAAAATAAAAGACATGATCATGACAAGACAGAACCCCTTATGATGAGGAAAAATACATTTGACAAATATAAAGCAAATGATTGTTCTGTGTTTCTGTTCCATTTCTTTATATGTGCTGCTTGTTCAAATTAAATGGAGTCAGTCTCTGTGTATGAGGGGAAATCTCTTTATCTGAAGACTAAAGTTACCGACGTACAGAGAGCTGAGAAGATAGAATGGAGATTCAGAAAAACTCTCATAGCTGAAATCAATCCTGCCAACAATATCTTCATTACATCTGATGATGATCTATTCAGATATAAACTGAAGCTGAATCATCAGACTGGAGATCTCACCATCAATGACATCAGAGAGAAACATGATGGAGTTTATAAACTGAGGATCATCAAAGGTAGAGAAACCTCAGACAGGAGATTCAGAGTGATTGTCACCGGTGAGTAACTCAAATCTTTCAGTGTAATAATGATTTTATTAAAAACCATTCACAGTATCAATGAACTATGAGTTTCTGTATGCAACATGATCTCACAAAGTTCCGTGGGATAGTCACAGAATTTTTGCTCACTTTTCCGTGGCATTCTCACGGATTGGTTACTCAACAGCTTTTTCCTATTTTCAAACCATTGTCGCTTCGGTTTAGGGTTAGATTTGGTGTTTGCGTTAGTATGTCACTAAGTATTGGTTTATACAATTTTTTCTAATTTATTATTTTATATTTTCTAAACTTTAAACAATTGTCGCCTGGCGTTGGGGTTAGAGTTGGGTTTGGGGAGGGATATCATTTTATGTAAATCTAACACTAAACCAAAGCGACAATGGTAAGAAAATAGGTGAGCAAAAAAACTCTGTGACTATGCCACGGAAATTCGTAAGATCAGGTTGCTGTATGACATTACTTCACACTTTCATTTTAAATCATATAAACAGTACTGTATAATATTTAATTTTTATTTGGTCATGTATTTTTTGTTTCTGTGTTATGGCTATATGACACTGAGATGTTGTTTGAGCTCTTGACCTCTTTTGTTGTTGTAGTTCAGTTATTATACTTTTTAGTGTTATATGACTCACAGCCTTTAGTTTATGAAACATCATCAAACCATTTACTTGATCATATCAGTGAAATTATTACAAGATACATTCTTAATATTGAGAGCTTCTAAGTGAATGAGTGTTATCAGATCATTTTAAAAACTAAACTGCAAAACTACAATCATTGACTGAGATCACCTTCATTTAAAGATGTTTATCGCTGCTGCTTTCTCTCTAAACAACTTTTGATTTGATCTATCATTTCTGTTTCTTACAGGTATCGAAATAGAAGATTCAGTGAGGAAGAGAAGAGAAGATTCAGTGGGGAACAGAGGAAAAGATTCAGTTGAGATAGAGATGGAGCCTTTGTTGCCTAATAGCAGTCAGTAGCAGTGATCTTCCTCTTATGTAACATCATCAACATTACAAACACATCAGCATCACATCTAAGCTGGCTAGCACCAGACCAGTATCATAGAGAATGAGACGTGGTTTGGGAACCACATGCTAATTTTCTCGTATTTGAAGCATGGTTTACAGAATGGCAGATGATAGGTGTGATAATAACCAGTCATTTGTTCAATGTTTTCCCTCTGATTATGATTATTACCAGGGTATGATTTGCTGGGGGGGATTATCCCCCCTCAGGGCTTTATATACCTGCCTCTGATTCTTTTTTTATCCCCATTGGGGACAAAATGTATCCCCCCATGATTAATGGTCATCAAACGGCCATATAAACAGCTTAAAATAAAGATTATTTAATATGAGTGTAAGTAAAAATGTGGCCAGGCAGTTAAATCAGGAATGGAGTATTACTGTCAGCGCTTCCGCTACTGTGACAATAGGTGAAATCCGAGTCATGTCCTTTTTTTAATCCAAGCCCGGATTTTCTAAATGTCGCTAAGCACCAATAGTTTATTTCAGTGCAAAAACAGCCAAATAATAAATGAAAGAGATTCCAAGCAGCATATCATTGTATTTTACTGGAAACTATCGTCGTTAGAATCGATGATAACTCCGAGGATGACAGAAGGAAAGCAAACAAAAAGGTCATATTCTATTTCACCAGCTACAAGAAATATCTTAATACTCTGAATAACTAATTTAAGCAATTTATATATAATATGATGTTTTTCACAAATTACACACTTGATTATTAGTGTGCATCACTGACAATCATAAGTGACCATTGTATCACCGCTATGTTTGGTAGTCGATCTGTAGTTAAGATTGTATACCAGTGGCGAGGCTACATAGAGCCTCAGATTGATGGCTACACCACCCCCCCCCCCCCCTCAGTCAGAAAAGACACAAAATAAAAGTAAAAGTTTCATAATAATCATTTATAAAAATCTCCAATGGTTATCGATTGAAGTGCCTATCAGGTACAGCAAGATGCTACTACTCACCTAAAACTTTCACTGGGACCACACCGGCATACTTTCACACTTCGTTACTGAAAATTCCAGCTAAGACTAGCATAAGCTGGTGAGCTGGTTTTATCTTTGCTGTTCCTCATTGTCCAGACATAACTGAAGATCTTCCTCACATGTGTGTATAATGTTTATCATCCAAATACAAAGTAAATTCTTTAAATCTGATAAAACTCTATGCTTTGTTTGTCATTATTTGAACTGTTCGTCTGTTCATTACCATGTGAACAGCGGGTACTGCCTGTGGGCGTGACCGCATTAGAGATAATGAAGTCAGCCAGAAAAAACTGTACTCTGTTTACTTCAATGCAGATTATATAAACAGGCAATATTTGTTTTCGATAACTAGCTTGTTTAAAAGTAAACATTTCAGGCTTTCTTTGGATATGTGTATCATGTTTGTGTGACGAGTATTCGAGTTTCAATTGATTTTTGTAACGTGTTTTGAGAGAAAGCTGGCAGAGACAGAAATGTCTGAATGCACACCCTGTTTATTTTCTTTATTTGACAAAAACACAAAGATTTGTTGTTATTGTGAATGAACACAAATTAAAGAAGACCCTTCACAGTTTCAAATGATGTATTAATATTATTAATGATGAAGTATTTTAAGTTGATTCTGCTATAATAATAAGAAAACAGGTCAAAATGCGGTGCCTCGTTTTTGGACCCCAGGGAGTTAAACATTAATAAGTCTTTGTTATTATATTTTATTCTGTAAAGACAGTCTCATGCAAATCATTCTGAGAACCAAATCCCCATCAATGTTTCTGTTTTTTCCTTTAAATTTTGGTTGCCAAAACCAAAGGCATGGATGGACATATTCCATATTCTTTGTTCAACTGTAAAATAAATCCAGATTTCTTATCTGTTAAGCAAACTGTGTGTACTGTACTGCACATAATATTTGTTGTTTCATACTTACAACTTTACTGAGTTCATTAAATTGTATGCCTGAATAATATAGCCTTTAGACTTCGTATAATTTCTCTAATTGTTCTCGCGGTACTTTGACGTCACCTGGCTGTCGGTTCTTGCGGCGCCGCACAAAGTCGAACAAGCCTATAAACACATAAAATAGCAAATGGAATAAAATGGCTAAGAAAACATGTAAAACCTATTTAAAACTCAAATATACATAAAACCAACTGCAACTTAAAGGGATACTCCACTTTTTTTAATATGCTAATTTTCCAGCTCCGCTAGAGTTAAACATGTGATTTTTTTACCCTTTTAGAAAACATTCCAAACGGTACCACTTTTAGCATAAAATCCATAGAATCTGATTAGTCTTATAAGCATCGCTCCTAAAAAATATTCAAAGAGTTTCAATATTTTTCGTATTTAAAACTTAACTCTTCTGTAGTTAGATCATGTACTAAGACTGACGGGAAATTAAAAGTTGTGATTTTCTAGGCAGATGTCTAGGAGCTATACTCTCATTCTGGCATAATAATCAAGGACTTTGCTGCTATAACATGACTGCACTCTAAAAAAATAATCCGTAAAAAAACGGATAATGTTCTGGCAGAAAATTACCGGCACCTTTTCCGTTATGTTTACAGAATTTCCCTTTATTCAAAAACTGAACATTCTGTAGATTTACAGAACATTGTCCGTAGATTTACAGAACATTTTCCGTAGTCTTTAGGGACACTTCAGTCCGCCTATAAACGCAACGATGGTGACAATCAACAACAAAGCTTCATGCCGCAATGCATGCTGGGTACCAGGATTGCAGAAAACTCTTTCTTAACATTTACTCTCACCATTGTTGAGATTTGTATCCAAAGTATTGATGTCTCTCTGAAGCAAAAACAACAGCTGACACATTTGCAGCGATCTTATTAAATTTAGTGTGTTTTAGATCAGCGTAGAGTGTCACTTTTATACATTTCAGTTCTTTATTCTTATTTTATCATTTCATATTTAAATGTTAGGCAGTAAAACATAAAAACAACCAAGCTTAAACAACATCATAGACAATTCTCCTTCCTCAAGCAACAAACAAGTTGCAATTGCTACAAGCAAAAACACTGTTGTAATGCCAAAAGAGCAAAGACAGTTCTGTGAAGGTCAAGGGACAAAAGCCTAACTAAAGGGAACACTAATCACCATAGTGGTGACTTCAAATGAATCTTAAAAAACCACAAACTGTAGATTTAATGTGATAAATGTTGTGGTAAATGTCCATTTGACTTACACGTCACGTCAGAAAGAAGATTTGTCTACTAAATCACATGTGTGGATGCTGGAATAGTTGAGCATTTGTATCTTGTTCTGGCAGCATTTGTTTAGAAGTTAAACATCATCCATGTTAGAAAATAACTCTGCAAGCAAGTTGTAATTTTAGGTTTCAAACAGAGATGGTGATAGAGAGGCAAAAGTGAAAGATTGTAGCAGGGGTTATTGTACCCATAATGCAACATGTTATTAAAAAAAACGGATAAATGCCTGTAAAACATAAATACGGAAAATTCCTTCATATTTACACAGTACTTTGTCCGTTTTTTTACGGATTTTTTTTAGAGTGTGCAGCCAGCCAAAGGTTCTTAACAGTTAAACTGTTTGTTTGTTTATTTAATACTTTGGTGCATGTGTTACATGCAGTATACATTTGAAAATAAGGTGCCGCAAGTTGTGTTGTGTTTTTTTTTTTTGCTTTAAAGGTAAATATTACAAAACGCTAATAAAAATATTTTTGTCACATTTGGCAATTAGCCTACTTCAGCATTAGCATTACTCTAATCTTATTCAAATGCAATCATGTTTAATGTCTGCCCAGCTAACAGAAAAAAGTTCTAAGAACGTTCCCTGAAAGTTTTTAACGTTCCCAAAAACGTTCTGCCAACGTTAAAAGTGTCCAGTTTTCTTGACGTTCTAAGAACGTTTTTGTGTTGTCTCAACGTTAGAGGAATGTTACATTTTACCATTTTTAAACGTTATGACAATGTCATGTTTTAATGTTCACACAATGTTTAAAACAACAACTGTTTATTATATTGACTTCTTTGATTGTTATGTAAATGATAGAGAAACATTGCATTTTATTATATTTATTTTTTATATTTATATTATTTTATTATATTTATTATATATTATATATTTATTATATATTATATATCTATTATATGTAAGTTTAGATGTTGATGTTTTGTTTCATTTTAAGTCACCATTATTGTGATTAGTGTTCGTTTTAGTTGGGCTCTTGAGCCTTGTCTTTTGCTTGCTAGTTTTTTCCCTGGTTGTGTTAACTTCTTGTTAATACAAAACATTTGTTGTGAACATGTTAAGTTAGTAGTGTCATTCTGTGGTGTGGTGGTTGGTACATAATGGTAAAAAATCATTCCTAATTAATTTACTAATCAAAAGTTTATTTTCTGTCAATAATGTAAATGAGATCCAGCACTTTCACAGCAGTTTGTCATTAAAGAGTTTTAGAAACTTTGGACAAAAAACATCCGCTGTATAACTGGGACGCACAAACATCAAGAACCAGACCACGAATCTCAACCATGGCGACAACCAAATGAAAAACTTCATGCTGCAATGCATGCTGGGTATTAACAAATTACAAACCTCATTCAGGACTCCCAGCATGCACTGCAGCATGGATAAATAAGGATTCTTTTTCCCAATTTTCTTTGTCACCATGGTTGGGATTCGTGGTCTGGTTCTTGATGTTTGTGCGTCCCAATTGTGCAGCGGATGTTTTTTGTCCAGGGTTTCTTGGGCTCCTTGATGGCGGGCTGCTGTGAAAGTGCTGGATCTCGTTTGCATTGTTGACAGAAAATAAACTTTTGATTGGTTCATTGATTGGGAATGTTTTTTTGCCATTGTGTGCCAGCCACCACACCGCAGAACTACACTACTAATTTGGCATGTTCATAACGAGTGTGGTGTACTGGCGGGAAGTTGACACAACCAGGGAAAAACTAGCAAGCCAAAGACAAGGCTCAAGAGCCCAACTAAAACGAACACTAATCACAATAATGGTGACTTAAAATGAAACAAAACATCAACATCTAAACTTACATGTGGTGGATATATAGTATATAATAAATATAATAAAATAATATAAATATAAAAAATAAATATAATAAAATGCAATGTTTCTCTATCATTTACATAACAATCAAAGAAGTCAATATAATAAACAGTTGTTGTTTTAAACATTGTGTGACTGTGAACATTAAAACATGACATTGTCATAACGTTTAAAAATGGTAAAATGTAACATTCCTCTAACGTTGAGACAACACAAAAACGTTCTTGGAACGTCAAGAAAACTGGACACTTTTAACGTTGGCAGAACGTTTTTGGGAACGTTAAAAACTTTCAGGGAACGTTCTTAGAACTTTTTTCTGTTAGCTGGGTGTTATTCTGGATATTAATCTGAACTAATGTTTGGTCTAAGCATTTGTGTAATTTTTTTTCACAAGCTCTGAGAAAATCTGCGGGCTGGATGCAGGTTGCGGGAGTGGGCGGTCATGGTCAGAAATTCAGCGGGTGCGGGTTTTAGAAAAGTCCTGTGCAGGGCCCTACAGCACACTGCTTACTAAAGTGTCAATGAGGCCACACCCCCTACATGTACTTGCATTCTTCCATACCATGCACAGATCATTTCTTGAATCCTGCACATAAATGTCAAAATGTCTATCTTTGCATGTGTTCTCTTAAAGAGCACCTATTTCATTGCTAAAAACAATATTATTTTGTGTTTTTTGTTTTATCCAGGCTTGACAAGCGTATCAGGATTACAGGAGTATCAGGAAGTATCTGCTTATGACCAAACAACATGTTTTTTATGTTCGATATGATAAAGTCTATACACATTTCCAAATAATTCACATAAATTCCTGTTAAGTTTAAAAAAAAAATCAAAAATTCCCCAGAGTAAGTTTCCATGGCTCAGTGGTAAAGCATTGCATTAGCACACACTGATACATGTATACCTAGTAATGCAATGTAGGTCACTTTGGATTAAGGCGTCTGCCAAATGCATAAATATATTTGTCCCTGACATTGACAAAAACAGGATGTGATCTTTTAGCAAAGGGTAAAGGATGGCACATGTGGCTAATGTGTGAGATGAAGAGGTGTGATGCCATGATATAAAGATTAGTCTCTTGCCAAAGCTGGAAAAAGTTAGTATTGTTTGCACAATCAAAGCATGAGCAATACAATTACATTTATGCATTTTGCAAGTGACTTATAAAACATTACAAGATGTTTATCAGTATTTATGTTTACTGGGAATGAAACAATGCTCTGAGCAACAGCATTAAAGCGACACATCTAGCATGTCATGAGTCATAAATCTCTTTATTTTACATTCACAGTTCACAGTAATACAGTTTAATTAAAAAAAAAAGTTTATTTGCATTGATGAAATCGATAATTCATAGTAAATTTATTTTTGTAGAGTGGAAAACTGCTAAACACACACACACACACACACACACAAGTCTGACCTCTCACATGCTGTACACACACACAGATACACATCAGCCACTATTAGTCAAACACATGTCTCATGTCCACCAGCAGAACAAAACCACATTTCTTTCCACATCAGTTTGAACTTCAACCCAGAGGTAAAGCATTGAGTGACAAAAATAAATGTTTAACATTGGGCCTCATTTATGAAACGAGCGTATGACAGAAAACGTACGGTCGTTTCCACGCAAGACTTAGCAATATGGACAAAAATGAGCCATTGTTACGATAAAAACTCACGTCAGATCTCACCTCATTTACAGAAGTTTTAAGTTATCATCTAGCGTGAAGATGTTTGGTTTATCCGTTTCCTGTCTGAATAATAAGAAAAAGTTAAAAAATATTCTTTTTGTTTACTTTAAAAAATGGAAAATGGGATTCTCATTTTTTCGCACACAGAATAAATTAATTTAGTATTTACTACAGAAATACGCAATAACAGCCATCTAATTTAATGCGTGCGTGCGTGCGTGTGTGTGTGAGCTATGTAGAGCACCGATGCTAAACCCGCTAATTGCGTCTGGCATAATTTCTTGTTAATTATATTTAGCGCTAGGCGAAGATTATTCAAAATAAAAGTTATACAAAATAAAATTACATACAAAATAAAAGTTATTTTTTTAATATTTAAATATATATATATTTTTTTTAATTATATATAATATATAAAAAAATTACCCCCTACGTATAATACAATCACTATCTCATTTTTAACAAAAGTATAGCGTTTTAGCAGCTTTTGCATCTGAACTCTTCAAATGAGGCCCATTTTGTTTTAAACCCACTTTGATTCTTTATTATTTTAATCATTGTGTTTTTGATAATATTTTACAGTTTTTGTTTGAAGTATGGTCATCGTCTCATGAGTCCGGCATACATCACATTGGTCTCCACTGAAGCTCTCTGTACACAACCATAAAAACACAACATTAAATATCTATAAAATTATTACAAATTTATAATCAAAGTAGTAATGTTTTGTATACATGAAAGGATTAAAGACAGTGTGATAAATAATCTGACATTACCAACATGTTATATGTTATGCTATGCTATGTCACGCACGTTTTTCGGATAAGAAATGTATCGAACTCAATTGAGCGCACATTTTTATGCACATTTTTAGAAATTATGCGCATCTTGGCATTTCCATTCAACGTTTTTTATGTGATATTCCAAAATGTGGATGGAAACATAGCTAATGTGGTATTGGAAAAGTTCCAGTGAAGACTTCAAAGACCTGCAGAGTGAACTTAGCTGAGAACTCATCTACCACCTCTGCATGACATTTATCACAAACGCCACAAAAGCAGAGCTGTTAAAATCATCAAGGACTCAAAACACCCCGTTAACTGTCTTTTTACACTTTTGCCATCAGGTACCTTGATGACAAAGACTGAGAGACTTAGGAGGAGCTTCTTCCCCCAGACTATCAAGTTCTTAAACTTAGGGTCAGATTATGAACCATACTCTTATTTTGTTGCTAAATAAATATCTGTAATTATTAAAGATTATTGCACATGAATTTCTAGGAGTTTCCCTTTCAGACGCAAAATTAATGGAAGGAAATTATTTAAATCACTCAAGCAACGCAATTTACTTATGTTTGTGTGTTTTATATTTGTATTATACCATTATTTAATGCCGAAGTCTTAAATCATTTTGCGCTTGAAATATCTGCAATTGTTGATAGTAGGAGGCATCACACAGATCAGAGAGCTTGTGGTACAAGGCATGGGATTTTTTAACATTTTACAGTTTATTTGGCATGCCAGAGGAACATATTTTTCAAAAATAGCTGTAGGCCTAATGTACATGGTGCTGAGCTCAAGCGCATCAGGTGTTAGTAGATCCCCCGCACCTCATCAGCTCTGCTTATTTGTGACCCTGAACTAATTTGCGCTGCTCTTAGTAGATCAATCAGCTGTGCGCCTGTGTTATTTATTTTGTGCCTTTTTACATAACCCGCAGATATTACCACTCCCATCAGCACTTTTTTGGAATTTTACATTATAATTAGTAAATTAGTAAGTCTGGCACTCAATCTCTTAACACAAACATGTCTCACATATAAATCATTTAGATATTCAATATACCAACATTGTCACTTGAATACTGCACTTTGTTTACACATTATGTCCATGAAGCGGTTATACTACTGGTTATACAACTCTGACTTTATATTTGATAAATAAAAACACTTGAATCCTTCAGCTTCACTTGCTAAGTGCTAGCTGTGTGTGTTTATGAGTGACAGATTTTAGATCTCACCGGTTTACATCTTTGTTTCTGATGGAAAGTTGTTTCTGCGTACGTGATTTCCTGTTCATCGATCTGAACTGTTACAACAACACAGACAGACAAAAGCATCGAAAAAAAGTCTTATCTTTGTTTCTTCACAAATTGTATTGTTTAGTATTTACCCTGTTGCTGTGTGTTTGTGTGTTTCCTGTAGATCCGAAAGATCAGAACTGAAGCTACAATAATCAGACATCCAACAGCAACACAACAGATCACAACTTGTAATAAACCTGTAATAAATAATAAAATATATTATTGTAACTGAGTCTGATCTTAGATCAGTAAATAAGCACTAATAATCACAGCTGTTGTACCTGAACACATCTGACAGAGTTGAGTGATGTTGAGATGTTGAGTTTGGTTTGTGATGGGATTGTTGAGTACACATCTGTATGTGTTTGTATCCTGATATTCAACCTCCAGAGGTAGAGAGAGTCTGATGTTGAGATCAGACACATTGATGATGGACAATAAACTGTTTCCTTTATACCAAGAAAGATTCACATCTCTCACATTCAACACTGAACACAATAATAAACAGTTTGATGATGATAATGAAGAACATTGAGAAGAGACTCTGCTGATAACAGGAACAGGCAGACGAACTGCTAATAAATAAAAAAGAAATTAGTTTATACTGCTAAGATAAATTTGACAGTTTATATGTCAACAGCAAATCTTTACTCACCATAGACAATAACATTGAATCTGTATGAGTAAGAGTCTTTTTTGCCGCTGATGATCATGTGATAATCTCCAGTGTGCTGAGTTGTGATGTTTGTGATGGTGAGATCTCCAGTCTGATTATTCACCTGCAGTCTGTTTCTAAATCTCCCATCAAGAACATCATCATATATTGAGATCATGTTGGCCTCTTTATTGATTTTACTTATACGAGTCTCTTGAGGTCCAAACTTCCACATTATCACATGTTTACTCTGTATTTCAGTAATATTCGTGTGTAGAGTAAGAGAATCTCCCTCCATCACTGACACTGACTTCACTTCATCACCAAACACACCTGAACACACACACACGTTAAAGATCTTTGATCAAAAATTTTATTTTGTGCTTTTTGCAAATCCGATGTAACATCATGAAAAATTATGTGTTTGTTTAATGCATTTATTTATTTTACTTATATACGTTACTTTACGTTAGGAAAGCTGACTGACAGTCCCTCTCTGTTTTAGTTACAGTTTTTGTGTTTGCCATTATTTAGATAAATATAATTTTTGATGAGAGATCGATTTAATAAATTCTTTCATTGATGTAAGATCATAAACATAAAATCTGATTGTATTAAAAGTATAAAAGCAAGGGCAGATCTGCTGAGTAACAGATTATCGTTTTTCTAGATAAACTGCACCTAAATATGATATAAAATATGTTTGTAACTCACCCATCAGACAGCAGAAACACAAAGAGAGATAAACAAACATGAGAAACATTTTCTTCATCAGATGTTGTGTTGTCGTCTGCAGTGAATGAGATGAAGACGTCTCTGTGAGCTCTCACTTACTCTTCATGTGCTTTATACTTCCAGTTTAACACCTCTGTGTTTTTTTTTCTCTCTGTTGTTTCCACTGAACTTGTCAAGTTATTGGTCATTGCACCGAATCGGTGCCATTTCTGTCCCCAGCTCATTATATGTAAAATGCATTTTATTATTAAGCAAAGTGTCCTGCATGTTAATCGAACACCAAATTTAAACTAAATATTTTAAAACATTAATAAAAACTACACAGAACACTGAAAAATAGCATTTTTTTAATCTGTCCCTGCTCTTTATCTCTATACTTTACATTTAAATATAAAGCAAACTGTTCTTTAGATATCTTTCATTTTTTGCATTTTTGCATATTTAAATATTTTTTACCATCTAAAAGTTATAATATTTTATAAATGCACATTTTATTTATGTCCCCAGGATTTCGCTCAGTTCTCTTACTCAACACGTTCCCCCCTGTAAAAATTTAGGAATATCCCACAAGTCACATTTTCAAGAGTAAGTGACTTCATCTGGGTCTTCTGAATGTCATGTGAAGATCAAAAGTTACTTTTCTCATGTTCTTTTCTGTATATTTTATAAAATTGATGCTACGACTGTGGGACCTCACTGCTTTTGAATGTCAAAAAGAAATCTATCCACAAAAGAACCACAAAAGCGAACAGACTCAGATCACCTTGCAGAATCTGAAAAATGCTGAAAAATGATTTATCCAGGAAGTCCCATTTGATATCAATAATCCAAAATGGCCAAGGTAGCAGCCATACAAACTCAAATAAAATACAATAAATTAAAATACAACTTACACAAATATGTGTATCTATTTTTTTATGAAACAAAGTTGTTCTACAATCATTCGAAATTGTATTTTTGAGGCAGGATTGATAATATTTATAGTAAAATGCTAGTGTTATATTTAGGATGACCAGTAGAGAGCGTTATTCTGTTGAATATGTTGCCTTTCCTTAAAGTCATATTTTAGTCATCTGAATTGTTTTAGTTTTATAGTTTTACTCAACTAAATGCCATGAGATTTTTGTAGACTAAATTTACGTTAGATTAAGCTGACTAAAATTGAATGGGTTTAAATGTTATTTAGTTGGGTAATTGGATGTGCCATATGCTACTGCCAATTTTTTTTACTGTAAATTTTCAATATTCTCATTTATATAACTTGAAGTTGCAGACAAATAGTCACAAATGTGTAAACTTGTATTATGACTTTCGAATATAATGCTCAGTTTACTGAAATAAATCAGGCTTGATGACGTATGTCGCCTGCAAATGCATCTCCGCAGGCTGCAGGCTTTTTATTGAGAAATAGACAATATTAAAATAAGATTACGTCTAAATATAAACTAAAATCCTCACTTAATACATTTCACTAAAACCTTATTCACACAGCACCTTGGTCCCAGAAAATATCTGTAAAATTAGTAAACAGGCTTCCGTTTGAACACAAACACGTCCCATAATGTTCTGGGATCACTCCTGGTAAGAGGACTAAAGCCCTTTTTCACACAAACATTACGGAAAATACAGAGAAAATGCATCTAGGATTTGGTTCATTCACACTGCCAGTGATTTTCCCAGAATCGGTTCGTTCACACTATTCAACACTATACAACATATAAATAATTTCCTTTCAAGCCTTGCAATTGGTCTAAAATCATTAAAGCAAGATATCATATATGCTATTCTTCAATGTTTATTAAGAATTAGTAATGCAGTGATGTGGCTGATAAACTATCTAAGTAAGCTCCAAATCTTGCAGATATTAATATACAAGTGGATATATAAGTAAAAAAGAGGTCCAGTCCAAAGTAAAAGATTGAAGTGGCCAGAAACATTGAATAGGCTACTGATAGCATCTTCATAGTATTCAACAATTTGTACAAAAAAAAAATGGAAGAAGTGCATTTAAGAACAGAAAAGAAGGTATTATCATATCATCGGGTAAAGTGAGACACCCCCTGTATCTAGGCAACGGAACACATTTGTGGTCCTATGACTATTATGTTTTTAAGCCCCTCAAATTTCCCCTTGGCCATAAAGGACAGGACCTCATGCTGCTGTGGTTAGCATGTTTTTTTCACAAAAATATATTTTTTGCTTGTAAAAGTAAATTTTCTTGCTGTCAACTTAATCAACTGTTGTGCCAAAGCAAATTGATTCAGGTAGAAAAACTTATATCACACATGTTTATGAACTACCAACATATAAAACCTTGTGTTGATGCTAGCTGAAGATAAGCCTGAATTTCCAAGAGAGAGAGTTTTTTTCCAAAATGTGGCGGTGGGGTAAAGTGAGACAAATGCTGTGGGGTAAAGTGAGACATGAGGCACAAGCTCAGTTTAGTCTAAAACATACTTTAATGTAATATTACATTACATATGTTTTATTTTTAATGTTATAAACATTGCAGAAAAAACATTATGCCTAGTCAATACACCAGGAAGAAAGCCTGGCGAAAAACACCCCTTGAGGAGATGGAGAGTGCAGCTGCTTAGGTCAAGGAAGGAAAGAAGTCTCTAATGCTACGTACACACCAAACGCGAGGCATCGTGGTACTGTGGGTTCACACCAGACACAAGTTCAACAATTTGCGCAAGTACATTACATACAAAGTCAGTGCAGGGACGCGATCAGACGCGTCCTCGCGTGTGGCGATGCGAATTACGTGATATGGGTGGCGTGTTTGCCACGAAGGCACGCGCTATTCACCGCAAACACGTCTTCGCCCAATTTGAAGATATTCAACTCGAGCGAAAAATTCGCATTACACAATGTTAAATCCTGCGAGTAATCTAGATCAAGTAACACGATGCCCCGCATTTGGTGTGTACGTAGCACTACTCACTCCAGATCACTCACGGGACCCAACACTGTGTCATGCAAATTCCTCGCTCAAGATAAACACCTTCAACCTGGGCGAAGACACGCCTGAGGCGAACAGCGCGTGTCCTCGCGGCAAACGCTCCGCCCACACGGCGTCGTTCGCGTCGCCCCACGCGGGGATGCGTCTGGTCGTGTCTTTGCATTGGCTTTGAATGTGGTTTGCTTGCGCAAATGGTTGAACTCACGTCTGGTGTGAACCCACAGTAAGAGGAGCTGCAAGGGATAGAAATATTGATAGATGGTTCAGATTGTCTTTTGCGCTGACCCGCAGACACTAGCTGGCTCTAAGGGTCCTTTGTTCTGACCCCCAGACTGCGTTCTAATCTAACTGGTTCTATATGTCATTTGAATGTTAATTTAAAAAAATTGAATTGTCGGAGCCAATGGTCTACAGTGGGCAGCGCTCCGACATGTGGTGCTTTCACACTTTCTGGGACCCGAGTTCGATTCCCGGCTCGTGGTCATTTGCCGATCCAATACCCTTCTCTCCTCCCTGTCCTTTCCTGTCCTCTCCAAAACTCACTGTTAAATAAAGGCAAAAACTGGCCAAAAAATATAACTTTTGAATTATATTATGTTGTATTTGATTTTGGGTTAGAGTTACTGTACTTTCAAGTGTTTAGAAAAATAATGTTTTTAATTGACCAATCCCCTTGATTCTTTTACTAATCCAACATTAGTTCTGGAATGTGTGGTTGTCAAGCTAGCCGTCGGGATTTTATCTGTTACAATATGTGCTGTTATGGTAGTTTCAGAGTGGAAAAAGTAAGTGGATCAGTTTACCCCGAGCTGGTTCACTTTACCCCCTTGATTTTTCTGGTCTGTCTCAGTTTACCCCTAAGCTGGGGTAAAGTGAGACACAAGACCACTTTTTTTAAAACAATCATATTTTCACTGCTCTTCGTCCTGAATACATTCTGGTAATTTCCATAGCTAGGAAACATCCTGAATTAATGGGAAATGTGTAAATTTGACTGATATATCATTTTAGCTCGCTTAGAGGGGAGCAAATGTAAAAAATGTCTCACTTTACCCCACTCTCCCCTACACGTCTTTGAATTGGACATATTGGACAAAATAATTTCCTTTATTAAATAGGAAAGCATGCAACATGAAAATGTAAGCATTGTGATCTAACAGACCATCAAATAGATAATATTTTATTAACATGTACACAGTATGGAGAAGTGTCTCTCTCTCTCTCTCTACTGAGTAACCCCAGTGTGTTGGTCACTTTCGCTCGTTTCGCCGGAAATCGCCAGGTTTCCATTGAAATGAATGAGATCGCGTCGATCTGCTACTGCTTGTCATTGGCTGTATCGTCCAGGCCACACTCTGGGATACTTATCTCTACTTGCATATATTTGCTCCAGTTCAGCAGGTGGCGGTAGTGCACCATACTTTGGTTTGCCAACTAAAACATCAGAAGAAGCCCTATGGCACAGGTGACACCATAGATATGTGCTGCGTCCGAAAACTCAAGGCAGTGACTCGTTGCCTCGCTGCCTCATGAGGAAATGACTTCGGAGGCATGAAGGTAGCTCAGAGAAAGACTTTCGGACACACTTCTAGGCAGCGTGTTTGAAATTTAAACAGAGAGCGCCTTTGTGATAACTAATCACATATTTGAAAACTACAATACTAATTTCTCGCTAGAAATGCAATTGAAAGGTGTAAAAAGTGAAAATATACCTTTATTTACACTAAATTGGTGGTCCAGTCGCGTCCTTGGCCGCCATTTTATTTTTTCGGACTCGACCAATCACATTCTTAATGTACGTCCGCGCATAGGTATCTCAGGAGACAGGAAGTAAACCAAACATTGAATTCGGACATGCCTTGATGCCTTGGAAAGCTGCCTCAGAAGGCAGCAATTTAGAGTTTTCGGACGCAGCCACACACACAAAGATGTCGCCTTTGCTACGGCAGTTCATTGGACCGAATGCGTCAAAAAGAGCCGCCATATTGAAAAAGGGGAAAACCGCATCACATCATTGTAGGCAATGGTGTAAAAGAAATAAAAAAACTTTAAATTGTCATGAATTCGATTTTCTGTGTTTTCTTTTGTTTCGTTTTAACAGTCAGACATGTATTTAGCATTGAGTCCAGAAAAAAATAAAAGTTTTGATATTATGAAAATCTACTTTATCTAACTATAATGCATAGTGCTAGTATGCCTAACATAGGGTGACCAGATGAGATTGGCTGAAATTCTGGACGGGGGGGATGTCAGACGTTACGGGGGGGGGGGGGGGGGGTCATCCAATAATAGTTTTATTTATTAATTTTATTTAATAATAAAAGACAATGAATTTCAAACTGAATCAATCGTATTAATATAAGTACATATGCTTATAAATAAATTGATATAATACGTATAGTATTTTATACTTTATACAATAATAGTTTTCTTTATTTTACTTAATAATAAAAATAAGGAATTTCAAACTGAAGTTACTGAACTAATCATATTTTTATTACTATAAGTACATATGCGTATCAATTTATATAATATGCATAGAAGTATTTTTTAAACAAAGTGCTTTGCGTGCCCTCGACCAATCTGACTCCTTCACGCGACTGACTGTCACTGCCTGCACTTTCAACTGTCCTCGCGGCTGCTGCAACTTTCGCTCTCTTAGTCAACTATATAAAACAAAAAGGTCCTATTGTCTTTGTGTATATAGATGAATTAGATAAATTAATAGAAACAATACAACGTCAGCATATTTCGCGGAGGTTTTAACTGCTGCCAGCACAATGAGAGTCTACAGTATAAAAGCAAGATGCTGCAGCCAATGAGCAGCCGGCGGCGGCTGGCTGCAGCCAATGAGCAGCCGGCTGGGGCTGGCTGCAGGATGACTTAACCTCCTCGCTCATGTTTTATCAGACAACTACACTACTCAAGATTTTGCTTTAGTATAATTTTCGGGGAAATTAAAGCGGGATTCGGGATTAAGATTTTGCTTCAGTATGATTTTCGGGACAATTAGAGCAGGATTCGGGATTCGGGACAGCAGCTTAGATTTCGGGACTGTCCCGAATTTTTCACCCTAGCCTAACATCCACACGCAGCACAAAAGTCTGGCATCGCCAGACAGGCGGAGATAGCAGCTTTAACCTAGCTATGACAAGAGCCCTGTTCCAACCCAGTTAGTTAACTTTAATTGTATTAATTTTTTCTCACCTCCGTAGTAGAGTAACATAATTGATTTCCCAAGGAGTTCACACCTCAGTCCAGAAGATGGCGGTAATGCACACTGTTTGCAAACTGCCAGTAAAAACTACCTAAGAAGAAGAAGCCCTGTTCCAAGATGGCGGAGGTTTTGACGCATGCTTAGAACCCCAAGGGCGACATATCTATGTGGTGACTTGAGGCATGACCATTTTATTATCCATAACATGTGGTGCTCGCTGCAAAGCCAAGCATCGCTTCAAATCTTCCATCACTAGCGGTCGGAAGTATTGACAACAATACATTGATGTTGCGATATCGACAAGCACATCAGAAAATGCAGGTCGGGACGAAGTGAAGTCACTGCAGCGCTTTGTGTGAGAGGGTGCAAGTCTGAAGTGCAAGTAGCTACTGCAGCTAACGTTAATTCGGTAACACTTTACAATAAGTTTCATTAGTTAACATTAGTTAATGTATTAACTAACTTGAACAAACCATGAGCAATGCATTTGTTACAGTATTTATTCATCTTTGTTAGTGTAAGTAAGTTAATAAAAATGTAAGCTTTAATTGTTTGTTCATGTTAGTTCAGGGTGCATTAACTAACAAGATTTTAATAAAGTATTAGTAATTGTTGAAATTAACATTAACAAAGATTAATAAATGCTGTATAAGTGCAGTTCATGATTAGTTCATGTTAAGTAATGTAGCTAACTAATGTTAACTAATGAACCTTATTGTAAAGTGTTACCGTTAATTCTTTGTCATTTCTGATGACATTTCGACAGTTTTGAAGACAAAGGTATCGTAAATGTGTAATGGAAACCAGCCTGACACTGAAATACTTTGATAACTACATGAAGAAGATCGTTTCACTCTCCATCTTCTCGCTATTTATTAACGGTATGTTCATTTGTAAACATTGCTGCAACAGGTCAATGTTTTTTCCTTCACAATTTAATTTTCTATAATTTTCTTAACTTTAACTAAATTGTCTTAAAAAATGAAAATTTTAAACAAATGAAAACTAGGCGATTTTCTTTTGTGTATTTTTCGTTTTTCTGTTTGGGATTTGTGGGTGAGAAGGTATCTGCGGTGTCTTCCAATTAAAGTAGGTGTCTCTCCACCTCTTTATCTGATTGGCTCAAATTGAGTGCCTTATAGGGGAGAGTGGGGTAAGATGAGGCAATTTTTACATATGTTGCCTTATCTGCATGAAAAAATTAGACAGAAGTCAAACAAAAACATCAAACTTTATTTAAGGACGTCTCCTGTCAAATGAAATGATAAGAATGCCGTTATAACAAAGGACTTTGAAAAGTTGGCGTCTCAAAAAAAAGTGCTCTTGTGGCTCAACTTGCCCCAGCTGAGGGGTAAGTTGATCAATGTGAAGGGGTAAACTGACCCACTGACTTTTTTTGTTTAAACCTGAACATAGTTAAAAAATTCACACCATTTTTAACTTTAATTTTAAGGGTGCCAAAGAATGCATTGAAATAATGTGTTAAATTGTTCTTTGATATTTACATAGAAGGTATGTAACTTTATTAAGTGCAAACATTATTCAGAAACGTTTTTAAATGTCCATTTACAACCCTAGGATTTGTCATTTTAATGAAATTGTCTATTTTTGCCCTATTTGGAAGGGTAATAATAATAATAATGTTAATTGCTCTATTTAAATTTTTTTAACTAAACATCGTGGTGGGGTACATTGAACCGCTGGTTCAGTTTACCCCACAGCATTTGGTTCACTTTGCCCCACGGCCACCATTTTGGGAAAAACTGCCTATGTTGTATTTCTAAGCTGCATTCGTCATCAAGACTGTCTTATTTCAGAATATTAACAATTATAAAGTTGACTATTATACTTAGTTAATCGTAAATTGTTGCAGTATGCTTATGACTTGCGAATGTAATGCTCAGTTTACCTTAATAAACCAGGCTTCATGACGTATGCAGCCTACATATTTGACCTCCGGAGGCTGCAGCCTTCCAATTGAGAAACGACCAGAAGTATTTCCTTGCCTTTTTCGAAACAAATATTGTTGCATTGTCTCTCTCTCCCTCGCCACCAGGATTTTCCGCAATGGCGCTTGTTTTACCTCTCTTTTGTGTGAAAATTGTCGCTCCAAATCCAAGTACACCGATGTGTTTAGATCTTCGTCTGCCGCTTTGTTATACGTCACGTGAGTGACAGCAGAACGCAGCAAATGAGGAAGAGAGAAGAGAGAAACGCTCGGATCTGATTGGTGAATGAATAGGGTTTGGTTTTACACTGTGTGAGTTTGAGCATGTTTGACTGCTATAGCATCCTGGATTGTAATGTAAATACAATAGACACAGTAAAAGAAAGATAAATACGTGAACGCAGCATCTGAGTAAACAGTGAACTATATGCAAGATAATCGCCGTCATTTATAAAGAAGATCGCATTTATGTATAAATCAAGATCGTGAGTTTATATAAAAAATTGACTGAAAGGGGAATCGAACCCGGGTCCCCGTGTCAGAGGTACATGACACTAACACGGTGCCACAGAGTCACATAATAGCAGTTGCTCTCTACATTCCTTCAGTAGCCTCCAGCAAAATTCACGCAAATAAAAAATTGTGTGGAGGAAGTGACGTATGCCGTAAAGCAGTCGAATTTTGTAGTTTTTTTGGTGCTCTGGTTACTACCAGAAACCCTAAGTTTTAAAGTACGAGTAAAAGCGATACAGACCCCTTCAGGCTATGGTAGACATGTCATTCAACCTATTTAAAGTCGATGTACTATCACAAGGGTCTTGACAATTTATTATGAAGGTTGAAATATTACATGGTGTCGCTTTAAAGAAACGGCGTACCTGTTTTGTAGTTTAACTTTTGACAAGATAATCACTCTGTTTGAAATACATTTTAAAACTTATACCCGTCGAAAAACATCCGTTTTTAATGTTTAGTTTGATGAACTCCTAAATATGAGATGCAGAACACATAGCCCCGTTCGGCTAAATTGCATGCGCAAGCATGGCCAGCATGCAATAGCGCAACATCGATACAACAAAAAGCAATCCAAAATTTACAGACTTAAATTAGATCAGAATTTACGTTTATAATAAATATTTTTTATAAAATAAGGTCAGAAGTAACAAAGTGCAGAAAAAATGTGCATAATGCCTCAAGTGCACGGAAACAAAACACAAGCCAAAAAGATAAATCAGATAACCCAGAGTGATTTATAAATAAAATAAAATAAAATAAAATAAAATAAAATAAAATAAAATAAAATAATAAAGAAATTATTAAAAGAACGAAAGTATTGCCAAAATTGCCAGCTTTGTCTTTTAAATGTAGAAACAAAGAGGCAATGGTTTATTAACCTAGAAACCTCTTATGGACGTAGCCCTGTCAAAGCGGCTGTTGGATGTATTAACGAATTTTAAAAATATTTATTGAAAGCTGCTACTCCACATATTATTTGCAGCATTATAATAATATGCTGTATTTTAATATATTGGGAGAAAGCTGTTATGTGAAGTCAGATAATGTGTGCACCCATATACGGCCAAAATTGAATGATCCTCATTTCATAACACATCTGCGACGATTTGATTGTGAGATTGGTAGTCGAATCAGGCTTCTCCTATCGATGCATCAAATCTTCGACTATTCAGGGTCACCCCTTATTTACATATTTTGAAGCGCAACAAATACTCTTATTATGGCATGGTATAAAATGGTTTGTGAATTATTCTAGATTACGTCATAGTTTTTGAATAGATTGCGCCAAAAATGTTTTTCTTTTTTGTAATTTTGGCACAATAAATAGTTTGTATCGCTTTACATATTTTATTTGTCTGACTGAATTAGATTATTGATATGTAGTTGCCTGCCCTTCAACTGCCCCTAGCAACTTCAAATTATTTATTTTGTTTCTTTTAGGCGTACTTGAAGAAAATGTTTCCATACGTCTGTACTCACGGGCACTCAGAAAAGGTGACATGCTGTATTCTTTTTTATTTATTTATTTTATTTTTTGTAGGCTACATAAATCATTGATCAAGAGAAAACGCAAAAGAAAAAATAATGATGTTTGGCTTTTCATGGCTTCCATACTTTTTGATTGGATGGTTAAAACCGCCTAATCCCAGTCTGAAAACACCCCAAATTGGGAAACATCCCCTTTTTTGTTCTGCAGAGACCTGTACTTACTTTGGGTCGTACATTAGCAGGGGGGTATGATGCACACTATTCTGGTGAAATTTTACTGTAATAATATAGTAATAAGCGCACATATGAATTGTCCAAGTCTTAATGTGTAGACTACAGGAGACTTTACTAGTAAAGATATAAATGATCTAAATTAACAGTGTTATAGATGTGAGTTTAATCTTTGACTCTCTTGTTTGTATTTGCAGGTGTTGTGACAGGTGAATCAGTGTTAGTGTATGAGGGAGATTCTGTTACTTTACACACCAATACTAACACACAGAGAGATCATCTGATCGAGTGGAGGTTTGGAGACCATTGGGATCTTATAGCTAGAATCAACGGGGACGCCAATTTACTCAAAATATATGATGATGTTCTTGATGAGAGATTCAGTAGCAGACTGAAGATGAACAATCAGACTGGAGATCTCACCATCACAAACATCACAACTCAACACAATGGAGTTTATAAACTAGAGATCACCAACAGGGCGACTACAACAAAGACATTCATCTTTAGTGAGTATAAGAAGCTTTATTTGAATAATTATGATATATACATCATTATCCAGCAACGTAAAAAATTTACAAAATTAAGTAATATTTGTACATTTTAAATTAAAGGGACATTCCACTTTTTTTGAAAATATACAAATTTTCCAGCTCCTCTAGAGTTAAACATTTGATTTTTACAGTTTTGAAATGCATTCAGCCGATCTCCGCGTCTGGCAGGAGCAGTTTTAGCTTAGCTTAGCACTATCCATTGAATCTGATTAGACCATTAGCATTGCGCTAAAAATAACCAAAGAGTTTCGATATTTTTCCTATTTAAAACTTGACTCTTCTGTAGTTACATCGTGTACTAAGATCGACAGAAAATTAAAAGTTGTAATTTTCTAGACAGATATGGCTATGAACTATAATCTCATTCTGGCTTGACTTTGCGACTGCAGCAGACGTAGGGATATTACGCACTGCCCGAAAATAGTCCCCTTAGTAACTTTCAGTGGCAGGGGACCAGAGTTGGGTAAGTTACTCAAAAAAAGTAATTAATTACTAGTTACTAATTACATCTTCAATCATGTAATTAGATTACTTTACAAATTACTTTCTCCAAAAAGTATTTAATTACTTATTACTAATTACTTTCTAAATCCTATTTAGTACATGATACAAGGATAGGCTTGAAATGGCTCGAATAAATAATAAATAAAAATACATCAATTATTCTGGTCCCACTTTAGGGTCCAATTCTCTCTATTAACTAACTATTAACTACTTTTTCCTCAATATACTCCAACAACTAATACTAAAGAAGTTATACATTTTAAGTATTGGTAGAAATGGGAAGGGTTAAGGATGTAGAATAAGGTTTTGCAGAATCAGGCATTAATATATGCTATTAAGTATTAATAAACACCCAGCATCTCATTAATATTAATGCTAATAATCAACCAGTTAATAGTGAGAATTGTAAACTTAAACCATGTTAAATCCACTTTTGTATTATAGTATATATAATTGTTTAGAGTCCATACACAGTATTTAGTTACATCAGAAGTAACTGTAATTAGATTACAAGAAAAATAAGAGTAATCCCTTACTTTACTTTTTCAGGAAAAGTAATTTAATTACAGTAACTAATTACTTAGTAACTAGTTACACACAACACTGCAGGGGACTATTTTCGGGCAGTGCCTAATATCACTTCATTTAGTGCTGACTGCTTCATTTTAATATTATATTTGATGTCTCTGTTAATTTGTCTTTTCTGAGTTTAACTCTTTCTGTTTGTTCTTCAGATGTGTCTGGTGATACAGATAAAGTGAAGACAGAGATGATGGGAGATTCTGTCATTCTACACAATAATGTTATCAAGAAATCAGGAGATGAGAAGATGATGTGGAGGATTCGACACAACAACTCTCTTGTAGCTGAAATAGAAGTCTCACATGCGGATGTTCATGAGAGATTCAGAGACAGACTGTATGTAAATCTTCAGACTGGAAATCTCATCATCACACACATCAGACCTGAAGACTTTGGGTCGTATGAAGTAGATATCACTGTCGGCAGTCACATATATACTATACACAGATCATTCAGTGTCAAAGTCAAAGGTGAGTAGATTGCTTCAATATAAAAAATCCTTTTATTAAAGTTTCATCTTAATTTAGATAAAACATCACAATAACACAATTTGAAGTGTAAGAAACAATATGTCAAGTAAATTTGGTTTAATTGAAATGACAGATATATTTAATTTCAACAAAGAATATATATAAATGTGTGGTAGCGAAATATATAAATTAATTACAAAAAACAAACATTGATTACCTGCATGTTCAGTTTTGTTTTTGCTTCATTCATTATAATATTAAAATAGATATACAGAAGAACAAAAATTAAAAATATTGAAGAAAAAATCTATAAAATATTTATAGACCATCTCTATTTCTCTCTCGAACAAGATCAGTCTCCTGGTTCAACCTCAAGATTAGTTACAGCAATAATCTGTGTTGTTCTGCTGCTGCTTGCTGTCGCTCTTGCGGTCGCTGTCATTTTTTACAAACGTCGTTCTAGGACTACTGTGTAAGAAACATCTTAAGCTAATACAAGATTAATATAATGACCTTTATTCTGCTACAGTACAGATTGAATTTAAAGATGTATAAATGTTTGTTCATGTGTTGTGTATTTTGTTTGTTTGGGTTTGTATTCATAATTTAACGTATCATTATGCTGATTTAGACTGAAGAACAGCACTGTTAATACATTTACATTAAAGCCGTCATTTGAAATTACTTTACAGTAATATCATATATTTTACTGCATAATTGTTTTGTAGTTAATGTATTAACACATACAGATGTTTTTTGTAATTTTAAGTTTGAATTAAAGTAATAGTGTAGGAGAGAGCGGGGCACAAACTAACGTGGGGTTAATTGTAACGCAGCTACTTTACATATTTATACATTTTACGCTTGGGTTAATATTTATATTTCAGAATTGAGACCACAGTCAATGAGACAGTCCTGATGAACGAGCAACATGGTGGTGGTAGTGGTGGTGGTGGTGGTGGTGCTGCTGCTGCTGATGATGTTGATGATGCTGCTGCTGCTGATGATGGTGCTGCTGCTGCTGATGGTGCTACTGAAGATGATGATGGTGATGATTTTTATTTATAGTATAACACTTAAACATTTCTTTATATTTGTCCCAATTAAAATGAGTGTTTTAATCACTTTTTTATAGCAACTAGATGAAATTATTGCTAGGGACAATTTAGTGTTCCCTGAATATTTGTAGGGACATGTCCATATTTACACCCCAAATTGAAATACAGCACAGATGTATGTCTATACTCTCACACACACACTAACATCCTTCAGTAACGCCAATACTGAACAAGTGATATTTTATTAAAGTCATTTAGCCATTAGATGAATTCTCAATGTTAGAAGATTCATAAAATTTATCATCTAGATGTTATAGTTGTGTTTATTAGGCGACTTGTGTATAAAGTAACTCTTTGAAAAGTACTCAAGAGTATGCGACACCTTCAATACTGAAGGTCTGGTGTTTTTCGCTGCTTTTTCTGGACAAAGCCCACCCACGAGCTGTTTGACCGACATGTCACACAACCAATCACAGTTTGTTTTGTCTAGCGTCACGTTTCGGACTCCCCACAATAACGAGCCGGCTGGCAACAAGTCAGTTATTGAAATAACCAGCCGCAACCGAATAGCATCTAAATAAACAACATTACTCACCATAGAACAACGTTGTGCACTTCATCAACAGCCACACCAATGAAACGCTCCCGTTAAACATCTGTTTGAAGCATATCTCTCCACTTTAACACATAGAAGCAATTCAGGAGAACCGAACTTTTTGACTCCACTAACTGCCTCAAGCAAAACTCTTGGACGTCTTTTAGAGAGTCTATGCTGCGAACTTTGCATATTTTTGAGAATCCAATGTTTAGCTGATCATGATAACTGCTCATTATTATCCACGTGAACACGACTGATTCAATGGAACGTCAGAGCTTTGTTTTCCAGGGACCGAAACTAATCGCGACACTCGTGTCTCCTGGAAATCCGGTTTATTTCAACCAATCGAAGACGACTTTGACATTCTCACAGGGTTTCCAGAAAAGTGTACGTGGGCGTGTGGTCTGAGGCTGAGACTATGGGCTATATGACTATGAGATGATATTTGAGCTCTTGACTTCTTTTGTTGTTGTAGTTCAGTTTTTATACATAACACAATAACAGCTTTTAGTTTATGAAACATTTTCACACCATTTACTGCTTGATTATATCATTAATATAACAGGAGACATTTTAAACAAACATTATAGCATTATTATCCAACAAGTTGCTTTATTGACTGAGATCATCCTTTATTTATAGATGTTTATCACTGCTGCTTCCTCTTTAAAAAACTCTCATCTCTGTTTCTTACAGCTTCCAGAGAAGAAGATCCAGAGGAGAAGAGAGGAAAAGATTCAGAGAAGAGAGGAAAAGATTCAGTGGAGATAGAGATGTCCAGGTTGGCTGAAAGCAGTTTGTAGGAAAACTACAGAATCGTCAGTTTCAATTTTCATAAATTCATCAATTTCGGTGAATTACCGTACATTTACCAGAATGAGGATGCAAGCTCAGTGTTGTATCTGTAAACAGTATTAGGTTATGTAACAGTCCGTGGGTAAAAGCATCATCTGGGGCCCATTTCAGAAAGGAGGTTAAGTGAAGTTTCCCTGAATGAGGGAAGCTCTGGATTTTTCATTTCAAAATGGGAGGTATGTTAAACCCAAGACAGATGGGTATCCCCCTTTTGCCACCAAAACAGCGCTGACCTGTCGATGTATGGACTCCACTGGACCTTTCAATCAGAACCAGCGTTCACTTTTTCAGCAATTTCAGATACAGTTACTTGTCTGTTGGATCAGACCACACGTACCTCAATGAGCCTTGGCCGCCTGGTTCACGGCTTTTCCTTTTGTCCATGGGATTGCATCTGCATGAAAGGTTCAAAAACTTATCATAAGTTCGCAGACATCCTCCGAAGCTTAGTATCATGAATGAACTAACTCTGCTTCGGAGCAGGTTATCCTCAGAGAGTCAGTTGCTGTGGTTACTTCCGAAAGTTACCTCCGTTTTTGGAACGGAAAGTGGAGATTATCCGATTGCTTATCTGAAACTTAGCTGAGTAAGTCATATAACTTGCTTACTGGAATACATTCCAGGGGCCTCATTTATCAAGCGTGCGTACGCACAGAAGTGTGCGTAAAGTGTGCGTAGGAACAGTTTTACGCAAAGTGTGAAATTTATCAAATTGCACTTATACGTAGAAATGTGTGTAAATATACGCACACCTCTGAGTATGTGTACGCAGAGCATCTAGTGGTAGAATAGCGATACTACACAGGACCCTGTTCCAGTGAGTAAAGAAGTGTCTATTTTTTATCCACAAGCAGGTGTTAAAAATGATTATTGTCAGTATGGTAACAGCAAATAAGTATAATTATTTATTTGTGATATGTATCTGTATGTGAAAGCTCTACATGTGATTTGTATAAATTAAGTCTCCGACAAATGCTTGACACAGTGCAATGGCTTATCTTGCGTTATTGGAAGACTTGGCAAATAATCCATTCCGCCGGTAGCGCGTTTTCAAAGATCGCGCCAATGATGCTGCTTAGAGATGCTCCGATCAGCATTTTTGGGGCCGATCACCGATTACCGATCACCAAGATCATGATCTACCGATCGCCGATCAGTGCCAATCACAGCATGGCAGTGGAATGGGAATTTTTTATCTATAATCTAGCAGAGTTTGCACCATTTGTAGAAATGAAACTAACTATAAATTAGGTATATTATTGTTTTAATAGAGAATCAAATAAATAAGCACAACAAATATTTCTTCTTGCAAAGAGAAATGTAATATGCCTTTAAAAAGGTTTATGTCTGTTAAAGTAATTAAAATAAAACACTTCACAGTCTTTACTGTATGAATTAAATATACACGCATTCGTATGAAGTACAACAAATCTTTCTATGATGAGCAGAGAGTAATTTTATTGAGAGATGAATTAGGATACTGTAGCTTTAAGATGTGGGAGAGAGATCGTTCTCTTCACGTGCACTGATGACAGGCTGCTGTCTATGCGTGCGGCGGGTGTCCGCAAACAAGTGCAGCTGTGAGGTAAATGGAAGTTCAAACCTTTAAAACTTTAAAACGAATGCCAGTAATAAACTTTCGGCATGAGGATGCAATTAATTGCGATAGATATGTGTTGTATAGGCTGTTTGATAGGCATGTGAAGATGCATCACGCTGAGGACCGGAGCGCGTCCTCATAGAAAATACGCATATTTCTGTAAAGGCAGAGAGAGAGATCCAAATCTGCACGTCACACATGAGCAACGGGTTACAAAATGCTCACACTGTGTAAAATGGTCTCTAATTGCAGCCGCATCAGGAACGCTATGATGACAAAAGTAAACAGAAAGATCGGCTCATGAGATCGGCAAATTTAGTGAGTGCCGATCGCGTCATTAATGCCATTTTCAGCCGATTACGATCGGTGCATCCCTAATGCTGGTTATATGCTGCTGTCCAAGGTGGAAAGTTGTCTGTCCTCCTCCAGTTGCACTCGTTTCACGTCGGTGTGCTGTGACGAGTTTTTTTTTTTTTCTAATAATTTAATGTCAAACCACTTTTTTATTTCTGGAAGTGTTCTCTCCTCATATTCGACGGAATTAAACTCACTGGTAACATGTTCCCATGTAGATTTGTTTTCTTTTGTTAGTCATTCCTCCCGCACTAAGTAAACCAAACAGTATGTGTTATTAGGATTTAACCTCATTCACCAGTAACTCAATTTCTGCGTCTGTAAAGTTTCTCTCTTACGCTCTCTTTGCAATTATTGCGATGAGGGAAAAAGCACAACCACGTGACTTATAACGGGAGGTGTTGTCACCATATATGGTTCATTGGAGGCGTTTCGAAATGCAAATGAACATGAACTTGCACGAGCATGGTGCTTAAGAACAAGTGGGATTTATCATCAAGGATTACTTACTGATGTGCGTACGAATCACGTGCGCACGTTTGATAAATCCCGATTTTTTTGTACTGAGGCACATTCTAAATTTCATTCGTAGCTACAAATATAGAACATTTTCTACGCAATGTTGATAAATGAGGCCCCTGGTCAGTCAAAACTAACAATAAAAGCATGCACCTATAGAGGCTCTGCTGCTGCAAGTTTTAAAGGAATGTGCCGGCGTTGTGTGCCGTTGTTATCGGGGAACCCCTATAGACAGTTTAAGCAACAACATTCTACATCTTTACAACAATGTGCAATGACTGAGGGAGAAAACACAACTGCACCCCAAGCATAAAAATTTAAAATTAAATGAATGTACCTGGCTTGTGTGTTGTATATTTAATTGAAATTCCCTTGAATGTAAAAGATTATTATTGAGTCTCTTGGACATAAATGAGGACTAATTATGAGACGTTAGAAGGCGCAAAGAGCTGCTTCATCTGCAGCCTGGTAAGATTTATTGTATATGATGACTCTGTACCTGTGGTTATAGTGAGGTGAGAAACATTTGTAAGTAATGCTTAAAAAAACTCTTTGCTAAAAAACGCTGTCCAAAGTGCTGAAACGAACGTGCGGAGAGCCGCTTGTAAATTCTTTATCTCCTGTTTGTTACAAATAAAGTATTTTTAGAGTACAAACCTTTTCTTACATACTTGTAAATTATGTTTTGATGATATTGGATAGCCATACATTTAAAGCAATTACAAGCTTGCTTTTTACTTCCATGACTAAAAGAAAACAGGATTTTAAAGGTTTTAATAAAAAAATAACAATTTCAATACAAGCAAAAAACAACACAATTATTTAACATTAATCTTAAACTGGGGATCTTTTTCCTCCACTTAGTTTTTCAGTTTACAAAGTCCGTCATCTAAATAAGGATTAGACATAGCGCCAGCGCAACTTGCTTTTAAAGGGAATGAGAGCTGTGACTCTCATTGGTTTACTGCACGTTACGCCCAAAATACTCCCATTACAATAGGACCTACCCTTTTCGACCATGCGCTCGGCGCAGAAACCATTTTTCCCGTCGTTAAATTAGCAAAAGTGGATTCGGACACGCCCATTTAGAGGTTGCGCTGTGCGCTTTAGACAATGCGCTTAGATCGTTAAAATAGGGCCCCAAGTTTCACATTAAATAACAAATACATTTGTGTGACGTATCAATATAAACATTGAAAGAAATAAACAAACCCCAAGTTTGCGTCTCATTGAAGGGATGCTTTCAACATTTACGTTAAATTATTATATAAATAAAAATATTTATCATTAAATTATTCGATTGGGTTTAAATGTTGATAGCGCCTCATTGTGGCCAAACATACGAATAAGAGCAGATAAATCATGACGTCTGTGTGATGGGTGCATTTATTTTGACTTGTGCGCCATCTAGTTTTTTCTTTCCCAAAATGCAGAGATGGCACAGATGAGCAAAAAACAGTAGACAATAACATGTTAACGTTTTAAGGACAGATTTCTCGTTGCTGTTTGAAGGAAACGGCACTTGATGTTATGTAAACTACAGTATGAGGAAACTTTTGAAGCTTTTGTGTAATTTAACACAAAAAGTTAATGGTACAAATAGGTCATTTATGATTGAAATAGAAATATTTTAAAATAAATAAAGACAAAAAGGGTGTTTCAGTTGGTATAACCAAAAAATAAAACAAGCCAAAGTTTTTTTTAATGCATATCAACCCTGTTTCCAAGGAATGAATGAGGCTAGGCTAAATGCTAACACATTCACGAAATGCTGTAGGCCTACAAAGATATAGTGCACGCATTGAAAAAAGATACAGCATATGTATTAATTCGTCTAAGTTGTGGTAAGAACATAGTAAAATATTGAAAAACTGTGCCGTTTTCGTTTAACTACCTCAATATAAGGATAATAGCCACAGCAGTGCGATTTTAACAACCACAAAAAGCTGAAACTGAATCAATATAGTTGCAGTGTATTGACATATATTTAAAGGTGCAGTGTGTAATTTTTAGAAGAATCTCTTGACAGAAATGCAAAATAATATACAAAACTATATTATCAGGGGTGTATAAAGACCTTTCATAATGAAACGTTATGTTTTTATTTCCTTAGAATGAGATGTTTTTATCTACATACACAGAGGGTCCCCTTATGTGGAAGTCGCCATTTTGTGCCGCCATGTTTTTTACAGAAGCCCTTAACGGACAAACCTTTTTTACGAAGTTGTCTCCGACAATGACATTTTTTTCTGGTGGCGGCTACCGTTACTTTTCTATGCGTTTCAAAAGCAAGGGGTGAGCACTGGACTAAACCGTTGGTTGCAATTCTCAACCTCACCACTAGATGCCGCTAAAATTTACACACTGCCCCTTTAAAAAAACTCTCTTTTCGTCTCTTTCATATTTAAAAGCATTTTTGTGCTGCTGCGCATTCATGTACTTTGTGATAAGCAAACCCGCGTTGTCCTCCCGTTTATAGGCGCATTTTACTAATGCGCACTTTAAATAACATAAAACATATTGCGCCATTGACTTTAGACTTTAGAGCAGGTTTTTGTTGGTCAATGGCGTAGTCTATTTTAGTTGCCTCAAAATAGCAACGCGCCAACAATGCGCCTGAACACACCTCATTTTCACACCAGAACGCCCATGGGCGCAAAAGGGGGCGCAAATGCATTTGCTATTTAAACAACGCGGCGCTAAACGTGAAAATTAGGGTGGAAACGAAAGACACTTGCGTCGCGCATTGCGCTGCATTGCGCCGCATTGCGCCGGGTGTAAGATAGAGCCCTTAATGTTAATGTATTTATTTGGAGACGCGAACAAGCTGCAGGCACATGCGCGGATTACGGCAATGACGTCACTTCATCACAGGTCCTTTCAGGCAGCAAACTCGCAACATGACTATTTTTGTCGAGGAAACTAAGTAAAACAAACGATTATGTGCTGAAAAACACTAAGACATTTAAAATGAAAATAAAACTGCTGTGAGACCGACTGAAAAACATATTTAACAAGACATCAACAAACATTTTTATTCTTTCAGGTATGTTACTGTAATTAAAAAAATATGTTTACTGTAAACACTTACCAAAATTAACCATGGTTTTAGTGGGGTAAAAGTGTAGTAACCATGTTTTTTAGTGTATTGATTACTATCAACAAAAACTATGGTTTTACTACAATAACCCTGGTTTAACAGTTGTCAAAACCATGGTTATTTTGTGGTTACCATGGTTTTACAACTACTTTTTTTAACTGTAGTAAAACCATGGTTAATTTTCGTAACACTTCCTCGCTGTGAATCACTAAATTTGATGTCTTTACCCTGCTGAAAAAACTATAGAACCATTACAGAAAATTCTAATGGTTTCCATTAAAATACCAATAGGAACCATTAGCTGTTACCATTAAAACTACTACACTGTAGTGTGTTTTGGGCCATATTCCATTAGAACCAACAAAATTCCCAATAAAACCATTAGCATATAATGGTTTTATTGTTTTTTCAGCAGGGTAGGCTTCACCTTTGACCATTTCTTTTACATCCCAGCATGCAATGGCCATCATTTTGCCATCTTAACCCACTTTTAGGCTAGCCAAAATAAACTTACATTTGTAAAATGAGATGTCTGATATTCCACCATAAGCAAAGTAAACAGTGATCAAGGGTGTTTGCTTGCCCCTGGGTCCTTTCCTCTTCAGCTCACCCCACAGGTTTTCAATTGGCTTCCCAGCTAGAAACAAAAAGTTCCAAGAAGGTTCCCTGAAAGTTCCCAAATGTTCCCAAAAACATTCTGCCAACGTTAAAAGCGTCCAGTTTTTTTTAAGTTCTAGGAACGTTTCTGTTGTCTGGGTGTTGGAGTAATGTTGCATTTTGCCATTTTTGGACGTTGTGACAATGTCATGTTTTGATGTTCACACAATGTTTGAAACAGCGGCTGTTTATTGTGTTGACTTGTTTGATTGTTATGTAAATGATAGAGAAACATTGCATTTTATTATTTCATAAAACATTATTGGTAACACTTTACAATAAGGTTCATTAGTTAACAGTAGTTAATGTATTAACCAACTTGAACAAACCATGAGCAATACATTTGTTTCATTATTTATTCATCTTTGTTAATGTTAGTTAATAAAAATGTAAGCTTTAATTGTTTGTTCATGTTAGTTCAGAGTGCATTAACTAATGTTAACAAGATTTTAATAAAGTATTAGTAATTGTTCAAATTAACATTAACAAAGATGAATAAATGCTGTATAAGTGCAGTTCATTATTAGTTCATGTTAACTAATGTAGCTAACTAATGTTAACTAATGAACCTTATTGTAAAGTGTTACCACATTATTTCTGAATGTTTAGTAAATACATTGCTGTAGAAAATGCAATTCACTTACTAGGTTTAGATGTTAATGTTTTGTTTCATTTATAGTCACCATTATTGTGATTAGTGTTTGTTTTAGTTGGACTCTTGACACTTGACTTTTTGCTTGCTAGTTTTTTCCTGGTTGTGTTGACTTTGTGATGGTGCACCACATTTGTTCTGAACATGCAAGGTTGGTGGTGTGGTTCTGTGGTTGTTGGTGCGTAGTGGTGAAGATCATCACCTAGTTCATTTAGAAATCGGGAGTTTATTTTCTGTCAAAAATGTAAATGAGATCCAGCGCTTTCACAGCAGTTTGTCATTAAAGAGTTTTAGAAACTTTGGACAAAAATATCTGCTGTATAATTATGATGCACAAACATCAAGAATCAGACTATGAATCTCAACCATGGTGACAAATAAAATGGTTAAAAAAATCCTTATTTATCCATGCTGCAGTGCATGCTGGGAGTCCTGAATGAGGTTTGTAATGTGTTAATACCCAGCATGCATTGCAGCATGAAGTTTTTCATTTAATTGTCACCATGATTGAGATTCATAGTCTGATTCTTGATGTTTGTGCATCCCAGTTATACAGCAGATATTTTTGTCCAAAGTTTCTAAAACTCCTTAATGACAAACTGTTGTGAAATAGCTGGATCTCAATTACGCTTTTGACAGAAAATAAACTTTTGATTAGTAAATTAATTAGGTGATGATCTTTACCATTATGTGCCAAGCACCATAGAATTACACTATTAACTTTTCATAACAAATGTGGTGTATTAACACAAAGTTAACACAACCAGGAAAAAAACTAGCAAGCAAAAAGTCAAGTGTCAAGAGACCAACTAAAACAAACACTAATCACAATAAGGGTGACTTAAAATGAAACAAAACATCAACATCTAAACCTAATGGGTGAATTGAGTTTTCTACAGCAGTATATTTGCTGAACATTCGGAAATAATGTTTTCTAAAATAATAAAATGCAATGTTTCTCTATCATTTACATAACAATTAAATAAGTCAATATAATAAACCCCTTCAAGGTTTGTAAACATTGAATGACTATCGGGTGCACGCGCAGCACGGGGTCGAACTGTTCATACCATTTAGGCTTTATAATTGAATCTAACAGGGCTGAAAAATGATGACTTACCTCAAATGAAGTGAGCACTACAAACGCAAGCCTCTTTGATCTTTGCATTGTCCCAGTCTGCACGTTAATTGCTTGCAGACGCAGATGTTGTATTTTTTTGTTTTTGAGATTCTGCATGACTCGCGAAAACTTAACGGAAGACCTGGTGCGATTTTCACAGCCCACGACGTAAGTAGGCATTTTTGACGATACCGAATAATACGCAACTGAATCTGCTGTAATGAATTTTCTGACCCCGACATGCGCAGTGGGAACAGCCTGTGACGTGAACCGTGAAGGGGTCTATAAACAGCTGTTGTTTTGAACATTGTGTGAACATTAAACCATGACATTGTCATAACGTTTAAAAATGGTAAAATGTAACATTACTCTAACGTTCAGACAACAGAAACGTTCCTAGAACTTAAAAAAAAACTGGCCGCTTTTAACGTTGGCAGAATGTTTTTGGGAACATTCGGGAACTTTCAGGGAACGTTCTTAGAACTTTTTATTTCTAGCTGGGTTAGCACACACTGATACATGTATACCAAGTAATGCAATGTAGGTCACTTTGGATTAAAGTGTTTGCCAAATGCATAAATGTATTTGTCCCTGACATTGACAAAAACAGGATGTGATCTTTTAGCAAAGGGTTAAGGATAGCACATGTGGCTAATGTGTGAGATGAAGAGGTGTGATGCCATGATATAAAGATTAGTCTCTTGCCAAAGCTGGAAAAAGTTAGTATTGTTTGCACGATCAAAGCATAAGCAATACAATTACATTTTTGCATTTTGCAAGTGACTTATAAAACATTACAAGATGTTTATCAGTATTTATGTTTACTGGGAATCAAACAATGCTCTGAGCAACAGTATTAAAGCGACACATCTAGCATGTCATGAGTCATAAATCTCTTTATTTACATTCACAGTAATACAGTTTGATAAAAAAAATGTTTATTTGCATTGATGAAATCAATAATTCATAGTAAATTTATTTTTGTAGAGTGGAAAACTGCAAAACACACACACACACACAAGTCTCACCTCTCACATACTGTACACACACAGATACACATCAGCCATTATTAGTCAAACACATCTCATGTCCACCAGCAGAACAAAACCACATTTCTTTCCACATCAGTTTGAACTTCAACCCAGAGGTAAAGCATTGAGTGACAAAAATAAAACACTTAACTTTGGGCCTCATTTATGAAACTAGCGTATGACAGAAAACGTCCGGCCATTTCCACGACAGATTTAGCATTTATCAATATGGACAAACATGACCATAGCTACGATAAAAACGTTGGGTCTCACCTCATTTACAGAAGTTTTACGATATCAAACATAACATACAAGATGTTTGTTCTAGCCGTTTCATGTCTGAATAATGAGAAAAAGTTCAAAATAGTGTTTTTGTTTACTTTACCAAATGGAAAATGGGATTCTCGTTTTTTCGTACACAGAATAAATTAATTTAGTATTTACTACAGCAATATGCAATAACAGCTATCTAATTTCATGCGTGTGTGTGTGTGTGTCTATGAAGAGCACCTCTATATATATATATATATATATATATATATATATATATATATATATATATATATATATATATATATATATATATATAAAATTATATAGAATATAGAATATATTTCAAAAAAATACCCCCTACGTTTAATACAATCATTATCTCATTTTTAACAAAAGTATAGCGTTTTAGCAGCTTTTGCATCTGAACTCTTCACATGAGGCCCATTGTGTGTTTTAAAACCACTTTGATTCTTTATTATTTTAATCATTGTGTTTTTGATCATATTTTACAGTATTTGTTTGAAGTATGATCATCGTCTCATGACTCCGGCATACACCACATTGGTCTCCACTGGAGCTCTCTGAACACAACCATAAAAACACAACATTTAATATCAATACAATTATTACAAATATATTCAAAGTAGAAATGTTTTGAATACATGAAAGGATTAAAGACAGTGTGTTAAATAATCTGACATTACCAACATTTTATATGTTATGCTATGCTATGTCATGCACGTTTTTCGGATAAGAAATGTATCAAACTCAATTGAGCGCATACATTTTTTATGCACATTTTTTTAATTATGCGCATCTTGGCATTTCCATTCAACGTTTTTTATGTGATATTCCAAAATGTGGATGGAAACATAGCTAATGTGGTATTGGAACAGCTCCAGTCAAGCCTTCAAAGACCTGCAGAGAGTTAATGTGAACTTAGCTGAGAACTCATCTACCACCTCTGCATGACATTTATCACTAACGCCACAAAAGCAAAGCTGTTAAAATCATCAAGGACTCAAAACACCCCGTTAACTGTCTTTTTACACTTTTGCCATCAGGTACCTTGATGACAAAGACTGAGAGACTTCGGAGGAGCTTCTTCCCCCAGACTATCAAGTTCTTAAACTTAGGGTCAGATTATGAACCATACTCTTATTTTGTTGCTAAATAAATATCTGTAATTATTAAAGATCATTGCACATGCATTTCTAGGACTTTCCCTTTCAGACGCAAAATTAATGGAAGGAAATTATTTAAATCACTCAAGCAACGCAATTTACTTATGTTTGTGTGTTTTATATTTGTATTATACCATTATTTAATGCCGAAGTCTTAAATCATTTTGTGCTTGAAATGTCTGCAATTGTTGATAGTAGGAGGCATCACAGAGATCAGAGAGCTTGTGGTACAAGGCAGGGGATTTTTTAACATGTTACAGTTTATTTGGCATGCCAGAGGAACATATTTTGCAAAAATAGCTGTAGGCCTAATGTACATAGTGCTGAGCTCAAGCGCATCAGGTGTTAGTAGATCCCCCGCACCTCATCAGCTCTGCTTATTTGTGACCCTGAACTAATTTGCGCTGCTCTTAGTAGATCAATAAGCTGTTGCGCCTGTGTTATTTTTTTGTGCCTTTTTACATAACCTGCAGATATTACCAACCCAGCCAGAAATAAAAAGTTCTAAGAACGCTCCCCGAAAGTTCCCGAATGCTCCCAAAAACATTCTGCCAACGTTAAAAGCGGCTAGTTTTTTTTAAGTTCTAGGAACGTTTCTGTTGTCTGAACGTTAGAGTAATGTTACATTTTACCATTTTTAAACGTTATGACAATGTCATGTTTTAATGTTCACACAATGTTTAAAACAACAGCTGTTTGTTGTATTGACTTGTTTGGTTGTTGTGTAGATGATGGAGAGTGATTGCATTTTATTATTTTGGAAAACATTATTTCTGAATGTTCAGTAAATATATTGCTGTAGAAAACTCAATTCACTTGCTAGGTTTGGATGTTGATGTTTCGTTTTGGGTCACCCTTGTTGTGATTCGTGTTTGTTTTGGTTGGTCTCTTGACACTTGACTTTTTGCCTACTAGTTTTTTCCTGGTTGTGTTAACTTTGTGGTAATGCACCACATTTGTTATGAAAAGTTATTAGTGTATTTCTGTGGTTGTTGGTACATAATGGTAAAGATCATCACCTAGTTCATTTACTAATCAAAAGTTTATTTTCTGCCAATATTGTATATTAGATCCAACTCTTTCACAGCAGTTTGTCATTAAGGAGTTTTAGAAACTTTGGACAAAAAATATCCGCTGTATAGTTGGGATGCCCAAACATCAAGAATCAGACTATGAATCTCAACCATGGTGACAATTAAAATTGTTTAAAAAAATCCTTATTTATCCATGCCGCAGTGCATGCTGGGAGTCCTGAATGAGGTTTGTAATTTGTTAATACCCAGATTAACTTGGCATGTTCATAACAAATGTGGTGCATTAACACAAAGTTAACACAACCAGGAAAAAAATAGCAAGCAAAAAGTCAAGTGTCAAGAGACCAACTAAAACAAACACTAATCACAATAAGGGTGACTTAAAATGAAACATCAACATCTAAACCTAGTAAGTGAATTGAGTTTTCTACAGCAATATATTTACTGAACATTCAGAAATAATGTTTTATAAAATAATAAAATGCAATGTTTCTCTATCATTTACATAACAATTAAACAAGTCAATATAATAAACAGCTGTTGTTTTAAACATTGTTTGAACATTAAAACATGACATTGTCATAACGTTTAAAATGGTAAAATGTAACAACGTTCAGACAACAGAAACGTTCCTAGAACTTAAAAAAAAACTAGCCGCTTTTAACGTTGGCAGAATGTTTTTGGGAACATTCTGGAACTTTCAGGGAACGTTCTTAACTTTTTATTTCTAGCTGGGAATGCCATCGGCGCTTTTTTGGAATTGTACATTATAATTAGTAAATTAGTAAGTCTGGCACTCAATCTCTTAACCCAAACATGTCTCACATATAAATCATTTAGATATTCAATATACCAACATTGTCACTTGAATACTGCACTTTATGTTTTCACATTATGTCCATGAAGTGGACCTGACTTTCATTTCACTACTCTCAATACAACTGTGACTTTATATTTGACAAATAAAAACACTTGAATCCTTCAGCTTCACTTGCTAAGTGCTAGCTGTGTGTGTTTATGAGTGACAGATTTCAGATCTCACCGGTTTACATCTTTGATTTTGATGGAAAGTTGTTTCTGCGTACGTGATTTCCTGTTCATCGATCTGAACTGTTACAACAACACAGACAGACAAAAGCATCGAAAAAAAGTCTTATCTTTGTTTCTTCACAAAATGTATTGTTTAGTATTTACCCTGTTGCTTTGTGTTTTTGTGTTTTCTGTAGATCCAGAAGATCAGAACTGCAGCTACAATAATCAGAAATCCAACAACAGCACAACAGATCTCAACTATATGAACAAATGTGAGACCTGTAATGAATAATAAAAGATATTATTGTAACTAAATCTGATCTTATCAGTTCATTAAATAAGCACTAATAATCATACCTGTTGTATCTGAAGACGTCTGACAGAGTTGAGTGATGTTGAGATGTTGAGTTTGGTTTGTGATGGTATTGTTGAGTACACATCTGTATGTGTTTGTATCCTGATATTCAACCTCCAGAGGTAGAGAGAGTCTGATGTTGAGATCAGACACACTGATGATGGACAATAAACTGTTTCCTTTATACCAGGACAGACTCACATCTCTCACATTCAACACTGAACACAATAATGAACAGATTGATGATGATGATGAACATTGAGAAGAGACTCTGCTGATAACAGGAACGGGCAGACGAACTGCTAATAAATAAAAAAAGAAATTAGTTTATACTGCTAAGATAAATTTGACAGTTTATATCAACAGCAAATCTTTACTCACCATAGACAATAACATTGAATCTGTATGAGTAAGAGTCTTTTTTGCCGCTGATGATCATTTGATAAAGTCCAGTGTGTTGAGTTGTGATGTTTGTGATGATGAGATCTCCAGTCTGATTATTCACCTGCAGTCTGTCTCTGAATCTCCCATCAAGAACATCATCATATATTGAGATCATGTTGGCCTCTTTATTGATTTTAGCTATACGAGTCTCTTGAGGTCCAAACTTCCACAGTATCACATCACGTCTCTGTATTTCAGTAATAGGAGTGTATAGAGTAAGAGAATCTCCCTCCATCACTGACACTGACTTCACTTCATCACCAAACACACCTGAAGAACACAAACACATTAAACACGTTAAAGATCTTTAATCAAAATTTTTATTTTGTGCTTTTTGCAAATCCGATGTAACATCATGAAAAATGATGTGTTTGTTTAATGCATTTATTTATTTTACTTATATACGTTACTTTACGTTAGGAAAGCTAACTGACAGTCCCTCCTTGTTTTAGTTACAGTTTTTGTGTTTGCCATTATTTCGATGAATATCATTTTAGTTGAGAAATTCATTTAATAAATTCTTTCATTGATGTAAGATCATAAACATAAAATCTGATTGTATTAAAAGTATAAAAGCAAGGGCAGATCTGCTGAGTAACAGATGATTATTATTCTGGATTAACTGCATCTAAATATGATATAAAATATGTTTATAACTCACCCATCAGACAGCAGAAACACAAATAGAAATAAAGAAACATGAGAAACATTTTCTTCATCAGATGTTGTGTTGTCGTTTACAGTGAATGAGATGAAGACGTCTCTGTGAGCTCTCTCTTACTCTTCATGTGCTTCATACTTCCAGTTTCACACCTCTGTGTGTTTTTTTTCTCTGAAGTTTCCACTGAACTTGTCAAGTTATTGGTCGTTCCACCGAATCGGTGCCATTTCTGTCCCCAGCTCATTATATGTATAAAATGCAAGAAAACTAACTCTTAAATACATTTTATTATTAAGGAAAGTGTCCTGCATGTTAATGTAACACCAAATTTAAACTAAATATTTTAAAACATTAATTAAACACTACACAGAACACTGAAAAATAGCATTATTTTGTATCTGTCCCTGCTCTTTTTCTCTATACTTTACATTTAAATATAAAGCAAACTATTCTTTAGATATCTTTCATTTTTGCATATTTAAATATTTTTACCATCTAAAAGTTATAATATTTTATAAATGCACATTTTATTTATGTCCCCAGGATTTCGCTCAGTTCTCTTACCCAACACGTTCCCCCCTGTAAAAATTTAGGAATATCCCACAAGTCACATTTTCAAGAGTAAGTGACTTCATCTGGGTCTTCTGAAAGTCATGTAGAGATCAAAAGATTGATGCTACATCTGTGGGACCTCGCTGCTTTTGTATGTCAAAAAGAAATCTAACCACAAAAGAACCCAAAAGCGAACAGACTCAGATCACCTTGCAGAATCTGAAAAATGCTGAAAAATTATTTATCCAGGAAGTCCCATTTGATATCAATAATCCAAAATGGCCAAGGTAGCAGCCAGCCATACAAACTCAAATAAAATACAATAAATTAAAATATAACTTACACAAATAAGGATATCTAATTTTTTAAATGAAACAATGTTGTTCTACAATCATTAGAAATTGTATTTTTGAGGCAGGATTGATATAGTAAAATGCTAGTGTTATATTTAGGATGACCAGTAGAGAGCGTTATTCTGTTGAATATGTTACCTTTCCTTATGACAGTAGTCATATATTTTAATCATCTGAATTACTCAACTAAATGCCATGAGAATTTTGTCGACTAAATATACGTTAGATTAAGCTGACTAAAATTGAATGGGTTTAAATGTTATTTAGTTGAAGGGTAATTGGATGTGCCATTTGCTACTGCCAAATTATTTACTGTAAATTGTGAATATTCTCATTTATATAATTTGAAGTTGCAGACAAATAGTCACAAATGTGTAAACTTGTAATATGATTATGACTTTCGAATACAATGCTCATTTTACTGAAATAAATCAGGCTTGATGACGTATGTCGCCTGCATATGCAATCATCGCAAGTGGTCTTAAATCATCAAGGCAAGATATGCTATTCTTGAATCTTTATTAAGAATTAGTAATGCAAGTCTAAATATGTTTCTGTTCATGTGGGAGTGGAGGCTATGAAGTGGCTGATAAACTAGCTAAGTAAGCTCCAAATCTTGGAGATATTGATATACAAGCGGATATAAAAGTAAAAAAAGGTCCAGGCTAAAGTAAAAGATCGAAGTGACAAGAAACATGGAATGCTGATAGCATCTTCATAGTATTCAACAATTTGTAAAAAATGGAAGAAGTGGATTTAAGAACAGAAAAGAAGATATTATTTATGTTTATGCGAATCTCATATGCCTACCAGTGCTTCACACTCCAGTCCAGTTGGTGGCGATAAATGCACCATAAGTCGGTTTGCCATCCGCCAAGTCAATAGAAGAAGAAGCCTCAGTGGTGACACGATTCAGGATCATTTATCCATATGGTGTTCGCTTCAAATCTCCCATCACTAGCGGTCGGAAATATTTACAATAATACATTGATGTTACGATGTCGACAAGTACATCAGAGAATGCAGGTCGGGACTGCAAGTGAAGTCACGTGACTTTGTGTGAGCGTGCAAGTCTAAAGTGCAAGTAGCTCCTGCAGCAAAATTTTTGAAGACACAGATATCGCAAATATTTAATGGAAACCAGCCTGACACTGAAATACTTTGATAACTACTTCACAACAACATGAAGAAGATCGTTTTACTCTCCATCTTCTCGCTTTTTATTGGCGGTAGGTACATTGCTGCAACACTTTAGGTGTGTTCGAGGTCAATGTTTTTTTCCTTTTCGCAAATGAAGGGAATTAACGCAGCAATTAAAATACCGACAAGAAGCGAAACAGGTGTTGTGTCGAACTCAGTTCCCCCTATGTTTCCCTTTAGTGTAGTGCTTTTATAGCGTTTTCATCACGTTACATTTAGAAAGATTAAAGATTTGAATTGGTTATACTAAAAACGCATAATATCATGTATTTTATAATACAATTTATTAAATATTTCATACATTTGACAGTTTTCTATTAGGGTATTTCTTTTAAAATATAGCCTGTCTTTTTCTTTTTTTCCATTTACTGGTTGTTTTAAAAATGTAATGTTTGCATACATAATTAAATAAATATTATAATATGATTCATACTGTAAAAATAATTGAGAACAATACTGCCCTACAAAGCGAAAGCGCAGTAACTACGCATTTGGTCAAAATTGAGTTAAGGGTTAAAATGGGCTTTGTGAGATCTGTTGTGTCTTGTGACAAAGTCTCCTGGTTAAATTTTGTCCCATTTCAGAGAAATGTGTATGCCAAAATTGCAGTAACATGTTTGACTGGCTGGTGTAAAAAACTTTAAAGCCATTTTTCTCAGTTTCAGTGTTTGCGTAGATACTGCACTTAGCCTTTGGAGGGCAGAATAATACAGATAACTTACATTACAGAAATGCACACATATACATCTCAGTAGCCATTAAAACTTTAAATATATAAATAATAAAACCTATAACGTGATAAAAGCGCCATAGAAGCACTAGGCTGAAGGGAAAAATAGGGGGAACAGACTTCGACACAACACCTGGTCCGTGTTACTCACAATTTCAATTTTCTCTCCTTTTCTAACTTACCGTTTACTAAATTGTAATTAAAAAATAAAAAACTAAACAAATAAAAAACTAGGCGATTTTCTTTTGTGTATTTTTCGTTACTCTGTTTGCGCTGTGTGTGTGAGAAGGAACCAAAATGGGCGTTTCCCAGTTTTGGGGCGTCTTCAAACTGTTTTCAACCTCTTTGTCTGAGTGTCTTTTGTCGTTTTCTTTGTTATTTACATATTTTGAAGCGCAACAACACAATACTGTTATAGCATCCCTGCCAAAAAACAATAGACACCATCACATAAATTCTGTTTTATTGGGAATTTTATTGGTTCTAATGAAATATGGCCCAAAACATACTACAGTGTAGTCAGTGGTGTAGTGGTGTCTGGAGAAGTGGATATAACCTTAGTTTATGCCCCAGTAGAAGTGGGTATACTCTTAATGTATGCCAACAGTAGAAGTGGGTATACCCCATGCCATCAAATAAAGAGGTGGGTATACTCTGTATACCTGCTTATACCCTGCACTACACCACTCAGTGTAGTGGTTTTAATGGGAAAAGCTAATGGTTCCTATTGGTATTTTGATGGAAACCATTAGAATTTTCTGTAATGGTTTTGTTGTTTGTTTGTTTTTCAGCAGGGATGGTATAAAAATGGTTTATGAATGATTCCAGATTACATCATAGTTTTTCAATAGATTACGCCGAATACACTTTCTTTTTTGTAATTTTAGCACAAAAAGTATCCGTTTACATATTTTATTTGTCTGGCTGAATTAGATTATTGATATGTAGTTGCCTGCCCTTTTAGAAACTTAAAATTATTTATTATGTTTCCTTTAGGCGTACTTGAAGAAAATGTTTCCATACGTCTGTACTCACGGGCACTCAGAAAAGGTGACATGCTGTATTCTTTTTTATTTCTTTATTTTTATTTTTTGTAGGCTACATAAATCATTGATCAAGAGAAAACGCAAAAGAAAAAATTATGATGTTTGGCTTTCATGGCTTCCGTACTTTTTTGATTGGATGGTTAAAACCGCCTATTCCCAGTCTGAAAACACCCCAAATTGGGAAACATCCCCTTTTTTGTTCTGCAGAGACCTGTACTTACTTTGGGTCGTACATTAGCAGGGGGGTATGATGCACACTATTCTGGTGAAATTTTACTGTAATAATATAGTAATAAGCGCACATATGAATTGTCCAAGTCTTAATGTAGACTACAGGAGAATTTACTAGTAAAGATATTAATGCTCTTAATTAACAGTGTTATAGATGTGAGTTTAATCTTTGACTCTCTTGTTTGTATTTGCAGGTGTTGTGACAGGTGAATCAGTGTTAGTGTATGAGGGAGATTCTGTTACTTTACACACCAATACTAACACACAGAGAGATCATCTGATCGAGTGGAGGTTTGGAGACCATTGGGATCTTATAGCTAGAATCAACGGGGACGCCAATTTACTAAAAATATATGATGACGTTCTTGATGGGAGATTCAGTAGCAGACTGAAGATGAACAATCAGACTGGAGATCTCACCATCACAAACATCACAACTCAACACACTGGACTTTATAAACTAGAAATCACCAACAAGGCGACTACAACAAAGACATTCATCTTTAGTGAGTATAAGAAGCTTTGTTTGAATAATTATGATCCAGCAATGTAAAAAATGTACAAAATGAAGTAATATTTGTAAATTTTAAATTAAAGGGACATTCCACTTTTTTTGAAAATATACACATTTTCCAGCTCCTCTAGAGTTAAACATTTGATTTTTACAGTTTTGAAATTCATTCAGCCGATCTCCGCGTCTGGCAGTGGCAGTTTTAGCTTAGCTTAGCACTATCCATTGAATCTGATTAAACCATTAGCATTGCGTTAAAAATAACCAAAGAGTTTCAATATTTTTCCTATTTAAAACTTGACTCTTCTGTAGTTACATCGTGTACTAAGATCGACAGAAAATTAAAAGTTGTAATTTTCTAGACAGATATGGCTATGAACTATAATCTCATTCTGGCTTGACTTTGCGACTGCAGCAGACGTAGGGATATTACGCACTGCCCGAAAATAGTCCCCTTAGTAACTTTCAGTGGCAGGGGACCAGAGTTGGGTAAGTTACTCAAAAAAAGTAATTAATTACTAGTTACTAATTACATCTTCAATCATGTAATTAGATTACTTTACAAATTACTTTCTCCAAAAAGTATTTAATTACTTATTACTAATTACTTTCTAAATCCTATTTAGTACATGATACAAGGATAGGCTTGAAATGGCTCGAATAAATAATAAATAAAAATACATCAATTATTCTGGTCCCACTTTAGGGTCCAATTCTCTCTATTAACTAACTATTAACTACTTTTTCCTCAATATACTCCAACAACTAATACTAAAGAAGTTATAAATTTTAAGTATTGGTAGAAATGGGAAGGGTTAAGGATGTAGAATAAGGTTTTGCAGAATCAGGCATTAATATGTGCTATTAATAAACAGCCAGCATCTCATTAATATTAATGCTAATAATCAACCAGTTAATAGTGAGAATTGTAAACTTAAACCATGTTAAATCCACTTTTGTATTATAGTATATGTGGCAATGCTGACTAATGATTTGTACCAACTACGCCACCCGGGGGCTATTTCCGGGATTGCCCTCAATTTAACAGCACACAGGTTCGTCACGACTGGGTCAGGTATCAGACAAGAGTTGAGTCAATCAGAAAAGCTTTATTTAAAATGAATTCAATTTTATTCACGTTATCAAATAGTAAAAGTAGCAAATAAGAAAGACAAACAACACTTCAGGGTGGGAGAAGGCCTGACGTTCTTTGGGCAGAAAGCACACAGCACTCACACGTGCACACACGCACCACAGCACACTACAGCACGGCACACCTCACTGTGAACACAGCACTGCAACCAAATAAGGAGCCCACCACCTTAAAGGAACAATCTGCTGATACGGCCAACCCACACCTGAAGAGAAAGCAACAAAAAAAAAAAAACAAATAAGTAACCTTTAAAAGACACAATAAAAAAAGGACATCACTTCTAACAATCTGGGTTTTTGTCATGCAATTAACTGCCCAAAAGTTATTACTGTAGGCGCCGCGTCCGGTCACCCCAGCTACCAAACAGGCAATAGGCAGGAAGCCTGTAAACTGGTTACAGAGGCAATGAAAACTACAGAGAAAGAAAACACCTCACAGGTCACCAAAATTAGAAAGTACTTAACTTGATTAATACAAAGAAAACAAACAAGCGGTAGCTTAAGACTGAAAACAATAAAGTGATACACCAAAATAATTCTAAATAATAATAAATATCATTATAGATAATAAAAAAAAACAATAATCAAAGTAAGTAAAGAATAATGCTAATAAGAATAAATGACAACAGAAATAATAGAGATAATACAAAAATAAACTAATAAATCAGAACCAAAGGAATTCAGAGTAGAATAATGCTAGTGACAGTCAGATAATGACTACTCTGTCACACGCCGATTTCAAATCAGTTACTCACGCTACAATTGGATAAGCACCACGCCCCAAATCCAGACCACGGTCCAGCTGATCCTGCGAAATACTGCAATGCTGCAACAGTAAACTATTAGTACATGAGCAGCGCAATGTTAATCAGCTGGTATAACCCAGCAACGCCGCAAACAGCGCAAACCCGCAGCAGCACAGAGCGCCACCCGTCAGAAATGTAAATTAGAAGGCCCAGCTGACCCAAGCGAAGCAGACAATGCAGAGCGAAGCAGGCAAAGCAGAGCGATGCAGGCAAAGCAGAGCACAGATGACGTAGCGCGAAATCCCTTCAGTAGAGTTAGTACAGCCCAGATGATGACGTAGCGCAAAGCGGCTGCAGTTGAAAGCAGAAGGTAAAGCCAGCAGTGTAAGCGATGCGCGTAGCGCAAGAAAGCCATGCAGCCAGCAGCAAGCCCACTACAGCAACCCACTGTAACGTCCCCTGCACATTGACCCACACCTTAAATAGGAAAATAACGCACTTTACTCAATCAATCATTACAGCCTTTGTAACATTAGGAGTGAAGTCACCACATACCTGTATTGGAACTCACGAAGCACAGATGGAGACGTGTAATGTAAACGTCTCCATTCACGCAGCGATTGACGGGTTTCCCGAAAAGCTCCTCAGTCCACCCTTAAGTTAATGAATTTCATAAAGCCCAGTGCAATACACCATAAACATTGCAAATCATTCACTGAAAGCAGCCCTTACCTTACTACCACTTGTACACAAAAACCCGGAAGTACGGCGGCTCGCTCGCTGATGGAACAAACGCACCCACATAACGTGAACTGAAATGCAGATAAATGATCATCAATACACACGCATCAGCTGGCTAGATGACGTCAGGGGATAGCAAACCGTACTGCTACATTTTACCCCCCCATTCATCATTGTCGTCCCGACGATGAAACAATCAAGACTCTAATTCCAAGGCCTAAACCACGCCATAACTGCATTAGTCCCACAGGCTGGAGCATCTGGAGCGTTTACACTTCCAGCTCCTACCGTTCGTGGCAAATGGTGCACATTAGAATGTTGCCCTGCCCCTACTCGTCCTGTCCGACGTGGAACTACACCTGGTGGGTTAGAAGTTTCCCGAGAGGGGGAAGCCACTACAGGTACCAACTCAACATTGGCTACTTCTGTAGGTGCTGGAGGATCGTTGGCCTGCACTATTCCAGCTGGTTCTGGCCTTGCCGTATTTCCGCTCTGAGCTAACGGTACAACCTCAGAAACCACATATGCCAAGTCCCCATCTTCAGGCTCTATCTCAGTCTCCAAGTGCACAGGTGAATCAACTGAACTTTCAGAAAGGTCATCTGATACCACCTCCCCTTGGGCTCGAAGTTTCAATGCCGACCGATGAACCTGTCGGACTTGAGTCAGATTGTTTACTGGAGCTACTGAATACACAGAACCACCAGGTGGAGGGGCTTTAACCACCTGATATACTGTGGAGCTCCAAAGGTCATGAATCTTATGCCTACCTCGAACCCCAAAGTCTCTCAAAAAGACAAACTGGACCTCCCCTAACGGCAGCACTTTTACCCGTTGATCATGCCCCGCTTTACGCCGGCTTGCTGCAGCCTGCAGCCGCTCTCGGGCGCCATCAACCGCCACCTGCAACTGTGCCTGATGCTCCTCAATCCACTTGTGGACTCTACCTGGCACCGGCTCTTGTACTTGCCCGAGCAAAAAGTCTATGGGCAACCGTGGTTCTTGCCCAAACATCAACAAGAAGGGCGACTCACCAGTAGCCTGGTGGGGAGTGGTGTTATAGCAGAACACCACCTGTGCCAGGCAAGAGGCCCAATCTCTCTTACGGTCAGTGGGCAAGGTCCGCAGCAAATTGTGTAAAGTCCGATTGAACCTCTCACACTGGCCGTTACCAGCCGGATGGTATGGAGTGCTGCGCGACCTTCCTACCTCATACAGGCTACACAACTGTTGAATCAAAGTGGACTCAAAATTGCGGCCCTGGTCGGAATGAATCCGCCCAGGAACCCCAAACTTGAAGAACCACTCCTCCACCAAGACCCTAGCCACAGTGCTCGCTTGCTGATCCCAGGTGGGAATTGCCACTGTAAACTTACTGAACACGTCAGTCATCACAAGCACATTTTCTTGTCCAGCCTGGGATGGCTCCAACACCGTAAAATCAATAGCTACAATTTCGTTTGGACGAGAGGCCAGTAAATGCCCCATGTAGCTCCGAGGGATTGGTGCCACATCTTTAGCTTGTTGACACCGCTCGCACTCCTGAACCCACTGTGCCACGTCTGCAGACATGCCCGGCCAGTAACAGCGTTGCCGTACCAGTTCTAAGGTACGTTCGACACCTTGGTGTCCATGCTGCTGGTGTAAAGAAGTTAACACCTCTGGCTGTAAAGCAATTGGCACAACAACCTGAAGCACTGACTCCCCTCCATCTGGCCGGAAAGCTCTTCGATATAATAGGCCCTCTTGCTCTACCAATCGGTCCCATTGTCGGAGGAGTGTGATTACTGGCTTAGCCAAAGTCCGTCGCTCCTGCGGGCCTGGGCGCTGCCCTTGCCGCCAAAATCGCAAGGCTTCCCCTACCACTGAGTCTGTCTGCTGTAAGGCACTGATATCAAGCACTGAGCGACTAGGCCAAGCCTGCATTGCATGCACAGTGGTAACCTCCCCTGGCGTTACCCTTACTGCTCGCCTCAGCAGCTCGGGTACCACAGCACCTAACTGCCCACTATCATCAGCCCCCAGCTGCACAGTAGTTAATCGTGACAGCGCATCGGCATTCTGGTTGGTTCTACCCGCTCTGTACTGAATCACAAAATCAAAGGCGGCTAACTCAGCAGCCCACCTTTGCTCGGTAGCACCCAACTTAGCTGTAGCAAGATGACTTAACGGATTGTTATCAGTACGTACAACACACTTATGCCCCAACAGGTACTCACGAAACTTCTCAGCCATGGCCCACTTAAGGGCCAAGAATTCAAGCCTCATGGAACTATAAGTGGCCGTAATCCGTTCCGCAGGTCGAAGACCACGGCTAGCATACGCGATGGGTCTAACCTTCCCTTCGACTTCCTGTGACAGCACAGCTCCAAGCCCTGCATAACTGGCATCGACCTCCGATATAAAAGGACGCGTAAAATCCGCATATGCCAACACTGGCGCCGTGGTAAGCTTCCGCTTTAAAGTTTGAAAGGAGTCCTCACATTGTGAGGACCATACCGCTGCCAACTCTAGACTGCGCTTACCTACCTTACCTCTTGTTAACTCTGCCACTATTTGATGTAACGGGGCTGCCAATTTCGCAAATCCCTCGACAAAACGCCTATAGTAGCTAGCAAATCCCAGGAAGGTCCTCAGCTCGGCCACTGTCCTAGGACAAGGCCACTGGGCTACAGCCTCAACTTTACCTGGGTCTGTTGCCACTCCGGAAGAAGAAATTACATGCCCCAAGTATGTTACCCTTTCCTGAAAGAACGCACATTTTTCCAGCTTAACCTTTAGGCCTTCGGCCCTCAAGCGACCCAACACCATCCTTAACCGCTCTAGATGCTGTTGTATGGACGATGAAAACACAATGATATCGTCTAGATACAGCAAAACAGACTGGTGCCGCTGGTCACAGAAGAGCCGCTCCATCAGGCGCTGGAACGTACTTTACACAACCCAAATGGCATACGATTCCATTCAAACAAACCGAATGGCGTGCAAAAGGCAGTTTTGGGACGGTCGGATTCAGAGACGGGAACTTGGTTATACCCACTGGCTAGATCTAAAGTAGAAAACCAGTGGGCACCAGTCAATGAATCCAACGTCTCCTCAATCCGAGGTAACGGAAACGCATCCTTGCGCGTTTTAGAATTAAGCTGACGGTAGTCTACGCACATGCGTAAACTACCGTCCTTCTTCTTAACTAACACAATCGGGGAGGCGTATGGGCTGCAGCTCTCCCGGATAATCTGTGTATCTAGCAACTGACTAATGTGAGTCTTAACCACTTTGTACTCCGATGGTGGGATACGTCGGTACCTCTGCCGAACTGGAGTGTCATCGGTAAGGGGGATCTCGTGGGAAAGCAGGTTGGTACAACCCAGGTCTCCTTCATGTGTCGAAAACACACTTTGATACTCCCGAAGGAGAGCCCTAACCTGATTTTGTTCCTCAACTGACAGTCCTCCAAACTCAAGTGACGCTATCTGCCCTAACATATCTGATGCATCACAAGAGGCCACCTGAGCGGTCATGGTTGAGACCTCCGTCAACCGATTTGGCAACCCCACGAAATATACTTCCCTCAACGTACCTATAACTGTAGTGGGATACAGTACTACATCAACGGTACCGACATTTACGACCGGGACCGAAACAGTACCCCCGCTCACCTGTACTAATGAGGGTGAAGCCAACAGTCCTGCAGGCAAACCAGTCTCAGTAGGCTCAAACAACACGGTCTTACCTGCAAGCAAGGAGGAACAGGTAGCTGTGACAAATGTCAAGGTGCTGCCTGAAATGCGACACACCTTGTGCCCCCTTACTTTTACATTATTCCCGCGATCAGCGGCACGAACAGCTTGTTGACAATTCTGAAATACCTGAATCATGTTCACATCCTCAGCCAAACTTGGCAACTCCAATAACGTGGATCCATGACGACCGAACAGTTCCCGGTAGCAGCGGCTAAGAACATTCATGCCTAGAATACCAGGCACGTCCGGGCCACTGCCCGGAGGATCACGGACCACCAATACTCCACAATTAGGAATTGTACTACCGCACAGCTCGATATCTAATTCAAGATACCCAATATACGGAATTTCCAATCCATTTGCTGCTCGGAGCTGCAGCCAGTGACATGATTGCAGACGACCCTGGCCCCATGGCTCAAACATCAACCGGAAACATGTTTCCGTGATGGTCGACACCATGGAACCAGTGTCAACCAAACAGGGCACTGAAACCCCCCCAATATTTACAACAAGGCGTGGACATGAGGACACTAGTCGGGAACCCGTCTCATTACCATGAATACGAGAGCCACGCGCACTCCCTACCGAGCTGTGGCTCAGCAGCTCGGTAGGAACTAGTTTTCCGGACGGTTAGGGCCAGGCAAGGACCTTGGTTCACCGGCCGAAGGAGCAACAACCGGGCCTGGCGGAGCACGAGGCGGACGACGCTCCCCATTGCACTCCCGTGCAAAATGACCCGGTTGTTGACACCGTCGACAGATTAATTGAGTTGGACGAGGTGCACGACCATGGGAAAAGGTAGTTTGATTCCGGGCGATAGTCTGGGTAAGCAAATCTAGCTGCTGTTGCTGCCTATGCAGCATTTCTCGTAGCTCACTTAACTCAGATGTACGATTTCTCTGGGCCCAACCCATCTCTGGACTTCCCCGGACCTCATACTGGATTCCACTCACCAGGGGGACTGACTGACTTCTACCCCAAACACCCCCTGGTAATCCCTCTCTTTCCCAACGGATCGCTTCTCCTCGAACCTCTAGCAACGTTACAGTGGGCTGACTTCGTATCAATTGTTTTAATTCTCTACGAAGTGCATTATCTGACACGCATTCGACAAATTGATCCCTTACAATTACATCACCATTTAAAACTTCACATGGCGACTGGTTTTTTACTTTTTCAAAAAGACCTAACAACGCCAAGGAGAACTCCAACAATGTTTCTCCCTCGCGCTGTCGCCGAGAGAAAAATGCTTCCTGCAGTGCAATGTACGACTCTGCACAACCATACACTTCACGCAAAGCTGCAATAATTTTGTCTGGATCACTTTTATCTGCACTAGAACGGTATTTAATCTCGTTTCGGGCCTCTCCTTCAAGGTGATCATAAAGGAAAAAGGCTTGCTCTTCTGATGTCATATTACGAACTCTCATACACGCTCGGGCCTCCTCAAGCCACTCATCAAGATTGACACCAGATCTGCCATTAAAATTTGGGCAGCGTCGGTCTCTCGGAATAAATACAAAACGTTCGACTGTACTGGCACCCACATCAGCCGACCGCGGTGTAGATGGGCGTGCTGCACTACCAGATGGTGCGACAGGATCGGGCCGCTCAACCGCCGCACGCTCCTGTCGCAGCCTCTCATTATCAAGTTGTAATTGGGCAACTAAGTCCCGCATCTCCTGTAATTCGTTTTCCATGGCGTGTTACAAAAGTACTCACCCAATCACTGCTCTGTCACCAGCGTGCTGAAAAAGAAAGGGAAAAGGAAAAACTCTCCTCAAAGTCTGAATCTGATAACCAGTCGAATACCCTGCCGATCATACGCCAAAATGTGGCATGACGAGGGGCTTGGGGGATAGCTTTATGACAAAAGCAAAGATTTTACATAAAATTCCGACTACCCTAAAATAAACAAATACGATATTAAAATTAATTACAACATCATACAAACATTGACTTCATGCTGGACACTTACCGAATAGTGGTATCACCCCAGACAAATAACAGTTTTATGGCATAGCTTAACCCACAGCAGATCAACCAGCGGCCAACTGAGGTTACACAGTCATGTACCACTACATGTAGAAGGGCACCAGCACGCTGGACAAACGACACACTGAATCCAACACAAACTAGTTTAAATAACATACACAGATTAAAACTATGAACAACAGCACATTAACAAAGCTCACCTGTCGCTATCGTTAAAAACACCCCGGGGAAACACAGGACATGACGCATTGCAGGGAGCACCCAATCAGCGCTTAAAAAGGGACTGCCCCTTCCTGATAGGTTATGTCAGCTGTCAATCACAGCTCACCTAATCCTGCTACATATATATAATTGTTTAGAGTCCATACACAGTATTTAGTTACATCAGAAGTAACTGTAATTAGATTACAAGAAAAATAAGAGTAATCCCTTACTTTACTTTTTCAGGAAAAGTAATTTAATTACAGTAACTAATTACTTAGTAACTAGTTACACACAACACTGCAGGGGACTATTTTCGGGCAGTGCCTAATATCACTTCATTCAGTCCTGACTGCTTCATTTTAATATTATATTTGATGTCTCTGTTAATTTGTCTTTTCTGAGTTTAACTCTTTCTGTTTGTTCTTCAGATGTGTCTGGTGATACAGATAAAGTGAAGACAGAGATGATGGGAGATTCTGTCATTCTACACAATAATGTTACCAAGAAACCAGATGAGAAGATGATGTGGAGGATTCGACACAACAACTCTCCTGTAGCTGAAATAAAAGCCTTACATGCTGATGTTCATGAGAGATTCAGAGACAGACTGTATGTAAATGCTCAGACTGGAAATCTCATCATCACAAACATCAGAAATGATGACTTTGGATCTTATGAAGTAGATATCACTGTCGGCAGTCAATACTATACACAGATCATTCAATGTCAATGTCAAAGGTGAGTAGATTGCTTCAATATAAAAAATCCTTTTATTAAAGATTCATCTTAATTTAGATAAAACATCACAATAACACAATTTTGAAGTGTAAGAAACAGTATGTCAAGTAAATTTGGTTTAATTAAAATGACAGATATATTTAATTTCAACAAAGAATATATATAAATGTGTGGTAGCGAAATATATAAATTAATTACAAAAAACAAACATTAATTACATGCATGTTCAGTTTTGCTTTTGCTTCATTCATTATAATATTAAAATAGATATACAGAAGAACAAAAATTTAAAATATTGAAGAAAAAATCTATAAAATATTTATAGACCATCTCTATTTCTCTCTCGAACAAGATCAGTCTCCTGGTTCAACCTCAAGATTAGTTACATCAGCAATCTGTGTTGTGCTGCTGCTGCTGCTTGCTGTCGCTCTTGCGGTCGCTGTCATTTTTTACAAACGTCGTTCTAGGACTACTGTGTAAGAAACATCTTAAGCTAATATAAGATTTATATAATGATCTTTAATCTGCTACAGTAAAGATTAAATTTAAAGATGTAACTTTTTTGTGTGTTGTGTATTTTGTGTTTGTTTGGGTTTATATTTAGGTATCAAACATATTATGCTGATTTAGACTGAAGAACAGCACTGTTAATACATTTACATTAGAGCTGTCATTTGAAATTACTTTACAGTAATATCATATATTTTACTGCATAATTGTTTTGTAGTTAATGTATTAACACATACAGATGTTTTTTGTAATTTTAAGTTTGAATTAAAGTAATAGTGTAGGAGAGAGCGGGGCACAAACTAACGTGGGGTTAATTGTAACGCAGCTACTTTACATATTTATACATTTTACGCTTGGGTTAATATTTATATTTCAGAATTGAGACCACAGTCAATGAGACAGTCCCAATGAACGAGGAACATGGTGGTGGTGCTGCTGCTGCTGCTGCTGATGATGTTGATGATGGTGCTGCTGCTGATGATGGTGATGGTGCTGATGGTGCTGCTGAAGATGATGATGGTGATGATTTTTATTTATAGTATAACACTTAAACATTTCTTTATATTTGTCCCAATTAAAATGAGTGTTTTAATCACTTTTTTATAGCAACTTGATGAAATTATTGCTAGGGACAATTTAGTGTTCCCTGAATATTTGTAGGGACATGTCCATATTTACACCCCAAATTGAAATACAGCACAGATGTATGTCTATACTCTCACACACACACTAACATCCTTCAGTAATGCCAATACTGAACAACTGATATTTTATTAAAGTTATTTAACCATTAGATGAATTCTCACTGTTAGAAGATTCATAAAATTCATCATCTAGATGTCATAGTTGTGTTTATTAGGCGACTTGTGTATAAAGTAACTCTTTGAAAAGTACTCAAGAGTATGCGACACCTTCAATACTGAAGGTCTGGTGTTTTTCGCTGCTTTTTCTGGACAAAGCCCACCCACGAGCTGTTTTTACCGACATGTCAAACAACCAATCACAGTTTGTTTCGTCTAGCGTCACGTTTCGGACTCCCCACAATAACGAGCCGGCTGGCAACAAGTCAGTTATTGAAATAACCAGCCGCAACTGATTAGCATCTAAATAAACAACATTACTCACCATAGGACAACGTTGTGCACTTCATCAACAGCCACACCAATGAGACGCTCCCGTTAAATGTCTGTATGAAGCATATCTCTCCACTTTAACACATAGAAGCAATTCAGGAGAACCGAACTTTTTGACTCCACTAACTGCCTCAAGCAAAACTCTTGGACGTCTTTTAGAGAGTGTATGCTGCGAACTTTGCATATTTTTGAGAATCCAATGTTTAGCTGATCATGATAACTGTTCATTATTATCCACTTGAACACGACTGATTCAATGGAACGTCAGAGCTTTGTTTTCCAGGGACCGAAACTAATCGCGACACTCGTGTCTCCTGGAAATCCGGTTTATTTCAACCAATCGAAGACGACTTTGACATTCTCACAGGGTTTCCAGAAAAGTGTACGTGGGCGTGTGGTCTGAGGCTGAGACTATGGGCTATATGACTATGAGATGATGTTTGAGCTCTTGACTTCTTTTGTTGTTGTAGTTCAGTTTTTATACATAACACAATAACAGCTTTTAGTTTATGAAACATTTTCACACCATTTACTGCTTGATTATATCATTAATATAACAGGAGACATTTTAAACAAACATTATAGCATTATAATCCAACAAGTTGCTTTAAAACACCAGAATTATTGACTGAGATCATTCTTCATTTATAGATGTTTATCACTGCTGCTTCCTCTTTAAAAAACTCTCATCTCTGTTTCTTACAGCTTCCAGAGAAGAAGATCCAGAGGAGAAGAGAGGAAAAGATTCAGAGAAGAGAGGAGGAGATTCGGTGGAGATAGAGATGTCGAGGTTGCCTAAAAGCAGTCAGTAGCAAAACTACAGAATCATCAGTTTCAATTTCATCAATTCATCAATTTCGGTGAATTACCATAAACTTACCAGAATGAGGATGCAAGCTCAGTGTTGTATCTGTAAACAGTATTTGGTTATGTAACAGTCCGTGGGTAAAAGCATCATCTGGGGCCCATTTCAGAAAGGAGGTTAAGTGAAGTTTCCCTGAATGAGGGAAGCTCTGGATTTTTCATTTCAAAATGGGAGGTATGTTAAACCCAAGACAGATGGGTATCCCCCTTTTGCCACCAAAACAGCGCTGACCTGTCGATGTATGGACTCCACTAGACCTTTCAATCAGAACCAGCGTTCCCTTTTTCACCAATTTCAGATACAGTAACTCGTCTGTTGGATCGGACCACACGTACCTCAATGAGCCGTGGCCACCTAGTTCACCGCTTTTTCTTTTGTCCATGGGATTGCATTTGCATGAAAGGTTCAAAAACGTATCATAAGTTTGCAGACATCCTCTGAAGCTTAGTGTCATGAATGAGCTAACTCTGCTTCGGAGCAGGTTATCCTCAGAGAGTCAGTTGCTGTGGTTAGTTACATAACCTGAAAGTTACCTCCATTTTTGGAACGGAAAGTGGAGATTATCCGATTGCTTATCTGAAACTTAGCTGAGTAAGTCATATAACTTGCTTACTGGAATACACACCTGGGGCCTCATTTATCAAGCGTGCGTATGCACAGAAGTGTGCGTAAAGTGTGCGTAGGAACAGTTTTACGCAAAGTGTGGAATTTATCAAATTGCACTTATACGTAGAAATGTGTGTAAATATACGCACACCTCTGAGTATGCGTACGCAGAGCATCTAGTGGTAGAATAGCGATACTACACAGGACCCTGTTCCAGTGAGTTAAGAAGTGTCTATTTTTTATTTACAAGCAGGTGTTAAAAATGATTATTGTCAGTATGGTAACAGCAAATAAGTATAATGATTTATTTGTGATATGTATCTTTATCTGTGAAAGCTCTACATGTGATTTGTATAAATTAAGTCTAGGACAAATGCTTGGCACAGTGCAATGGCTGATCTTGCGTTATTGGAAGACTTGGCAAATAATCCATTCCGCCGGTAGCGCGTTTTCAAAGATCGCGCCAATGATGCTGGTTAGAGATGCTCCGATCAGCATTTTTGGGGCTGATTACCGATCACCAAGATCATGATCTGCCGATCGCCGATCAGTGCCAATCACAGCATGGCAGTGGAATGGGATTTTTTATCTATAATCTAGCAGAGTTTGCACCATTTGTAGAAATGAAACTAACTATAAATTAGGTATATTATTGTTTTAATAGAGAATCAAATAAATAAGCACAACAAATATTTCTTCTTGCAAAGAGAAATGTAATATGCCTTTAAAAAGGTTTATGTCTGTTAAAGTAATTAAAATAAAACACTTCACAGTCTTTACTGTATGAATTAAATATTGTTCTCTTCACGTGCACTGATGACAGGCTGCTGTGTATGCGTGTCATGAAGTTTAAACCTTCAAAACTTTAAAACGAATGCCAGTAATAAACTTTCGGCATGAGGATGCAATTAATTGCGATAGATATGTGTTGTATAGGCTGTTTGATAGGCATGTGAAGATGCATCACGCTGAGGACCGGAGCGCGTCCTCATAGAAAATACGCATATTTCTGTAAAGGCAGAGAGAGAGATCCAAATCTGCACGTCACACATGAGCAACGGGTTACAAAATGCTCGCACTGTCTAAAATGGTCTCTATTTGCAGCCGCATCAGGAACGCTATGATGACAAAAGTAAACAGAAAGATCGGCTCATGAGATCGGCAAATTTAGTGAGTGCCGATCGCGTCATTTAGTGCCATTTTCAGCCGATTACGATCGGCTGCCGATCGATCGGAGCATCCCTAATACTGGTTATATGCTGCTGTCCAAGGTGGAAAGTTGTCTGTCCTCCTCCAGTTGCACTCGTTTCACGTCGGTGTGCTGTGACGCGTTTTTTTTTTTTGCTAATAATTTAATGTCAAACCACTTTTTTATTTCTGGAAGTGTTCTCTCCTCATATTCGACGGAATTAAACTCACTGGTAACATGTTCCCATGTAGATTTGTTTTCTTTTGTTAGTCATTCCTCCCGCACTAAGTAAACCAAACAGGATGTGTTATTAGGATTTAACCTCATCCACCAGTAACTCAATTTCTGCGTCTGTAAAGTTTCTCTTTTACGCTCTCTTTGCAATTATTGCGATGAGGGAAAAAGCACAACCACGTGACTTATAACGGGAGGTGTTGTCACCATATATGGTTCATTGGAGGGGTTTCAGAATGCAAATGACTATGAACATGCACGAGCATGGTGCTTAAGAACAAGTGGGATTTATCATCAAGCATTACTTACTGATGTGCGTACGAACCACGTGCGCACGTTTGATAAATCCCGATTTTTTTGTACTTAGGCACATTCTAAATTTCATTCGTAGGTACAAATATAGAACATTTTCTATGCAATGTTGATAAATGAGGCCCCTGGTCAGTCAAAACTAACAATAAAAGCATGCACCTATAGAGGCTCTGCTGCTGCAAGTTTTAAAGTCAGGTGCCAGCGTTGTGTGCCGTTGTTATCGGGGAACCCTTATTGACAGTTTAAGCAACAACATTCTACATCTTTACAACAATGTGCAATGACTGAGGGAGAAAACACAACTGCACCCCAAGCATAAAAATTTAAAATTAAATGAATGTACCTGGCTTGTGTGTTGTATATTTAATTGAAATTCCCTTGAATGTAAAAGATTATTATTGAGTCTCTTGGACATAAATGAGGACTAATTATGAGACGTTAGAAGGCGCAAAGAGCTGCTTTATCTGCAGCCTGGTAAGTTAATAAATGCTTTGCTTTGAACAAATGCATCTGTTTTTAAATGTTTTTTTTTAATGCTACCTCACGGATTTATTATATGATGACTCTGTACCTGTGGTTATGGTGAGATGAGAAACATTTGTAAGTAATGCTTAAAAAAACTCTTTGCTAAAAAACGCTGTCCAAAGTGCTGAAACGAACGTGCGGAGAGCCGCTTGTAAATTCTTTATCTCCTGTTTGTTACAAATAAAGTATTTTTAGAGTACAAACCTTTTCTTACATACTTGTAAATTATGTTTTGATGATATTGGATAGCCATACATTTAAAGCAATTACAAGCTTGCTTTTTACTTCCATGACTAAAAGAAAACAGGATTTTAAAGGTTTTAATAAAAAAATAACAATTTCAATACAAGCGAAAAACAACACAATTATTTAACATTTATCTTAAACTGGGGATCTTCTGCCTCCGCTTGGTTTTTCGGTTTACAAAGTCTGTCATCTAAATAAGGATTAGACATAGCGCCAGCGCAACTTGCTTTTAAAGGGAATGAGAGCTGTGACTCTCATTGGTTTACTGCACGTTACGCCCAAAATACTCCCATTACAATAGGACCTACCCTTTTCGACCATGCGCTCGGCGCGGGGGCCATTTTTCCCGTCGTTAAATTAGCAAAAGTGGATTCGGACACGCCCATTTAGAGGTTGCGCTGTGCGCTTTAGACAATGCGCTTAGATCGTTAAAATAGGGCCCCAAGTTTCACATTAAATAACAAATACATTTGTGTGACGTATCAATATAAACATTGAAAGAAATAAACAAACCCCAAGTTTGCGTCTCATTGAAGGGATGCTTTCAACATTTATGTTAAATTATTATATAAATAAAAATATTTATCATTAAATTATTCGATTGGGTTTAAATGTTGATAGCGCCTCATTGTGGCCAAACATACGAATAAGAGCAGCTAATCATGACGTCTGTGTGATGGGTGCATTTATTTTGACTTGTGCGCCATCTAGTTTTTTCTTTCCCAAAATGCAGAGATGGCACAGATGAGCAAAAAACAGTAGACAATAACATGTAAACATTTTAAGGACAGATTTCTCGTTGCTGTTTGAAGGAAACAGCACTTGATGTTATGTAAACTACAGTATGAGGAAACTTTTGAAGCTTTTGTGTAATTTAACACAAAAAGTTAATGGTACAAATAGGTCATTTATGATTGAAATAGAAATATTTTAAAATAAATAAAGACAACAAGGGTGTTTCAGTTGGTATAACCAAAAAATAAAACAAGCCAAAGTTTTTTTTAATGCATATCAACCCTGTTTCCAAGGAATGAATGAGGCTAGGCTAAATGCTAACACATTCACGAAATGCTGTAGGCCTACAAAGATATAGTGCACGCATTGAAAAAAGATATAACAGCATATGTATTAATTCGTCTAAGTTGTGGTAAGAACATAGTAAAATATTGAAAAACTGTGCCGTTTTCGTTTAACTACCTCAATATAAGGATAATAGCCACAGCAGTGCAATTTTAACAACCAAAAATGCTGAAACTGAATCAATATATTTGCAGTGTATTGAATTATATTTAAAGGTGCAGTGTGTAAATTTTAGAAGAATCTCTTGACAGAAATGCAAAATAATATACAAAACTACATTATTAGGGGTGTATAAAGACCTTTCATAATGAACCGTTATGTTTTTATTACCTTAAAATTAGACGTTTTTATCTACATACACAGGGGTCCCCTTACGTGGAAGTCGCCATTTTGTGCCGCCATGTTTTTTACAGAAGCTCTTAACGGACAAACCTTTTTTACGAAGTTGTCTCCGACAATGACATTTTTTTCTGGTGGCGGCTACCGTTACTTTTCTATGCGTTTCAAAAGCAAGGGGTGAGCACTGGACTAAACCGTTGGTTGCAATTCTCAACCTCACCACTAGATGCCGCTAACATTTATACACTGCCCCTTTAAAAAAACTCTCTTTTCGTCTCTTTCATATTTAAAAGCATTTTTGTGCTGCTGCGCATTCATGTACTTTGTGATAAGCAAACCCGCATTGTCCTCCCGTTTATAGGCGCATTTTACTAATGCGCTCTTTAAATAACACATAACATATTGCGCCATTGACTTTAGACTTTAAACAGGTTTTTGTTGGTCAATGGCATAGTCTATTTTAGTTGCCTCAAAATAGCAACGCGCCAACAATGCGCCTGAACACACCTCATTTTCACACCAGAACGCCCATGGGCGCAAAAGGGGGCGCAAATGCATTTGCTATTTAAACAACGCGGCGCTAAACGTGAAAATTAGGGTGGAAACTAGTAGCGAAAGACACTTGCGTCGCGCATTGCGCTGCATTGCGCCGGGTGTAAGATAGAGCCCTTAATGTTAATGTATTTATTTGGAGACGCGAACAAGCTGCAGGCACATGCGCGGATTACGGCAATGACGTCACTTCATCACAGGTCCTCTCAGGCAGCAAACTCGCAACATGACTATTTTTTGTCGAGGAAACTAAGTAAAACAAACGATTATGTGCTGAAAAACACTAAGACATTTAAAATGAAAATAAAACTGCTGTGAGACCGACTGAAAAACATATTTAACAAGACATCAACAAACATTTTTATTCTTTCAGGTATGTTCCTGTAATTAAAAAAATATGTTTACTGTAAACACTTACCAAAATGAACCATGGTTTTAGTGGGGTAAAAGTGTAGTAACCATGTTTTTTTAGTGTATTTATTACTATTAACAAAAAACTACGGTTTTACTATACTAACCATGGTTTAACAGTTGTCAAAACCATGGTTATTTTGTGGTTACCATGGTTTTACAACTACTTTTTTTAACTGTAGTAAAACCATGGTTAATTTTCGTAACACTTCCTCGCTGTGAATCACTAAATTTGATGTCTTTACCCTGCTGAAAAAACTATAGAACCATTACAGAAAATTCTAATGGTTTCCATTAAAATACCAATAGGAACCATTAGCTTTTACCATTAAAACCACTACTGTCACGGTCCTGTCGGACATCCGTGCTAGATGTAGGTCTGAGTGCATCTGACAGGACCGTGGCAGTATCATGTTCGGTGTGGGGACATGTGGGATCACATTCTGTGTGTGGCTTCCACATGTTCCCGGTGTCTTGTTGCTGTCGTGATCTTGCCAGACCTTAGTATAGGTTCAGGTCTGTGTTCTGTGGGCAAGGTCAGGGCAGCAGTGTGTGTACGTGGGAACACGTGTGTTCACATTATATCTGTGTGACACGTGTTCCCAGTGTTTTGTGGCTGTCATGGTCTTGCCTGACCTTGGTTATTATCCAGAGGACAGGACCAGGGCAGCATTGTTTTATGTGGGAATACGTGTGTTTTCACATCATGTATGTGTAACACGTATTCCCAGTGTCTTGTCACTTTTACCCTACTCCCTTATGTAATCATGTCTTAAGTGATTAATTATGTTCACCTGTTCCCCATTGATGTGCTGTCTATATAATGCCCTTGTGTTCTCTGTGTGGTGTGCGTGCGTTGTTGTAGATACTGTGTTTATGTTCACCAGTTTACAATCCGAGTTTTTCTCGTGTTCTGTTTTATTTGTGTTCCAGCACAGTGTTTTTGTTCCCTTCTGTTTTTACCCCCTCGTGGGTGTTTTCAGTTTTGTAAATAAATCATAGTTATATTTTCATACATCTTTTGCATTTGGGTTCTTCTATTATTTTCCACTATCCGGTTTATACCTACCGTGACAACTACACTGTAGTGTGTTTTGGGCCATATTCCATTAGAACCAATACAATTCCCAACAAAACCATTAAAATTTTCTGTAATGGTTTTATTGTTTTTTCAGCAGGGTAGGCTTCACCTTTGACCATTTCTTTTACATCCCAGCATGCAATGGCCATCATTTTGCCATCTTAACCCACTTTTAGGCTAGCCAAAATAAACTTACATTTGTAAAATGAGATGTCTGATATTCCACCATAAGCAAAGTAAACAGTGATCAAAGGTGTTTGCTTGCCCCTGGGTCCTTTCCTCTTCAGCTCACCCCACAGGTTTTCAATTGGCTTCCCAGCTAGAAATAAAAAGTTCTAAGAAGGTTCCCTGAAAGTTCCCAAATGTTCCCAAAAACATTCTGCCAACGTTAAAAGCGTCCAGTTTTTTTTTAAGTTCTAGGAACGTTTCTGTTGTCTGAACGTTAGAGTAATGTTACATTTTACCATTTTTAAACGTTATGACAATGTCATGTTTTAATGTTCACACAATGTTTAAAACAACAGCTGTTTATTATATTGACTTGTTTAATTGTTATGTAAATGATAGAGAAACATTGCATTTTATTATTTAATAAAACATTATTGGTAACACTTTACAATAAGGTTCATTAGTTAACAGTAGTTAATGTATTAACCAACTTGAACAAACCATGAGCAATACATTTGTTTCATTATTTATTCATCTTTGTTAATGTTAGTTAATAAAAATGTAAGCTTTAATTGTTTGTTCATGTTAGTTCAGAGTGCATTAACTAATGTTAACAAGATTTTAATAAAGTATTAGTAATTGTTCAAATTAACATTAACAAAGATGAATAAATGCTGTATAAGTGCAGTTCATTATTAGTTCATGTTAACTAATGTAGCTAACTAATGTTAACTAATGAACCTTATTGTAAAGTGTTACCACATTATTTCTGAATGTTTAGTAAATACATTGCTGTAGAAAATTCAATTCACTTACTAGGTTTAGATGTTAATGTTTTGTTTCATTTATAGTCACCATTATTGTGATTAGTGTTTGTTTTAGTTGGACTCTTGACACTTGACTTTTTGCTTGCTAGTTTTTTCCTGGTTGTGTTAACTTTGTGTTAATACACCACATTTGTTATGAACATGCAAAGTTAATAGTGTAATTCTGTGGTTGTTGGTACGTAATGGTAAAGATCATCACCTAATTCATTTACTAATCAAAAGTTTATTTTCTGCCAATATTGTATATTAGATCCAACTCTTTCACAGCGGTTTATCATTAAGGAGTTTTAGAAACTTTGGACAAAAATATCTGCTGTATAATTATGATGCACAAACATCAAGAATCAGACTATGAATCTCAACCATGGTGACAAATAAAATGGTTAAAAAATCCTTATTTATCCATGCTGCAGTGCATGTTGGGAGTCCTGAATGAGATTTGTAATTTTTTAATACCCAGCATGCATTGCAGCATGAAGTTTTTCATTTAATTGTCACCATGATTGAGATTCATAGTCTGATTCTTGATGTTTGTGCATCCCAATTATACAGCAGATATTTTTTGTCCAAAGTTTCTAAAACTCCTTAATGACAAAATGCTGTGAAAGTGCTGGATCTCATTTACATTTTTGATAGAAAATAAACTTTTGATTAGTAAATTAATTAAGTGATGATCTTTACCATTATGTACCAACAACCACAGAATTACACTATTAACTTTCATAACAAATGTGGTGCATTAACTCAAAGTTAACACAACCAGGAAAAAAATAGCAAGCAAAAAGTCAAGTGTCAAGAGTCCAACTAAAACAAACACTAATCACAATAAGGGTGACTTAAAATGAAACAAAACATCAACATCTAAACCTAATAAGTGAATTGATTGCTACAGCAATATATTTACTGAACATTCAGAAATAATGTTTTCTAAAATAATAAAATGCAATGTTTCTCTATCATTTACATAACAATTAAATAAGTCAATATAATAGACCCCTTCAAGGTTTGTAAACATTGAATGACTATCGGGTGCGCGCGCAGCACGGGGTCGAACTGTTCATACCATTTAGGCTTTATAATTGAATCTAACAGGGCTGAAAAATGATGACTTACCTCAAATGAAGTGAGCACTACAAACACAAGCCTCTTTGATCTTTGCATTGTCCCAGTCTGCACGTTAATTGCTTGCAGACGCAGATGTTGTATTTTTTTGTTTTTGAGATTCTGCATGACTCGTGAAAACTTAACGGAAGACCTGGTGCGATTTTCACAGCCCACGACGTAAGTAGGCATTTTTGACGATACCGAATAATACGCAACTGAATCTGCTGTAATGAATTTTCTGACCCCGACATGCGCAGTGGGAACAGCCTGTGACGTGAACCGTGAAGGGGTCTATAAACAGCTGTTGTTTTAAACATTGTGTGAACATTAAAACATGACATTGTCATAACGTTTAAAAATGGTAAAATGTAACATTACTCTAACGTTCAGACAACAGAAACGTTCCTAGAACTTAAAAAAAACTGGCCGCTTTTAACGTTGGCAGAATGTTTTTGGGAACATTGGGAACTTTCAGGGAACATTCTTAGAACTTTTTATTTCTAGCTGGGTTAGCACACACTGATACATGTATACCTAGTAATGCAATGTAGGTCACTTTGGATTAAAGCGTCTGCCAAATGCATAAATATATTTGTCCCTGACATTGACAAAAACAGGATGTGATCTTTTAGCAAAGTGTAAAGGATGGCACATGTGGCTAATGTGTGAGATGAAGAGGTGTGATGCCATGATATAAAGATTAGTCTCTTGCCAAAGCTGGAAAAAGTTAGTATTGTTTGCACGATCAAAGCATAAGCAATACAATTACATTTATGCATTTTGCAAGTGATTTATAAAACATTACAAGATGTTTATCAGTATTTATGTTTACTGGGAATCAAACAATGATCTGAGCAACAGTGTTAAAGCAAAACACATCTAGAATGTCATGAGTCATAAATCTATTTATTTACATTCACAGTAATACCGTTTAATAAAAAAAATTATTTGTTTATTTGCATTGATGAAATCGATAATTCATAGTAAATTTATTTTTGTAGAGTGGAAAACTGCTAAACACACACACACACACACACACACACACACACACACACACACAAGTCTCACCTCTCACATGCTGTACACACACACAGATACACATCAGCCACTATTAGTCAAACACATGTCTCATGTCCACCAGCAGAACAAAACCACATTTCTTTCCACATCAGGTTGAACTTCAACCCAGAGGTAAAGCATTGAGTGACAAAAATAAAACACTTAACTTTGGGCCTCATTTATGAAACTAGCGTATGACAGAAAACGTCCGGCCATTTCCACGCAAGACTTATCAATATGGACAAACATGACCATAGCTACGATAAAAACTCACGTGTGGTCTCACCTCATTTACAGAAGTTTTAAATTATCAAACATAACATACAAGATGTTTGTTCTAGCCGTTTCATGTCGGAATAATGAGAAAAAGTTTAAAATAGTGTTTTTGCTTATTTTAACAAATGGAAAATGTGATTCTAATTTTTTTCGCACACAGAATAAATTAATTTAGTATTTACTACAGCACTATGCAATAACAGCCATCTAATTTAATGCATATGTGTGTGCGTGCATGTGCGTGAAGAGCACCGATGCTAAACCCGCTAATTGCGTCTAGCATAATTGTTAATTAGTATTTAGCGCTAGGCCAAGATTAATTGCGATTAATCGCATACAAAACAAAAGTTTATTTTCGCATTATATATATGTGTGTGTGCTGTGTGTAATTATTATTTACATTTAAACACATACATGTATACATTTACAATTATATATAAAATAAAATATATAAAAATATAAATAAATATATGTATACACATGTAAATGTTTCTTAAATTCTTACATGTGTGTGTGTGTGTGTGTGTGTGTGTGTGTGTGTGTGTGCTTGCGTGCGTGCGTGCGTGTGTGTGTGTGTGTATTTATATAAACATAATAATTATACACAGAACACACTTGTATATTATGTTACAAATCACTTTTATTTTGTATGCGATTCATCGCGATTAATCTTTGCCCAGCACTAAGACTTCTGCCTAAAAACTGGCATTTCTGAATTGATGAGGGCAGAATTAGGCAGATCTGATGGGAAAGTATTTGATGATATAATACCAAGTGTAAACAGCCTCAAATAGTAGGCCCTACGTATAATACAATCATTATCTCATTTTTAACAATAGTAGCGTTTTAGCAGCTTTTGCATCTGAACTTTTCAAATGAGGCCCATTGTGTTTTAAGACCACTTTGATTCTTTATTATTTTAATCATAGTGTTTTTGGTCATATTTTACAGTTTTTGTTTGAAGTATGATCATCGTCTCATGACTCCGGCATACACCACATTGGTCTCCACTGAAGCTCTCTGTACACAACCATAAAAACACAACATTTAATATCAATACAATTATTACAAATTTATATTCAAAGTAGGAATGCTTTGTATACATGAAAGGATTAAAGGCAGTGTGATAAATAATCTGACATTACCAACATGTTATATGTTATGCTTTGCTATGTCATGCAAGTTTTCTTATTGGATAAAAAATGTACTCAATTGAGCGCATACATTTTTTATGCACATTTTTAGAAATTATGCGCATCTTGGCATTTCCATTTTAACGTTTTTTATGTGATATTCCAAAATGTGGATGGAAACATAGCTAATGTGGTATTGGAACAACTCCAGTGAAGCCTTCAAAGGCCTGCAGAGAGTTAATGTGAACTTAGCTGAGAACTCATCTACCACCTCTGCATGACATTTATCACAAACGCCACAAAAGCAAAGCTGTTAAAATCATCAAGGACTCAAAACACCCCGTTAACTGTCTTTTTACACTTTTGCCATCAGGTACCTTGATGACAAAAACTGAGAGACTTGGGAGGAGCTTCTTCCCCCAGACTATCAAGTTCTTAAACTTAGGGTCAGATTATGAACCATACTCTTATTTTGTTGCTAAATAAATATCTGTAATTATTAAAGATCATTGCACATGCATTTCTAGGAGTTTCCCTTTCAGACGCAAAATTAATGGAAGGAAATTATTTAAATCACTCAAGCAACGCAATTTACTTATGTTTGTGTGTTTTATATTTGTATTATACCATTATTTAATGCCGAAGTCTTAAATCATTTTGTGCTTGAAATGTCTGCAATTGTTGATAGTAGGAGGCATCACAGAGATCAGAGAACTTGTGGTACAAGGCAGGGGATTTTTTAACATGTTACAGTTTATTTGGCATGCCAGAGGAACATATTTTGCAAAAATAGCTGTAGGCCTAATGTCTATGGTGCTGAGCTCAAGCGCATCAGGTGTTAGTAGATCACCCGCACCTTATCAGCTCTGCTTATTTGTGACCCTGAACTAATTTGCGCTGGTCTTAGTAGATCCATCAGCTGTTGCGCATGTGTTATTTATTTTGCGCCTTTTTAGTACATAACCCACAGATATTACCACTCCCATTAGCACTTTTTTGGAATTTTACATTAATTGTACATAATTGTTAAATTAGTAAATCTGGCACTTAATCTCTTAACACAAACATGTCTCACATATAAATAATTTAGATATTCAATATACCAACATTGTCACTTGAATACTGCACTTTATGTTTTCACATTGTGTCCATGAAGTGGACCTGACTTTCATTTCACTACTCTCAATACAACTGTGACTTTATATTTGACAAATAAAAACACTTAAATCCTTGAGCTTTACTTGCTAAGTGCTGTTGTGTGTTTATGAGTGACAGATTTCAGATCTCACCGGTTTACATCTTTGATTTTGATGGAAAGTTGTTTCTGCGTACGTGATTTCCTGTTCACTGGTCTGAACTGATACAACAAGACAGACAGACAAAAGCATCGAAAAAAAGTCTTATCTTTGTTTCTTCACAAAATGTATTGTTGAGTATTTACCCTGTTGCTGTGTGTTTGTGTGTTTCCTGTAGATCCGAAAGATCAGAACTGAAGCTACAATAATCAGACATCCAACAGCAACACACCAGATCACAACTTTATGAACAAATGTGAGACCTGTAATGAATAATAAAAGATATTATTGTAACTGAATCTGATCTGACATCAGCTCAGTAAATAAGCACTAATAATCACACCTGTTGTATCTGAACATGTCTGACAGAGATGAGTGATGTTGAGATGTTGAGTTTGGTTTGTGATGGGATTGTTGAGTACACATCTGTATGTGTTTGTATCCTGATATTCAACCTCCAGAGGTAGAGAGAGTCTGATGTTGAGATCAGACACACTGATGATGGACAATAAACTGTTTCCTTTATACCAGGACAGACTCACATCTCTCACATTCAACACTGAACACAATAATAAACAATTTGATGATGATGATGATGAAGAACATTGTGAAAAGTCTCTGCTGATGACAGGAACTGGCAGACGAGCTGTAAAACATTTGAGAGAATAAACAGAAATAAGAATCAAAGCAAATATTATCAATATAGGCCAGAGGCCGTGTTTGGTGACTTTAGTCATATAGATTCTAAAATAATATGGACTTTTAATTTGAGAAACACATAAAAAACAGTATTAAAGAAATAAGGTGCATAGGCTAAATGTGTTTATATTCAATCAAACTTTAATGAATTAGTTTATACTGCTAAGTGCTAAGATAATATAAGAGTTAATATGTAAACAGTAAATCTTTACTCACTGTAGACAGTAACATTGAATCTGTATGAGATCTTCTGTCTGCCACTGATGGTTAAATTATAAAGTCCAGTGTGTTGAGTTGTGATGTTTGTGATGATGAGATCTCCAGTCTGATTATTTAACTGCAGTCTGTCTCTGAATCTCCAACCAAGAACAGTGTCATTTAATGAGATTATATTTTTCTCTTTGTTGATTCTAGCTATACGAGTGTCTTCAGGTCCAAATCTCCACATTATTACATCATCTCTCTGTATTTCAGTAATATCAGTGTGTAGAGTAAGAGAATCTCCCTCCATCACTGACACTGACTTCACTTCATCACCAAACACACCTGAAGAACACAAACACATTCACACAGATTAAAAATTTTTAGTCAGTTTAAATTGGTCTATTAAAGCTTAGAAACTTAACAGTAGTTTTAAACAATTACAAATGAGATTTGATTTTCAGTTTTTGGAAATCCGATGTAACATCATGCAACAATATGCGTCAGTTTAATGCATTTATTTATACAATACATTAGGAAAGCTGACTGACAGTCCCTCTCTGTTTTAGTTACAGTTTTTGTGTTTGCCATTATTTAGATAAATATAATTTTTGATGAGAGATCGATTTAATAAATTCTTTCAGTGATGTAAGATCATAAACATAAAATCTGATTGTATTAAAAGTGCACAAGTATAAAAGCTGCACCTAAATATGATATAAAATATGTTTGTAACTCACCCATCAGACAGCAGAAACACAAAGAGAGATAAAGAAACATGAGAAACATTTTCTTCATCAGATGTTGTATTGTTGTCTTCAGTGAATGAGATGAAGACGTCTCTGTGAGCTCTCTCTTACTCTTCATGTGCTTTATACTTCCAGTTTCACACCTCTGTGTTTTTTTTTCTCTGATGTTTCCACTGAACTTGTCAAGTTATTGGTCGTTCCACCGAATCGATGCCATTTCTGTCCCCAGCTCATTATATGTATAAAAATGCAAGAAAACTAACTCTAAAATACATTTTATTATTAAGGAAAGTGTCCTGCATGTTAATCTAACACCAAATTTAAACACTGAAAAAATTATTTTATCTGTCCCTGCTCTTTATTTCTATACTTTTGCATTAAATATAAAGCAAACAATTCTTTAGATATCTTTAATTTTTTGCATATTTAAATATTTTATACAATCGAAAAGTCATAATATTTTAGATAAATGCACATTTTATTAATGTCCCCAGGATTTAATTGAGTTCTCTTACCCAAGACGTTTCCCCCTATAAAAATGTAGAAATATTCCTCAAGTCACATTTTCAAGAGTAAGTGACTTCATCTGGGTCTTCTGAATGTCATGTGAAGATCAAAAGTTACTTTTCCCATTTTCTTTTAAAAAAAAATTTTTATCCAGAAAGTCCCATTTGATATCAATAATCCAAAATGGTAAAGGTAGCAGCCATACAAACTCAAATAAAATACAATAAATTAAAATACAACTTACACAAATAAGTGTATCCAGTATTTTTTTTAATGAAACAATGTTGTTCTACAATCATTCGAAATTGTATTTTTAAAGCAGAATTGATAATATTTAGGATGACCAGTAGAGAGCGTAATTCTGTTGAATATGTTACCTTTCCTTAAAGTCATATTTTAGTCATCTGAATTGTTTTAGTTTTATAGTTTTACTCAACTAAATGCCATGAGATTTTTGTTGACTAAATCTACGTTAGATTAAGCTGACTAAAATTGAATGGGTTTAAATGTTTTTTTAGTTGAAGGGTAATTGGATGTGCCATATGCTACTGCCAATTTATTTTACTGTAAATTGTGAATATTCTCATTTTGAAGTTGCAGACAAATAGTCACAAATGTGTAAACTTATAATTATGTAATATGATTATGTCTTTCGAATATAATGCTCGGTTTACTGAAATAAATCAGGCTTGATGACGTATGTCGCCTGCATATGCAATCTCCGCAGGCTGCAGGCTTTTTATTGAGAAACGGACAGTATTAAAATAAGATTAGGTCTAAAAATAAACTAAAACCTTCACTTAATACATTTCACTAAAACCTTATTCACACAGCACCTTGGTCCCAGAAAATATCTGTAAAATTAGCAGACAGGCTTCTGTACACAAACTCGTGCCGTAAATATTCTGGGATTGCTCCTGGAGAGAGGACTAAAGCCCTTTTTCACACAGACATTACGGAAAATGCATCTGGGATTTGCCCGGGATCATTAGAAATTTGATTCATTCACACTGCCAATTATTTTCCTACAATCTGTGCGTTTACACTTTTCAACACTATTTAAAGGGGACATATTATATTATTATTTTTTTTAAGATGTAAACTAAGTCTAAAATAGGTCTGAGCAAAAGTGTGCCGTTTTGGGTGTGTCATTTAAAATGCAAATGAGCGGATGAAGTGCAACCACTGATCACAATGATGGTGGTTTGTTGCAATTGAAACTCAATTGTGCTCTGAAATGTTTTATCTCTCTCTTTCTCTCCATACTAAATTGTTGTGCTGTGGTTGGATAGTGCAGATAAAGGGGGCGGTATTACCTTATTCTGACATCACAATAAGGGCCAAATTACAATGACCTATTTTTTCACATGCTTGCAGAAAATGGTTTACCAAAACTAAGTTATTGGGTTGATCTTTTTAACATTTTCTAGGTTGATAGAAGCACTGGGGACACAATTATAGCACTTAAACATGGAAAAAGTCAGATTTTCATAATATGTCCCCTTTAACATATAAATAATTTCCTTTGAAATTGCAAGTGGTCTAAAATCATCAAGGCAATGTATCATATAAGCTATTATTGAATGTTTGTTAAGAATTAATGCAAGTCTAAATATGTTTTTGCATGTGGGAGTGGAGGCTAATGAAGTGGCTGATAAACTAGCTAAGTAAGCTCCAAATCTTGCAGATATTGATATACAACAAGTGGATATAAAAGTAAAAAAGAGGTCCAGGCTAAAGTAAAAGAAGTGGCAAGACACGTGGAATATTTATAACAGCTTTAAAGTACTCAACAATTTGTAAAAAAATATATTAAAGAAATAGGAGTATTTGATAGAATTTAACATTTATTTTATTTATATTTTTAATACGTTTATGCGAATGTCATATGCCTACCAGTGCTTCACACTCCAGTCCAGTTGGTGGCGGTAAATACAGCATAAGTTGGTTTGCCATCCCCCATAAAAAGTCAATAGAAGAAGAAGAAGAAGAAGAAGAAGACACGAGTCATCATTTTATCCATATGGTGCTCGCTTCAAATCTCCCATCACTAGCGGTCGGAAATATTGACAACAACACGTTGATGTTACGATGTCGACAAGTACATCAGAGAATGCAGGTCGGGACTGCAAATGAAGTCACGTGACTTTGTGTGAGCGTGCAAGACTAAAGTGCAAGTCTAAAGTGCAAGTAGCTACTGCAGCTAATTCTTTGTCATTTCTGATGACATTTCGACAGTTTTGAAGACACAGATATCCCAAATCTGTTATGGAAACCAGCCTGACACTGAGATACTTTGATAACTACTTCACAACAACATGAAGAAGATCGTTTTACTCTCCATCTTCTCGCTATTTATTGGCGGTAGGTACATTTATAAACATTACTCTTTATGTGTGTTCGAGGTCAATGTTTTTTTCATATTCTCGAATGAAGTGAATTAACGTTAATTAAAATAACGTTACTGACAAGAAGAAGCGAAACTGGGTCCGTGTAACTCTTCACATTTCAATTTTCAGACCATACAATGTCCATGCAAAAATTAAAAATGAAACTAAAAGTTTTCTTAACTTAACTTTTACCAAATTATTATTTAAAAATGGAAATTTTAAACAAATGAAAACTAGGCGATTTTCTTTAGTGTATTAGTGTATTTTTCGTTTTTCTGTTTGCGCAATGCTGAGTCCCACAACGCATACTATCCGTCCTAAATAGTATTTGAAACTAGAATTAGTACTTCCCAAATCGTAGTATGTTGAAATGAGTATCCCAAAGATACCCAGATGGTCTACTACAGGGTTCCTCAAATCTTACCCTGGAGGTCCAGACAGAGCACTACAGAGTTTAGCTCCAACCCTATGTAGCTGCCCCCTGGTTTCCCGATAACAAGCAGAGAGTCTCTAACGGGTGTAACGTTAATCATTTATTTTCAATCTTCTTCAAGCACCGTGAAAACTAAAAGTAAACACAAATAGCAGGTCACATAAACCTGATTATAACATTGTTTTTTATACTTATAAGCTTATCACAGTATTTTTCACATCAAATTACATTCAAGACATAGAAATAAAAAGGTACAAAATATAAACATTGTTAACACGTGATGCGTTCAGACCACGCGAACAGCTTGCAAAACAGATAATGATATAAATAAAAGTTTGATAAACATAACACAAACTACACACCTCATTCCGCTCACCAAGGGGTGCAACTGCAAATCCTCAATATAATGCTGCTTGCAACAATCGCTGACTTATAATCAAAAAGGCATATCCAAGTCCCCCAGACACAGGCAAGAAAACACAAGCAGAGAAACCATCTGTCGCTATTCAGATTCCGGGGTTGCAGTCTCAACCCGGTAATATGATTGACATTCAATGGAAGCATGAACTTAGTGACCTCTAGTGGCCACTTACACTCCCACCAAATCATGTTATACTGAATGAATTCAAAGGAAAGGAATTAACCAACAGTTATTCAGAACATGATTTCTAGACTATGGAAAAGCAGACTATAAAGGATATGAATAGCAAGCAGACATAAACTTGTTTCACATTCCTTAACTGAACACGTCTGATGTAAGTGTTTTCCCTTAGTTAACAAGGCGTTAACTTACTGGTTTTATCTTCAATGAGAAGTACCAATTTTTGAATCGGCCGTTCAATAATTGAATGTTTGTAGCTATGACTTTGTTTCTGTTGTAGTCCTTTATCTCCAACTTGAACCTTTACTCTACGAACCAAACCATCTGATCCTTCTGTAGTCTCTACTACACGAGCTTATTGCCACTGATTCCTTGGAAGTGTATCCTCTTTGATGATGACTATATCGTCTATTTGCAAGTTGCGTCGAGGTACGTGCCATTTTTGCCTCGTAGACACATTCAAGAGGTATTCTTTCTTCCACCGGCTCCAGAATTGTTCAGTTAAGAACTGTACTCTGCGCCATCTCTTTGCAGCATACATATCTTCTTTGACGAACTTTCCTGGAGGTGGTAAGGCGACCTTAGAATTCATCAGTACAAGGTGGTTTGGAGTTAAAGGTTCCAAAGTCATTGGGTCATTAATTCCATCAACATTTAGTGGACGGCTGTTGACGATGGCCATAGCTTCGTAGAGTAGGGTTCTCAGGGAAGCATCGTCCAATCTTCCTGGACATTGAGCAATTGTGATGTTCAGCACATTACGAATAGACCGAATTTGGCGTTCCCACACCCCGCCTGCATGACTCGCAGACGGGGCGTTGAAAATGAATTCACACTGTCTGTCCGCAAGAAAAGCTTTCAAAGCCTCTGCGTCACATTGCTTGAGCGCTTCCTTTAACTCGTTCTTCGCACCCACGAAGTTTGAGCCCTGATCGCAGTAAAGGTGACTAACAGCTCCTCTAAGGCTAATAAAGCACCTCAAGGCGTTGATAAAAGCGTCCGTGGTCATGTCTTCCAGCATTTCAAGATGAACTGCTCGAGAAGCTAAGCATGTGAAGATAAGTCCATATCTCTTACACTCCTTGCGGCCTCGTTTAGTGATGAATGGGCCGAAACAATCCATTCCACAGAATGTGAAAGGAGCAGAGACTTCACAGCGCTCTCTGGGGAGTTCAGACATTCGTTGCTCTTCAGTCGGTCTTCTGAGCCTCCGGCATCTCACACATTCATGTATTAATTTGGCGACTGACTTATTCCCACCGAGAGGCCAGAATCCGTTTGCTCGCAGCTCATTCATAGTCTGATTTCGACCTTGATGACAGGTCTTTTCGTGGTAATGGGATAAAATCAGCTTGGTAATGTAGCTGTCCTTAGGGAGAATGATGGGGTGCTTTTGTTCTTGGCTGAGAGTGGAACCTTTAAGTCTTCCTCCAACGCGAATAAGTCCCTCCTCCAAAATGGGGTCGAGGTGACGAAGAGGACTTGAGTTTGGAATAGTGCTCCCACTGGGATTTCTTTGCAACGTCCTTTGATCTTGGGGAAAGGCTTGCAGCTGAACGAGCTGAAACACCACTTTAGCGGCTCTCGAGCGTTCCTCAACGGTCACAACTTCACCAGCTGAATGGCTCTGCCTAGACCCAAGTCTTTTAATTCTGGCTACCACCTTAATCAGTGTCGTCCAGGTGGAAAATCGACTCAGTCGCTCCAAGATGTCGTTTTGTTCGCTAGATTGAGTAGCATGCACTTGAATTGACTTGATTTCAGGGTCACCTACAAGCAACTCGGTAGATGGTTTAAGCAAGGGCAGTGGCTTTTGGTCCCACAGAAACTTGGGTCCTGACAACCAGCTAGTGGAGGAGATGTCACGAACAAGGAGACCTCTAGACGCATAATCCGCTGGGTTATGGGCTGTGTCTACATAGTTCCATTGGCTTGGGTCTGTAATCTCTCTTATCAATTGTACACGGTTCGCCACAAACACGTGAAATCTTCGCACCTCGTTGTTAATATAGGCAAGTACTACTTGTGAGTCTGTCCAGAAGAATTCTTGCTCGATTTTCATGTCAAGCTCCGCCTTTAGCATGATACTCATTCTGGCTGCAGTGACTGCGGCAGAGAGTTCCAATCGTGGAATGCTTGTGATCTTCAGAGGAGCTACCCTCGCTTTAGCCATAACGAAGCTGCAGTGTATCTCATTCCTGTCGTTTTGGTATCTTAGGTAGGAGCAGGCCCCGTAACCTGTGGTACTAGCGTCCGAGAAGTGATGCAGTTCCACTCTGACGATCTTGCCGAAGTTTCGAGGATGATAACAACGAGGTATGGTGACTTCTTTAAGATTCTGCAAGTCGTTTTTCCACTCCTCCCACCGTGAACGCAAGTACTCAGGAATAGGGTCGTCCCATTCAATGCCTTTGCAACATAGTTCCTGCAGGATGCGTTTGCCACTCAGAATGAAGGGGGCTATAAACCCTAGAGGGTCGTACAGGGATGCCACAACTGACAGGAGACCACGGCGAGTTGGGGGGTGGTCCTTTACATTACCGTGGAAACTGAATGTGTCGTTTTCTGCTGACCACTGGATACCAAGTACGAGTCCTTCTGAGGTTGCATCAGTTTGGAAGTTAAAAGTATCAGTGCTTATGGCTCTTTCTGAGGGAGCAATGCAGGAAAGAACTTCCTTAAGGTTGGAGTTGAACTTATGCAGCCGCAGGCCGGCACCTTGACACAATTCTTGAGCGCTGATGATTAACTCTTTGGCTTCTTTGGCTGTAGGGACGCTGGTTAATCCATCGTCCACGTAGAAGTTCTTTTCCACAAATTCAGAGGCTACAGGATGTTTTTCCTTGTTGTTTTGTGCCAGATATTTAAGACAAAAGTTGGCACATCCTGGGGAGGATGCAGCTCCGAAAAGGTGGACCGACATTCTATACTCCTGTGGTTCTGTGTTGAGCAATCCGTCCTTCCACCACAGAAATCTCAAGTAGTTGCGGGCTTTGGGCGAAACGCTAAATTGGTGGAACATCTTTTCGATGTCGCAGATCACAGCCACAGCTTCTCTTCTAAAGCGACAAAGAACTCCTACTAAAGAGTTAATCAGATCGGGCCCCGTTAGCAGAGTGTCATTCAGGGAGATCCCTCGAAACTTTGCCGAGCAGTCGAACACGACCCTTAATTTCCCTGGCTTCTTGGGGTTGTACACTCCGTGGTGAGGAATATACCACACCGTCTCTCCTTCAGCGAGTGGAGGGGCTGGCTCAGCGTGACCTTTCTGTATAATTTCACCCATGAAAGCAATGTATTGTTCGAGGTACTGTTTGTTAGCCCTTAGCTTTTTCTCTAGGTGTTGCAGTCGGAGAGTAGCCAGCCTTTTGTTGTTCGGTAGAGTCGGGAAACAATTGTCCTTGAAGGGTAGAGGTATCTCGAGACGGCCGTCATCTTTCTGTTTAATGTTGTCATTAAGAAACTGTATGAAGTGAACGTCGTTCTGTGATACATACTTGTCCTCGTAACCTTTCTCATTAAAGTCTGACTCCAGTACTTTCAACACATCAGTGGCCAATGGTACCTCCTTCACTGCGACGCGATGCACAAAGCTTTCATCTCCTCGTCTGTCCAAATAAGGATTGGCTGATCCGATTATGCTCCATCCAAGCAGAGTTTTTTGCGCAAATGGTTCGCTGTGTTCACCTGTGATAACTTCCAGAGGAGCCAGAGCTGACGGACAATTGTAGCCGATTAACAAACCCACCTCGCAATCTTGAAGCGGGTGCAACTCTTTTGCCAGACTTTTCAGATGAGGCCAATGGAGGGCTGTATCTCTAGTAGGGATGTGAGACTTATCGACTGGAATAAACTCTCGTGCATACGCCTGATGTAGTTGGACGTAAGTTTCAGAGTTGAGTCCCCGGACCTGTAGACCGCACACAGCCTTGCTTGCTATGACTGTATCGACAGCTGTCATTGTGCTGAGTTTAAGCTGCACAGGCTGTACACTTACATTAAGTTCAGCAACCAGATCATCCAAGATGAAGGTGGAGTCGCTCTGGGTGTCGAGCAGGGCATAGGTGAGTGTTTCCTTCTTGGGTTCTTTGATTGACGACACGAGAACTGGAACAATGCTAGATGTGGCAGAGGTATGCTGGGTCAAAGCATGTGACATAACCCTTTGAATTTCCTTGCTTGTACGGTTCCCTGGAGCCGTAAACTCTCTGTCTGCAGGTTCAGCGGGATTCCTGTCTCTGTCTATGTGCAGACAGGTTGGATGACGTCGGCCACAAGTACCACAGGTGTGACGCCTCTTACATGCCTTGGTAATATGCCCCTTCCTTAGGCATCCGAAGCACAGGTGGTTTTCGAGGATGAAGGCTTTCTTTTCATCTGGAGTCTTTGCTGCGAAGGCTGGGCACTTGACGACGCCGTGTGTTTCATCCTTACAGACTAAGCAAGGTAGCCTCAAGTTTGGGTTTTCGATGGTTCCTGAGATGGGACTTTTCGTTTGTATGCTTGTGTTGAGTGCCTTAGCTCTTCTTGGGAATCTCTCGTCGCTAGGTTTAAGGTTCATCAAGAGAGGGGATGCAATGGGGTTGCAGGCGACGCGAGCTTCTTCTTGCATAAATCCTGTGAAGTGTGCAAAGCTTGGAAATTCTCCAGACCTGTCTAGCTCTTCTACAACTATACGGCTCCATCTGCGTATCATCCATTCAGGCAGCTTTTTAAGGAGTTTATGATTTTCTTCACAATCGTTTAGAATGCTCAGGCCCTTGACGTGAGGTATGGCCTCGACGCAGCCTTGAAGAAAATCTGCGAACTCTCTTAATGCTATTGGATCGTTTGCCGCAATTTTTGGCCACTTTGTGAGCTTGTCCCTGAATGCTCTTTGGACAATAAATGGACTTCCATATCTGTCCTGTAAGACTGCCCAGGCGCCCTTGTATGCTTGCTCTGAGTTGTGGAAGAAAAATCCTTCTACGGCCTTACGTGCCTCCCCAGCGAGGTAGTTCTTTAAGTAAAACATTTTCTCACTAGCAGGAAGGGGTTTCTGATCGATGAGAGCCAAGAAAGATATCCTCCAGTCTATGAACTTTAGGGGGTCACCAGAGAACACAGTCGGTTCGGGAACAGGTAGGCGGCTTAAGGTAAGTGAGCTTGCAATTGCCTGAGCGAGACTTGTTTCGTCCTGAGTTACTTTCACGTTGGAGGGTATAAAGTGAGGCTGGAAAGGTGCTGCTTGCGGATTTAGCGAGATCTCGGGTCCCATGTCTTGTTGATCATGCTGAGTTTCCTGATCTGTGTCTTCCTTAAAACTTTCGAGACCATCAAAGTTGTTATAGGCTCTCACGCGAGCTGCTGCTACTCTTACTTCACTATTTACCTGTAGTTGTTGCAACTTTGTCTTTTCCGTTTCTAGCTTTTGTTTTATTTCAGCCTCCCTTTGCTTTATTTCTGCTAACATTTGAGTTTCCTTGAGTTTCCATTCACTTTCCAGTTTGTCGAGTTTCGCTTGTTGGGCTTGTATTTTTTGCATGGCTTTAGCCTCTTCTACTTTGGCTGCTAATTCTGCTTCGGCGTCTGCACGTTTGCTAGAGGATTTTGAGTTGACGCTTGAGTTAAGTTCTGATCTTTGTAATGATTCAGAAGTTACTGTTTCTGTTTTAGTATTCCCAAAAACTGACCCATAATCGTCCTTATTTAGCGCTATTCTCACTCTTGCTTTCTCTAGTTTGTCATTGAAAGCCTCGTGTATGTTCTTTAGTCTTTTGCTGACAAGGTCGCAGATCTCAACCGTTAGAGTGTCACATGCATCCATTCTTTTGGTGATAACTGGAGTAGCGGTTTGATTGCGTCGAATGGGTTCATAATTTTGGTGTACTATAGCTTGTTTAGATTTGACTTCTGTTTGAATCCTATCAAGATCCTCAGCAGAGCAGAAAACTTTTAATTTGGTTCTAACCTCCTTTGCTACGTGTTTCCAGGCATCATAGGCTTTGTTGAATGTCCTTTCATTTTTCATTGCTTCCTGTTCACGTAACTCTTGACCCTTTGTTGTTAAACTACGCTCACAGGAGCTTGACCTAGTCTGGTGTGCTTCTGAAGGGTTTTCCATATTGTCGGCAGGAGATGACATTGTAAAGACTCAGTAGATCTGTTTGAACTATAAAGCTTTGGGGGGGGGTTTACGTCTAAACTCAATTTGAAGTAAATGACGGATTTGGCTTCTCAACTATGCTGCCACTTACATCAGACGTTTACACTTGTGCTGGCCCCCAAAGAGTAAACAGATACAATACAAATGTCTTAACAAGATTACCCCGCAAGTAAGCCTACGATGGGCCTGTATGGGCATAGCCCAAGGGCCCCGCACAGGTTTGCTCACTGGCGAAACGTTGGCCCCTTAGTGCTGGCCCTGCATGGGCAGCCCTCACTTAGCCCCCAGGAAGCCCTCACATAGAGAAATCCCCAGAGTTAAATGAACACTGCTGGATGTATATATTGTCCCATCTTACAGAGTGTTAAAAAGTAACAATGAAGCAGATTTAAAACCGCCGTTATCCTCTCTCTCACCCTCCCCGTCCGAAATCCAAAACCGCACTCCACATCTTATTTGTAGAGTCATTTTCCCACTTTAGGCCGAGATTTTGTTTCATCCAAAGTCACCACCATTGCGATCAGTGCTTGATCCAGTTAAACTTGACTCTTGACTCTTGCCTTGTTCAGTCTTTTGATTGCTATAACTTTGTGTGTTTAAAACATGTTTGTTATGGCAGCATGTGATCCTTTGGTGGTGGTCAGTTCAGTAAATAAAGTCTGAACATCATCATATAAAAACTTATGTATTAATTTATTGTTTGCAAACTTAACAGAAGGATCTTTCTCTGACAATGTGATACTATAGTATGAGATTGAGCTCTCTCTTAGCAGTTTTCTTCCTGAAGAAATTTGAAACACTGACACTTAAAATTAACTGCTCTACAATGTAGACACACAAATATCAAGAATCAGAGTATGAATCACAATGATGGTGACAATAAAACGAAAAGCTTCATGCTGCAATGCATGCTGGGTATCAACAAATTACAAATCTCATCCAGAACTCCCAAAATGCACTGCGGCATGAATACATAATGACCTTTTTTTTACCATTTTCTTTGTCACCACCGTTGAGACCCACACTCTGACTCCCGACGTCCGTGCATCCACACTGTTCAGCGGCCAATGTTTGTGTGCAAACTATCAAGGTCCTTCAGAATGACAAACTGCTGTGAGAGTTCTGGACCTTACACTGTTGTATTTCATTATTAACAGAAAATTATGCTTCTGATGAGGGGGGAAAACTATATTAGTAAATCTGTTCATTAAATGATTATGTTTGACAATGTTTATGTATCAACCAGCAATATTCAACTACAATTGCCTTTTCTTTGCTATAACATGTGTTTTAAACACACTTAGATATAGCAGTTAGAAAACACCAACAAGCCAACGGTCAAGAGCCAAAGTCCAACCAAAACAACCACCGATCACAACTATGGTGACTTTAAATGAAACAGCCAACATCTCAACATAAGTTAAGAAAATGACTCCACAAGCAAGATGCAAAATGCAACTCTATTTCAGACAGAGATGCTGAGAAAGAGGACAACAGAGCTTTTAATTCTGCTTCATTGTTACTTTTTAACACTCTGTAAGATGGGACAGTATATACATCCAGCAGTGTTTATTTAACTCTGGGGATTTTTCTGTATGAGGGCTTCCTGGGGGCTAAGTGAGGGCTGCCTGCGCAGGGCCAGCGCCAAAGGGCCAACGCCCCGCCAATGAGCAAACCTGCGCGGGGCCCTTAGACTAGCCCTAAGTGGGCCCATAAAGGGCCATTGTAGGCTTACTTGCAGGGTACTGCTGACAATTTGCAAACAGACAATTTATTTCTCAAAGATGTCAAAATTAAGGGGTTAAAGTCTTTCAGGAGAAGTGAAACAATTGTGCCATTAGACTTTGTACTTTGTCTTACTGGTCTAGCATTTACAGTACCTTGTAGCACAGTCAAAATCCTCTTAAAGTAATTTGGATATTGCCTTTCTTTATTTTCTTAAAATGTGCAAAGTCCCATATGAATTAACTGAGCTTGTAATTCCGTTTGTGGCACTGACTTCTATATTGATGTCTCAAGTCGAGTTTACCAGCTTAGTCGATGAAGGCCTCTCGCTGCAGCCATGGAATCCACACACTCGCACGTGTAGCGTTAGCCGATCACATATCAGCTGAACGAAGATGGCATGGATGGATGGCTCAGCGGCTGAGTTTTCACTGTAGCTGCCCCCTGGTTTCCCGATAACAAGCAGAGAGTCTCTAACGGGTGTAACGTTAATCATTTATTTTCAATCTTCTTCAAGCACCGTGAAAACTAAAAGTAAACACAAATAGCAGGTCACATAAACCTGATTATAACATTGTTTTTTATACTTATAAGCTTATCACAGTATTTTTCACATCAAATTACATTCAAGACATAGAAATAAAAAGGTACAAAATATAAACATTGTTAACACATGATGCGTTCAGACCACGCGAACAGCTTGCAAAACAGACAATGATATAAATAAAAGTTTGATAAACATAACACAAACTACACACCTCATTCCGCTCACCAAGGGGTGCAACTGCAAATCCTCAATATAATGCTGCTTGCAACAATCGCTGACTTTATAATCAAAAAGGCATATCCAAGTCCCCCAGACACAGGCAAGAAAACACAAGCAGAGAAACGATCAGTCGCTATTCAGATTCCGGGGTTGCAGTCTCAACCCGGTAATATGATTGACATTCAATGGAAGCATGAACTTAGTGACCTCTAGTGGCCACTTACACCCTAATCAAACTTACCCACCTGTGATTTTCTAGTGATCATGAAGACCTTGATTAGCTTGCACAGGTGTGTTTGATCAGGGTTGGAGCTAAAATATGCAGTGCTCCGGACCTCCAGGGTAAGATTTGAAGAAGGGGGGTCTACTATTTCCGGTTAGAATTCGAAGTGCAGATCAATCCACAGGCCCTGTCCCAAATGGCGCACTTCATGTGGACTTTCGGTCTCGTGGCCTTAAATTGTGCGTTCTCGCTTAGTCTACGAGTAGTCTACGAGTCCGTAGGGTGTCCCATCTGTAAATTTTACGCTTTGAAGTGTGCTCATCAGCGCCTCCTTTGCCCCCATGATGCGGTCTTCAGCAGCAGGCTTCGCGCACTTTACCAACCCAGAAGTCCTTGCGAAAGAGCAATCAGACCAATCAGACGACGGAAGGGAGGAGTTCACACTGACGGGCAACTTCTCTACCCATTTCCGGTGTGACGCTCGTCTGTCCCAAAATACGACTCCGGTGCACCCACGTGGACTCGCATCAAGGGTCCCTAAAGTCTGGACATCATGATGTCGTCAAAGTGTGGACTCTAAGGAGGACCACAAGTCCAGAGTGTGCCATTTGGGACAGGGCCATTCTCTAACGGCTAATATTGCCCACAACCCATTGCGTGCGGGAGGGAGGAGCTTAACCACACTGACCCTCTTGTGTATTGTAGTAATACTGTGGCTGTAGAAATGTTAACTTTATTAGTCCAATGAAAGAAACATGGTTACTACACTTTTACTATAGTAAGAGCATGGTTCATTTTCATTTGGGTATTTTTGAGTTATACACATAAGTACACTAGTCAACATTTGAACTGGATCAAAACCTTTCCTTAAAGTTTTCTTAAAACCAATATCCAATGCCCGTTCTTGTTTTAGGACAAATTTGATGAATGTTTTTGATCCACTTCAAATGTTGACTACTATATAAAATTAAGTATAAAATACGTTAAACAATAGTTATATTATAAACTTTAAATATTTTGACTTTAAAATAAGTAGCTTTGTTACACACATTGACATGAACGTCAGATCCAGCCGCCTCCCAAACGACCTGCGTTATGTGTTTGGTTCTAATGACGCTCTGCTTCACTCCTCAACTTGGTAGAACACATTGTAAAATGTATTGTGAAAAAAAACGATGAGAAAGAAAGAAAAAAAGACGGGAATAGTAAATAAATTATATTGGACATAAGTTATAAGAATGAATGAAATATTGTTAACAGTCGTGGTGTGCGTAGCAACCAAGTTTTCGTTCATGTTGCATGACGTCATCGAAGTATGTCCCAGAATGTGCATACTCTCTTGCTACACACTCAAAAGTATATACGTTTTCCTCACAAAAACAGTACATACTTTTAGGTCGTAGTATAAGTAGGCGAATTGGGACTCAGCTATAGTCCTCTCGCTCTCTGTTGTACGGAAGCAGAGAGAGGCCATCTAGTATTATTTTTGCTTGCTTGTTTTCTCATGATCACGACTTAATTTCTCATTATCTCAAGATAACAAAGGTTGTTTAAAAAAGTAGTTAATAACGTTGGACGGTGATGTTCGTGAATTTAGGGACCATTGCTAAATTAATACTGTACACGTTTCTATCTTCAATAGTATTTAACAGTTTATTTAAATAAATATCAAAAATCAAAAAAATGTGCATTATAGCTGACAACCACATAAACATGTTGGTTTTGTGACTGTTTGTTGACTTTCAGTCATTCCATTTAAATGCTGTTAAAAGCAGAAACATGTATATTATTAAGTAACTTAAGGACGGTCCCTAAATTCACAACTGTAAAATCTATTTCAGCTTGAGTGAATCTCTGATCCAAGTAAATCTATTTTGTTCATCCATGCTAATTTAGCAAAATGTGCTTTTGCTGTTTACAAACAAAACAACACGTTCTATCGAGTAAGAATCTATCACAAGAATACAACTTTTGTTATGTCGAGATCACGAGAAATTAAGTCGTGATCATGAGAAAACAAGCAAGCAAAAATAATAATAGTGCATGTCCTCTCTCGGCTTCCGTACTATTGCTTGTTTTCTGTGTTATTTACATATTCTGAGGCGCAACAACATAATACTGTAATGGCATGGTATAAAATGGTTCATGAATGTTTCCAGATTACTTCATAGTTTTTGAATAGATAATGCCGAATACTCATTCTTTTTTGTTATTTTGGCATAATAAATAGTTAGTATCCCTTTACATATTTATTTGACTGACTGAATTACGTTATTGATATGTAGTTGCCTTCCCTTTTAGCAATTTAAAATTATGTCACACGTTTCCTTTAGGCATATTCGTAAAGAAAATGTTCCATACGTCTGCACTCACAGGCACTCAGAAAAGGTGACATGCTGTATTCTTTTTTATTTCTTTATTTTTATTTTTTGTAGGATACATAAATCATTGATCAAGAGAAAACGCAAAAGAAAAAATAAGAAACATCCCCTTTTTTTGTTCCGCAGAGACCTGTATTTGGGTTGTACATTAGCAGGGGGTATGACACACACTATTCTGGTGACATTTTACTGTAATGATATAGTAATAAGCGCACATATGAATTGTCCAAGTCTTAATGTGTAGACTACAGGAGACTTTACTAGTAAAGATATAAATGATCTAAATTAACAGTGTTATAGATGTGCGTTTAATCTTTGACTCTCTTGTTTGTATTTGCAGGTGTTGTAACAGGTGAATCAGTGTTAGTGTATGAGGGAGATTCTGTTACTTTACACACCAATACTAACACACAGAGAGATCATCTGATTGAGTGGCGGTTTGGAGACCATTGGGATCTTATAGCTAGAATCAACGGGGATGCCAATTTACTCAAAATATATGATGATGTTCTTGATGGGAGATTCAGTAGCAGACTGAAGATGAACAATCAGACTGGAGATCTCACCATCACAAACATCACAACTCAACACACTGGACTTTATAAACTAGAGATCACCAACAAGGCGACTACAACAAAGACATTCATCTTTAGTGAGTATAAGAAGCTTTATTTGAATAATTATAAAATATGCATCATTATCCAGCACTCTTCATAAAATGTACAGTATGAAGTAAGAAATATTTGTAAATTTTTAATTAAAGGGACATTCCACTTTTTTTGAAAAAAAAAATGCTAATTTTCCAGCTCCCCTAGAGTTAAACATTAGATTTTTACCGTTTTGGAATCCATTCAGCTGATCTCCGGGTCTGACGCTAGCACTTTTAGCATAGGTTAGCAAAATCCATTGAATCTGAGTAGACCATTAGCATCATGCTAAAAATAACCAAAGAGTTTCGATATTTTTCCTATTTAAAACTTGACTCTTCTGTAGTTACATCGTGTACTAAGAAGACCGACAGAAAATTAAAAGTAGTAATTTTCTAGACAGATGAACTATAATCTCAATCTGGCGTAATAATCAAGGACTTTGCTGCCGTAACATGGCTGCAGCAGGCGTAGTGATATTACGCACTGCCCGAAAATAGTCCCCTTAGTAACTTTCAATGGCAGGGGACTATTTTCGGGCACTGCTCATATCACTACGTCTGCTGCAGCAATGTTACATCAGCAAGTCCTTGATTATTACGCCAGAATGAGAGTATAGTTCCTAGATACATCTGCCTAGAAAATCGCAACTTTTAATTTTCCATCGGTCTAGTACACGATGTAAATACAGAAGAGTCAAGTTTTTAAATAGCAAAAATATTGAAACTCTCTGGATATTTTTAGCGCAATGCTAATGGTCTAATCAGATTCAATGGACTGTGCTAAGCTAAATGGATCAGCTGAATGGATTCCAAAATGGTAAAAATCAAATGTTTAAATAGGGGAGGTGGAAAATTTGCATATTTTCAAAAAAAGTGGAATGTCCCTTTAAAGAGGACACTTACAAGACTTTTTTAAAGATGTAAAATAAATCGTTGGTGTCCTCAGAGTACGCATGTGTAATTTTAGTTAAAAATACCATATAGATTATTTATTATAGCATGTTACAATTGCCACTTTTGTAGGTGTGAGCAAAATGTGTGCCATTTTTGGGTGTGTCCTTTAAAATGCAAATGGGCTTCTCTGCACTAAATGGCAATGCCGTGGTTGGATAGGTGAGATCAAATACACAGATCATCTATATGCACATGTTGGAATGTAACACTCTAAAAACAAAGGAAAACATGAATTCGGGTCATGTGACTCCTTTAAAACAAACACTTTTTGTTTTTTGTATATTTTACTGTTTTTGACTTTGAATGTTTAGACTTAAAATCTTCATTCAGTCCTGACTGCTTCATTTTAATATTGAATGTGACTTCTGTAATTTGTCTTTTCTGAGTTTAACTCTTTCTGTTTGTTCTTCAGATGTGTCTGGTGATACAGATAAAGTGAAGACTGTGATTGTGGGAGATTCTGTCATTCTACACAATAATGTTATCAAGAAACCAGGAGATGAGAAGATGATGTGGAGGATTCAACACAACAACTCTCTTGTAGCTGAAATAGAAGTCTCACATGCTGATGTTCATGAGAGACTCAGAGACAGACTGTATGTAAATCTTCAGACTGGAAATCTCATCATCACAAACATCAGACCTGAAGACTTTGGATCTTATGAAGTAGATATCACTGTCGGCAGTCACATATATACTATACACAGATCATTCAGTGTCAAAGTCAAAGGTGAGTAGATTGCTTCAATATAAAAAATCCTTTTATTAAAGTTTCATCTTAATTTAGATAAAACATTACAATAACACAATTTTGAATTGTAAGAAACAATATGTCAAGTAAATTTGGTTTAATTGAAATATATTTAATTTCAACAAATAAAGAATTTAGATATATGTGTGGTAGCGAAAGATATAAATTAATTACAAAAAACAAACATTGATTACCTCCATGTTCAGTTTTGTTTTTGCTTCATTCATTATACTATAAAAATAGATAAAATTATACATAAATACAGAAGAACAAAATGAATAATATAAAAATATTGAAGAAAAAATCTATACAAATATTTATAGACCATCTCTATTTCTCTCGAACAAGATCAGTCTCCTGGTTCAAGATCAAGATTAGTTGCAATCTGTGTTGTGCTGCTGCTGCTGCTTGCTGTCGCTCTTGCGGTCGCTGTCATTTTTTACAAACGTCGTTCTAGGACTACTGTGTAAGAAACATCTTAAGCTAATACAATATTAATATAATAATCTTTATTGTGCTACAGTACAGATTGAATTTAAAGATGTAGAAATGTTTGTTTATGTGTTGTGTATTTTGTTTGTTTGGGTTTTTATTCATAATTTAACGTATCATTATACTGATTTAGACTGAAGAACAGCACTGTAAATACATTTACATTAGAGCCGTCATTTGAAATTACTTTACAGTAATATCATATATTTTACTGCATAATTGTTTTGTAGTTAATGTATTAACACACACAGATGCTTTTGGTAATTTTGAGTTTGTATTAAAGTAATAGTGTAGGAGAGAGCGGGGCACAAACTAACGCAGGGTTAATTGTAACGCAACTACTTTACAAATTTCTACAGGGCCGCGCAACTTTAAAGGAACAGTATGTAAGAAATTGATATCAATTAATCATAAAATTGCCCTGATATGTCACTAGACATTAAAAAATAATTTTCATTTCAAATATTTATATCACTGACATCAGTGGTCTGGCAAGGATATTGTCATTTAAAAAGTGGAGTTGCAGCCCTCAACTGATGTTTATGTTGTCATTTTGCGTATTGGCCACTAGTTGTATGATTGCAGTACCAGTTTTAGCCACAAGGTTTGTGATTGCAATACCAGTTTTGGCCACAATCCTACATACTATTCCTTTAAGTGTTCATTTGTATCAGAGAGATGTGTGTTGATTGTGTAAAAACTATGAATCTAACTTTAATATTTTTTGAATGATGAAAACTACATCAAAACACTGAAAATACAAACACAGGAATCCAAGTGTAATAGAAAAACCTTTCTCCTAATTATACATGTATGTGCACACATACTGTTTTGTGCTTAAGTTCACATTAACATTTTTAATCACAGTGTTTCATATTTGTTTAATAAAATATGTTAATGTGTTACATCAGATCTAAGTTTGTCATGGACTTTTTTTCTGTTGGGTTAATATTTATATTTCAAAAATGAGAACAGAGACGATGAGGAAGACCAGATGAATGAGGAACCTCTTGGTGGTGGTGGTGGTGGTGCTGCTGCTGCTGATGATGATGGTGATGTTTATGTATACTATTATATATTATACTTATATTTCTTTATATTTTTCCCACTTAAAATTAACTTTTAACTCATTCACCGCCATTGACGAGTTATCTCGTCGAGTTATCTCGTCAATTATGAGTTAATATTTAACTAATAAATATGCCTTTCTGGACGAATTTCAAATTGAAAGTGTAATACTGCTTTTATCCACTGGATGGAAACCTAATTTATCAAAAACGGAAGTTAAAAAGATTTAATGATTGATTTTAAATGCCTTTATGTTTGATAGTCATTCTAAGTCTGATCTCTAACATAAATTCATTTACAAAAACCCAATTTTTTAAGCTTTTTGCTCAAAATGTTGTATTTTTGAAGAGAAATATCCATATTTCAGTGGTTAAATTAAGTGGAAAAAGTAAATATATAATGAAACGTTTTTTCCCCATTTTGTTTGTTTATTGTTTGTTTGAAAGCAGAGGGTGTGTTCTTTAATTTGATATAATTTGCATGTTTACGTATTTATAGAAGAGAATTTTTCCTGCAAGGAATTTTGTGAAACTTTTGTTCAAATCACAAAAATGCAGGTGGGCAACTTTTCTCAAAAAGGCTGGTGGTGAATGAGTTAATCTACACTAGTCAACATTTGAAGTGGATCAAAACCTTTAATAAAAAAATTACATAAAACCGATCACTAATACCTGTTCTTGTCTTAGGACAAGTTTGATAAACTTTTTTGATCCACTTCAAATGTTGACTAGTATATTTTTTTATAGCAACTTGATGAAATTATTGCTAGGGACATCAGTTGTTCAGTATTGGCATTACTGAAGGACGTTAATGTGTGTGTAACCAACTTATTTATTTATTCCGGATGCATTGATTTTTTTTGACAAATAAAAAAAGGATTTTTTGCATTTCCCATTCATTTTCTGTTGGGTTCAAACTTTTTACACATCCTCAGGACGAACAAATCAAGCCCAGTTTTTTATTTGAATTTTGACAGAAAAGTCACAAAATCTTACCACTGAGATGAGATGAAGGAAAGCTTTTTTTTAAATAAAGAAAAGTGGCTTGGGGGTCATTTTGACCCAAAGGGACATATAAGGGTTAATAAACAGAAATTCTTTAATGAGAATATGAGCTAATGTTTATAATAATTAATAATTAATTTCTGTCTTTCTGCTTCTGTCTGCTGCTGTTAAAGGTGAAAGAGAAGAACTGAAAGTGGATGAGGGAGAATCTGCTGATCTAAAAACTGAAATTACTGACATACAGAGAGTTGAGAAGATCGAGTGGAGATTTAATGAAACTCTCATAGCTGAAATCAATCCTGCAGACAATATTTTCAGTACATATGATGGTGATGATAATATATTCAGAGATAAACTGGAGCTGAATCCTCAGACTGGAGATCTCAACATCAAAGACTTCACACAGGAACACACTGGAGTTTATACACTGAAGATCATCAGAGATGGAGAAACATCATACAGGAGATTCAATGTGTCTGTCAGAGGTGAGTAACTAAAATCTTTCAGTGTAATGATGATTTTATTTATTTAGCTCAAGTATCACAGCTACCAAAGCGCTCGGCTGAAGAAAGCTGGTGCTCAGCTGGAAAAAAAACTGGCAATCGGACGCGTTTAAAAACTGGCGTTTTCAGACGCGTTTAAAAGCTTTGGTGTGCACAACCCCTAGTTTCACTCCTTGATTCTGATTGGTCAATAGTTGTACTTTACTCCACTTTGTGTTGTGCCTAATACAATACAGAAGCTTCTTGCACCTTACTGCTTACTACTATCTATATCTTTAACTCTTTCCCCGACAGTGTATTGAAAAAAAGTTGCATTTTTTATGATTTTCACAAAAGGGGGTTGAAAACGTTGAAGACCCCTGAAATTATTATCATCTGTCTATAATAGACAGGTATCTACACTATTCATCTAACCATAGCTCAATTATAAATGGATACAAATGTCTTAATATGTGAGAAACAGTAGCACAATTTTGACAAAAAAAAATTTTTAATATGTGACCCAGTCTGTAAAAACTATACTTGAGTCGGAGCCGATGGTGTAGCGCTTCGACATATGGTGCAAACGCACTTCTGGCGACCTGAGTTCGAATCCCGGCTCGAGGTCCTTTGCCGATCCCATACCCCTCTCTCCACCCTCTACTTTCCTGTCGTCTCTCAAAAACTACTGTCTATCAATAAAAAGGCAAAAATGGCCCAAAAAAATAATTATTAAAAAAACTATACTTGAGTATTTTGAGTTGAGATATAATGTATATTCTGAGAGGCAGTTTAAAGGTGCAGTGTGTAATTTTTAGAAGGATCTCTTGACAGAAATGCAAAATAATATACAAAACTATATTATCAGGGGTGTATAAAGACCTTTTTATAATGAACCATTATGTTTTTATTACCTTAAAATGAGACGTTTTTATCTACATACACAAGATATGGAGGTCGCCATTTTGTGCCGCCATGTTTCTACAGAAGCCCTTAATGGACAAACTTTTTTTACTAAGTTGTCTCCGATGATGACATGTTTTACCGGTGGCGGCTACTGTAGCTTCTCTATGTGTTTAAAAAGTGAGGGGTGAGCAGTGGATTGAGCCATTGGTTGCAATTTGCAACCTCACCACTAGATGCTGCTAAAATGTACACACTGCACCTTTAAGAAGTTAAGATCATGAAAAGAAGTTTATTATGAGATCTGTGTTTATAAAGAAGAATAAAAAATCTGATAGAAATAAAGTAATGATTGTTTTGTGTTTCTGTTTTTCTTTCAATGTCCTTCTTTTATAGAGGAAAAAGAGACAGAACCACTGATTGAGGGGAAATCTGCCACATGTGAGTAACTCAATCATTTTATTTACATCCAGTCACATAATAAATTATTAGCTCTTTTTTTCTATGCTATTGGCTATTTGACTTTTAGATGATGTTTTGAGCTCTTGACCTCTTTTGTTTTTATACTCTTCGCTTATAAATGACTAACAGCTTTTAGTTTATGACACATTTTCAAACCATTTACTGCTTGATTATATCATTGATGTTATATCATGAGACATTGAGAGCTTTTAAACAAAACATCATAGCATTATAATCCAACAAGTTGCTCCAAAACACCAGAATTATTGACTGAGATCATCCTTCATTTAAAGATGTTTATCACTGCTGCTTCCTCTCTGAATAACTTTTGATTTGATCTCTCATTTTTGTTTCTTTCAGTTTCCAGAAGAGAAGATCCAGTGGAGACGAGAGGAAAAGATCCAGAGGAGAAGAGAGGAGGAGAGTCGGTGGAGATAGAGATGCCGTTGTTGCCTACATAACCCAGTTACTTACATAACCCAAAAGTTACCTCGGAAAGTTACGTTTTTGCAACTAAAAGCAGGGATTATCGGCTTGCTTAATCTAAAATTTAACTGGGTAAGTCACATACTTGGCTTACTGGGATACATCCCAGGTCAGTCAAAATTAACAGTAAAAGCACGCATCTATACAGGCTCTGCTGCTGGAAGTTTTAAAGGAATGTGCCGGCGTTGTGTGCCGTTGTTATCGGGGAACCCCTATAGACAGTTTTAGCAACAACATCAGAAGCGGCTTTTGTAGAACCAACATAACTTCTGGTGAACGTCTGCAAAGAATCAATAACAACAGAGACCTTTTGGGGTAGTTTATTTCTGATAACAAGATAAATAAATAAGAAGTAGATTAACTCTGTTTAAATAATAGCTAAAGTGTATCATAAACGACACTGAGCTATGGTGCTATGTAAAATGTGTACTATATACAACGTTTGATTCGCAGTGAAACAGCGACTTATCGGTATGAAGATGCATTCCCAGCAATGAATGTTGTACAGAACTCATATCGCAGCAACTTGACTACTGAACATTTACGTCAGTGTCTCCGTCTAACAATCACATATTTTTTTGCCACGGTTTATGTATCTAATGAAAGACAAACAGTGCCTTTTCTCTCATTAGGCATCTTTGCACTTTGTTACTTTTGGCATACTTCTTGTGTTTCACTTGTTGTTATGAATGTACTTGAAATGCAAAATACGCTTTGTTACAATTTGAATTTACTTTATTTGTGATTTACATAAATTATCAACTAACCAGTTGTTCCGGATCTATGAAAATAATGAGAATTCAGATGTGAACCTTTAATTGTAAACTTTGAGAACCCCTTTCATAGAAGGTATGTAACTTTATTTAGTGCCAAAATTATACACACCCTACAATTTGTCTTTAGATTAAAGGTATAGCGGAGATTTTCGTTTTCCGGGTGGATCACCTCTGTTATTGGTCATCCCAGATGTCAATCATTCTAATTATATGTTGACGTATAACCGTCGTACGTGCTCGCCTCTCGGTTCGCTTTCTGCACATGCGCACTTTCACGTGTATGTGTGTTGTGCTACGGTTTCAACCATTGAAGCTCGCGTTCTAGCTGTGTTTTTTTTTTCAAAATGTCTGAGGGTCGCAAGAGAAAAAGTCTACGAATTGTATGACAAGAAGAGAAAGGACTATAAAGAAAGAAACAAGACCAGAGTGTTTATGGGAGACACGCTGGCCGCTGGCGTGAGCTAATAGGACAGGTTGGGCTTTCCACACGAAATTTCTACAGGAAAGGTACATTTTGTCATGCTATTTGGAGAAATCCATTTAAAATCACTGCTAGTAAAGTTGATGTAAGTTATGATTAGCAATGCTAGCCCTGGCACGAGTCACGAACCGCACAGACACGGTAAACATGCCGACAGCAACTTTTAAACAGAGCGAATAGAAGAACTACTGCATGCTCTCTCTCTCTCTCTCTCTCTCTCTCTGTCTCGTGCACGCGTTTAACAGGCGTTCCCTCTCGGGAGGAGGTAGAGAGTTTCGTGTGCATTTTTTTAAAAAATACGGAGGGGCGGTTCTTTTAAATAATTCGGGAAAATCTTCCGCTATACCTTTAAATTGGTCTATTATTACCTAATTTGGAAGGGTCATGAATAATAATGTTGAGCTCTGCTCTGATTGGCTGTTTCTCAGAGCAGCTCCTTCAGTAGCTCTGTGTGTGTAAACAGATCTTGGCCCGGTTGCATAAAGCACCTTAAGTTTTTCCCTTAAGTATTACACTTAAGGGGTAAATTCCCCTTAACTACTCTAAGATAATAATTAAAGAGTTTTGCATATAATCCCTTAAACGGTTCTCTTAGGTAAGGGTAATCGTTAAGTGTTTCATGACAGCGACCCCGGTTTGTTGTTATAAAATACTATTGTTGCCATGGAGACGCAACAGAAAAAACTTAAGGGTTTTTCTGCAACACCATTAAGTTTAAAGGAAACAACTTAAGGGAAAATTACACTTAAGGTGCTTTATGCACCTGGGCCCTTATGTTTAAGTCTGTAGCAGATGAACATGCCCTGCAAGTAAGCTTACGATGGGCCTGTATGGGCATAGCCTAAGGGCCCCGCACAGGTTTGCTCATTGGCAAAACGTTGGCCCCTTAGCGCTGGCCCTGCATGGGCAGCCCTCACTTAGCCGCCAGGAAGCCCTCATACAGAAAAATCCCCAGAGTTAAATGAACACTGCTGGATGTATATATTGTCCCATCTTACAGAGTGTTAAAAAGTAACAATGAAGCAGAATTAAAACCGCTGTTATCCTCTCTCTCACCATCTCTGTCTGAAACCTAAAATTGCATTTTACATCTTACTTGTAGAGTCATTTTCTTACTTTAGGTTGAGATTTTGTTTCATTTAAAGTCACCATTATTGTGATCAGTGTTTGATTTAGTTAAACTTGACTCTTGACGCTTGCCTTGTTCAGTCTTTTGATTGCTATAACTTTGTGTGTTTAAAACATGTTTGTTATGGCAGCATGCGATTCTTTGGTGGTGGTCAGTTCAGTAAATAAAGTCTGAACATCATCATATAAAAACTTATGTATTAATTTATTGTTTGCACACCTAACAGAAGGATCTTTCTCTGACAATGTGATACTATAGTATGAGATTGAGCTCTCTCTTAGCAGTTTGTCTTTCTGAAGAATTTTGAAACACTGACACTTAAAATTAACTGCTCTACAATGTAGACACACAAATATCAAGAATCAGAGTATGAATCACAATGATGGTGACAATAAAACGAAAAGCTTCATGCCGCAATGCATGCTGGGTATCAACAAATTACAAATCTCATCCAGAACTCCCAGAATGCACTGCGGCATGAATAAACAATGACCTTTTTTTACCATTTTCTTTGTCACCATTGTTGAGATTCATACTTTGATTCTTGATGTCTGTGCATCTACGTTGTGCAGCGGTTAATGTTTAGGTGCAAACTATCAAAATCCTTCAGAATGATAAACTGCTATGAGAGTTCTGGACCTTACACTGAAGTATTTCATTATTAACAGAAAATTATGCTTCTGATGAGGGGGAAAACTATATTAATAAATCTGTTCATTAAATGATTATGTTTGACAATGTTTATGTATCAACCATCAATATTCAACTACAATTGCCTTTTCTTTGCTATAACATGTGTTTTAAACACATATAGATAAAGCAGTTAGAAAACCCTAACAAGCCAATGGTCAAGAGTCAAAGTCCAATTAAAACAACCACTGATCACAATTATGGTGACTTTAAATGAAACAGCCAACATCTTAACATAAGTTAAGAAAATGACTCTACAAGATGTGAAATGCAATTTTAGATATCAGACAGAGATGCTGAGAAAGAGGATAACAAAGCTTTTAGTTCTGCTTCATTGTTGCTTTTTAACACTCTGTAAGATGGGACAGTATATACATTCAGCAGTGTTCATTTAAAGGGGACATATTATGAGATTTTTTTTAAGATGAAAACTAAGTCTAAAATAGGTCTGAGCAAAAGTGTGCCGTTTTGGGTGTGTCATTTTAAATGCAAATGAGCGGATGAAGTGCAACCACTGATCACAATGGTGGTGGTTTGTTGCAATTGAAACTCAATTGTGCTGTGAAATATTTTATCTCTCTCTTTCTCTCCATACTAAATGGTTGTGCTGTGGTTGGATAGTGCAGATAAAGGGGGCGGTATTACCTTATTCTGACATCACAATAAGGGCCAAATTACAATGACCTATTTTTCACATGCTTGCAGAAAATGGTTTACCAAAACTAAGTTATTGGGTTGATCTTTTTAACATTTTCTAGGTTGATAGAAGCACTGGTGACACAATTATAGCACTTAAACATGGAAAAAGTCTAATTTTCATAATATGTCCCCTTTAACTCTGGGGATTTTTCTGTATGAGGACTTCCTGGGGGCTAAGTGAGGGCTGCCTGCGCAGGGCCAGCGCTAAAGGGCCAACGTTTTGCCAATGAGCAAACCTGCGCGGGGCCCTTAGACTAGCCCTAAGTGGGCCCATAAAGGGCCATTGTAGGCTTACTTGCAGGGTGCAGATTTTGAGGAATAGTCAATTGTTTGCAGATTGTAAATGGACATTTCTTAGTGGTAAGTTTGTGTTTGTGCAAAACATAATTGTATCGTCAATAGTAGAACTTCAGCCTAAATGTTAGCATATAGCATTAACTAGCGCATAGTGCTAACTCAGCAGTCACAGCTTAGTTTTACTTATCGGTAACATAGCGCTAACTCAGCAGTCACAGCTTAGTTTTAAACATTGTAACAACATTGTTATTAATTTAATGTTGGGGTGTATGTCTTGACTGTAATGTTACACTCAGTGTTATGTTGAGATTGGTCTGTTTTCCAGCAGTCTTTTGCTTGCACAAGGTTTACATAAAAATTAGGAAACAAACACGTTTGAGGCTCATGATATGTCATTAGCTTGTATAGAACTCTTATTGGGGTTCTTACTGGGAAAATTATGTAATTTAAAAATCTAACTTTCCAGGTCTGATAAAGTGCTAAAAAATTATTAACCCAGAAAGTTTTCGAAAAGTCATGAAATTTTCTGAAGAATGCATGTAAAATATAAAATATGTTCATTTTAATCAGGCAGAGGGAATGCTTGTGGAGATGAGTAGGAACAGTTGGCTTGCATGGAAATCCAGATTTTTTTGCATCAAAAATAAGAAGAATAGCAGAGCAGCGGCCCTATAGCTTTGTATTGGCCAAATTTGGCTTGTGATGAAAGGTAATCAACGCCGAGTGGCATTTTTTATCTGTGCCGTCTAAAATACAAGATTTGAAATGTTACTGAAGATAGTTTGTCTTGGTCACTGTAACCTTTTTAATGTGATGTCAGTGTTAATGGATATTTGATTCATTTAATGTATTAATACTGCTGCCTCCAAGTAGTGTTACTTAACTCTCTCAGTGTTACTTAAATAAACTTTTTTGTAAAAAAAATCAAATAGCCTGTCATTGATTTTAGTTTAGTGTGGTACATTTACATGTGGGCATGTACTAGATGCTTTCATCCAAAGCAAAAGGCACATTTTTTTATTGGATTTTTATTCTTTATTTTACTGGAATTTTTTGTGTCATGATTTTTGCCTTAAAAAAACTTGGAAAAGGTGGAAAAGTTATTACTTATCTATGCATAAATAGTATGTAAATAATAGAGTTTTACATTCTACAGCATATTTACAACAATGTGCAATGACTGAGGGAGAAAACACAACTGCACCCCAAGCATAAAAAATGAAAATTAAAAATTCAATGAATGTACCTGACTTTTGTGTTGTATATTTAAACGAAATTCCCTTTCTGCATGACAGATGAAAAGATAGTTTTTTAAGGTGCAGTGGTAAATGTTAGCGGCATCTAGTGGTGAGATTGCAAATTGCAACCTACGGCTCAGTCCACTGCTCACCCCTGGCTTTTGAAACGCATAGAAAAGTAACGATAGCCCCTCCGGAAAAACATGTCATCGTTGGAGACAACTTCGTGAAAAAGGTTTGTCCATTAAGGGCTTCTGTAAAAAACATGCCGTCACAAAATGGCGATTTCCATGTAAGTGTATGTAGATAAAAACATCTCATTCTAAGGTAATAAAAACATAACGGTTCATTATGAAAGGTCTTTATACACCCCTAATAATATAGTTTTGTATATTATTTTGCATTTCTGTCAAGAGATTCTTCTAAAAATTACACACTGCACCTTTAAATATATGTCAATACACTGCAACTATATTGATTCAGTTTCAGGATTTTTGGTTGTTAAAATTGCACTCCTGTGGCTGTTATGCTCATGTTGGGGTAGTTAAACGAAAACTGCATCGTTTTTCAATATTTTACTATGTTCTTACCACAACTTAGACGAATTAATACATGCTATATCTTTTTTCAATGCGTGCACTATATCTTTGTAGGCCTACAGCGTGTCGTGAATGTGTTAGCATTTAGCCTTGCAAACAGGGTTGATATGCATTAAAAAACTTTGGCTTGTTTAATTTTTTGGTTATACCAACTGAAACACCCTTGTTGTCTTTATTTATTTAAAATATTTTTATTCCAGTCATAAATTATATATTTGTAGCATTAACTTTTTGTGTTAAATTACACAAAAGCTGCAAATGTTTCCTCATACTTTAGTTCACATCACATCAAGTGCTGTTTCCTTAAAACAGCAACGAGAAAACTGTCCTTAAAACGTTTACATGATATTGTCTACTGTATTTTGCTCATCTGCCATCTCTGCATTTTGGAAAGAAAAAACTAGATGGCGCACAAGTCAAAACAAATTCACCCATCACACAGACGTCATGATTTATCTGCTGTTTTTCGTATGTTTGGCCACAATGAGGCGCTATTAACATTTAAACCACCGTAGGTGGAGGGGGGCCAACTAGGGGCCCTTAATTGGACTAAAAATACAACACAAAGATGAAAAATTAGTTTTAAAAACTAAAATATAAGATATTGGTTATTTTATTAATATTATTATTATAATTTTTTGTTAATTTTGTAACAAATACATCTGTCTACCCTTTAACCATAGTTTTATTGTGGTAAAATTAACCATGTGTTTTGGGGTATTGGTTACTACCCGCAAAACCATCGTTGTCAAAACCATTTTGTGGTTGCATGGTTTTACTACAGTAATCGTGTGTGTTTTTTTTTTGTTTTACGTAAAACCCAGGTTAATTTTCATAAGGGTGATTATGCCAAGGTCTATTATTTGGTGGAAATTATGAGGGGACTTCAAATATTGTTGTGGACAATATCTTCACCTCTTTCTTAGAGAGATAAAGTTTAAGAACCCTTAAACGATAACATTAATAATCAATAGATGCTGCTGAGTCCTCGGTTCACCCAATTGAATATTTTAATATTAAATATTTTGATTTATATAATAATTTAACGTGAATGTTGAAAGCATACCTTCGATGGTTATAAACAGAGACGCAAACTTGGGTATGTTTACTTCTTTCAATGTTTATATACATTTAACATGAGAAACTTGATGAACATTTATTTGTTTAAAGGAGACGCGAACAAGCTGCAGGCGCATGCGCGGATTACTGCAATGACGTCACTGCATCACAGGTCCTCTCAGTCAGTCAGCAAACTCGCAACATCCTGCAACATGACTATTTTTGTCAAGTAAATTAAGTAAACAAACGATTATGTGCTGAAAAACACTAAGACATTTAAAATGAAAATAAAACTGCTGTGAGACTGACTGAAAAACATATTTAACAAGACATCATCAAACATCTTTATTCTTTCAGGTATGTTAATTTAAAAAAATATGTTTACTGTAAACCCTTACGAAAATTAACCATGGTTTTATTGACGTAAAAGCATTGTAACCATGTTTTTTTGTATATTGATTACTATTAACAAAAAACGTCTCAGGTTACGTATGTAACCCTGGTTCCCTGAGAAGGGAACGAGACGCTGCGTCGCCATAGCAACGCTTTGGGGAACGCCTCGGCGTGACTAATCTGAAGCACATGTAAAACATAAACAATGATGAGATAATTGTATACTGACCGTGATGCCGTGCGGACCAGGGGTATAAGAAGGCATCCTACACAAACACACTCGCTACCAAGTGCCGAAGCAAGTGCCTGCAGGGATGCAGGGAGTATGGCATGGAGACGCAGCGTCTCGTTCCCTTCTCAGGGAACCAGGGTTACATACGTAACCTGAGACGTTCCCTTTCGAGGAACTCGAGCTGCGTCGCCATAGCAACGCTTTGGGGAACAAGATGCCCACGCTTCCATACTACCAAATGCCTGCAGCGTGTATAACTGAACACAGTCAAGGCAAAAGAACCTGGGACCCTAAAGAGGAGTCTAGGTCTAAATCATAAAATCTGACGAAGGTGAGCGGCGAAGACCAACCGGCCGCATCACATACGTCCTGGAGTGAAGCGCCTGACCCTAAGGCCTTAGAGGCAGCCATACCCCGGGTAGAGTGGGCACTCACAGCGACGGGTGAGGGTATACCCTGATGTTCATAAGCCTGTGAGACAGCATACACTGTCTATCAGCTCAGAGTCTGCTTGGTCACCGGTAAACCTTTTCTGGGTGAACCAAAGCACACAAATAACTGCTCGGACTCCTCCACTGAGCAGTCATGTGAACATATGTATCCAGTGCTCGCACAGGACACACCAAATTCAGCTTTTCCTGGTCCGCACTCCTGAATGGGGGAGGACAAAGGGCCTGCAGAACAATGGGCCTCGGCACATTGTTCAGCACCTTAGGAACAAAACCTGGCTTTGGGTGTAGAAAAGCCTTAGCCATTCCGGGTGCAAACTCAAGACATGTCGGGGATACCGACAGGGCCTGAAGGTCCCCCACTCGTTTTAAAGAAGTGATAGCCAGAAGGAACACAGTCTTAAAGGCCAGAAACCTATCTGGCGAAGTCTCAAGTGGCTCGAACGGAGCTAACGAGAGCCCTTCCAGCACGACCGCTAGGTCCCAAGTGGGCACCCTAGAGCGACTAACAGGTCGCAATCTACGAGTCCCACGAAGAAAGCGAGCCACTAATGGGTGTCTACCCACTGACGAGCCTTCCACAAGAGTATGGTAGGCAGAAACTGCTGCCGTTAAACCTTAATGGTGGAAGGAGTAAACTCATCAGAGAAACGCTCCTGCAGAAACCTCAGAACTACGTTGACAGGCAGTTATAACTGGGTCTGTCAGATGAGCTGAACACCAAGAGGTGAACATTTCCCACTTAAGGGAATAAAGTTGCCCCGTGGAGGGATAAACACAACCACGGGGGAAAGCATACAGACGTAGCCTCGGCCATGCCTGTACCATGGAAAACCACAGTGGGCAAAGTGTGGTGTCCTGGGATGCAAACAGATCTACCTCTGCGCATCCAAATCTTTTCCAGATGTGGTTCACCACATCTAGATGAAGTCTCCACTCCCACCGGAGATGTATGTTGTCTCGAAGGGGCATCTGCCACATTCAGGTGGCCTGGTATGTAGACTGCCCTCAGAGAGTCCAGAAGTGTATGGTAGGCAGAAACTGCTGCCACCTATATCTTAAAGGTGGAGTAAAGATATGGTCTCCACAACCTCAGTTGGTAGCATGACATTCTTCCAAAGGAGTATGGTAGGCAGAGACTGCTGCCACCTAAACCTTAGTGTGGAAGGAGTCAACCCAGCAGAGAATTGCTCCTGCAGAAACCTCAGTACTACGTCAAGGGGCAGTTGACTGGGTCTGTCAGGTGAGCTGAACACCGAAAGGTGAAGATTCTCTACTGAAGGGCATAAGCTTCCTCGTTAAGGGAGCTCTGAAGTTATCATCTGGTTCCCACAACCTCATTCGGGAGCATGAGGTCCTTCCAAAGGAGCATGGTAAGCAGAGACTGCTGCCACCTAGACCTTAAGGGTGGAAGGAGTTAAGCCAGCAGAGAATTGCTGCTGCAGAAACCTCAGTACTACATAAACAGGGCAGTTGACTGGGTTTGTAAGGGGAGTTAAACACCAATAGGTGAAATATTCTGCACTAAAGGGCATAAAGCTCTCTCGAGGGGTTGTCCAGACGAGGTATGAGGTCCTTCCAGAAGGAATATGGTAGGCAGAAACTGCTGCCACCTAAGCCTTAAGAGTGGAAGGAATCAAGCCAGCAGAGAATTGCTCCTGCAGAAACCTCAGCACCACATAAACAGGGCAGTTAACTGGGTCTGTCAGGTGAGCTGAACACCATGAGGTGAAGTTTCTCCACGTAGTGCCTAAGCTCCTGAGGGAGCTCTGGTCTCCACAACCTCAGTTGGGAGCATGACATCCTCCCAAAGGAGTATGGTGGGCAGAGAATTGCCCCTACAGAAACCTCAGCACCACATAAACAGGGCGGTTAACTGGGTTTGTCAGGAGTAAAGTGTGGTCTCCACAACCTCAGTTGAGAGACCTGAGCCTATGAGCCTGGCCCCCTCAGAGGCCAAACCAACAGGCCATATCGCTGGCAAGCTTCCTCCAGAACTTCTGTGGCAGAGTGATTTGGGAAAAAAGAAAGCCACATTGGGCAGTGTGTGCGGTCCTGAGACGCAAACAGATCCACCTCTGCGCGTCCAGATCCTCTCCAAATGTGATTCACCACATCTGGCTGGAGTCTCAACTCCCCAGCAATGGGTGTTGCCATACAGGGCATTTGCCATATTCAAGTGGCCTGGGATCTAAACTGTCGTCAACGAGCACAGTTTGTCCAGAGACCACAATGCCATTATCCCAAAATCAATAATGTAGTGATTTTAGCCCTCTCAGCTTTCCATACTGTACTCCAACCTGTGGGGAGTGCGTCTGGTCAGCATAACACGCCAGTGGCGCGCACCCAAAAACAGGCCTTAGGATGGAAACCAAGGTCTTCTCCACACCACCAGAGCACGCAGGCAACAATGCGTGACTTTGATTGCAGACCGCCTTAGAGATTTATTTAAGAAACCACCGATGTGATGTCTGTCTAGACAAACACATGATGGCTCCTCCGGTCTAGAAGGAAATGGGAGTCCAACCCATACCATCATCATTTCCAAGGCAATTTCAGTGCCATAGCCGATGATGAGTTTCAGCGATTTTTGACCCTTTTGGCTTTCCATAATCGCAACAACCTGTGAGGGATGCGTCTGTTGTCAGCGTCACACATCGACAACGCGCACCCAACACAGGACCTTGGGACAGAAGCCATGGCTTTCTTCCTGTTACCAAAGCACGCAAACAACGGTGCGTGACTTTGATCATGCGAGACGGGTTTCCCCTCAGGAAAAACCCTCCCGTGTTGAATGGAGACATAAGCTCTAATGTAAGGAATCAGTCCTCGGATCTGATTGCACCACAATCGGTTTCAGTAACAGCATAGCACTGAGCCGCATCACTGAACGATTCCCCTCCTTTTGGAACAATAAAGTAAAGGCTGTAAGCTGTCATTTCTCATGTGGAGGTTCTACAGCCTCCTGCACAAGAATGTAGCCATGCTCCACTACTGGAGCCAGCTGTATGCAGATGAAGGTTAATGGCGGCTGCCTGTCGTACTACGCACCGAAAGGGAAGCAGGCACCATGAATGAGGTGTGAGCTGCTTTGCTTTAATAAGAAAGTGAGTGCCACGAACGAAGACGTCACCCGCCTCAGCAGATGAGGGTCTCGAATCGTAACACACAAAATCATTATCTGACTAATGGCGCACCAGCGGCCGATCAGGAGAATAAATGCTGTGCACAGCTGTACAAGCAACACACAGCATAGACACGAATTCACTGTTTGACTCATCGAACAATGACAAACAGCTCATGCAGGCTGTGACAGGCAGATACACATACATAGTCTACACATACAGGTGTAAAAAACGTATGTATATATAATACCTCCATACTGTAAAAAGAGGAGGCTTCACGTGGAAACTGCACGTTTAGCCTTAAACAGTAGGCGGATTATGAAGAGGATCCATCGGAGACAGACAACTGAAAATATATGGCTCTCACGCAGGGCGCCTTCCCGATCCGGCGAGAGAGAGACTTCACGTGCAGGCGGAGATACCGCCGCCTGCACGAAATCATATGGCGACTCCCACGAGCGCAACCGCCGCTGAAAAGCGGGATCGCAACCGCAAGCCCAAGCTTCCTAGAGAGTGAGAGACAGATGTCACGGGTGTAGGCGGAGATACCGCCGCCTGCACGCACGAGTGCAGTCACCGCTCTGCCTCGACAGAAGCGGGACCGGATCCGCGAGCCTGAGATATCCTTCTCTAAACGCGAAGCTGGAGCGCAACACGTGCACGGGAATGATCACAGTGCACACAGCCAATATCCTCAAAAGCCAACTGTGCGTGCTGCGCTCGAAGACACATATACATGTGTATCCTTGTCTGTGATATCGCCCTGACAGGGAGATACACATACTTGAACTTCTTGAACATACTTCAGATTTATGCAAACATACACGTAGTCACTTGCTGAGGCTCTAAAAGCGAGTGTGTTTGTGTAGGATGCCTTCTTATACCCCTGGTCCGCACGGCATCACGGTCAGTATACAATTATCTCATCATTGTTTATGTTTTACACGTGCTTCAGATTAGTCACGCCGAGGCGTTCCCCAAAGCGTTGCTATGGCGACGCAGCTCGAGTTCCTCGAAAGGGAACTGTGGTTTTACTACAATAACCATGGTTTAGCAGTTGTCAAAACCATGGTTATTTTGTGGTTACCATGGTTTTACTACTACATTTATTTACTGTAGTAAAACCATGGTTAATTTTCGTAACACTACCTCGTTGTGAATCACTAAATTTGTCGTCTTTACCCTGCTGAAAAAAAACCAATAAAACCATTACAGAAAATTCTAATGGTTTCCATTAAAATACCAATAGGAACCATTAGCTTTTACCATTAAAATCACTACACTGTAGTGTGTTTTGGGCCATATTACATTAGAACCAATAAAATTCCCAATAAAACCATTAGAATTAATGGTTTTATTGTTTTTTTCAGCAGGGTAGGCTTCACCTTTGACCATTTCTTTTACATCCCAGCATGCAATAGTCGTCCTTTTACCATCTTAGCCCACTTTTAGGCTAGCCAAAATAAAATTAAATTTGTAAAAAAAAATTAACAAAATGAGATGTCTGATATTCCACCATAAGCAAAGTTAACAGTGATAAAAGGTGTTTGCGTGCCCCTGGGTCCTTTCCTCTTCAGCCCACCCCACAGGTTTTCAATTGGCTGAAGGTTTGGGGACTGAGACCGCCATGGGAGGAGCTTGAGTTTGTGTTTGATGAACCATTTTTGTGTAGATTTCGCCACGTTTTAAGTTATTATCATGCTAAAAGACCCAATGATGGCCCATCCTCAACCTTCTGGCAGAGGCCATCAGGTGTTGATGTGAAATGTCTCGGTATTTCATTTAGTCCTGGATGCCATGCACCCTAACAAGGTTCCTGAGGACTTTGGAAGAGAAACAAGCACTGGACATGAGGAACTTTTCCACACACTCATATTTTTCATTCATGCCAAAGTGTTTGTTGCCAAAAAGCTCAAATAGTCTCATCTGACCACAGCACACAGTCCCACATGAAGTCTCAGTTGAAATCCCAGTACTGCTTATCAAACTCCAGATGTGAAAGTTTGTGATTGTACGTGAGAAAATGCTTTTTCCTTGCATGCCTCCCAAACAGCTTGTTGGCATGCAGATTGCGTCTGATGGTTGTGATGGAGATTTTGTGACCCCAAGATGCCACTCTTTGATGCAGTTCTCTAAAAAGTGATTTTTTTACTCCTCTTTCCTCCTAACTGTGGATGGTGGCAAGATAAACTTTTTTTAACTTCTTTATGATTGTTCTGACTGTAAACAGTCCCTCCAGAAAAACGTGATTATGCGATCGCATGATTTACACTGTAAAAAGTGCTACACCTACAAAGTAGGATTTATATACTTTAAATAGTTGTAATCTACCTTATTTTATTGGTTTTATATTAAAAAGTATCAAAATACTTGCTCTTGACTTAAAATATAGAAGTGTTTATATAACTATATATTTTGAATAAAACCAATGCAATTTATTTAGGTTGTTATTTGAATGTGGTTGTCGTGTCCAATAAATGTTATAAAAGTGATTTTACATAGACAATTTTTTTGAGCAGCAGTCGATGTGGCAGCTGCTTTCATCAAACACAATTATTTTGCATTTTGTATAAGTTGCTGGCATCCCTTTTCATTGGCTCGGACTTTCACGGGCAGATGCAGTATCTTCCTCGACCTCGATCGGCTCTTCAACAGTTTGTTCGCGGCAGCAGATCTGAACTTTACTGTTTAACACGGTGAGTTGAGCAAATTTAGCCTAATAACTGATGTAAAGTCACTCGAAATCGCTTAACTTACTCCACTAGGGAGCTGAGATTGTGTTAGGTTTGCAAATTGTAATAGCTAACGTTAGCTATCCTGCACACATGGCAAGCTAATGGCTAACGTTAGCTATCCTGCACACATGGCAAGCTAATGGCTTCACAGTGCTAGGCAGTGTGGTCGATCGATACGTTAGCGGTTGAGACCGTGTTGTTAATATGAAATTAATTAAGTGCTTTAGTGTGGCCTATGTGTTTTATTGGATGTTTTTAGCAGCACCTGCTAACATCATCGCCACTATAACAACATTTAGGATGTATGCAGACGTATTAATTAGTTGCACAAATTTGCTCAGTTAACTTGTATATTTTTATTTCACAAATTCATAATTTACAGTCACGCGACTACCACGGATAAGTTACCTGGTAATATTAGTGTGTCTTTGACATGACTCGACCTGGAATCAGAGATTATATACTTTTGCATTACTAAAGCAGATGCACAGATTAGACTGTAGAGATGTAACGTTATGCTTAGTAGTCTGTCTGATTTTAGAGATTTGATCCACGGTTTTTTAATGCTGCATAGTCAATTAATTATATAGTTTTGGTTGAGAAAAAAACTATTTCTAACCCATTACTTAAATAAGTTACATTTACCACTGATTTTAAAACTTATTCTAACATGCTTTTTCCTGGTCTTTAGATACCCAAGAGCTACCTGGGGTCTACAAACTTCACATCCAGGTAAGGAAAACCTCAGAATTTATACAATTACAGCTAGCCTATATATATTCACAGGTAAGTAACACATAGGTAAAATTGCAAACAATAGTGTGGGCATACAATAAAATTTCTTGGTTTTTATGTACCAACCACCAATAGAAGGCAGATACGATCATCACAGAGTGTGCACTGCTCCTAAATGGTCTCTTTACACACAAAAGGTCTGCTAAAAATGTTTAAGAAAGCATTTGAGGTGAGAAATAGATTAGTACAATGTACTAGTATAAGCTTGATTCATATTGATGAACACAGCATACTTCGACAGTTAAATCTCAATTTTGTGACCTGTCCCCCTCGACTTTTTTAAAATAAACAACATGCACATATGTTTTTATTTTCTGAGATGCTGGTGATAGTGTGACATCTTGTAGTACAGTGTGGTATGTATAGTAGGACTTTTCATAGCAATTGAATGGTTGAAAAAATACTGGGGTTCTGTGGTTTGTGCTACTGCCATTTGGCTGTGAAATTTGATCAGATTATACTTTTTGACAGGATTTATCTGCCTCTGTGGAGAAAAGGAGAGAAGTGGTCCTGAGATGCCTGATTGAGTACATGGGGGAGAGACAGGAAGACCTCGTCAGTGTCTACCATGTATGTATTGGGCTTAAAGATACTTGTCTTTTTTATGTCTGTCCCACTGAGCACAGTTTCTTTGTCACAAATGTTGTATGTTGAAGAGATGTCCACTGAGGAGCCTGAATGAAAGATACGATGTCCTTTTCATGCGCTCTGCAAGTCATTATAGACGTTCATGGGAGCTCCATAAAATGTCAAAAACTAGTTCAGATGTGGACATCATTTAATGTCTCATTTAGACAGTTCATACTGTTTCTGGACAAAACAAACACCTTCAGGATGCCCCAAATTAAAACTCAGGTTTATTTCAACGTAATTTCTATTTGTAATCGCAAAGTAGCTCACAGACAGTGTGTCTGTCCATCTTTGTAAATCACACATCTTTAGATCGTGAAAGATATCGGATTTGAACCAGGGACCTTCAGCTGCCTGCCATAAGCTGGAGACGAAGATACAGCTACTTTGACTATTTCTGTCAGACATCTACAGAAGTTCTAATTGAGAATTAATTGAGGTTTAGATCTTGATATCTATGTTTCATTTGAAGTCACCGTTGTAGTGGTCAGTGTTTGCTTTAGTTGACCTCTTGATCTTTGTACGTCTTGTATTATTTTTTCTTTTGGTTCTGTGTGTTTTTAAAACACAATTAGTATGGCAAACAATGCCCAGGTAAAGTGAGAACAGGTGTTTTCAGGTCCTTGTTGATGAAATCAGCCCAAAACAAGCATCTAATGTTGTGTTTTTAATTTTACTGTTAATAGTTTGCATTTATAGCCACCAGCCTTGTGAAATTGTAGTATCGACACCAGTAACATTATTATGATCATGTATTCTGAAGGTGTATATAAAGCATGTGCACACAATGTTTTGAGCGAGTGTATCATGTAGTCACACACAGACATAAAGATTTTGCATCTGAATCACAACAATGGTGACAAATAAACATTAAAAAAGCTTGGTAATCACAAATGAGTTTTATATTATAAGTTACCCATCATGCATTGGATCATGAAGCTTTAATGTAGTTTTTTTTTATCGTCACCATGGTTGTGATTCATATGCAGAGTCTTGATGTCTGTGTGTGACTTCATAGTTCACTCGCGCAGGACATTGTGTGCACATGCTTTTTGTTCACCATCAGGATATGTGATCGTTTTTGTGTTATTGATGCCGATTCTGCAGTTTCAGAAGGCAGGTGGCTTTGAATGTCAACTATGAACATTACATTTAGAAACGTAACATTGGACTTGTTTGTGATTTTGTTATCAACAGGAACCTGAAAACCTGATCTCACTTGATCTTAGGATTCTTTGCCATAGCAACTGTTTGTCAACCACACAATTACAGCAGTCAAAGAAAAGTTAATACAAGACAACCAAGGACCAATATCCCAACTAAAGCAAACACTAACTACTATAATGGTGACTTCAAAAGAAACACATATCAACATCTAAACCTTTATTAATTCTCAATAAGATCTTCTGTAGACATCAGAAAGAAAGTCAAATTATTTGAATTGTATGTCTTCTAAGGGCAGGCAGCTTAACAATCCAAATATGTGTGAAATACAGATGTTATGCTGTCTAAAGGTGTGAGTGAAGTTTTTTTCATGATTTTTGGACAAACGAAATGGAAACTACATTGGAATAAATATGAGTTTTAATTTAATGCATCCTGAGTGTTTATTTGGTCCAGAAAAATAATACATTGTCTAAATGAGTCTTTAAATGATGTTGAAAATGTTCACATTGTCCACATCTGAACTAGTTTTTAAACTTATATGGAGGTTCCATGAACATTCATTACAGAACACGTCAAAATAAGACATTATAAAAATGTTCATTCTGGCTCCGCAGTGGACAAGTTTGTGACAAAAACGTTGAAGTTAGTGGTTGTGTTAATATTTTTATCATATGGAGTAATTACGTTTGCTCTTGAAAGATATTTAAACTTTGTAGCTTAAACCCTAATGTGATGGTCAATCAGGGACAGGCAAGGACAATTGCATTGTTTTATTGTAATCCATCCTTTAAACCAGAATAATACAACACTCAGGCTACAGTAGATCATGATAGTTTAGTACCCACACTCTATGGCATTGTCATGGTAGACTTTACTCTGGTCACATACTCTAGTCACAGTAGCCATCTAGTATCCTACACATTTAGTAACAAAAGTAAAATTTTGACTATGTCTTATGTCTTCTACATTCATCTCATTACCTGTTTGTCTGACCAAACTCTTGATTCTTTTTTGTCTCCACCAATAAAATCGTGCTGAAACAGAGGTGCACGCTGAGCTTTGCATTTGCCCACTGAACATTTACATGTGCCATCATCCCGACACAACTGGTATTATCATCGAAGGACAGCCCGTGGTCAGAGGTTTGCCAAACCTGTCAAAAGCATGCTGCCTCCTGTTTGGACTTGCCTATGCTGTCGACCTCAAGTATCCATCAAAACTGGTGTATGGTTTTGAGATATATCAGAGGCTTTTTGTTGGATTGGACCCCATGCGTCCTAAGCCATCATCCAAGTACGCAAATCTCCTCAAAAAGTTGTCTTAGATGATTTCTCAATGGAATCTGGCTGACTTTTTTTCGCTGACTTTTTGGGACTTTGGCTTGTTCACCGTGTCCCCCAGAGTTGGATGGGTCCATTCATGCCCTTCTCATCTCCATGCGTGCCGTGGCTCTGTCTGGCGCACTCACCGCTGGCCTGGCTTGGCACGGGGATCGGAGGTGGACCGCTCCAGCTGGCATACTGATCTTGCCAACACATACCAACATTGGCGTTATTTTGTCACTTATTGAGATCAGTATGCTAGCTGGAGCGGTTTGCCTCCGATCTTTGTGCTGGGCTGGGCTGGCGGTGGATGTGTCGGACGGCGTTGCGGCGCGCGTGGAGATGAGGGGGGTATGAATGGACTTGTCTAGCTCTGGGGGATGCGGTGAATAGGCTAAAGTCCCAAAAAGTTGCCGTGTTCCTTTAAGACTCCTTGAAGAAGTTGCTGAAGGTAATATGTGTTCATTCTTCATTGTCTTAATTAATGTGGACTTTGGACTGTGTTCTGTGCCAATCATTACCTCACGAGGTATAAATGTCTTTAAATAAATGTTATTGTCTTCAATCCATCTTCTCATCTTTTTTCTTCTTCAATTGAATATGTAATTGTTATTGACAAATTCTGTTTATGTAAAGTTAATCACTGTAGTTTTTAGAATGTAACATTTAGATTGCTGAGGTAATAGCTAGGACTCAATTAAAATGTTTATTCACATATGAATAGGTTTATTTTACTAAAAAAAAAAAAGTTCATAAAACCTAATTAAAATGAGTACAGGTTAATTGTAGCAACCCATAAATGCATTACCTGTACCAAAAAAAAGTAGGTTTATCTAACAGAGTAATACTTGTACAATTAGTTGACTCAAATCAATTTTAATGCATTCATATTAAGTAATGTTAGTGTGTTCAAAATACATATAAAAGGTTGGAAGTTGACTCAACCTAAAACTTCCCATGCAGCCACTTGCCTCACTTTTAATAAGTTGGATCAAGGTATTACTTTTTACAGTGTAACGCATAATCAGCCAAAGTCTGCATATTTATGCGGGCCGCATTTTTTTCAAATACGCCGCACTTTTGCAGCATAAATTGCAGATTTCCATGCGCAAAAATGGGGGGATTTTTTCCCATACATTTATTTACTCATGACGCACTGCCACAGAATCAACACTGGCTGCCACAAAAACAATTTCGTAGCAAAAATCACATATATCTTAGCAATAAGTGGAAAAATGTTGCATTTACTTCACACAAGCGCCATGGGAACGTTATGAAGTGACGTGATTATGTGACGTGAACATCACTGAAAAGCTGCAAACAGTTTTAGCAAGTTCCCGCAATTTTTGCAAGTTCCCGCAATTTCATTGCATAAAATTTTATAAATATCCTGCATATTCTACCGCATTTTTAAAGAAAACGTGCTGCAAGGTCAAGGATTTTTGCTCGCAACAATCACAAAAGGAAGGACTGTGTAAATATGGGCAAGTTTAGGCGAGTGGCTATTTTCTTGTAGCCATTGCCTGACTTGGGGGACGATCACACCAAATGCATTTGAAACGCCTGTAAACGCAAGGCACAGCGCATTGCCATTTAATCGGACACTTTAGAAAAGAGCAGTGTAGCACAGCTTTTATACAGCGAGGCAGCTGTATATTGAGGCGCGAGTGCTCTTTCCTGTTAACTGTCATATTAGCAGAAAAGAGGACGCTTGCTCTGACCTTGATCTAAGGTGAGAGATGCACAAACACGCAGGTGACGGTGAGTGCAATACGGTTGTTCCAAGGAACTGTGACCACAATGGAAGGCCCGCCTGTCCTCTAATTCGATTGGACAATGCAAGAACGCGAATTGGGTGAAGTGGGCCCCTTCAAAAAAAGGCATGGTAACGGAGACGGCCAAAACGCAAGACGTTTGGTGTGGATAAACAGTGTGCATAACCCTCACTGCCCATATAAAACCATTTAAAAAGGCACCTTCCACTGCCATAAACACGTTAGGTCTGATCGGCCTCTTATGAAGGTTGACACAAGTCTTGTCTTTTCCATGTTGAAGAGTGAATAAGAGAAATTGGACTTTGTCTCATCAATTACCCGGAAAAAAAACAGGAAGTCATGAGTTACTAATTAGATAATTAAATCAACTTTAAAAACTACAGTTTTTAAACAACATGTATGTTATAGTGTAGGAGTTGTAAGGGGTGCCAATATTTGTGGAACAGGTGATTTTATAAAAGTGTAGATTTTTAGAAAACCTCAAATGTTTGCACATTTTACTTTTCAATTGCACATTAAAGGGAAACTATGCAGTTTTTTTTACTTTTTTGAATTCATAGACATTTGATGCTATAACAGAATCCAAAAAAATCAGAAAGAACAGTGATTTTTTTTTACCTCAAAAACAATCTTTTGTAGATAACTGTCAGGAAGATTCAAATGTGTCTCCCTTTATGGCAAGAATGGAGGGAAACTATACTGCCTTACGAAGGCTAAGTGCAGTAACTACGCAAACACTGAAACCGAGAGAAATGCCCTTACATTTTTTTTACACCAGCCAGTCAAAAACATTTCTCTGAAATGGGACAAAATTGAACCAGGAGACTTTGTAACAAGACACAACAGATCTCACAATGCCCATTTCAATGCTTAACTCAATTTTGAACAAATGCGTAGTTACTGCGCTTTGGCTTTGTAGGGCAGTATAATTGAGCATGTGCACAGTGAGTGTCATCCCTCTAGGTTGTTTCTGATTGGAGGATTTCAAGGTGTTACAACTAAGTCACAACAATAGAGAAACACAGTCTGCTTTTACCGCACAAGCATTATACGTTTTCATGTTTTTATTGAACACAACATGTAAACATTCATAGTGCAGGGTGGGAAAAGTATGTGAACCTTTGGGTTTAATAACTGGTTGACCCTCCTTTGGCAGCAATAACCTCAACCAAACGTTTCCTATAATTGCAGATCAGAACTGCACAACGGTCAGGAGAAATTTTGGACCATTCCTCTTTACAAAAGTGTTTCAGTTCAGCTCTTGGGATGTCTGGTGTGAATCGCTCTCTTGAGGTCATGCCACAGCATCTCAATCGGGTTGAGGTCAGGACTCTGTCTGGGCCACTCCAGAAGGCGTATTTTCTTCTGATGAAGCCATTCTGTTGTTGATTTACTTCTATGCTTTGGGTCGTTGTCCTGTTTTCCTGCAAAATGTCTTGATAAACTTTGGAATTCATTTTTCCATCGATGACAGTAATCCGTCCAGGGCCTGAGGCCCAAAGCAGCCCCAAACCATGATGGACCCTCCACCATATTTCACAGTTGGTATGAGGTTTTGATGTTGGTGTGCTGTGCCTTTTGTTCTCCACACATAGCGTTGTGTGTTCTTTCCAAACAACTCAATTTTGGTTTCATCTGTCCACAGAATGTTTTGCCAGTAGTGCTGTGGAACATCCAGGTGCCAAACGTGCTGCAATGTTTTTTTTGGACAGCAGTGGCTTCCTCCGTGGTGTCCTCCCATGTAGTCCAATCCTTATTGTAGATTTGTCAACAAAAATGTTAGCATGTGCCAGAGATTTCTGTAAGTCTTTAGCTGACACTCTAGGATTCTTCTTCACCTCATTGAGCATTCTGCGCTGTGCTCTTGCACTCATCTTTACAGGACGACCACGCCTAAGGAGTGTAGCGACAGTGCTGAACTTTCTCCATTTGTAGACAATCTGTCTTACCGTGGACACATGGACATCAAGAATTTTAGATATACTTTTGTAGCCCTTTCCTGCTTTATGTAAGTCAAGAATTCTTGATCGTAGGTCTTATGAGAGCTTCTTTGTGCAAGGCATGGTTCACATTAGACAGCGCTTCTTCAAAACTGGTGTGTGTTTTTTAATCAACACATCCAATCTCATCACATTGATTGGCCCCCAGGTTGGCTGACTCCTGGCTCCAATTAGCTCTTGGAGAAGTCATTAGCCTAGGGTTTCACATACTTTTTCCACCCTGCACTATGAATGTCTACATGTTGTGTTCAATAAAAACATGAAAACGTATAATGTTTGTGCGGTATTAGTTTAAGCAGACTGTGTTTCTCTATTGTTGTGACTTGGATGAAGATAAGAACACATTTTATGACCAATTTATGAAGAAATCCAAGTAAGCCCAAAGGGTTCACATACTTTTTCTTTCAACTGTACAATAAAAAGTCTAACAGTGTATTGCGAGCCTGTGAGATTGTGAGATACATTATAGTGTCGTGGGGCAGGGCATTGGTTTACTCATTTATTTGTAAATTTCTTTACTGTGAAGCACACAAACTTTCTCATGTGAGGAATAGCACACAATGTGCATGTTAATGTGAACTATGATGATGATGATAATAATACGTATTGCAAACTATAGTCATGAAAGCCCGCCATTGGCAATATGTCTTTTGTCTATTGGCACAACCCTAATGGGTGCGACATTTGGCATTGAGACACATAACTTTGGTTAAGTTGGTTTCACACAATGCATACGTAACTTGCACGTTTGCAGCACTAGTGTTTAAGCACTGATGTAAACAGGTTATAGCTTTCACCCTGCATGTGTGAGCAGCAAAAAAGCAGATATTTTAACTCTCACTTTGATAAGTCTAGGGTTTTTATTCAGGAAGATCAGCATATCTGCTGTAGGTTGATGTGGATTTCTGGTTCCCAGAACGCTTTGCATGGGAACCAATAAGAAGAAAGTGAAAACCAATTTTTTACAGCCAGTAAAATTTCAGAGTTTAACACTATGTGAAAGCTGACGTAAATAAAGGATCAGGCTTAATAAAGCTTGTTCTGATCAGTTTAAACATGCCTTGATCAATTCTGATGACAGATCTTTGTCATAGTATCAGAGTATCCCTATTAACAACCAATGAACAGAAACATTGCAGCTTTCCGCACATCATATGCATTTGCTCCTCAAAGTTATTCATTATTATTTGTCCCTGACATTGACAAAAACAGGAAGTTATCTTTTACAAAATGCTAGGTGTGAACTCCACTTAAGTCAGTATTGTTTTCACGTTCAAAGCATAAGCAGTAAATTTACATTGATGCGTTTTGCATGATTTTATCAGTATTTATGTTTACTGGGAACCATTAACTCTACAATTGCTAATGCAACCTTCTACCAATATATACAAATATATAGTATTTCTTGAGTCATAAATCTTATTATTTCACATTCACACAGTAAGAGCTCACATTAATAACACGTTTGATTAAAAACATTGTTTATTTGTAAGCCGTTAGCATAGATGAATGTAATATATAATTGTAAAGCTGCTTTGTATAGAGTAAAAGACCGCAAAAGAAGGTCACGCACACAGGTCACACGCAATGATCACACCTCACATACACACACACACCGAGACATTAACCACAAACAGCCATTAATAGCAAACACAAACACATATCTCATACCCACCAACAGAACAAAACCACATTTCTTTCCACACCAGGTGTAATGGCAACCCAGAAATGAAGCATTTAGTAACAAACATTTAACATACTTTGTGTCTTATTTATAAAACAAGCGTATAACAGAAAACTGGGCAGACGATTGTTTTCACGCAAGACTTGGCATTAATCAATGTGGACGTGAGCAGTGGCTACGATCAAATCTCACGTCAGGTTTCACATCGTTTAAGTTTTAAAATAGTGTAAAGATGTAAGCTTGAATGGTTTCCTGCCTAAAAAAGAATAAGTAAAAAAGTTGAAAATAGTTTCTGTTGTTCAGTTTAAGAAATAAAAAATCTCAGTTTTGTCCCACAGAAAAATAGTTAAACTTTGTAATTAATTACTATAAAATAGTACAGTTTTAACAGCTTATATATTTATATACACTGAAAAAATGGTTAATTGAATTTAATCAATTTTTTAAGGTAAGTGGCTACAATCAATTTATTTAAGCTACATTTAAACAAAAGTTTTGTATTTTATTTTACTTAACTAATCTTTTTTATTTAAATGTAGCTTAAATAAATTGATTGCAACCACTTACCTTAAAAAAATTGATTAAATTCAATGAATCATTTTTTTCAGTGTATATATGTATATGTATATATGTATATATATATGTGTGTGTGTGTGTGTGTGTGTGTGTGTGTGTGTGTGTGTGTGTGTGTGTGTGTGTGTGTGTGTGTGTGTGTGTGTGTGTGTGTGTATGTATATGTATGTATATATGTATTTATATGTATATATGTATGTATATATGTATATATGTATGTATATATGTATATATGTATGTTTAATGGTCTCACTAGTTGATAAACTGATCTCTTGAACAAACGCCTCATCGTATATATAACAAAATAACAAATGATTTGGTTTCCTATGTAATCTATGTGTTGTTTTTTCCTTGTTATATAAATAAACTATGTTTAAAGAACTTAGTTGTTATTTATTCTTAGCGAAGTTTACCGGAAGCTGCGTGCTGACCACAACAGCCGCTTGTTTATAACAGTAACAACATAAACAAGCGGCTGTTGTGGTATGTATATATATATATATATATATATATATATATATATATATATATATATATATATATATATATATATATATATATATATATATATATATATATATATATATATATATTCACAACACGCTGTACAAAGATTAAAAGTGCTATCTATTAAAAATAGATAGGTATGTATTGATTTGTCCAAGCTGAGGTAAGAACAACGTAAAATATTGAAAAACACTGATGTTTTCCTTTAAGAGTCCTTCAAGAATGTACGCATGTTTGTATGTATGCATGTATGTCCTTTAAACCCACTATGACCCTTTATATTTTATATTTATATTTTAATAATTTTTTTAAATAATCTTTTACAGTTTGGTTTAGTTTTACAATATCTTTTTGATGTTTCAGCTGAGTTTGATCATCGTCCCTTGACTCTTGCATACACCACGTTATCCTCCACTGAAGCTCTCTGTACACAACACATAAAATTACACAACATTTAATGACAATAGCTGTTCAAATTATTATACATTAATATTCAAAGTAAAAATGTTATGTACATGAAATGAAAAGACAGCGGGTCTTATTCACTAAGCATGCCTACGCATGTGCTTGAGATGTGCGTAAAGACGTTATCATAAACAAATCATGATTCAACAAAAAAGCACATTAAAATTTCTTCTAAATGTGCAAAAAAAAAAACTTTAAAAAAATACTAGGCTGTATACTTATAGGTGCGGTTTCTCGGCTTATCCTAGTCCCAGACTAAAATACAGGTTTGAGCTGCTTTAATTTAGAAACTGTCTTGACTAATTTTAACATATATTGGTGACATTTTGTTTGTCTTAAGATGCACACATGTAGTGTTTTTTGCAAGGTATGTTTGTAAAAACTTCTTAAATTACCTAATATAAATAAGGCCTAGATCTGGATTAACCTAAACCTTGTCTGGGAAAATACTTTATTAATATATAAAATGTACATTATTTTATTTTATATTATTAACATTTTGTGTAATATATATTATATACATTATCTATATTAATATTATATACAGTATATTATACATTATTATATAGCCTACTTATTTTTCTACACATCATGCACGCAAAAACAAGCCGAACGCTGACGTGAAATGGAACCGGGTGCTCACCAAAAGGGCTAAGGTGAAACCCCCCCTTAACCACTTCTTTGAGCTCTTTGAGCTTCTTCAAAAGTCACATACGCTATCAGCTGTTGTGTTTGTGTATGTAATAGTAATAAATCTGACACATTTCAGGCAATTCTATAAAAGATAAAGATTGAACTTACTTGTTTATATGTTTGTCTTTTATGGAAAGTTGTTTCTGCGTAAGTGATTTCCTCTTCACCGCTCTGAACTGTTACAACAACACAGACACAAACAAAAACTTTCATCTTGACCTGTTAACAAAAAGTAATGTTTGATATTTATATATTAGTGCTAGTTAACATTTACCCTGTTGCTGTGTGTTTCTGTGTTTTTTGCAGATGCAGACGATCAGAACTGAAGCTACAATCATCAGACATCCAACAACAGCACAACAGATCACAACTATATGAAGGAAGGTGAGACCTGCAATCAATAATAAAAGACATTACTGTAACTGAATCTGATGTCAGATCAGTCAATATCGTTACAGAATAATCACAGCTGTTGCACCTGGACACGTCTGACAGAGATGAGTGATGTTAAAATGTTGAGTTTGGTTTGTGATGGTATTGTTGAGTACACATCTGTATGTGTTTGTATCCTGATATTCAACCTCCAGAGATAGAGAGAGTCTGATGTTGAGATCAGACACACTGATGATGGACAATAAACTGTTTCCTTTATACCAGGACAGACTCACATCTCTCACATTCATCACTGAACACAATAAAACACAGTTTGAACATTTTGAAGAGTTTTGTGTGGTGATGACAGGAACGGGCATACGAGCTGAAACATGAGAGAATAAACAGAAATAAAAATCAAAGCAAATATTATCAAAATATTAGTCAAGAGGTCCGATCTATTGACACTGTTTAATGTCTTCAGTCATAATGGATTAATAAAGAAACACATTTAAAAGCAAAATACATAAAAATAAGGTGCATAAAATATTTATATATTTAATCCTAACCTATATAAATTATTTTACATTGCTAAGATAAATATGACAGTTAATGTATCAACAGTAAATCTTTACTCACCATAGACAGTAACACTGAATCTGTATGAGGTCTTCTGTTTGCCACTGATGGTTATTTTATAAAGTCCAGTGTGTTGAGTTGTGATGTTGGTGATGTTGAGATCTCCAGTCTGATGATTCACCTGCAGTCTGTCTTTGAATCTCTCATCAAGAACATCATCATTTATTGAGATCTTATTAGCCTCTTTATAGATTTGAGCTATAAGAGTTGCTTGCGGTCCAAATCTCCACAGTATCAGATCATCTCTCTGTAGTTTAATCTTAGTGTATAGAGTAAGAGAATCTCCCTCCATCACTGACACTGACTTCACTTCATCACCAAACACATCTACAGACACAAACACATTCACACAGATTAAATATCTACAGTCAGTTTAAATTGGTCTAATATAACACCGTTTCAGCATCTATGACTGCATTCTTGGGGTATAAATATTTTAATAACTCACCTGTCAGACAGCAGAAACACAAAGAGAGATAACGAAACATGAGAAACATTTTCTTCATCAAGTGTTGTCGTCTGCAGTGAATTAGATGAAGACGACTCTGTGAGCTCTATCTTACTCTTCATGTGCTTCATACTTCCAGTTTCACGCCTCTCTGTGTTTTTTCTCTCTGACGTTTCCACTGAACTTGAGTGAAATCATTAATGTCATGCATTCTGACTTATTAACACATTTAAAGAGTTGGATTCCTCATGCTAAACATTGGCAAAGGTTTAAAAAAAAGCAGTTGTACGTGTGAGAGAGCATTTCTGAGCCAAACACACTTGTCCTCTTCTTCCTGAATCTGTTTTGTAATTGACATGAGTACTGAAAAGAGTTGTTAGTTTTTGTTAAGTGTCAACGGGAGCCTGCCCTGCTACAAAAAACAATAGACACGTCACAGAAATTTTTGTGGATTTAATGGTTTTAATGGGAATTTTATTGGTTGTAATGGAAACTATAATGCATAATTGTTGGTGGGGGAATTATGTCCAAAAACACACTACATAAAGGGAATTCTGTAAATAGTAAAAGCTAATGGTTCCTATTGCTATTTTTATGCAAACCATTAGAATTTATGTGACTGTTTCTATTTTTTTTTCAGTGGGTCCTTCAGAGGGAGCATATATATGCTGCATACGTCAAAAAGACTGTCTTATTTTAGAACAATAACAATTAGTAAACAAAAACTTTACTATACTTAGTAAATCATAAATTGCTACTTATGACTTATGAATGCTCAGTTAACTGAAATGCTCAGTTAACATTTAAAAAAAAACAATTTTAAGACAACAACGAACAGATAACACAATCAAATATACTTTACACAGAATTAAGTATATTAAAAGTTTTTTGAGCTTTTAAAGGCTTTGTCATACTGTCAGAAGTTTTGAAAAGGGACTTAATGTCTGTGGCAAACATTCTAAAATTAGGATTAGAATGAATGGATCTGGCTTTATGAATATGAAATTTTCCTAGAAGAGAAACCAAAATAGTGTTATCAAGATTAATTTCCTTAGAATAAAAATCTGAAAGAAAAAAGGCTCTGAAAATTCAATAATTTTTTTACAGCATAGATAAACCAAAAAAGTAACATCTGGCCAAAAGGATTTTGAGAGTGGACAATGAAAAAAAACAGTGAATCCTGACTCTACTGACTGATCCACACTCCGGAACAGAAGATGGCGGTAATACACCAATAAGATTGATGCTAACACATTTTTAAAAGAAGAAGAAGAAGAAGACAATGAGTATTTGGTGGGACACATACTTTTTTAGAGCGTTTTATCTCAAGAGGATAAATATGTTTTAATTACATAACATCGGTTAATGAAAACACCGTCATCTCGCAATAGTTTTTAATCGACATTTTGAACAGTATAACATTTTGCGCAAATTTGTGAATGAAATGGAAACCCTAAACTTAAACAGTAAAATTATTTAATAACTTTATCGTTTTTACCTCAAACACCTACAGCAAAATGAAGACGACATCTTTAGTTTTCATCATCTCTTTATTCATCAACGGTGAGTTAATTTATCAACATTTCTGCAACGCTTTCGTTTTCTACAAACCGGAAGTGCGTGAGATGTTTATATTACTTATTTATATGAATGGGGTTGGATTCGTGAACAGACTTTATGATACAGATTAAGATATTTATGAAAATACTTTTCCACATTTTTCGGTCATCTCATTGCAGATTAATACACATATAACTTGACTTCATATTTAGCGTAGACTACAGCAAAATATCAGTGATCTTAATTTTATCTTTATACTGCCAGTGTTATATATGTGAGTTTAATCTCTGACTCTTTCTGTTTGTATCTACAGGTGTTGTGACAGATGAGTCAGTGTCAGTGTATGAGGGAGATTCTGTTACTCTATACACTGATATTACTGAAATACAGAGAGATGATCTGATAGACTGGAGGTTTGGAGATCAACAGGATCTCATAGCTAGAATGTACGGGAAGGCCAATGCGTTCTCAGTAAATGATGATGTTCTTGATGGGAGATTCAGAGACAGACTGCAGGTGAATAATAAGACTGGAGATCTCACCATAACAAACATCACAACTCAACACACTGGAAATTTTACACTAGATATCATCATCAGAGGGAAGATCACAACAAAGAAATTCAACATTAGTGAGTATCTCAAGCTTTAATTTAATAGTTATCCATATCATTATTCAGCACTATAAATAAAAACTGTCCTGTTACTCGCATATTCTTTATGACAAACTAAAATTTTTTATATTATTTTAGCTTGTGTTTATATTTCTTTAGAAAATACATTTTACAAAACTGAAAAGATCAAAACCCTCACATTTCTCCAGTATTCATTATAATTTAAACAAGACTTCATTAATCTCTCATATCAGATATGTTACTGTGGGTCATAGACCTGCATCCCAATTCACTGACTTGTACTAGCCCTAAAAGTATAGACTGATTTTGATATTATGGGGAAGTATAGTGTGCGCTGAAAGAGTTAGGGGGTTACATACCAAATCTCATTCTGAATATTATAAAGTACTAATAGTTATAAACATATTTTACATACTAGTATGTTATAAGGAAGTGTGAATGTATTTTTTACTTTTATTTTTGTTTTAATTATTTTGTTTACAAAATTAACAATGAATATAAAAGCAGTATTAATAGGGAGGGAGGACAGAAATTATACATTAATTAAACTTTAAAATACATACTACACAACATACACACATGTATACTTAGGCATACATAACAGTACAGTAATGTATCTGTATTTGTACATCTTCAGTTTATCTGATCACAGGAGAGATCATTTTTACACCTGTTATTAACACTCAGCAGATGAATACAACAATAATAATGAAGTAAGCAAAATGCTGCTGTTTCTTTCAAATATACTTTGGTTGTAGGACATCTAACATTACTGCCCTTCACATGGGCTGTGTCCAAAAACTTAGGCAGCTGACTTGCTTAAATACCTTGGAATTATTATCGATGACAAACTCACCTTTGAGCCAAAGGTAGACGCTGTCTGTATAAAATCACATCAACGTATGTTTTTTTTTACCGTAAACTTCGGAATTTTAATGTTGATAATACTTTTATGAGGATGTTTAACTGTTTTTTTATTGAATCCATTATTTAATTTGCTCTTGTGAGTTGGTTCGGGTCCCTTTCACTTAAAAACAAGAACAGGCTTCAAAACATAAGCCGTTTCTCAATATGCGTTCTTGTCTGTACTTGCGTTCTTGTGGACTTGTGAAACGTCATCAGTCACAGACCAAGTACTGTTCCAATTCAAAGTTCGCATCAAGCCCAAGTTCACATAAAATCCCCGGATGTGTTCTTGATCCGCCCATTTTATCGAGGATGCTTCAGAGGAGACTTGTGTGGACTTATGACAGCGAAGTTTCCCAGAATGCATTTCGCGTCAGGAGTTCGTTCTTCCGAGTCTGAACTTGCAAGTTCGAACTACGAAGGACACAAGTCCGAGTTTGGCGTACTTGGTATTGAGAAACGGCTCTTGTGAAGGTGTGCGGCAAAATTTCCCACAATTCCTTGCCTGATTTAAACACTTTATATGAGACTAGAGCCGTTTCTCAATATGCGTTCTTGTCTGTACTTGTGTTCTTGTGGACTTGAAACGTCATCAGTCACGGCCAAGTACTGTTCCAATTCAAATTTCGTGTCAAGCCCAAGTTCACATAAAATCCCCGGATGTGTTCTTGATCCGCCCATTTTATCGAGGATGCATCAGAGGAGACTTGTGTGGACTTATGACAGCGAAGTTTCCCAGAATGCATTTCGCGTCAGGAGTTCGTTCTTTAGAGTCTGAACTTGCAAGTTCGAACTACGAAGTCCGAGTTTGGCGTACTTGGTATTGAGAAACGGCTTAGGACTGTCAAAAACGCACATTCAATCTCACCCATTGTACGACTGTTTTATTTTGTTGCCGTCAGGTCGTAGATTCAAACTGCCTAAATGCAGGACCAACAGACACAAACATTCTTTTGTTCCCGCTGCTATAGGTGGTCTTAACAAGTTAATGTGAGTTGCGGACTTTTGTGTTGTATGTATTGAATTTATTTCTGTTGATTGTATGGTTGTTGTTTTGTGTAATGTGTATTGTATGCTGCTGCACAACATATTGCCCTTCGGGGATAATAACGTTTCTTGAACTTGAACTTGCTTTTGTTGCTTTGCTGCCTTATGAGGCAATGACTTTAAAGGCATGAAGGCAGCACCAGCAATGCATTTCAGACAGATTTAATGGAATTTTGTTTAAATTATAATAGGGCTGCACGATAAATCGCATGCGTTTGTCACGCGCATCTCGTCAGTAATGCCGGTTCCTTGATTAGTATTAAATCGCCATCAGCTGTTTTCAGATGGGGCGACATTAACTGCACAGAGCCGTAGTTCACTGACAATCGGGGCAATTTTGCATGAATTATTGCGGACGTATCGCCTGCGATATGTATGCGATATGGCCCAGCTTGTCAGGGAACTACGGCTCTGTGCAGTCAATGCCGCTCCACTTGAAACAGCTGATGGCGATTTAATAATCAAGGGACCGGCATTACGGACGAGATGCGCATGATATCGCATGCGATTTATCGTGCAGCCCTAAATTATAAACAGAGAGCACCTTTGTGATAACTAATACCATATTTGAAAACTGCAAATTTAATTTCTCACTAGAAACTTAATTGTCAGACATGACAATAAATGTATCTCAGGAGACAGGAAGTAAACCACACATTGGATTCAGACATGCCTTGATGCCTTCATGCCTTGGAATGCTACATCCGAAGGCAATCATTTAGAGATTTCGGACACAGTCATGATCTGTGTGTCACTACATGTTAATATCAGACAAACTGGAGATGTTCCCTCTGAAAATGTGAGTTTTCTTTTTCATTCAGAAAGCTGTTTGGCTGTAGAGGGGCACGTAAAAGCAACATTTTAAACAGTTGAATAGGCGGTCATTCACTGTTGATATATTAGTGTTTAGAGTACAAATGTTATGTATTTTGAGTATTTTTGTAACTGGATGGAGTGTTTACACCTGCGTTCAGTGCTGTCTGTTTAATTTAATATTAAATGTAATGTCTCCGTTCATCTGTTCATGAGTTTGACTTTTTCTGTTTGTTCTTCAGATGTGTTTGGTGATAAAGTGAAGACAGAGATGAAGGGAGATTCTGTCCTTCTACACAATAATATTATCAAGAAACCAGGAGATGAGAAGATGATGTGGAGGATTCGACACAACAACTCTCCTGTAGCTGAAATAATCAGAAATGGAAAGGAGATAAATGATGAAGTTCATGATGAGAGATTTAGAGACAGACTGCAGGTGGATTATCAGACTGGAGATCTCATCATCACAAACATCAGACCTGATGACTTTGGATCTTATGAAGTAGATATCACTGTCGGCAGTCACACGTATACTATACACAGATCATTCAATGTTAATGTCAAAGGTGAGTAGATAACATTAATATAATAAAGATCAGTTTAATAATGCTTAATCTCAGTTTAGATAAAACTTTGCAGTGAAGAAGTTTTAAGTGCAAGAAATAATGTGTCAAGTAAATCTGATAATAAAAGTGCAGTCAATCAATATTTGTTTATGTTTTACTGTCTGATCTTCATCTCAGTGCTGCTAGACACAAATATATAAACTTTTTGTATTAACTTCTTACACTAAAGTTTTTTTCCAGTCCTTACAGACATGAACACATCCGGTGAACTTTACAATCATTCATTCATTACACCTGATGTTAGAGGTTTTTCAGGATTCATTTAAAATAGAATCTGTTTAACATGTATTGTTTTATTGTACATGTTTTATTCAGATCTGCTGATGTTTACTATTGTTTGTTTGTGATCAGATGAACAGATTGAGTTACAGTAATGTTTGTGTGTTTACAGAGCAGCGAGGTCTGTCTCCAGGTGCTATAGCAGGAATATCTGTTATCTTCCTCCTGCTTATTGCTGCTGCTGCTGCTGGTGTGTTTTACTATCGCCACAAGACCAGTCAAACAATAAAACTATTGGGTAAGAATTATTTTGCTATAATTGAGACTGAATATAAAGTGGTAAAAGCATTTGTTGGGGTTAAGGTTTTAGACTTGGATGCAGTTTGTATTGATTGTGATGATTGTGATGATTTTGTTTGGGTTTTCATTCAGATATTAAACAGCGTTATTATACAGACACATCAATAAAACAAATTTTATAGACAGGGCATATCTTACATTATTTTAGACTGATGTAGGGGGAAATGAAAAAATGTAACTAAACCCATTTTTATTATTTGTATGTTATGTAAGGTACAATGTAGAGACTGCTGGTTGTTATCGCAGAAATAAGCCATATTAAAATAATAATCATGATATTGTATCATTACATGTCATGTGTGTTGAATGTCAGAAGTGTTTTGTGTGTTATAAGAAGAGATTGATTTCATGATCAACACTTTAAAACTGATCAGATTGATATTAAACACAAGACTGTATGACTTTAGTTCAGTGTTATATAAGATTATACTGATGCAATAACACAAAATATATTTCTGTAATGAGGTTCTGTGGTGATTAAATATATTTGTCTAACAAGTATACAGTATGTGCTGGATGTTCAGAAGTGTAATAACTATGATTTTATTTTTCCATGCCATCTTCTGAAACTTGAATAACACCAGAAATATTTGAACTAATTTTAATATTGCTGAAACAGTTTGTTTTATAGCAGGTGTGTGATGTGGAGTAAATAATAATAAAATTAATCATCATTTATAATCTGTGTTTCATGGGTTGATATTCTTTTCTTTCTGTGTCACTTTAACAGATGAAAAGATGACAGTGGTTGCAGGACTTTGTGCTGTTCTACAGGCTGGTCAGAAAGAACTAAAGAAAGATGTTAAGATTGAATGGAGATATGGACAGGCTGGTCAGAAAGAACTAAAGAAAGATGTTAAGATTGAATGGAGATTTTGGCAATATACAGAGATGAAATATACTCTGATAATGTGTCCATGGAGATCTCCAGGTACTCTCATAGCTAAACGTGATGAAGAAGGCAGCAACACTTATGATTTTCCTGATGAGGGATTCAGAGAAAAAATGAATCTGGATCGTGAGACTGGAGGTCTCTACATCAGTGATGTCAGTAATAAACACTCTGGAGTTTATCAACTAAAAATCACTAGCGGTGGAGAAACCTCATACAAGAGATTCAAAGTGTTTGTCAGAGGTGAGTAACTCAATTTTTTTTAGTCTAATAATAATCTTACTTACATCTGCACTAAACTGTTAAATATATAATAGTATAACTTGCGGTTAACAATTTCCAGTGTGAAAAGCCCTTTCCCATTGTCCACCCCTGCCCCCCCCCCAAAAAAATACAATAACTGAAGTAGATGCCATTTTTATATTATGTTCCCTTTTAATTAAAATAGTTTGTTTTATTGAATTAAATGGTAGCGCTCGGAATTCTGGAAAATCCCACTCCCCACATCCAGTTTGACAGAGCAGCATATTCACACTTTACTCATAACTGATCACCTATACAGATACATCTGAGGAGCTGTTCGCTTCTGAAATCATTGTCAGACAGTCAAGGTTTTTCGAGATGCTAAGATGGTTGTCAAGGGGATATTATTTTGTTAAGAAGATGGTGGTTAAAAAGTTTATTGATAAGGTGATTTCATTTCGCATAAGCCAATGGGTTTTCTTCATTCATATTTTGCAAATAATTTGAGTGACAGGTGTCATATTTCATTTATTTTCTATGGGACATTTTTTCTACTCTGCTGACAGTACAATGTTTAAAGAGCACCAATTACCTTATTCATGATTGTACTTTTCCTTTGGTAAGTGTTTATTACATGTTTACAATATGCAAAAGTCAACGATGACGTGAGTAGGGATACACTGAATTTTCAGTAACTAAAATTATTCGGCTGAAAATGTCATATTTTCAGATGTCCTCAGAGGTATTTAGTAGGGATGCTCCGATCAATGCCAATCTCCACTAATAATAAGTGGCCGATCACTATTCTAAATCGGACGGCCGATCTTATTACAGCTATTTCATGTACTATGGCTTTTGAGTCTAGTTTGGCTAGTTTGAGTCGTTTATAACATGCATTTGAAAAAGCAACACTCGTCAAACATAATTATTAAACATATTCTTTATTATAATGAAAATACCTGAAAAGGTTTTAAGAACAGCAATATAAATATATCCTTCAGCCATTTCATGGAGCTGTGTGTCATCACAGCTGCGTCAGTGTTGCCAGATAGAGTTGATGGTTTTCAGCCTAAAACTGTTCCAAAACCCGCCCAAACGCACAAAAAAACGCCCAAAATATTTAAATCAATATTTTGGTTTAGTTTGATCAGCATTTAGTTATTTTAACTTCCAAAATTAATGCACCATACTATAGCTAGCGACACCAGAACAGAACCACACACTAAAATGACATAACTTGTTCACAACAGCTACATTATGCCCCATCTCCCACACGCACAATGCACTTTTACAGCGTATATTTAACTGGTTTTAAGATTATTCAAATACCCAATTCGTTAATAATAATTTCAACAATGTCCGTTTTTTATCTATTTATATTATTATTAATAATGTATTTTTACTCCTGATAAATAGGTGTGTATGAGAGAGAGATCGTAAATAGGCTTAATTACCTTATGCAGTAAATGCAGAACAATAATAGGCTGTTGGTTGGATGCTGAAGAACATATTAACATCTGAACGTTTCAGAACTATGTACAGTCTGGCAGAAGTTCATAGTGCCAGAATTGACTTGATGACAGCCGAACATTTGGTTTGGTTCACCTGAAATGCTCCGATGATAATTCATCCACGGCTCAACCACATGTAATTGATGTCCGTTTCTCACTCCAGCTACAGCCTGCGGAGGTCGCATTTGCAGGGTGCATATGTTATTTTAATTAACTGACCATTACATTTGCAAGTCATAAGCATATTACAACAATTTACTGTTAACTAAGAATAAAAGTCAACTTTATAATTGTTAATATTCTGAAACAAGACTGTTTTGATGACATAAAAATGCGACCTCCGGAGGCTGCAGCATTCGCATTGAGACAGGGCTGATGTGTGACAAGCGTATACGTTGCAATCCGGAGTCTGTGTTGTAGAATTTGCAGTGCTATTTTCCGATTTTAAAAGGCATTATCCATTGCTTCAGGCCCGGGTCACTCTCCCACTCCTATCTGTAACTTTTCGACCTCTAGATTTCCCGCTGAGACTGAGAGCTGGCTGGTTAGCTGCTATCACTTGTGATTGGCTAAACGCGGACTCGTCATCGGCGTGGCGTCAACACAAACACATGCAGTGGGCATGTTTAGTAACGTCAGATGAAATGCATGCACACTTGGTTTTTTTTGCTAAATAATTAGCCTATAAAATGCACGTTTCAAACCCGCCCAACTGATCCCAAACCAGCCCAATTTTTGCACACCCGCCCAAGCCATTTTTTACCCGCACAATCAAATTCAAAACCGCACAATTGGGCGGCAACCCGCCCTATCTGGCAACACTGAGCTGCGTGTGTATTGTTCTTCGTCTACAGCGCATTTTGAGTTTCTGCACGAGAGCGCCCTCTGGCTTTTGGATGTGCGGCATTTCACCGTAATTCATTGAGAAACATAGTAAGCATTATCGGCCGATCGATTGGAGCATCCCTAGTATTTATTCCAATCACAATGTACAGATTAGTTGATCAGAGGACACAGAGCTTTTCATATCAATTAGTTTGTACAAAATCAGAATGGAAAATTTCACAAAGGTGCCAGAACTGTTATCACAATGAAATGACATTTAGGGCAAAATTTGTTTTAATACAATTTTAGAAATCTTATTAAAGCTACTACCACTGTTTACGTACTGGTATGTACCCCTCCCTGTGTTACCTGGTTTTGCTGGTAAATTAATTTGCTCTGAATAATGTTGTATAAAACTTAAAGTGAGAGATATTCACCATTAGATATGGAACAAAAAACACAAAGTCAAAGCCTCAGGTTTAACCTTGTTTTGTGTCATGGTTAGTAAGACAGCGAGCATTAGGAGTGACATAAAGTCACCCCAACACAACTGCAATGTATAAGACTGAGAGCATAAAAGGACACATGAAAGATATAGACGGTTTCAGCAGTAACAACATAAACAAGCGGCTGTCGCGGTCCGCATGAACTTCCGGTAAACTCCGCTAAGAATAAATAACAACAAAGTACTTTAAACTTAGTTTATTTATATAACAAGCAAAAAACAACAACACATAGATTAAACCAAAACATTTGTTATTTTCGACGAGGCATTTGTTCAAGAGATCAGTTTAGCAACTAGTCAGACCATTAAAAAAACGAAACCGGAAGTAAGGTTCGGATCCAGACGTGTATCACGTGCGTCCGATGAAACCGTCTATTATTAAAAATCAGGCTTATTCCATCAAATATTCACTTTCAAAACATTAGCAATGTGTTGTTAAAAAAAGAACTAGAACTTGTTTTTTTTTACAGTAAGCTTATTCAAAATCTGAATCTATTTTGTATTTTATTTTTCCCATTTCAATTTTTAGCAAATAAATGCAAATTAAATATTTTGTAAGGAATTTGGCAGAAAAGTTTTTTGGTAGTTGATAGAAGGAAACAAAATATTATCATTTTTACTTAAACACATACTTATAAATAGTACATTTTGATAATCTGAAAACAGTCTTAAAATGGTCTCTTAATTTTTTCTACGGCTGTATATTTTACCTTTAAAGATGTAACTTCAGAAAGGGTACCACCCTTGAGTATTAATAAAGGCTAGAAGCCTTTCATCGTCCACGTTTTTTTTACTTGCAAGTTGCAACAGTTTGAGAACCCTGATCTAATTCATCTGAAGGATTTTGTGAGATTCTGGCCTAGCTTGCAGAACCCTTTAAAGGGGGGGTTTAATGGTATTTCAAGCATTCTGACTTATTAACACAGTTATAGAGTTGTTTCCTCATGCTAAACGTAGGCAAAGTGTCAAAGCCGCAGTTGGGCGTGTTTCAGAGTATTTCTGTGCCGAATGCACTTCGCCAGGGTTCGTACAAGTTTCGGCTAGTTTTTTTCGATTACGGTTCTAACTGACGTTTCAGGGGTTTTCGATACGTATCACTTCTTTATATGGGCTTCCGCCGGAAAACTTCCCCCGGAAAACCCCGCCCAGCTGTCAGTCAGCGGGAGACGCTAGAGCTTGCTAACAGCTTATCACGCCACTCAGCTTTGTTTAATTTCAAAAGTCAACAATGGCACAACAAGAAGTGTGTTTTTGGATGTAAGGAGAAGACATCCAGCCTTATGGAAACAATGGATATAGTTTATTATCCGGATTAGCAGCGGAGTTTTGCGTGTGTGTTTAATGCAGTGGATTTTCAGAACCGGGTCATGACGAGTTACACGTGGTAAGTAAGACTTCTGTCTTATGTTGGAAATAGGCGCGTGTATATTATATAAATGACACGAACATGTAGTGAATCATAAGTTAAAACAGTGTTGTATAGTGTTGCATGACTCGTACTCGCTCCTCCCGTGTTATAACTCCTCCTTCTTAATTTTTCGTACGTTATCGGAAAGATTCGGTAAAGCTAATCTTTCTTTTATAAATCTGATTAAACTAAAGACTCTTCAGAGATATAAAGGATGTCATACTACTCTATAGGTACTCCAGATTAACATCAGAAATGCAGAAACAGCGTGTGTTACGTGAGCTTTAACGGTATTATCAACACAAGAAAGACACCGTGGTAATAAAATAGAATTTATTAACAAAAATAAAATAAACAAGAATAACTAAAAACACTACTAAATGATACTTAAATACTAAAGAATAGAAAGTAGAAGTGAATTTATAGCAGAATGTTACATAAAAGTAGTAAAGAAAAAATAATTAAAATACAACACAGATGTTTGTCTTTGCTGTTTAGTCATATCTCAAATACACAAACAGGTAGCTTTACACAACAGATACACAACATAAACTCAGATTCTTTAGTAGCAGCATTCTAGTAATTCTAATTTTCACTGTTAGGAGATTCATAAACTTCATCATCTAGATGTTAAAGTTGTGTTTATATTTATATACTGATAGAGAATCTGAAAGATTGAGTTAATAAACAGAAATTAATTTATGAGAATATGAGCTGATGTTTATAATCACTAAATAAGACACTTAATAGATTAAAATCACCTGAATTTATTTCATTTCTGTCTTTCTGTCTGCTGCTGTTACAGGTACAACAAAACTGACAGTGTATGAGGGAGAATCTGTCCATCTGAAGACTGAAGTTACTGACATAGATAGAGTTGATCTGATAGAGTGGACATTTGGACTTAAACAAACTATCCTAGCTGAAATCAATCCTGACAACAATATCTTGAGTACATATGATGGTGATTATGATCTATTCAGAGACAGACTGCACCTGGATCCAAAAACTGGAGATCTTATCATTGATGACATCACATGGGAACACCGTGGATATTATACACTGAAGATCATCACAGATGGAGAAACCTCACACAGGAGATTCCTGTTGGCTGTCAAATGTGAGTAATTTAAAGGGATACTTTACCATAAAGTTTGTGGTGAGAGGAGTATCAGTATGCTTTTCGAGTTGAACCGTACTCACCAAAGCTCTTGGGGGTCGAAAGGGGCAATCTCCAATCTCCTGGCTTAGTACAGACAGAGACCCTGGGTGAGCCGGGTCACCCAATGTTGGGAGACACCTCCTACCTGTCCATCAATTACCCACTGTATGTATATTAGGCAACATCCCAGAGTTTACAACCACCAATCACTACAATTTGCTCTGTATTATTGACTCTTCTGTTACTATAAAGTATTATCAAATATCCTTTGTCACTATAAATCTACGACCAAGGTATAAATTCAAGTTAATTGTCTATACCGCTAACTAATATGTCCAATAATTGCATTACTATAAGTGGTCTATCAGGTGATAAGTCAGGACCCCGATCATTATCTCTATTATAATTACGTTATTATATAGTCACATGATTTACTTTATCAGGTTGGACGGTTTATCAAACGGGACCTCTGGTTATAGTTTGAGTCCTGTATTAAGTTATATATAGGTAATTGGCTGGGGTTGCATGGGTACTTTTTAACAAGAGCACGCTAGCATGGGCAGTATTGTTAAACTGCTTCAACCATTTCCTCTGGTTACATGGATAGACAAATTATTTTACCCTAACTAAGTTGTATGTTGTTACTATATGTGGGCTATAAGGAGATAAGCCTGGACCTCTGGTCATACAAACAACAAGATTTTATCTTTTGTAGTCAGGTGAAACTATCTAAATTACATAACGTTAAATCGTCATCTGTAAGCACCGGAAAAGACAGAACGAGTTACAATCCTTCGCGATGCTGATTGGTTTCCTCCATTGGGCCAAACGGATGAATAAATCTATTATTTTTCCCTTACATAAGACACTTAATAGATGAAAATCAGCTGAATTGATTTCATTTCTTTGTTTCTGTCTGCTGCTGTTACAGGGAATACAGTGTGTGTGGATGAGGGATACTCTGTTGATCTGAAGACTGATCTTACTAACATAAAGAGAGATGATGTGATAGAGTGGAGATTTGGAGAAACTCTCATAGCTAAAATCAGTCCTGCCAGCAATATCTTCAGTACATATGATGATAATCTATTCAGAGATAAACTGAAGCTGAATCCTCAGACTGGAGATCTCAACATCAAAGACTTCAGAGAGGAACATGAAGGAGGTTATAAACTGAAGATTATCAGAGGAGGAAAAACATCATACAAGAGATTCACAGTGTCTTTCGGAGGTAAGTAATTCAAATGTTTCAGTGCAGGGGCGGCGTTTGCATATGGCAGGCTATGGTAGTTGCCATACAAAACATCAGAAATTAACAGGCTATAATGATGCTCATTAAAGATCAGTTTAGATTTTTTTTTTAGTAGAACATATCTGAACATTGATACATCACTAATAGATGTAACTTCATGCTACAACACAGGAACTGACAGGCGAATGACATCAAGGTGCCGCAATAGCGGTTCGAAAGCAAACTCTTCCAATTATTTTTTTTCGACTTACCCTTGCAGTACTTTGATGTCATCAGCCTGTCGTTCTTTCAGCACAGCTTCAAGTCGAACACAACCTATAATAGTGGGATTCCCCCTGCAGGAGGTTAAGGGTGTGCCATATCATACCGTCCATGATAATACCGGTATAATTGTTTACGTGATAAAAAATGACATTTTGTGATATAAAAGATATAGCTACAAGATGACGTATGCCGCATTGATGTTCCCTAATGATCACAGCAACAACACATGACAGCAATAGCAGCACGTCACCAACACAAGCAGGGGCGGAGCCAGACATTGTAGACATTGGCGGCTTAGCCCAATCTGGGGGTTCCAAACATGCTGTCCCCTGCTGATATTTTTCTCAATTTACGGCAGCCTTATAAACTATTTTTAATCTTAGTGTTGTCTTTATTATCATTTTTATTATCATCACACATAAGCATGTTTTAAAGCAACACTATGTAGTTTTTTTAACCTTTAAATAATGTCCCTAAAATTATTTCAGTGATTGAACAACTTTTAACTGGACAAATTGTACTGTTGCTGCAACCTGAGCAGCCTCCTAGCTGCTACAAGCACACTCTGAAAGTGGCGGTGGAGGGTAGAGCACACAGCCCCGCCCCTCCCCCTGCCTGCAGAAGAGTGTCTGATACCAGGCATCTGATTCGTTAGATTAGATTCACGGAGCGGACGCTGTATACAAAGAAAAAACGGTAACACTTTACAATAAGGTTCATTAGTTAACATTAGTTAAATACATTAGTTAACATGAAATAATAATGAACTTCACAAATACAGCATTTATTAATCTTTGTTAATATTAATTTCAACAATTACTAATACTTTTTTAAAATCTTGTTAACGTTAGTTAATGCACCGTGAACTAACATGAACAAACAATTAAAAGCTTTATTTCTGTTAACTTACATGAACAAAGATGAATACTGTTACAAATGTATTTCTCATGGTTTGTTCACGTTAGTTAACACATTAACTGATGTTAATTAATTAACCTTATTGTAAAGTGTTACCGAAAAACCACTATAAAGGTTTTTATTTTAAGTGGTTTTAATGATGGTAAGCAATAATTTATATTTTTTATTTGTGTTGATTAGTTGAATTACTTTTAATCTTTAAAACTTTTAATCTTTAAAAACTCTACTCTAGACGACGCTACAGGTATTCTGTCATCTTAGTTTCACTTTTGCATAGTATTACATTTTGAATAGAAATGTACGAAAAACAAGTTACTCTCTTAACTCTTGACAATCTTTTTTGCCTTTATTATATTTATGATGTGAAAAACAAGAAGGGCATAGCTATATATGAATTAAAGGTGAAAAGTGTGGTTGTTGCAGTTACTTGTCATCCATGCGGTTAAGCTTCTCAGTGCTGCTGCTCACTGGTTACATAACACTTCCCTAATATTTGACTATGAGGTTCAAACTCTCTGAAGAATCGTCGAATCCTCGATTATAAGAAGTCAGCCCTACTTTAGATATAACGTTACCAATGATGACAGTGTGCAGAAAATGCAGACTAGATCAGAGCGATTAAGTACAACCAAGCTGTAAAGGTACGCGAGCAGGATATACTCAGCTGGTGATGTGTGGCCCAAAAGTAAACAAATGACTCAACCGAGCATCACTGTGCAAATTACTTTAGTTACTGTAAAATTTGTAGTTTGTGTTATATACGGAAAACACTACCAACTCAAACTTACTTTACTTACTGAATTTAAATACAAACAATGTTCACATTTTGGAAAATCTAGTTGTATTGACGCATATTTACTTAATATTTAATTAGACAAATCAATATTTTCTATAAATTTTCCAAATAAATTATGTGATCTGATGAGTTTAAAGTGATCTGTTTTACATTTACTGTCGCAAATCCTTTTTTGTTTTAACATTCAAACAGGCTCACGGTTCTCTCCCACACTCGAGCTAGATGCATATTGCATAAATAATTCGAGAAGTAATATGATTTGTTATCTGTGGATAAATAAACATGTTCACAATGTATCACTAAAGTAGTGGTGTGAGCAGTTGGTCACATCCAGTGAAATGAATGGGTCTCTATGGGCATCGGCTTGTTAAAGTGGTTTATTTCCTAAACTGTAATTCTTTTATGTTTTTTTTTCTAAACACCAGATGGCCGAATTCAATGCATAACATCTAAATCAATATCTAAAAACAATCAAATTTAGATAATAATTTATGTAAATTAATCATAAAATATTTATATCATTTTACACACAAGGTAATTCTGTAGTTGAGGAATTTAGTGGTAAACAAATAAAAAATATTTCATATCTCTCAAAACACAGCATTAATGTATAGATGGGAAGTAAGCAAAAAAGATGATATATTATTTGTATCATTAAAAATGTATATATTTTTTGTAATCACTCTTTTAATTTTTGGAGACACTTTTACCCCAGCATAACTCTAATGTATACAGGAAAATAGGGGCTTATGAGGGATAAATCTGATTTTAACTGCAGCGAAAGCAACTTTTTACACTTGTTTTACACGTCTGTTTTTTAATAATATTGATTTAATCACACATGACAACTACATAACGTGACATTTTTAAACAATTAAACACACTGACTGAATATTTAGTGAATTATTACCATCAATAGTACACATTATCATCATTTACCCAATAGATGAATTCTCAATGTAAGGAGATTCATAAAACTCATCATCAATTCATTTATTAGAATATGAGCTGATGTTTATAATCAGTAAATCAGTAAAGCTACTTAATAGATGAAAATCACCTGAATTGATTTCATTTCTCTGTTACAGTTTCAATGCTGGAAGTGGATGAGGGAAAATCTGTCCATCTGAAGACTAAAGTTATTGACATAAAGATAGTTGATGTGATCGAGTGGAGATTTAAAGAAACTCTCATAGCTGAAATCAATCCTGCAAACAATATCTTCAGTACATATGATGGTGATCTATTCAGAGATAAACTGAAGCTGAATCCTCAGACTGGAGATCTCAACATCAAAGACTTCAGAGAGGAACATAAAGGAGTTTATACACTGAAGATCATCAGAGATGGAAAAACCTTAGAAAGGATTTTAGATGTGTCTATTAGACGTGAGTAACTGAAATGTTTGAGTGTAATAATGATTTTATGATCATCTGTACTCTGTTGACAGTATACTGTAGATGTAAGAGTGATTTATGACTATTAACTTATAGTGGAGATTTTCACACTCTGACTTATCTTCTGTTTAAACCTGATTTTACTGCAGATAAACCAACTTTTACACACAACACATCTGTACACCATTTCAGATATTTGGTGTGTTTTATAATAACATTGATTTATACATACGTGACAACTACATCTCTGATATGTTATATAAACAATTAAACACACTGACTGAATATTAAGTGAATTACTGCCAACAATATTGATCAAACTGATATTTTATTAAAGTCATTTACCCATTAGATGAATTCTCACTGTTAGGAGATTCATAAACTTCATCATCTAGATGTTATAGTTGTGTTTATATTTATATACTGATAGAGAATCTGAAAGATTGAGTTAATAAACAGAAATTCATTTATGAGAATATGAGCTGATGTTTATAATCAGTAAATAAGACACTTAATAGATGAAAATCACCTGAATTGATTTCATTTCTGTCTTTCTTTCTGTCTCTGTCTGATGTTACAGGTGAAACGGCAGGAAAACTGTACACGAGAGAGGGAGTATCTGTTGATCTGGACACTTATCTTAATGACATAAAGAGAGATGATGTGATCGAGTGGAGATTTAATGAAACTCTCATAGCTGAAATCAATCCTGCCAACAATATCTTCAGTATATATGATGGTGATGATGATCTATTCAGAGGTAAACTGAAGCTGAATCATCGCACTGGAGATCTCACCATCAATGACATCACAGAGAAACATGAAGGAGTTTATGAAGTGAAGATCATCAGAGACGGAAAAACATCATACAGAAGAACAATGGTGTCTCTCTGTGGTGAGTAACATAAATCTTTCAGAGTAAAAATTATTTATTTACTGTGTTTAATGTGTGTATGTATTATTCAGTTTTTGCTTTGAATATAATCATAGATGCTAGAATGGCATTAAAAAAAAATTACATTAACATCTGTACTCTTGTTGACAGTATAGATATTTCATTGAATGCACACACTTTATGCCTGACCCAATATTAACTTTCCGCTCTGTATTTATTTATTTATTTATTAGTCTGTCTCTTAACTGATCTCTAAAAGAAGTATCTTGTGTAAAATAAATTGTTTTGGTTTGCTAAAGAGGAGGGGAGATGACGAACATTGATCACAACTGTGTGGAGAGGTTTGGCAGCGAGTCAAGAATTCAAGGATTTGTAGTTAACATTTTACACAGTAACATTAGCTCAGTGTAGTTTATACACGTTAGATGTGATATATGCAAGGCTGTACATTAACTGTTTTTGCACAGGAGCTACAGAGGTTTAAAGTTTTGTAGCACCGGCCAAACTGTTGTAGCACAAACATAAAACTTCATCATCACCATTAAGTTATCATGTCTGTAATACAAACTATTACAAAAATTGTTATAAGACAAAGTTTTTTCTTTATTTGATGTGACGGATCACGGAACAAACGGTTCAGATCACATTACAGTTACATCATTTATCAGATCAGCAAAAAAGTGGGGGAAAATTTTTATAAAAACAAAAAAAATTAAAGCTGCAAGCAGCGATGGTAGGGCCCTTGCATGCATGGGTACTGCCATCATATGGTCATTATTAAAGCAGTGAACCAGGGGGATGAATTTAAGTGGGTAAATATAGGTGTATATTCAAAGTCTGTAACAGGTCAGACATTATATGCCTGAGTTACAACAGCTTTCTCATTGTGAAACATCCAACTTTGGACAAGCCTTTGAACGAAAATTCCAGATCTCCACAATTTATCGAAGTCCTTAAGTTCAGACTGGCCAAATATGATGATGATCTGAATACATTTCTACGAGCAGTAAATCACAGTGTAAAACATGTCATTTCCTGCTTCCAGCAGGTGGCGCTATAACTTTTACTGAATATTGCCATGTTGATGTGTTCACTTATCAAACAAGTGAAGTGTGGGTCAGATTGGACATTTAAAGCCTGAGTTAGACCAACTTCCTGTTTCATTGCGAAACACAAAAATTTGGCAGCCAACCACAGACACACCCTCCAACGAAAAGTCAAGACCTTCACAATTTAACATCGCAAAGGCCTTTAAATAACACAGACCAAATATGAAGATAATCTGATTAAATCTCTAGGAGGAGTTTGTTAAAGTACGAAGCCTGGAAATGCCAAAATTTGCACAGAAATTACAACGAAAATTGTAAATTACATGGCAACTACATAACTAATATTTTTAAACAATTAAACAAACTGTATTTAGTAAATTACTGTCATCAATATTTAACAACTGATATTTTATTAAAGTCATTTAACTATTAGATGAATTCTCACTGTTAGGAGATTTATAAAATTCATCACCTAGATGTTATACTTGTGTTTAATTTTTAATTGGATGTTTATAATCAGTAAATAAGACACTTAATAGATAAAGATCACATGAATTTATTTCATTTCTGTTTCTGTCTGCTGCTGTAACAGGGAAAACACTGAAAGTGGATGAGGGGAAATCTGTTGATCTGGAGACTGATCTTACTGACATACAGAGAGATGATGTGATTGAGTGGAGATTTGAAGAAGCTCTCATAGCTATAATCAATCATGCCAACAAGATCTTCAGGACATTTTATAAAGGTTTATTCAAAAATAAACTGAAGCTGATTCTTCAGACTGGAGATCTCAACATCAATGACTTCAGACATAAAAATGAAGGAGTTTATGAAGTGAAGATCATCAGAGATGGAAAAACAGTATACAAGAGATTCAGAGTGTCTATCTACAGTAAGTAATCTTTCAGTGTAATAATGATTTTATGAACATCTGTACTCTTGTTGACAGTATAGATATTTTATTGAATACACACACTTTGTGCCTGACCTAATTTTAAACCTTTGGTCAGTATTTATTTATTTATTTATCAGTCTGTCTAGTGGCTTAACTGATCTCTAAAGAAATATCTTTATTCTTTTTTTTATAAAAGTTTGTAATTTCTTTAAAGTTTCACATTAAGTAAGGTCTAAAATTAGCATTAGGTACAAAAATCGTATCAAATGAATTGTGAATCATCCTTCATTTAAAGATGTTTATCGCGGCTACTTCCTCTCTGAATAACTTCTTTAAGTTTCTTACAGATTTTAAGGCAGAAGATTCAGTGAGGAAGAGAGGAGGACATTCAGTGGAGATAGAGATGCAGCCGCTGTTACACAATTAGCAATTGGTGGTGTAAGTGTACCACAACATTACAAACACATCAGCATCACATCTCTTATAAAATCACCACCCTGTGTGTGCTGATGAACCATTTCTGAATATAGAAACGGTTTCAATAAATATTCATTCAATTCAATTTTATTTATATAGCGCTTTTCACAATTGTTAATTGTTGCAGCTTTACATGAATAGATGTAGGGGAGAACACAGAAAATCAATAGATAATATAAAAATGTAGAATATAGCGGCTACAGTTAAACCGTACAAGCAAGCGTATTAATAGTGTAACGTATACAGTAAAGTGCTAAGTTAAGCCAATGTTGGCTGACTCTCCCGGGGACGAAAAACCCCCCTAGGAGAAAACCCGTACAGGGTTAGCGGAATAAACTGGTTCAGTCGGTGGTCGTTGGTCGCGCATCGGCTGGGCATCACCTTAAAGGACAGCCAGTAGATCAGTGGTGTGATGACCTTCACAGCAACAGGAACTGGGTCTGTTTGTCTCATTGTCCTCTGGGTCGAGGACGAGACAGGGAGACAAAAACAGAGTTCTATTAGCGTATGGGCTATTCATAAAAATATTAATAAAACAAGGAAAGTTGGAACACATCTGTTGTTCAGATTGATCTACAGATAAACTCTCATCTTTATTTTGAACATTAATATCAGATTTCATATCTGTTACTAGATGCAGACACTGTGTACTGAATGTAATAGTTGCTGTTTCAATTCAATTCAATTCAATTTTATTTATATAGCGCTTTTCACAAGTGTTAATTGTTGCAAAGCAGCTTTACATGAGAAGATGTAGAGGAGAACACAGAAAATCAATAGATAACATAAGATGTAGAGAAAGCGGTTAAACCGTACAAGCGAGCATATTAATAATGTAACGTATACAGTAAAGTGCTAAGTTAAGCCAAAGTTGGCTGACTCTCCCTGGGACTAAAAACCCTCTAGGAAAAAAAACCCAATGGGAAAAAGTCCTAGAAGGACAAAAACCCTTGGGAGGAATTAATATATATTTATATATATATATAGAAACGGTAGGGATAGGAGGCGGGTAAGCGAATTAAACTGGTTTAGCCGGTGGTCGTTGGTCGGGCATCGGCTGTTCATCACGTTGAAGGACAGCCAGTGGATCAGTGATGGAATGATCTTCACAGCAACCGGAACTGGGTCTGTTTGTCTCATGGTCCTCGTGGTCGAGGACGAGACAGGGAGAGAAAAACAGAAATCTATTAGCGTAGGGGCCGTTCGCATGCAATGCAAGTGTCATACATTATAGTGGTTCAAGTTGGCTCGGTTCCAGACAGGCTAACTATTGCGGCAATAGTATATTACCCATATGAGGTATGTGAGTGCTTTGTTCTAGACAAACTAACTACTGCGGGAAATTTACATTTACTGGACATTTTATGTGAATGCTTTGTTAAAGAAGAATGTCTTAAGTTTAGATTTAAATTGATCAACTGTGTCTGATACTCGAACATTATTTGGTAAATCATTCCATAGCTTATGGGCTAAGTAGGAAAAGGATCTACCACCTTTAGACACTTTTGATATTCTAGGGATAATTAAGTGACCAGAATTTTGTGAGCGCAGTTTACGTAATGGATTGTATTCTGATAGTAGTTCTTTAATATACGAGGGCGCTAGGCCATTTAAGGCTTTGTAGGTGATTAGTAATATTTTAAATTGTATGCGATATTTAACTGGTAGCCAGTGTAAAGATGCCAGAATTGGACTGATGTGGTCATACTTTTTAGATCGAGTAAGCACTCTTGCGACGGCGTTTTGAACCAGCTGTAGCTTGTTTACCTGATTTGCATGGCATCCCCCGAGTAACGAGTTACAATAGTCTATTCTAGAGGTCATAAAAGCATGTTTCATACAGCTAGTACAGTGTTATAAAATAAATGTCTAAATATCTTACAAATATCTTACGTATAGCTAACATTTGTACCACAGCAGTATTTTTCTGACTGATGTTTGTCTTTTTGTTGATATTAGTTGACATCAAAACTCTCTGTCCCTGTGTCCTAGTATTCATACTTTCATACTTTCAGTTTTCTATCCCATAATGCCACAGATGCAGAGGAGCCATCAAATTCATGAAGTAAAACAAACATAAATACATACATACACTGTAAAAAATACTTTGCTGCCATAAAAAATTTTGTTGAATTAACTTGGATTTACAAATCATTTCAACTTAGTATTATTTATCTTGACTGGAGATGAGTTGTTATAACTTATAATATTACGTTGACTTAAGTCGTGACAACTCATCTCTGTTGACATGACTTGTGAATCTAAGTTGATTTAACAAAATATTTTAAGGCAGCAAAGTATTTTTTACAGTGTATAGACTGTTTCAGCAGTAACAACATAAACAATTGGCTTTCGTGGTCAACACGTAACTTCCGGTAAACTCCCCTAAGAATAAATAACAACAAAGTACTTTAAACATAGTTTATGTTAACAAGCAAAATAAACAACACATAGATTACCCAGGAAACCAAAACATTTGTTATTTGCGTCTGATGAAACTGTCTATAGACTGTTAAGTAATGCAGTTGTTTTGTGTTCCTGTAGTTTAATTGAAAATGTGTGACGCTAGCAGCAGCTTTAGGTTTAATTTCTCTCTTATACGTTTATCAATATTAGCAGATATACCAAAGAATAAATGAAATACAGGTAACAAAAACATTATTCATGTGGTTAAGTTGCTCAGATCAACATATTGTTCACATATTTTCAGGAATATATTTATACTAAACACCTGTGTACATGAAGCATGATCTTTATTGAGAAGTAAATAGTGTTCATACTCTGTAAAGTTCATAGATTCAGCTCATGTAGCTCTAAAAAGAGAAAGTGTTTGTGTTGAAGAAACTAGAAATCTTTGATGATTTAGTTTTACATTGACTGATAGATTCTGTGTGAGAGTTGATTTTTGTATTTAGTTTTTCATCAAGTTAATATTATTATAGCCTTTTTAAAGCTTTGTCAAATGTTTACATTTTATACTCTGTGCCTTGAACTGATAATAATGAACTACTAAGATACATTTTGTTATTGTATATTAATATTGTTTGTGTCATAGAGATGAGGAGAGACTTGTACAGTACAGTACAGTACAGGACATTATACAATATGTTGTGTTTTTCTTTGATTATTAGTGTTAGACTGAATCATGCATCAATTTATAGCACTTAATTCAAAGCTCATAATGCACTTAACCAAATGTCTCTTGTCCTTCACTTTAATCTCTTTTATTTTGTCTTACTATGAACATTGTGTTTATTGTTACAGCTTTAATATGACTTCTGTTATAATCCTCATTTGCACTTTAATAAATAATCATTTGATAAAACTTCCAATGCTTTTTTATTTATGTGAAACATTATATACTCAGTAATATTACACTATGCTAATATGATTTTTATTTGTGTAATTATATAGTTTTACCATCTTATTGTACATAAAATTAATTTGTTAGTTATATTTAGACTTATATGATCTTCAGTGTTGTGTTATTATATTTATGAATTAAAACGTTGTAATTTATTTATTTAATAATAGCTTCTTATTTGCTTGTCAATAATTAACTAAATAATTTGTTTTGGATGCTAGATGGTGCAAAAGTCAAAATGAATTGTAATGAGTATTGTGTTGACGATTCAAAATATGTTTTTTTACAGCTTTTTGTTTGACCACAACGAACAGCTGTAAAAATGTTGACACAGAAAAGGTCTGGTACTAGCGCACAAATGCAATATAGAAAAGACGTGCTCAATCATACACAAAAACGCAAATGTATGACACAGAGAACATTTGTATCATAAATGAAAAACTAAATAAATAAAAATAGATATTTTAAAATGCATGAAAAACTACTATTTGAAATATTTATTTTATGTCCTTTCTAATGTTTATATAATACATTTACAAAATGTATCACTAAAGTATTGATGTGAGCAGTTGGCCACATCCAGTGAAATGAATGGGTCTCTATGGGTATCTGCTGGTCAAAATTATTTATTTCCTAAACTGTAATTCTTTAATGCTTTATTTCGAACCAGTAGATGGTCAAATTCAACACATAACGACTACATTAATATCTAGAAAGAATTTAGTCATTTTTATGTGCATTTTTCATAAAAAGTTGAAATTTTATATGCAAGCTAATGGTGTAATTGAGGAATTTAGGAATTTAGTTAATATTATTTGGACGGCTTGCTAACACTCTCTTTAAAGCTAGTTAAACATCTTTAATAATTTGACTGTATTATGTTGATAATCATGTGATTGTGGAGAAATTAATTCCTGTAGTGTACACTAGAAGACACTTTAGTCAACATTGAATACTAAGGGCTCAGAGATCTTAACAGTTTGCAATATTTAATTTTTTATCTACTGAAGTGAGTTTTACTGTAGGGCTAATGGTCATGTGTCATTTACATTTTGGGTAACTGCTGTCATGCTGAAATATAATAAAGTTAACATTGCTATGTTAGTTACTCCCTAAAACTAAACGACTTAACAACTAGAGATGTCCTGATCAAGTGTTTTGTAAGTCCTGGTCTAATACATGTATTATCCTATTAAAGTTCAGTCATCATTTACTCACCCTCAAGTTGTTAAGTTGTTAAATTTCTTTGTTCTGCTTAACACAAAGGGAGATATTTTGGGCAGTGTTTGTAACCAAAGTGTTTATGGTCACCATTGACTTCCATTGTATTTGTTTTTGCTACTATGGAAGTCAATGATGTTTCTGTTTTCTGCTTGCAAATATCTTTCTGTGTTCAGCAGAACAAATAAAATGTATTTAGGTCTTTAACAACTTATGAGTGAATAAATATGAGTTTTCATTCACACTTTGACTAACTGAACAAATAGTTGCACTTCATTAAGAAATATAAAACTTTTTGTCAGTTTAATTTCTTAAATAAACTAAATGTATTTCTCTTAATATGATTTTATTATAAATTATTGTTTATCAGTTCAGCTCAGTGCAGCATTATTGTAAACTAGCAGCTAGGCCTGCACGATAGTGGGAGAAAACTTACAATGTAATTTTATGTTTTCCTTTGATGTACAATGGTGTAAAAAAGTGTTTCTGATTTCTTTTTTGCATGTTTGTCTCACTTCAAAACAAATTTAATTATTAATCAAAGATAACAAAAAATGCATTAACAACGTGCAAAACGTTTACCGCCATAGAAAACAATTCAAAGGGGCGCCTGCCACTGCCACAAACACGTTCTGTGTGATCCGCCCCTAAACTGCTTTTGAGAATGAATAGCTAATGTAAAAGTATTGGGCTTAATAAAGCTGATTCTGATCAGTTAAAAAATGGCTTGATCAATCTTGATATCATTATTAGCACCCAGTAAACATCAGTATGGTGCAATAAATCTTTAACTTTCAGTAAATAGTTTGTATTGTTTATCAAATTTAATAAAATAATCTGCAATTGACATAAAAAGACTAAAAATAAGATTTTTCTTCTACAACGGCATACAAGACCTCAACATGTGGTTGTTGAGGTGTGAAATCAGCAGGTGTGAGGTAATGATAGCAAGAATAGTTGAAGCTTTCTGAGTAACTTCTGCATTTATTTTTTTTCCAATGTCACAAACATGTAACCACAGTTAAACGCAGGATCAGTAGTTCGGTTATAGATATTATGGAGGGATGCCGCATAGACTAGTTCTGAAAAGATTACTGCTGCGAACATTCAGCTGACGTATACACAAGATGGTGCGAAAGAGAGGAGGTGGGGAATAATTCACATAATCATAGATCTGTGTAGACTAAATAAGGCAAAGGTGAAGAGTTAAGAGATGCTCAAAGGTGAGTTAACACTAAGACAAGACTTTAATATTTCACATTCACACAGTTATATTAGTTTAGTTTAAAGCAATCTTTCATTGTCAAACATGAACATTGATGAATTTAATAAGCTTTGCACACCTCTTACTAACACACAAACCTTTACAAAAAGTTCACACCTCTTACACGGGCACAGACGCACATTAACCACAAACACGTCTTATGTCCACCAAGAAAACAAAACCACATTTCTTTCCACATCAGGTGTAAGGTCAACTATCTACAAGCTTTTATATTAATTTAAAGAAATAATATTTTAATCTCTGTCTTTCTGATAATATTTTACAGTTCTATATCTTTAATGTTTTAAACTGCTGACTATGATCATTATTTAAGATTAAATGAATGCCTGTTTCCCTGCAGTAACACTTTAAGTTTTCAACAATGAGATCTATTCTTATAAATGGGTGACAGTAACAGATCTTGAAGTGAGAGAAAACACAAGACGTTTCAAGTGTAATATAAGTGCTTTATTATAATCTGTAGACTCACAAACAGTCAGAATGTGAAGTTTTATCAGAAACTGAAGCTGAATGTTGAGTTTGATCATCGTCTCATAACTCCTCCACTCGAGCTCTCTGTACACAACACACACAACATACAAACACAAACATTTCATAACAATAAAGAGCTCAGATGAAAAAAGGCCATAGACGTCACCTCCATCAAATATAAGAGAATTATATTAACCGAATACTTTTAGCATTGTACATTTATTGTATATTTAAAAAATATATCTGGCCTCAGACCATTAAGAAATACTGCTTTGTTTGCAGACTCTATTAAAGGCGGAGTCCATGATGTTTGAAAGCCAATGTTGATATTTGAAATCACCTAAACAAACACGCCCCTACCCCAATAGAATCTGGACCTTCTGTTGATAGACCCGCCCCACACATACGCAACCCGGCATTTGATTTGATTTGATTGGCTATAAGTGTGTTTTGGTAGTCGGCCCGTCTCCTTTTCCAACGCGTTTTTCAAACATCGTGGACTCCGCCTTTAAGAGTCTGATTTACTAAAAATGCCAGTTTACACGAAAACATGTCAGACAATTTTAATGTTATTGGTTTGTTAAAAATAGTGACATTTTCTGCAAAATATTGTACATATATATTGTACTTAGTGGACCTTGTACAGGTGTACGGGTTACCTTTAAATATAAGTGCAACTTGGTTATGCAAGTCAATTCAACCTACTATTTTAACTTTTGACTTGATAAGTGACATGTTGGCATAACTTGTAAAAACAAGCTGAAATTGTTTAACTTAATTTGTTAAAGTAACATAAACTATATGTGTTAACATGATTTTATTTTTGACAGTGTGTTAATATTAATTTAATTATTGCTTTTGATGTTGACATACTGTAATTATTATAAACACATTCAATAAGACTGCACTGAACAAAGATTAGTAGAAACAATGATGTGTGCGTGTGTGTGCGTGCGTGTGTGCTAAAAATAAATCTGATATATTTCAGGTAATGATATGAACAATAAAAATCTCACCAGTTTATGTGTTTTCTGCGCAAGTCATCTCCAGTATACCACATTAGAAACCAAACTCTCATTTTGATCTGTTAAACGATTGTTTAGTATTGTTATATTAGTACTAGTTAACATTTACCCTGTTGCTGTGTGTTTGTGTGTTTCCTGTAGATCCAGAACATCAGAACTGAAGAGACAGACATCAGAAATCCAGGAGCAACAGCAGCAACAACACGCAATATCAGAATGACATCATCTGTACTGAGACCTGTGGTAAATAATACAGAGTTATTACTGTAACTGAATCTGATCTTAGATCAGCTCAGTAAATAAACTCTAATAATCACACCTGTTGTATCTGAACACGTCTGACAGAGATGAGTGATGTTGAGATGTTGAGTTTGGTTTGTGATGGTATTGTTGACCACACATCTGTATGTGTTGTTGTCCTGATATTCAACCTCCAGAGATAGAGAGAGTCTGATGTTGAGATCAGACACACTGATGCTGGACAATAAACTGTTTCCTTTATACCAGGACAGACTCACATCTCTCACATTCAACACTGAACACAATAAAACACATCTTGAACTTGATGATAATGCTGATGATGAAGAACATTGTGAAGAGTTTCTGGTGATGACCGGAACGGGCAGGCGAGCTGTCAAACATGAGAAAATAAACAAAAATGTTACATTACATTTATGTATAATATTATCAATATTAGTCAAGAGGTCTGCATATAAGGTGCAGAAATGAGGTGCATATAAATATTTATATATTTAATCACTGCGTAGACAAATATAACGGTTAATATGTCAAAAGTAAATTCTCGCTCACCATAGACAATAACATTAAATCTGTGTGAGGTTATTCTGTTGCTTCTGATATTTATATGATAAAGTCCAGAGTCTTCAGTATTGATGTTTGTGATGGTGAGATCTCCAGTCTGATCATTTAACTGCAGTCTGTCTCTGAATCTCCCATCAAGAACATCATCATATTTTAAAAACTTATTGGCTTCTTTGTTAATTTCAGCTATTACAGTCTCTTGAGGACCAAACATCCACAATATCAGATGATCTCTCTGTAGTTTAGTATCAGTTTGTAGAGTAAGAGAATCTCCCTCCATCACTGACACTGACTTCACTTCATCACCAAACACACCTGAAGAACACAAACACATTCATACAGATTAAAGATCTTCAGTCAGTTTTAATTGGTCTAATATAACACCATTACAGAATCTATGATTATATTCATGAGGTATGTACATATGTTTATAACTCACCTGTCAGACAGCAGAAACACAAAGAGAGATAAACAAACATGAGAAACATTTTCTTCATCAGATGTTGTGTTGTCGTCTGCAGTGAATGAGATGAAGACGACTCTGTGAGCTCTCTCTTACTCTTCATGTGCGTCATACTTCCAGTTTCACACCTCTATGTGTGTTTTTTTTCTCTCTGATGTTTCCACTGAACTTGTGTTTCATCATCACATGTTGTGTTTATCAAACATCACGACTGGACTCTATTCTTCGTGTGTGTGTTTGATGAGCACAGTTACGCGAAACGCAGTGTGTTGAGGACATCTGCTGGTTAGACCCGCTGTGTAAATGCAATAAGAACACATTAAGTGACATGTAAGTTTTTTAAAGGAAATATGCAGTATTAGTTAATGTTATTGAAGGTAATTAATTTGCGCAGAAATTAAGCTATCGTTATTGTCTGGTGGTGTGGACGCTAATATATTTATTGTTATAGTAAAAGAGACACTCCACTTTTTTGAAAACATGCTCATTTTCCAGCTCCCCTAGAGTTAAATATTAGATTTTTACCATTTGGAATCCATTCAGCTAATCTCCAGGTCTGGCGCTAGCATTTTTAGCATAGCTTAGCATAATCCATTGAATCTGATTAGACCCTTAGCATCATGCTAAAAAATAACCAAAAAGGTTTGATTATTTTCCTATTTAAAACTTTACTCTTTTGTAGTGTGTACTCAGACTAACAGAAAATTAAATTTTGCTTCAGTTTTCACTACTGAACTAATAGCTATTTTACTAGCCGTCCAATGGGTGGAAGAAGCTCCATCAAGGACTGTTATTTGTTCAGACTCAATGTCTGCTTTAAGTAGTTTAAAAAGTGGACAGTCTGCCTCAAGACAAGATATAATCTGTGAAATACTAATGTGTCTCAATAGAATTCAAAATATGGGAATAATCTTGAGATTTCTTTGGGTACCTGCACATGTAGGTGTAGAAGGCAATGAAAAGGTGGACAAATTAGCCAAACAGGCTTTGGAGCATGTGGATATTGATTTTAAAATTCCACTAAGTAAAACCGAAGTAAAAGGAAGAATTTGGGAACTAATGAGCATCAAATGGAGAGAAATGTGGGATGGGGAAACAAAAGGCAGAACCTTCATAATATTCAAAGACATGTTGGAAAAGGAAGAATGGTTAGAAATAAAAGGAATGATGATACTATTATTTCTCGACTTCGAATTGGACACTGTGGATTAAATCAATATTTACATAGAATAGGGAAACATCAAACAGGTTTATGTGAATTTTTGATGAAGAAAAGCGTGAGACTGTTGAGCATGTAATAATGAAATGTGGGAAATATAATAGAGAGAGAGAAGAATTATTAAATAAAATGAGAAACTTTGGAAACAACAATCTAATCCTCTCTATATAATGCTCCACACTCCAGTCCAGTTGGTGGCGGTAATACACCATAAGTTAGCTTGTCAACCGCCAATAAACAGTACAAGAAGAAGAAGACGCGTGCTTCTAAATCGCCCATTACTTGCGTCAACATGAAGAATAGCTCTTTACTTTTCATCATCCTTTATTTGTGCATCAACAGTAAGTTAATTTATTAACGTTTCTGCAAGACTTTCACTTCTCTTTAAACCGAAAGTGCGCGCGATGTTTATATTAACTTGTTAAACTTATATGAATGGGTTTGGATTCGTGAACATACTTTAGGGTGCAGATTAAGATATTTCTTAAAATACTTTCCCCGTTGTTTTCTTCTGTTTATGTCATCATCCCTTGACTTTAATACACAGATAAAGTTAACCTGACTTAGACTACAACAAACTATATTAATGATCTTAATTAATTTAATCTTTATACGGACAGTATTATAGATGTAAGTTTAATCTTTGACTTTTTTTCTTTGTATCAACAGTGTTGTGACAAATAAATCAGTGTCAGTGTATGAGGGAGATTCTGTTACTTTACACACTAATACTGTAATACAGAACAATGATAAGATAGATTGGAGGTTTGGAGATCAACAGGATCTTATAGCTAAAATCAACAGAGCAGACAATAATTTACTCAGAATAAATGATGATGTTCTTGATGGGATATTCAGAGACAGACTGCAGGTGAATAATCAGACTGGAGATCTCACCATCACAAACATCACAACTCAACACACTGGACTTTATCAACTGGACATCATCAGAGGGAATTTCACAAAAAAGAGATTCATCATTAGTGTGTATCTCAAGCTTTACTTTAATAATTATCTACATCACTATTAAGCAGCATAAATAAATATACAGTATGCAGTAATAGATGGACTGTAAACTGTCTACAATCGTTAAATTTTTCTGTTCTGTGTTTTATAAGTATTTTACATTGTGTCCTTTCACTAGTCACTGTAACTGCGAAAAGTGCTATACAAATAAACCTGCATTAAATTATATTTGTATATTTGTAAATGTGATATTAGTGCTTTGTGTGATGTTAAAACATTATGTGGTAAATGATTACATAAGTACAGTTAATGTAAGATAAATAATAACTGGCCTGTAACTCGCATCTTCTTTATGGCAAACTAGCAATAACCACATTATATTATTTTAGCTTTCATTATTGTGTTTATCATTCTTCAGAAAATACATTTTACAAAAACCTCACATTTCTCTAGTATTCTTAATATTTTAAATAATACTTTATTAATCTATTCTCATATCAGATTGATAAATGTGGGTCATCAAGGCATGCATCCCAATTCACATACTTATACTTGCCCTAAAAATATAAACTGTTTTTGATATGGGGAAATATAGACATGTAACTGCATCTGTGCATTGAAAGATTTGGGACATTCTAAATCTGAATATTATACAGTAGTACTGTTGGTAAATTTAGGAAGGGTGAATGTGTCTATTTTTATTGGCTTAATTTACAAGATTAACAATGAATATAAAAACAATATTAACAGGGAGGGAGGCTGAAATTATATTATATAAACATATCAAGTATAAGCTACAAAACATACACAGCTGTATACTTATGCGTATAACAGCACAGTTAAAAACATCTTCAGGTGATCTGATCACAGGTGAGACAGATTATTGTCTTTAACATGTAGTAATTTATTTAAAATGTATAATATACATAATATATAACTAAATGTATTACTGCAGAATCAGATTAACACAACAACAAAAATGAAAAAAAAAATGTAAGTGTTTACACCTGCGTTCAGTGCTGTCTGTTTAATTTTATATTAAATGTGACGTCTCTGTTCATGAGTTTGACTCTTTATGTTTGTATTTCAGGTGTGTCTGCTAATAAAGTGAAGACAGTGATGGTGGGAGATTCTGTCATTCTGGTCAATAATGTTATCAAGAAACCAGGAGATGAGAAGATGGTGTTGAGGATTCGACACAACAACTCTCCTGTTGCTAAAATGACTGGAACGGTCTTAACTTATAATGTTAATGGTGAGAGATTCAGAGACAGACTTCAGGTGGATGATCAGACTGGAGATCTCACCATCAGAGACATCACACCTGAAGACTCTGGATCTTATGAAGTAGATATCACTGTCGGCAGTCACACATATACTATACACAGATCATTCAATGTTAAAAGTGAGTAGATCACTTCAGTATAATAAAGATTATTTTACCAAAGTTTTATCTTGGTTTAGATAAAACGTTACACTTAAACAAGTTTTAAGTGTACGAAACAGTATGTCAAGTTAATTTGATAATAAAAGTGCAGTCAGTCAATATGTGTTTATATTTTATAGTTATATTTTGTCTGATCTTCATCTCAGTGCTGTTATACACAAATATATAAACTTTCTTAATTCTTACACTAGAGTTTTACAGACATTAACACATATGTTGTACATCACAATCATTAATTCATTACAGCAGATGTTAGAGGTTTATCATTGACTTTAAATAGAATGAGATTCACATTTATTCAGTTTTTAATCAGATCTGCTGTTGGTTTCTAATGTTTGTTTATGATCAGATGAACAGATTGAGTTACAGTAATGATTGATTGTTTGTTTTATCATTACAGAGACAGGTCAGTCTCCAGGTGCTATAGCAGGAATATCTGTTATCTTCATCCTGCTTGCTGTTGCTGTTGTGTTTTACTGTTACCTTAAGATCAGTCAAACAAAACTATTGGGTAAGAATCATCTACAGCTGATACAACAGAAGAAATATCACTTATTTTTATATTTATGATATTTATTCTCCTATAATAGAGATTGAATATAAAGGTGTTAAAATGTTTCTAAATGTTTAAAATGCAGTTTGTATTTGTGAGGATTTTGTTGGGTTTTAATTCAGATATCAAACAGCATTACAGACACTTCAATAAAACATATCTTATGTTATTTTAGACTGAAGAAGGGGATGATGAAAAAATAAATGTAACTAAACATATTTATTATTTGTATGTTATGTAAGGTATAATGTAGAGACTGCTGGTTGTTATCGCAGAAATAAGCCATATTAAAATCATAATAATGATAAATCATAATATTGTAACATTGCGTGTCATCTGGTGTAAAAAAAGCTTTGTGTGTTACGAAGAGATTGATTTAATGATCAAGACTTTAAAACTGATCAGATTGATATTAAACACGTGACTGTATGACTTTAGTTCAGTGTTATATAAGATTATACTGATGCAATAACACATTAAATATATTCTGTAATGAGGTTCTGTGGTGATTAAAACTATTTCTGTAATAATTATATGTGCTGGATGTATAGTAGTGTTATTATTATGAATGTACTTTTCCATTATATTTTGGACACTTGAATAACACCAGAAATATTTGAACTGATCTTAATATTGCTGAAACAGTTTGTTTTACAGCAGGTGTGTGATGTGGAGTAAATAATAATAAAATTAATCATCATCATTTATAATCTGTGTTTTATGAGTGATTTGATATTTTTTCTTTCTGTCACTTTGGCAGATGAAAACATTACAATGGAGAAAGGTCATAATGCTGTTCTTAAGGCTGGTCTGAAAGAACTAAAGGAAGGTGATAAGATTGAATGGAGATTTGGACAAGATACAGAGATGAAAGATGCTTTAATAATGTGGCCATGGAGATCTCCAGGTACTCTCATAGCTAAACGTGATAAAGAAGGCAGCAACACTTATAATGGTCCTGATGAGAGATTCAAGTACAAACTGAGTCTGGATCCTGAGACTGGAGATCTCATCATCAATGATGTCAGTAATAAACACTCTGGAGTTTATCAACTAAAATTCACCAGAGGTAGAAAAACCTCATACAAGATATTCAAAGTGTTTGTCACAGGTGAGTAACTCAATCTTTTCAGTCTAATAATAATCTTACTTACATCTGCACTAAACTGTTTAAAGGTATTGCAGAGGATTTTCTATTTCCGGGTGGATCATCAAGACTATTGGTCCTTCTAGTTGTCAATCAAGAGTGTTGTGCAATTGCATTTTTTAAAAAGTGGAGAAGGCGGTTCTTTTCTTAAATTCGAGAAAATCCTATGCTATACCTTTAATATATAATTGTATAACCTGCGGTTAACAATTTCCAGTGTGAAAAGCCCTAATGTGGGTGTTTTCCATTGTCCACCCCTGCTTCCTCCCCAAAAAATACAATAACTGAAGTAGATGGGACATTTTTTTCTACTCTGCTGACAGTACAATGTTTAAAGAGCAACAATTATCTGATTCATGATTGTACATTTCCTTTGGTGTTTATTACATGTTAACAATATCCAAAAGGTACAAACTCCAAAGTAAACGATGACGTGAGTAGGGATACACTGAATTTTTGGCAACCAAATTTATTCAGCTGAAAATATCAAATTTTCAGATGACCTCAGAGGTATTTAAGCCAATTGCAATGTACAGATTAGTTGGTCAATCAGAGGACACAGAGCTTTTCATATCGATTAGTTTGTACAAAATCAGAATGGAAAATTTCACAAAGGTGGCAGTACTGTTATCACAATGAAATAACATTTAGGGCAAAATTTTTTTAATACAATTTTAAAAATCTTATTAAAGCTACTACCACTGCTTACATACTGGTACGTACCCCTCCCTGTGTTACCTGGTTTTGCTGGTATCTTTTCAGTAAATTAATTTGCTCTGAATAATGATTTATAAAACTTAAAGTGATAGATCTTCACCATCAGATATGGCACAAAAAAGCACAACTAAGTCAAAGCCTCAAGTTTAACCTTGTTTTATGTCATGGTTAGTAAGACGGCGTACTTCAGGAGTGACATAAAGTCACCCCAACACAACAGCAATGTATAAGACTGAGAGCATAAAAGGACACGTGAAAGATATGATTAAAAATCAGGCTTATTCCATCAAATATTCACTTTCAAAACATTAGCAATGTGTTGTTAAAAAAAGAAATTTAACTTTTTTCTTTTTTCTTTACAATAAGCTTTAGCAAATAAATGCAAATAAAACATTTTGTAAGGAATTTGGCAGAAAAGTTTTTTGGTAGTTGATAGAATGAAACCAAATATTATAATTTTTACTTAAACACATACCTATAAATAGTATATTTAGATAATCTGAAAACAGTCTTAATTTTTTCTACGGCTGAATATTTTACATTTAAAGATGTAACTACTGAAAGAGTACAACCCTTGAGTACTAATAAAGTCTATAAGCCTAGAAGCCTTTCATCGTTACACAGTGGTAATAAAATATAATTTATTAACAAAAATAAAATAAACAAGAATAACTAAAAACACTACTAAATAATACTCATATACTAAAGTATAGAAAATAGAAGTAAATTTATAGAAGAATGTTATATAAAAGTAGTAAAGAAAAAATAATTAAAATACAACACAGATGTTTGTCTTTGCTGTTGAGTCATCTCTCAAATACACAAACAACAGATACACAACAGAAACTCAGATTCTTTAGTAGCAGCATTCTATTAATTCTAATTCTCAATGTTAGAAGATTCATAAAATTCATCATCTAGATGTTATAGTTGTGTTTATATTTATATACTGATAGAGGATCTGAAAGATTGAGTTAATACACAGAAATTCATTAATGAGAATATGAGCTAATGTTTATAATCAGTAAATAAAACACTTAATAGATGAAAATAATTTCATTTCTGTGTTTTTGTTTCTGTCTGCTGCTGTTACAGGTACAACAAAACTGACGGTGTATGAGGGAGAATCTGTCCATCTGAAGACTAAAGTTACTGACATACAGAGAGATGATCTGATAGAGTGGACATTTCGATCTGAAGACTGTGTCATAGCTAAAATCAATCCTGCCAACAATATCTTCAGTACATATGATTGTTATAATAGTGAATTCAGAGACAGACTGCACCTGGATCCACAAACTGGAGATCTCATCATCGATGACATCACATGGGGACACCGTGGATATTATACACTGAAGATCATCACAGATGGAGAAACCTACTACAGAAGATTCCTTTTGGCTGTCAAATGTGAGCAAACTTAAGGGATATTTCACCTAAAAATGAAAATTCTGTCATCATTTTCTCATCCTCATGTTGTTGTAAACTTGTATAAGTTTCTGTTTTCTGATGAACACAAAAGAAGATATTTTGAGAAATGATGGTAGCACACAGTTGGCGGTATCCATTGAATTCCAATGCAATGTTTTAGTAAAAACTGATAGAGAATCTGAAAGATTGAGTTAATAAACAAAAATTAATTTATGAGAATATGAGCTGATGTTTATAATCAGTAAATAAAACACTTAATAGATGAAAATCACCTGAATTGATATCATTTCTGTCTTTGTTTCTTTCTGCTGCTGTTACAGGGAATACAGTGTTTGTGGATGAGGGATACTCTGTTGATCTGGAGACTGATCTTACTGACATAAAGAGAGATGATGTGATAGAGTGGAGATTTGGAGAAACTCTCATAGCTGAAATCAATCCTGCCAACAATATCTTCAGTACATATGATGGTGATGATGATCTATTCAGAGATAAACTGAAGCTGAATCATCAGACTGGAGATCTCAACATCAATGACATCAGACAGAAACATGATGGAGTTTATAAACTGAAGATCATCAGAGATGGAAAAACATCATACAAGAGATTCACTGTTAGTCTTGGATGTGAGTAACTCAAATGTTTCAGTGTAATAATGATTTTATGATCATCTGTACTCTGTTGACAGTATATTGTAGATGTAAGAGGGATTTATGACTATTAACTTACAGTGAAGATTTTCACACTGTGTTTAACTCTGACTTATCTTCTGTTTAAACCTGATTTAACTGCAGCTAAACCAACTTTTTACACTTATGATATTGAAAGGTTTAACTGAGACCACACGTGTCAACTCTCTCTGTACACTGTAAAAACGTTTACCATGATGTACAAATTTTTTTGGTGAAACATTTTGAAAGAGTAAATTTGAAAGCTGTAAAATCTAGTAGATTTCAATAATCACATTTAATTTCCTTTCACAAATTAAATTGAGTAGATATTTATGCAAAGCAATAGAAATCCTAAGTGAGGTCTACTAAAAAATATTGAGTAAACATAATTAAAAATGTTACTTGATGTAGCTGAAAGTTTGTGAATATTGCTAAACTAAAATTAATTGGTTGTATTCTATTTATTTTATACTAAACCATCAATTTAAAAAAAAATTGTGTACACATTATTTTATTGAAAATGACAAACAGTGTACATGTTACAGAAACAATCAGCTGAATAAACTTTAAGAGATCTCTCAAATTCACAGCATGCAGAATCACCTCTTAAACTCAGACAGATGGATCAGCAGCAGCTTGTACCTGCAACAATAAAGATAATGTTATTTAAACGGCTGTCCCTGTGATTGGACGCTGCTCAAATCCCTGTCGTGCCACTAACATAGTTTAATATTAAATGACATATTCGTCCCGAATTGTTAATGATTAAGATAGGCTGCTAATCTAACGCATATTTTGCATCTGGAAGTAGACTCTGTCTGTTTAAGCTCGTGCTATTTAATGCGAATGTCTGGTGTGGTGTGAGACACCTTTGAGTGGTAGGCTACTACACGAGACAGCGCTTCTCGCTGGGTGTACAACCACCTTAACACAAAAAAAATGAAGTATGGCATCATTAATATACATTTATATAAGCGTGTGAGTGTCATGATATCCACTGTAATAACTGCGAGGAGTCAAGAGTACAAATAACATTTAAGTTTACTGGTATCCTGAATTGATTTCATTTCTCTGTTACAGTTTCAATGCTGGAAGTGGATGAGGGGAAATCTGTCAATCTGAAGACTAAAGTTACTGACATACAGACAGATGATGTGATAGAGTGGAGATTTAAAGGAACTCTCATAGCTGAAATCAATCCTGCCAACAATATCTTCAGTACATATGATGGTGATGATGATCTATTCAGAGATAAACTGAAGCTGAATGATCAGACTGGAGATCTCAACATCAAAGACTTCAGAGAGAAACATAAAGGAGTTTATAGACTGAAGATCATCAGAGGAGGAAAAACCTTAGAAAGGATTATATCTGTGTCTGTCAGATGTGAGTAACTGAAATCTTTCAGTATAATAATGATTTTATTATCATCTGTACTCTGTTGACAGTATACTGTAGATGTAAGAGGGATTTATGACTATTAACTTACAGTGAAGATATTCACACTGTGTTTAACTCTGACTTATTTTCTGTTTAAACCTGATTTGAACAGATAAACCAACTTTTTACACACAACACATCTGTACATCATTTCAGATATTTGATTAGTTGTTACTGAATATTATAGTGAGTTAGTACCATCATTATTGAAAAACTGATATTTTATTAAAGTAATTTACCCATTAGATGAATTCTCACTGTTAGGAGATTCATAAATTCATCATCTAGATGTTATAGTTGTGTTTATATTTATATACTGATAGAGAATCTGAAAGATTGAGTTAATAAAATAATTAAATAAGACACTTAATAGATGAAAATCACCTGAATTGATTTAATTTCTGTCTTTCTGTCTGATGTTACAGGTGAAATAGCAGGAAAACTGTTCACGACAGAGGGAGCATCTGTTGATCTGGACACTTTACTTAATGACATAAAGAGAGTTGAGAAGATCGAGTGGAGATTTAATGAAACTCTCATAGCTGAAATCAATCCTGCCAACAATATCTTCAGTATATATGATGATGATTATGATCTATTCAGAGATAAACTGAAGCTGAATAAGCGCACTGGAGATCTCACCATCAAAAACTTAAGAGATGAACATGAAGGAGTTTATGAAGTGAAGATCATCAGAGACGGAGAAACCTCATACAGAAGAACAATTGTGTCTCTCTCTGGTGAGAGTAAAAATGATTTTATTTACTTTGGTTAATGTGTAGGTATTAATCCGTTCTTGCTTTGAACATAATCATAGGTGCTTGAATGGCATTAAGAAAAAAATAACCATTAACATCTGTACTCTTGTTGACAGTATAGATATTTTATTGAATACACACACTTTGTGCCTGACCCAATGTTAACTTTCGATCTGTATTTATTTATTTATCAGTCTGTCTAGTGGCTTAACTGATCTCTAAAATAAATGTCTTTATTCTTTTTTATAAATGTTTGTAATTTCTTTAAAGTTGCACATTAAGTAATGTCTAAAATTAGCATTAGGTACAAAAATCGAATCAAATGAATTGTGAATCATCCTTCATTTAAAGATGTTTATCACTGTTACTTCCTCTCTGAATAACTTTTGATTTGATCTCTCATCTTTGTTTCTTACAGATTTTAAGGCAGAAGATTCAGTGAGGAGGAGAGGAGGACATTCAGTGGAGATAGAGATGTAGTCGTTGTTGTTACACAGTCAGCAATTGGTGGTGTAAGTGTAACACAACATTACAAACACATCAGCATCACATCTCTTATAAAATCACCCTCGTGTCAATAAGTTTAAACAACCCACCTGTGTGTGCTGATGAACCATTTCTGAATATAGAAACTTAATATTCATAAAAATATTAATAAAACAAGGAAAGTTGGAAAACATCTGTTGTTCAGATTGATCTACAGATAAACTCTCATCTTTATTTTGAACATTAATATCAGATTTCATATCCGTTTCTAGATAAAGACATTGTGTACTGAATGTAATATTTGTTGTTTCATACAGCTAGTACAGTGTTATAAAACAAAAGCCTAAATATCTCATGTATATCTAACATATGTACTACAGCAGTATTTCACTGAGTGATGTTTGTCTTTTTGTTGATATTAGTTGACATCAAAACTCTCTGTCGCTGTAGCCAAATATTCATACTTTCACTAATGCACAGTGTGCAAAACAATCAGTGTTTAAATGTAAATCTGTAGATGAAACAGTGTGTTATTGTTACACTGATGATCTGCTGATCTTCACTTCTAGTTAATGTCTAACCAGTGATCAGTTTTCTATCCCATAATGCCACAGATGTCGAGGAGTAATCAGATTCATTAAGTAAAACAAACATAAATACATATAGACGGTTTCAGCATTAACAACATAAACAAGTGGCTTTCGTGGTCAACACGTAACTTCCGGTAAACTCCGCTAAGAATAACTAACAACAAAGTACTTTAAACATAGTTTATTTATATAACAAGCAAAATAAACAACACGTAGATTACTCGGGAAACCAAATCATTATTTTCGTTATTTTCGACAAGGTATTTGTTTAGTTTAGTTTAGTTTAGTTTAGCTACTAGTCAGACCATTAAACAAACTGAAACCGGAAGTAAAGTTCGGACCAGACGCGTATCGCCTCACTGCACATGCGTCTGATGAAAAGGTCTAGTGTTGTGTTGTGTTCCTGTAGTTTAAGTGATAATGTGTGATGCTAGCAGCAGCTTTAGGTTTAATTTCTGTCTCATAGTTGATCAATATTAGCAGATATACCAAAGAATAAATGCAATACAGGTAACAACACATTATTCATGTGGTTAAATTGCTCAGATTAACATATTGTTCACATATTTTCAGGAATATATTGATACTAAACACCTGTGTACATGAAACATGACCTTTATTGAGAAGTAAATTGTGTTCATACTCTGTAAAGTACACAGATTCAGCTCATGTAGCTCTAAAAAGAGAAAGTGTTTTTGTTGAAGAATCTAGAAATCAGACTTTACATTGACTGATAGATTCTGTGTGAGAGTTGGTTTTTTTTTTATTTAGTTTTGCATCAAGTTTATATTATTGTAATCTTTTTAAAGCTTTGCCAAATGTTTACATTTTATACTCTGTGCCTTGTGTTTTATTATTGCCAGAATTGATAATAATTAACTACTAAGATACATTTTGTTATTGTATATTAATATTGTTTGTGTCAGAGAGACTTGTACAGTACATTATACAATATGTTGTGTTTTTTCTGTTTATTAGTGTGAGACTGAATTATGCATCGATTTATAGCACTTAATTTAAAGCTCCTAATGTACTTAACCAAATCCCTGCTGAAAAAAACAATAAAACCATTTTATTGGTTCTAATGGAATATGGCCCAACGCACACTACAGTGTATTGGTCTTTGTTGGTCTCTAATGGTATGTATTGGTTCTATGTATTGGTTCTAATGGAATATGGCCCAAAACACACTAAACTGTAGTGGTTTTAATGGTAAAAGCAAATGGTTTCTATTGGTATTTTAATGGAAACCATTAGAATTTTCTGTAATGGTTTTATTGTTTTTTTTTTCAGCAGGGATGTCTCTCACTTTAATCTTTTTATTTTGTCTTTCTATGAACATTGTGTATTATTACAGCTTTAATATGACAAATCACTTCTTTTATAATCCTCATTTGCACTTTATTAAATACAATCATATAAAACTCTCAGTGCTTTTTTATTTGTTATACTCAGTAATATTACACTATGCTAATATGATTTGTCTGTGTAATTATGTAGTTGTACCATCTTATTGTACATAAAATTAATTTGTTAGTTATATTTAGAGTTATATGATCTTCAGTGTAGTTTTATTTTATTATATTAATAAATTAAAATGTCTAATTTATTTATTTGATAATAGCTTCTTATTGGTCTGTCAATAAGTAACTAAATAATTTGTTCTGGACGATAGATTGCGCAAATATCAAAATGAAATGTATTGCATATTATATTGACGTCAATTCAAAATGTATTTTGTATCATAAATGGAAAATGAAACAAGCCTCAAGACCTAATTCCTGGACATGCACACACATATGGAGAGAGCAAGCAACTGATGAAAGAGAGATAAAAGACAACTGACCTTTTCCACTGTGCCTTATGTTGCATTGTTCTGTCAAATTTCTGTGGTATTTTGTAAAAACAGACATTTCAAAATGCATCAAAAACTACAAAAATATTCTACTATTTGAAATAATATTTATTTTTATGTCCTTTCTAATGTTTATATATACATAAATTCACAAAATGTATCACTAAAGTATTGATGTGAGCAGTTGGCCACATCCAGTGAAATGAAGTCTCTATGGGCCTCTGCTGGTCGAAATGATTTATTTTCCAAACTGTAATTCTTTAATGTTTTATTTCAAACCAGCAGTTGGCCGAATTCAACACATAACATCTAGATTCATATCTAGAAAGAATTTTGTCAGATTGATGTTCATTTTTCGTAAAAGGTAAACGGGTACAAAAGTACTTCATATCTCCCAAAACAGCATTAATATATAGGTGTAAAGTAAGCAAAAAATTATATATTAATTGTATCAATAAAAAAATCTGGACCTTTAGTGTAAACAGGAAAATTGGGGTTTATAACACTAATTATGCACATAAAGATATTACAGTTGCCATAATAAATTGTGAGATGTCTGCTCTACTGTTCTACCATTTAAGCAAACTCAACAGAGATGAAAATGTGTTTGTTTGCTTTCATTTTTATTTTTTTTATTTATGGGCTATGGTTAGACGTCTATTAAAATTTTTACTGACAGTCCGAATTTTGCCTTGTTATAGCCTGTAGACCTGTGATCTGTATTTGGACGGCTTGCTAACACTCTCTTTAAAGCTAGTTAAACGTCATAATAATTTGACTGTATTATGTTGATCATCATGTGATCATGGAGAAATTCATTCCTGTAGTGTACACTAGAAGACTCTTTAGTCAACAGTATAGATTGACTACTGAGGGCTCACAGATCTTAACAGTTTGCAATATATTTAATTTTTTATCTACTGAAGTGAGTTTTAGTGTAGGGCTAATGGTCATGTGTCATTTACATTTTGGGTTACTGCTGTCATGCTAAAATATAATAAAGTTAACATCGCTATGTTAGTTACTCTCTAAAACTAAAGGAATTAACAACTAGAAATGTCCTGATCAAGTGTTTTGTGCTGTTTAAGTCCCGGTCTAATACAAGTATTATCCTAATAAAGAGATAGTTTAGACGTAAATGAAAGTTCAGTCATCATTTACTAACCCTCAAGTTGTTAAGTTGTTAAATTTCTTTGTTCTGCTTAAAACAAAGGGAGATATTTTGGGCAGTGTTTGTAACCAAAGTGTTTATGGTCACCATTGACTTCCATTGTATTTGTTTTTGCTACTATGGAAGTCAATGATGTTACTGTTTTCTGCTTGCAAATATCTTTCTTTGTGTTCAGCAGAACAAATTTTTTTTTATTTAGGTCTATAACAACTTATGGTTGAATAAATATGTGTTTTCATCCACACTTTGACTAAATGAATAAATAGTTGCACTTTATTAAGAAATATAAAACTTTTTTGTCATGTTCCAAAAAAAATAACTAAATGTATTTCTCTTAATATGATTTATTATAAATTATTGTTTATCAGTTCAGCTCAGTGCAGCATTATTGTAAAATATAGCAGCTAGGTCTGCACGATAGTGGGAGAAAACTTACATTGCAATTTTATGTTTTCCTTTGATGGACAGTGGTGTAAAAAAGTGTTTCTGATTTATTTATTTTTTGCATGTTTGTCTCACTTTAATGTTTAAGATCATAAAGCAAATTTAATTATTAATCAAAGATAACAAAAAATGCATTAACAACGTGCAAAACGTGTACCGCCCATAGAAAACAATTCAAAGGGGCGCCTGCCACTGCCAGAAACACATTCTATGTGATCCGCCCCTAAACTGCTTTTGAGAATGAATAATGTAAAAGTATTGGGCTTAATAAAGCTGATTCTGATCAGTTAAAAAATGGCTTGATCAATCTTGATATCATTATTAACAACCAGTAAACATCAGTATGATGCAATAAATCTCTAACTTTCAGTAAATAGTTTGTATTGTTTATCAAATTTAATAAAATAATCTGCCATTGACATAAAAAGACTAAAATAAGATGTTTTCTTCTATAACAGCATACAAGAGCATCAAGGTGTGAAATCAGCAGGTGTGAGGTAATGATAGCAAGAATAGTTATAGCTTCTGCATTACCACCTTATCACCTTGGTTTCCAATGTCACAAACATGTAACCACAGTTAAACGCGAGGATCAGTAGTTCGGTCATAGATATTATGTATTGATGCCGCATAGACTAATGCTGAAAAGATTAAGAACATTCAGCTGAAGTATGCACGAGATGGTGCGAAAGACTGGAGGTGGGGAATAATTCACATATTCATAGATCTCTGTAGACTAAATAAGGCAAAGGTGAAGAGTTAAGAGATGCTCAAAGGTGAGTTAACACTAAGACAAGACTTTAATATTTCACATTCACACAGTAAGAGCTCACAGTTATATAAGTTTAGTTTAAAGCAATCTTTTATTGTCAAACATCAACATTAATGAATTTAATAAGCTTTGCACACCTCTTACTAACACACAAACCTTTACAAAAAGTTCACACCTCTTACACGGGCACAGATGCATATTAACCACAAACACGTCTTATGTCCACCAAGAAACAAAACCACATTTCTTTCCACATCAGGTGTAAGGTCAACTCATAAATAAATATTTAAAAAAAGCTTTTATGTTAATTTAAAAAATAATATTTTAATCTCTGTCTTTCTGATAATATTTTATAGTTCTATATCTTTAATGTTTTAAACTGCTGACTATGATTATTTAAGATTAAATTAATGCCTGTTTCCCTGCAGTTACACTTTAAGCTTTTAACAATGAGATCTATTCTTATAAATGGGTGTCAGTAACAGATCTTGAAGTAAGAGAAAACCCAAGACGTTTCAAGTGTAATATAAGTGCTTTATTGTAATCTGTAGACTCACAAACAGTCAGAATGTGAAGTTTTATCAGAAACTGAAGCTGAATGTTGAGTTTGATCATCGTCTCATAACTCCTCCACTCGAGCTCTCTGTACACAACACACACAACATACAAACACAAACATTTCATAACAATAAAGAGCTCAGATGAAAAAAGGCCATAGACATCACCTCCATCAAATATAAGAGAATTATATTAACCGAATACTTTTAGCATTGTACATTTATTGTATATTAAAAAAAATTATCTGACCTCAGACCATTAAGAAATACTGCTTTGTTAGCAGAATCTATTAAGAGTCTGATTTAAAAAATGCCAGTTTACACAAAAACATGTCAGTCAATTTTAATGTTATTGATTTGTTAAAAATAGTGACATTTTCTGCAAAATATTGTACATATATATTGTACTTAGTGGACCTTGTACAGGTGTACGGGTTACCTTAAAATATAAGTGCAACTTGGTTATGCAAGTCAATTCAACCTACTATTTTAACTTTTGACTTGATAAGTGACATGTTGGCATAACTTGTAAAAACAAGCTGAAATTGTTTAACTTAATTTGTTAAAGTAACATAAACTATATGTGTTAACATGATTTTATTTTTGACAGCGTGTTAATATTAATTTGTTGACGTACTGTAATTATTATAAACACATTCAATAAGACTGCACTGAACAAAGATTAGTAGAAACAATGATGTGTGTGTGTGTGTGTGTGTGTGTGTGTGTGTGTGTGTGTGTGTGTGTGTGTGTGTGTGTGTGTGTGTGTGTGTGTGTGTGTGTGTGTGTGTGTTAAAAATAAATCAAATATATTTCAGGTAATGATATGAACAATAAAAAAAATGTTTTCTGCGCAAGTCATCTCCAGTATACCGCTCTGAACTGTTTCAAAAACACATTAGAAACCAAACTCTCATCTTGATCTGTTAAAGGATTGTTTAGTATTGTTATATTAGTACTAGTTAACATTTACCCTGTTGCTGTGTGTTTCTGTGTTTACTGTAGATCCAGAACATTAGAACTGAAGCGACAGACATCAGAAATCCAGGAGCAACAGCAGCAACAACACGAAAGATCACAATGACATCATCTGTACTGAGACCTGTGGTAAATAATAAAGAGTTAATACTGTAACTGAATCTGATCTTAGATCAGCTCAGTAAATAAACAGTAATAATCACACCTGTTGTATCTGAACACGTCTGACAGACATCATCGATGTTGAGATGTTGAGTTTGGTTTGTGATGGTATTGTTGAGTACACATCTGTATGTGTTTGTATCCTGATATTCAACCTCCAGAGGTAGAGAGAGTCTGATGTTGAGATCAGACACACTGATGATGGACAATAAACTGTTTCCTTTGTACCAGGACAGACTCACATCTCTCACATTCAACACTGAACACAATAACACACAGTTTGGATTTGCTGATGATGAAGAACATTGTGAAGAGTTTCTGGTGATGACCGGAACGGGCAGGCGAGCTGTCAAACATGAGAAAATAAACAAAAATGTATTACATTTATTTATAATATTATCAATATTAGTCAAGAGGTCTGCATATAAGGTGCAGAAATGAGGTGCATATAAATATTTATATATTTAATCACTGCGTAGACAAATATAATTGTTAATATGTCAAAAGTAAATCCTCACTCACCATAGACAATAACATTAAATCTGTGTGAGGTTATTCTGTTGCTTCTGATATTTATATGATAAAGTCCAGAGTCTTCAGTATTGATGTTTGTGATGGTGAGATCTCCAGTCTGATTATTTATCTGCAGTCTGTCTCTGAATCTCCCATCAAGAACATTATCATATTTTAAAAACTTATTGGCTTCTTTGTTAATTTCAGCTATTACAGTCTCTTGAGGACCAAACATCCACAATATCAGATGATCTCTCTGTAGTTTAGTATCAGTTTGTAGAGTAAGAGAATCTCCCTCCATCACTAGCACTGACTTCACTTCATCACCGAACACACCTGAAGAACACAAACACATTCAAACAGATTCAAACTCTACAGTCAGTTTAAATATAACACCATTACAGCATCTATGACTATATATTTATGAGGTATATAAATATGTTTATAACTCACCTGTCAGACAGCAGAAACACAAAGAGAGATAAACAAACATGAGAAACATTTTCTTCATCAGATGTTGTGTTGTCGTCTGCAGTGAATGAGATGAAGACGACTCTGTGAGCTCTCACTTATTCTTCATGGGCTTCATACTTCCTGTTTCACACCTCTGTGTGTTTTTTCTCTCTCTGATGTTTCCACTGTGTCATCATCACATGTTGTCTTTATCAAACATCACAGACTGGACTCTATTATTCATGTGTGTGTTTGATGAGCACAGTTACGCGAAACGCAGTGTGTTGAGGACATCTGCTGTGTAAATGCAATAAGAACACATTAAGTGACATGTAAGTTTTTTAAAGGAAATATGCAGTATTAGTTAATGCCATTGAAGGTAATTAATTTGCGCGGAAATGAATTAACAAAGTTATCGTTATTGTCCGGAGGTGTGGACGCTAATATATTTATTGTTATAGTTAAAGGGACACTTCACTGAGTTTGCTTCAGTTTTCACTACTGAACTAATAGCTATCTTACTAGCCGTCCAATGGGTGGAAGAGAAGCTCAACCATCAAGGACTGTTATTTGTTCAGACTCACTGTCTGCTTTAAGTAGTTTAAAAAGTGGACAGTCTGCCTCAAGACAAGATATACCGTATTTTCCGGACACTTTTTTTCATAGTTTGGCTGGTCCTGCGACTTATAGACAGATGCGACTTATATGCCAAAATTAAAATGAATCAATATAAAACATTACTGTCTACAGCCACCAGAGGGCGTTTTATGCTGCTCTTCTAGCCCACCCCTGAAAAAAATTATCCAAAAAGAAAATGACCCCAAAAAGAAAATCCTATTCTGCAGATTACAAACTAGAATTATTAAAATATGCAGACGAAAAAAATAATTTTCTGAATAAATGCGACTTATAGTCCAGTTCACTATTTCTTTTCTGGTTCGGATTTATTGAACAGCTGCAGGATGTCCGGTTAGAACATTAGGTCTCACACCAGTTTGTACTTATTGATTATTTATTCTTAATGGCATGTATGTGTGGTTCTGTAAACATAAACAAGATACAAATATAAATAATCAATAAGTACAAACTGGTGTGAGACCTAATGTTCTAACCGGACATCCTGCAGCTGTTCAATAAATCCGAACCAGAAAAGAAATAGTGAATAGCAATTTTACATGGTCCTTCGAGCCGGATGAGTGATCTGCTGCAGTTATGTCTCACCCAGAAAGAGAACCCCCTGCTGTGCGACCAAGGAGACAAGTGAATCTCCCACATTACCTTGCAGACTACGAAATCAGCGTACCTAAGCCTCATCGACAGCAGCCATATTCACCTAGCTACCATGATGTACAAGATGATTACCCACCAAGTACTATGGATCATTCCAGATCCACTTCACCACTCAGCCAAGCATCAGAGTGCTCAGAATGGATATTAAAGGACCAGTGGGACAGTACATCTGAAAGACTGAGAGAGGAGAATGCTGCATTAAAACGACAAGTGCAACAGATACCAGAGATTACAGCCATGTTAGAGGAGATGAAGCGAGAGAACGCAACCTTGCAACGACAAGCTAGCCAGCTCCCTGAAATCTTTTCGGCAGTCCAAGAGATGCGTCAACAGAATGTTGCACTCTTTCAAGAGATTCAAAGCCTGAAATCTGAGCGGAGAACCCCTCCTGAATCAGTCATTTCACCACAGCCATTTCCAAGCTCTCACATTCTAGCAGCGCACATTCAGACACCAGAGTTAAACCATCCTATACCAGCCCCACGCTCAAGAATGCCTTCTGCTGCTGCTAAAAGACAGCTGTGCCCAACTGGACCAGATGAAAGCTCAGAGCTGACTGCACATCTGAGAAATATGAATATTTCCTCCTCGTCACATGAGAGACATCCCTTTACAGCACAGTATAGCGACTCACCACAGTTCAGGTATCAAGACTCTCTTCCATATTCCCTGCCACCTCGGCTGTCTGAGTTTATGGTCCCATCACAGGATCAGAGGAAATCAGATCACACCAAACACAGTTCAGAGCATCCTTTACCCTCATCTACCCCTGAGAAAACCTACAGAGGTCCAACCCCTACCATACCCTTTCTGATGTCTCCTGACCCTAGGGAGTTTTCAAGGCTGAGAATTGCGTTACACAACATCCTACCTGATGATGCCACAGAACACTTTAAGTTTCAAATCCTGACAGACCATCTGAAACTGGAGGAGGCTCTTCTGGTGGCGGACTCGTATAGCAATTCGAAGTTTCCTTTCACAAATACTATGAGAGCTCTGAACAAAATGTATGGTCAACCTCACCAATTAGCCTTGCAACGAATCGCTGAGCTTATGGATGGACCTAACATACGGAGTGGAGATGTCGGAAGCTTCAGGATGTTTGGGCTGCAGGTGCGTTCGCTTGTCAGCATGGTGCAGCAGCTGGGCCACAAAGGTAGAATAGAGCTGGAATGTGGATCACATGTGTCTCGTCTACTAAGTAAACTGCCTCATGACCTCAGATCAAGTTTTAAGCGATACATCCATCCTCTCCAAGTTGCTATTCCCACACTGCTTGACTTTGCTGATTGGCTGGAATACGAGCTTCAAGTACAGGAAGACAGTAGCCAGTATACTTGTCATTCAAAGCAGGATTCTTCGGCACGCATCAGAGAGGTGAAAAGAGAGCCTAAGCAGCCTCGTAGACCAACTACTATTCTCCTTGGGACTGAAAAGCCATCGTCCACGTTTACGTCCTCTGCTACGTCTAAACCAGCTTCAGTCAGCACAGAGAAGGTGAAAGCTTTTTGTCCATACTGTGACAACAACAAGCATTATTTGAATAGCTGTGATAATTTCAAGCTGCTCAACAAAGACATGAAGATTGACTGGATAAAGACAAAGAACCGATGTTGGCGTTGTGGTCGTGGACATCAAGCAGCTAACTGCACTTTGAAGACCTTTTGCTCAACATGTAACAGGAAGCACCTGTTAGTTCTGCATGATGTAAATGAGCAAGTAAAGCCACCTCAGCAGAGTACAGTTAATTCTAGTGCAGTTTTGTATGTTGACCGCCTCACATCCAGCAGTAAAGTGCTGCTCAAAGTGATCAAGGTGCTGATCAGGAATGGTAACAGAACGATAGAGGCTTATGCAGTGTTGGACGATGGGTCAGAGCGGACCATCATTCTACATGATGCAGTGGAGCAGTTGGGACTTGTAGGAGAGCCCGAAGACCTTGTGCTTCGCACAGTGAGACAGGATACTCAGGTCATTCATGGGGCGGCAGTGACCTTTACTGTGTCCCCAACTGTTAACCCCAATAAAGCCTACAAGATCCGTAACGCCTTTACAGCCAAAGTACTCGGCCTGGCAGAACATACTCACCCAGTTAGCATCCTGCAAAGGAAGTTCAAGCATCTTGCTGAGTTACCACTAGAACAGCTGGATAAGGTACATCCTGTGCTTCTCATCGGCTCTGATTGCCCCCACCTTATTACACCTATACAACCAGTGAAACTGGGGCCTCCTGGTGGTCCGGCAGCAGTGAGAACACGTCTAGGATGGACCCTGCAGGGTCCAACGCAAGAGTTAAGCAGTCATCTTTCCCCTGAACAATGCTTCTTCACCTCATTGAGACCCATCAATGACCTTTATGCAAATGTGGAAAGATTGTGGCAAATGGATGTTCTACCCTACCAAAGTGAAAAGGTGATCACCAGATCACGCCAAGACAAAGAGTCCATTCAGCTTCTTCAAGAAAACACTGTGAGGGTGAATATTGATGGTGTTCAGCGATATGCTACTCCTCTGCTCCGTGTCAAGAACATGCCTAACCTCTATGCACATAAGGAAGCTGTCTTGCCACACCTGAGGGGAACTGAGAAACGGCTAGAAAGGGACCCTAATCTGGCTACAGCATACCAAGAGGAATTGAACAAGCTAGAGAAAGCTGGGTATGTCGTCAAACTAAGTGAGGAGCAGGTGGACGGAACAAAAGAAGCTTGGTACATCCCGCACCACATAGTGCAGCATAATGGGAAGTACAGGGTAGTCTTTAACTGTTCATTTTCCTACCAGGGGCACAATCTGAACGAGCTCTTATTACCTGGTCCAACCCTTGGTCCGTCACTTCTGGCAGTCCTTCTACGTTTCCGGGAACACTCTGTTGCCATCAGTAGTGACATCCGTGGCATGTTCCATCAGGTACGCCTTTTGCCAAAGGATAAACCACTGCTGAGATATATCTGGAGAGATATGCAAAAGGAAAGGAAACCTGATGTCTATGAATGGCAAGCCCTGCCTTTCGGGACAACCTGCAGTCCGTGCTGCGCCTCGTTTGCTTTACAAAAGCATGTTATTGACCATAGTCAACCTGGAGAGGACACACGGATCTCAGTGGAGAAGTCATTTTACGTTGACAATTGTCGTCAGAGCTTTGCTTCCCCTGACACGGCCAGGAATCTAGTCGACAAACTCTGCAGTCTCCTGACATCTGGTGGCTTTGAGCTACGACAGTGGGCTAGCAATGACCCTTCAGTTATCAGCCATCTGCCAGCCGATATTCAGTCTCAGAACAGCATCCTCTGGATCAGTGAAGGTCATTCAGATGCACAGGAATCAACTCTCGGCCTTCATTGGACATGCCATTCAGACACCCTCTCCTATAAACAACGCAAACCTGACCGTCAAGTGCCCACGATGCGAACCATTTACCAGATTCTTGCTCGGCAATATGACCCCCTTGGCTACCTTATACCATTTACCACTCGAGCTAAGGTGATAGTACAAAGGTTATGGGACAAGAGGAGAGATTGGGATGATCCACGACTGCCAGAGGACTTGCTAAATTCTTGGAACCATTGGGAGAGTGAATTGGAAGACCTACAGGACATCAAGTTGCCCCGCTGCTATTGCAGTAAGGAACTAGACTGCCCCACTAGTATGAGACAACTTCACATTTTTTGTGATGCCTCAGAGAAAGCCTATGGCTCTGTGGCTTACTTAAGAACAGAGAACCCTCAAGGTAAAGTAGATGTGGCCTTTGTAACAGCCAGGTCTCGCGTTGCCCCCAAGAAACAACAGAGCATTCCACGTCTTGAACTGTGTGCAGCACTCACAGGAGCCCAGCTCGCTAAAGTCCTGAAAACAGAGCTTACGTTACCACTTCATAGCATTACTTTGTGGTCTGACTCCACTACAGTGCTGACCTGGCTTTTATCAGATTCTTGCCGCTTTAAGGTTTTTGTGGGGACCAGAGTGGCAGAGATTCAGGAGTTGACTGAATCTGATACCTGGCATTACATTCAGTCGAGTGACAATCCAGCAGATGCCATTACAAGAGGAAAGTCTCTCTCTGAACTCATCAAAGATATCAGATGGAATCAAGGCCCAGCATTCCTCAGACAGACATCAGCCAGCTGGCCAGAGATGCCACCATTAGCCCACATAACACAAGATAGTGAGCTGAAAAAGCTAACCTTCTGTGGACTTGTAACTTCTGATCTGTCACTACCAGATCCACATAAATTTGGCACCTTCTCAGACTACCTAAAAGCACTCATAGAATCCTCGAACAATGGCTCCCCCACAATTGCTACTGCAGAAGATTATAAAGAGGCTGAGCTCACAGCCCTCCGTCAGATCCAGGAAGAATCATTCCCAGATGAGGTGTTGCACTTAAAATCTGCTAAACCACTGCCAAGCAGTAGTCGACTGCTGTGTCTAGCCCCAGAACTGGATAACAGCACCAATCTCATTCGTGTTGGTGGTCGTCTCAGACAGATCAGTCCATTAGCAGAGGATAACATCCACCCCATTGTCATTGATCCACATCACCCACTTACCAAGCTGATTATCAAAGACTATGATGATCGTCTGCATCACCCTGGACCAGAGAGAGTTTTTTCAGAACTCAGGAGGAAATACTGGGTAATAAGAGGACGAGCAGCAATCAGACAACATCAACGCCAATGCACTGAATGCCAGAAATGGCGAGCTAAACCGCATCCCCCCAGAATGGCAGACCTTCCGCCAGCCAGGTTAAGAATCCACCAGCCAGTTTTCTATTCTACGGGGATAGATTGCTTTGGTCCTTATCTCATAAAGATAGGACGCAGAAATGAAAAACGTTGGGGGATCATTTTCAAATGTATGACCACCCGCGCAGTTCATATTGATCTCCTCACCAGTATAGACAGTGATTCATTCCTTATGGCCCTTCGTCGCTTCATTGCTCGGCGAGGCAAGCCTTTCGAAATCCTTTCAGATCAAGGAACAAATTTCAAGGGTGGGGAAAGGGAACTCAGGGAAACCTTTGCAGCTCTTCAACCTGATCTCCAGGTTCAACTTGCAAGCCAACAGATTAAGTTCACATTCAATCCACCCCACGCACCACATTTCGGTGGATGCTGGGAACGGGAAATTCGATCTCTGAAAACAGCCCTGCAAGTAACCCTCGGAGCACAGACAGTCACTGAAGAAGTGTTGCGGACTGTTCTCATTGAAATAGAGGGTATACTCAATGCCAAACCTATTGGTTACACATCTTCAGACATCGCAGACCCAGATCCAGTTACACCAAATATCTTGTTGATGGGGCGGCGAGATGCCTCACTTCCACAAGTGATATATCAGGATGCCAAACTCTTGAGCAAACGGAGGTGGAGGCATAGTCAGGTGCTAGCTGATCACTTTTGGATGCAATTCATTCGTAACTACCTACCTAGCCTACAAACCAGACAGAAATGGATGTCAGAGAAGGACAATCTACAAGTAGGTGAAACTGTTATGATTGTTGACCAGCAGCTACCACGTGCGCTTTGGCCTGTCGGAAAAATTACACAGGTCTATCCAGGAAAGGATAATCGTGTCAGATCAGCTGAAATCAAAGTGAAAGACAGAACATACATAAGGCCGGCAACCAAAATCATAAGCCTACCTCCATTGCCAGAGTGACCTTTCATTACTTATCAAGGCCTTTTTCATTGTTCAAATTCATATCACGAATTTGGGGGCGGCTGTAAAAAAGGACACCCCTCAAAGTGGACTCTTCCAAACTCCCCTGCCTCTATTCGCGAGTTGGACTGATCCAAAGTTGCGGTGAAGTTATGCAAAACAGTTATCAGCGAGTGAGGCTGCAAAGATGCGCTGTAGATAGTTAATTACAGTTAATTTAGTTACGAATATCATGATTAACGGACTTTGTGGATTGTGTGTGCATGCAACTGATTGTAAGTAAGTTAGGCTATTTTCTGCATATTAGTGATTAATATATGGTTAAGAGATAAATAAGAGTGCTATCGCGGCCTTACGTTCGAATGCATAATAATAATTCGGTTTGCATATTACTGTATAATGTCACTTAAATATCTTGTTTTAATGATATATAATCATACAGCGTTGTTTATCAAGAAAGTAATTAAGGCTGCTCTTATGTTATATCGTTATATATGATACCATTACAATGTGTCTTGGAACATGCCCGGGCTTGTCAGTCTGCGCTGTTAACGTGATATATATTGCGGGCAGTATTAAAATAGCCACTGAATAATGTTGTATTCATGTACCTTAGTTTATATTTGTTTCTTTTATGTGGCATTTAATATTCTTCTTATAAGATTTAAATACTGTTTATAGATCTGTGAATGTATACTTATGCTTATTTATATTTGTATCTTGTTTATGTTTACAGAACCACACATACATGCCATTAAGAATAAATAATCAATAAGTACAAACTGGTGTGAGACCTAATGTTCTAACCGGACATCCTGCAGCTGTTCAATAAATCCGAACCAGAAAAGAAATAGTGAATAGCAATTTTACAGCGACTTATATATATTTTTTCCTCTTCATGATGCATTTTTTGACTAATGGGGCTTATACTCCGGAGCGACTTATCGTCCGAAAAATACGGTAATCTGTGAAATACTAATGTGTCTAAATAGAATTCAAAATATGGGAATAATCTTGAGATTTCTTTGGGTACCTGCACATGTAGGTGTAGAGAAGGCAATGAAAAGGTGGACAAATTAGCCAAACAGGACTTTAAATTGGACACTGTGGATTAATCAATTTTACATAGAATAGGGAAACATCAAACAGCTTTATGTGAATTTTGTGATGAAGATGAGCCTGAGACTGTTGAGCATGTAATAATGAAATGTGGGAAATATAATAGAGAGAGAGAAGAATTATTAAAAAAAAGAGAAACTTTGGAAACAACAATGTAATCCTTTCAGATTTACTCAATTGTACAGGAAAATAGTGCAAATGAAATTAATCAGGTATGTTAAAAGTACAAGATTAGACTGTAGAATATAACAATTGACTGAGGTTTAATGTTAATATATATATTTTTTCTAATACTGTCCTCTCTATATAATGCTCCACACTCCAGTCCTGTTGGTGGCGGTAATACACCAGTTGGCTTGTCAACCGCCAATAAACAGTACAAGCAGAAACAGAAGCGTGCCTCTAAATCGCCCATTACTAAAACCTAGTTACAAATGAGCATGAAAAAAATCGCCCATTACTAGCGTCAACATGAAGAAGAGCTATTTACTTTTCATCATCTATTTGTGCATCAAGTAAGTTAATTTAGTAACGTTTCTGCAAGACTTTCACTTCTCTACAAACCGAAAGTACACACGATGTTTACAGGACGCAATAATACTTTATTTAAAATTGGTAAACACCCAACTGGGAAATGTAATGATTGTAGTCAACAAGAAACTGTTCAACATGTTCTGCTTCACTGTAGAAAATACAATAAAGAAAGATGTCAGTTTATTCAGTCATTAAAGAATGTTGATCACAAAGACTTTTCTATAGCAGGTACTCTAGGGGGAAAAGAAAATGTGTGACTACATCATTACATTTATAAGAGAAACAATACATTTTTTCTTTATCTTTTTATTATCTCAGGTATCTCATACACATGTATCCTGGTTCACACTTCAGTCCAGTTAGTGGTAATGCACCTACTAGTTGGTTTGCCAACCGCCAATAAACACCAAAGAAGAAGAAGAAGCTCAAAGAAGAAGGCTGCGTCCGAAAACTCTAAATTGCTGCCTTCTGAGGCAGCTTTCCAAGGCAGCAAGGCATCAAGGCATGTCCGAATTCAATGTTTGGTTTACTTCCTGTCTCCTGAGATACCTATGCGTGGACGTACATTAAGAATGTGATTGGTCGAGTCCGGTCGAGTTCGAAAAAATAAAATGGCGGCCAAGGACGCGACTGGACCACCAATTTAGTGTAAATAAAGGTATATTTTCACTTTTTACACCTTTTAATTGCATTTCTAGCGAGAAATTAGTATTGCAGTTTTCAAATATGTGATTAGTTATCACAAAGGCGCTCTCTGTTTAAATTTCAAACACGCTGCCTTAGAAGTGTGTCCGAAAGTCTTTCTCTGAGCTACCTTCATGCCTCCGAAGTCATTTCCTCATGAGGCAGCGAGGCAACGAGTCACTGCCTTGAGTTTTCGGACGCAGCAAGAAGAAGAAGCAGCAGCGTGCTTCGAAATCGCCCATTACTAGCGTCAACATGAAGAGGAGCTTTTTACTTTTCATCATCTCTTTTTGCATCATCGGTAAGATAATTTATTAACATTTCTGCAAGACTTTCTCTTCTCTACAAACCGAAAGTGCGCACAATGTTTATATTAACATGTTTAACTTATGTGAATGGGGTTGGATTCGTGAACAGACTTTATGATACAGATTAAGATATTTCCTAAAATACTTTCCCCGTTGTTTTCTTCTGTTTATGTCATCATCTCTTGGCAGATTGACTTTAATACACAGATAACCTGACTTCATATTTAGTGTAGACTACAACAAAATATATTAATTATCTTAATTTAATCTTTGTACTGACAGTGTTATAAAAGTGAGTTTAATCTCTGACTCTTTCTCTTTGTATCTACAGGTGTTGTTACAGATGAATCAGTGTCAGTGATTGAGGGAGATTCTGTTACTTTACACACTAATACTGTAATACAGAAAGATGATGTGATCGAGTGGAGGTTTGGAGATCAACAGTTTCTCATAGCTAAAATCAACAGAGCAGCCAATAATTCACTCAGAATAAATGATGATGGGAGATTCAGAGACAGACTGCAGGTGAATAATCAGACTGGAGATCTCACCATCACAAACATCACAACTCAACACACTGGACTTTATCAACTTGACATGAGCAGTGAGATGATCACAAAAAAGAAATTCAACATTAGTGTGTATCTCAAGCTTTACTTTAATAATTATCTACATCATTATTCAGCAGCATAAATAAAATATACATTATGCAGTAATAGATGGACTTTAAACTGTCTACAATCTTAAAATTTTTCTGTTCTGTGTTTTATAAGTATTTTACATCGTGTCCTTTCACTCGTGTAACTGTGAAAAGTGCTATACAAATAAACCTGAATTAAACTACATATAAATTTGTAAATGTGATATTAATGTTTTGTGTGATGTTAAAATGATCACACCACTACAATTAATGTAAGATAAATAAAAACTGGCCTGTAACTCACATCTTCTTGTGACAAACTAACAATAACCAGCTGATATTATTTTAGCTTTCATTATTGTGTTTATCATTCTTCAGAAAATACATTTTACAAAAACCTTACATTTCTCCAGTATTCTTTATATGTTAAATAATACTTCATTAATCTCTTCTCATATCAGATTGATAAATGTGGGTCATCAAGGCATGCATCCCAATTCACATACTTATACTTGCCCTAAAAATATAAACTGTTTTTGATATGGGGAAATATAGACATGTAACTGCATCTGTGCATTGAAAGATTTGGGACATACTAAATCTAAATCTGAATATTATACAGTAGTACTGGTGCTTAACTTAGGAAGGGTGAATGTGTCTATTTTTATTGGCCTTATTTACAAGATTAACAATGAATATAAAAACAATATTAACACGGAGGGAGGACAGAAATTATATTATATAAACATATCAAGTATAAGCTACAAAACATACTCAGCTGTATACTTATGCGTATAACAGCACAGTTAAAAAACATCTTCAGGTGATCTGATCACAGGTTAGACATATTATTCTTTTTAACATGTAGTAATTTATTGAAAATGTATAATATACATAATATATAACTAAATGTATTACTGCAGAATCAGATTAACACAACAACAATAATGAAATAAACAAAAACAAAATGTGAATGTTTACACATGCGTTCAGTGCTGACATTTAATTTAATATTGAATGTGACGTCTCCGTTCAAGAGTTTGACTCTTTCTGTTTTCAGATGTGTCTGCTAATAAAGTGAAGACAGTGATGGTGGGAGATTCTGTCATTATAGTCAATAATGTTATCAAGAAACCAGGAGATGAGAAGATTGTGTGGAGGATTCGACACAACAACTCTCCTGTAGCTGAAATGAATGATACGGTCTTAACTTATAATGTTAATAATGTGAGATTCAGAGACAGACTTCAGGTGGATTATCAGACTGGAGATCTCAACATCACAAACATCACAACTGAAGACTCTGGATCTTATGAAGTAGATATCACTGGCGGCAACAACTCGTATACTATACACAGATCATTCAGTGTTAATGTCAAAGGTGAGTAGATCATTCACTTCAATATAATAAAGTTCAGTTTATCAAAGTTTTATCTTAGTTTAGATAAAACGTTACACTGAAACAAGTTTTAAGTGTAAGAACAATATGCCAAGTAAATCTGATAATAAAAGTGCAGTCAGTCAGTATTTGTTTATATTCTATAGTTATATTTTGTCTGATCTTCAGTGCTGTTAGACACAAATATATAAACTTTCTTTATTCTTACACTAGAGTTTATTACAGTCCTTACAGACATTAACACATCTGGTGAACATCACAATCATTCAGTCATTACAGCTGATGTTAGAGGTTTATCATCATTGACTTTAAATAGAATGAGATTCACATTTATTCAGTTTAAATCAGGGGCCTCATTTATAAAAGTGCGACGTAGGAACTGTCCTACATTTCATCTAAGATCATTTCTGAAATGATCGTAAGTGTGATTCAGAGAAAAGGAGCTTACGCACAAAAAACCGTGCGTACGCCTCATTTCCAGATGTGCGGTTTATAAATCACAAATGATCTTAAAATTGTGCGCAGCTGAATGCTCGTAGAACTCCGCCTTCTAAACGCCCCTAATTTAATTCATTAGCATATAAATATTACATTTTCAAAGGCAAAATTCTCTGACTGCTACAATGGCGAGTGGTAAGAAAAGATATTTGTTGTCGTTTGCTTAAGTTTTTAATATTTCTAAATTCTAACATGGAAACTTCATTGACATCACTCAAGTTAAGGCGATTATTAGTGGATCTTTCCGTTCACGAGTTTCATTTAAATATAGTTTTACACGTAGGGTAAACATATATTATATATTATATTTGTGTCTTTAAAGTTTTGTTTCAGTTTGCCATGCCTCCTGCGCGGCGGTGTTAAAATAAGATATTTTCGACTTTAATATTCAAAGATCGTATCTTAAACTGTCGGAATATATTCCATATGCATTCATTTGGATTTACAGATGTTTAACATTAAAATCGATGCATGGGAATAATTTGTATTAATTTTTGAAATACCCATCACTCTTAAATGTCGCATGTCCCTTGGATACATCGAGGCATCACAATTTAGTTCCTTTCACGTCGTTTTAATCATTAAATTAGATCGGTTTTACTTTCATTCAATAAAGCGCATGTTCTGTAACATTTACATGTGCCTTAAACTCAGTGAAACAATTTTGCTATATTTTTAAATATTTTTTGAAAAGATGACGAACTAGAAAATCGTTTTCTGAACCTATAGCTTGGGCGCCATCTTTTTGCATTAGAATAGGCCTACATTTTAAAATATCAAAATAGGCCAACATATTTTGTTTTAAAATATATTCTAAAACCTGGTTAAATTATTTTGGAGTAGCCTAGTAGGCCTTATTCATTTTCTGTGTGCATCATTGTTGCATGTTTTTACGTTTCTATTCTGAATAAACAAACAGCGCAGTTTACATGCTTCTTCCTTGTTGCATTAGCTCATTAAGATAATTCTAAACAGATTTCTGTAATTCAAAAAACTCTGAATTGTAGTTGAGAACGTCACGGCGCACTATTAAAACATTGTTGGTAATGTGTCGGTCGGGCTGGGCTCGGACACAACGTGTGGTTTTTTGTGCCCGATCTAAGCTCTAATACAGATGATGTTGACGCTGTAAAAGTTTCGAATATTTATTTATTTTTTATCAAACAGATTCAATACTTTTTTTACATTAGCCAGGGGAGGAAAGAGAAAATAATTAAATAAAAACATGGAAATGCTGACATACATTAATACATTTAGCAGCTTTCTTGTTTATCAGATTATTAATAGATTTTAGGTAGCCTATTGCTTAACTTCTAATTGATAAATACGGAATAATGGTTTATAATCACCATATTTACATTTATTTATAATAAACGTTGCAAACAAAAGTAACACATTAATCAAATAATATTTCTTATGTAATAAGATATCATAAGAGAAAAAAACTAATTAAATATTGTCCAAAGTCTTTAGAAAAATATATGAATTCTAACAAAAGAGCACAAATTTAACCATTTTTTTTTTCTTTTTTGAATAAGGACAACTCCAAAACAAATGAAAAAAAATGTTTCTGCATGTTGACCACAAAAGGTACAAAATAAAAAGTTTCGAATATGCCTACCTGCAATACTGCAATATTGCCACAAGGAAATGTGCGTACGTCAAGTCGGAACCTGACGTGGAGGTAAGTACTTTTCCACGTCAAAGACAAGTTTTATAAATCTGAGCGTTTGAGTGGATTTGAGCGTACGCACGGTCTTAGATCAAATCTGTGCGTAAAAACGCTTTATAAATGAGGCCCCAGATCTGCTGATGGTTTCTGATGTTTGTTTATGATCAGATGAACAGATTGAGTTACAGTAATGATTGTGTTTTTATCATTACAGAGCAGCGAGGTCTGTCTCCAGGTGCTGCAGCAGGAATATCTGTTTTCTTCATCCTGCTTGCTGCTGCTGCTGCTGTGTTTTACTGTTACCTTAAGATCAGTCAAACAAAACTATTGGGTAAGAATCATATACAGCTGATAAAACAGAAGAAATATCACTTATTTTTATATTTATTCTGCTATAATAGAGATTGAATATGAAGGTGTTAAAATGTTTCTAAATGTTTCAAATGCAGTTTGTATTTGTGATGATTTTGTTGGGTTTTAATTCAGATATCAAACATCATTATTATACAGACACTTCAATAAAACATAGCTTATGTTATTTTAGACTGAAGAAGGGGATGATGAAAAAATAAATGTAACTAAACCTATTTATTATTTGTATGTTATGTAAGGGATAATGTAGAGACTGCTGGTTGTTATTGCAGAAATAAGCCATATTAAAATCAGAATTATGATTAATCATAATATTGTAACATTGCATGTCATGCGGGTCATCTGGTGTCAAAAAAGTTTTGTGTGTTAAGAAGAGATTGATTGAGAATGATCAACACTTTAAAACTGATCAGATTATGATCTTTGTTCATGACTTTAGTTCAGTGTTATATAAGATTATACTGATGTAATAACACATTAAATATATTCTGTAATGAGGTTCTGTGGTGATTAAATCTATTTTTGTAATAATAATTATATGTGCTGGATGTATAGTAGTGTTATTATTATGAATTTACTTTTCCATGATATCTTCTGAAACTTGAATAACAGCAGAAATATTTGAACTAATTTTAATATTGCTGAAACAGTTTGTTTTACAGCAGGTGTCTGATGTGGAGTAAATATTAATCAAATTAATCATCATCATTTATAATCTGTGTTTTATGAGTGAGTTGATATTTTTTTCTTTCTGTGTCACTTTGACAGATGAAAAGATGACAGTGGTGGCAGGACATCGTGCTGTTTTACAGGCTGGTGTGAAAGAACTAAAGAAAGATGTTAAGATTGAATGGAGATTTGGACAAGATACAGAGATGAAATATCCTGTGATAATGTGGCCATGGAGATCTCCAGGTACTCTCATAGCTAAACGTGATAAAGAAGACTTCAACACTTATAATGGTCCTGATGAGAGATTCAAGTACAAACTGAGTCTGGATCCTGAGACTGGAGATCTCATCATCAATGATGTCAGTAATAAACACTTCGGAGTTTATCAACTTAAAATCACCAGTGGTGGAAAAACCTCATACAAGAGATTCAAAGTGTTTGTCACAGGTGAGTAACTCAATCTTTTCAGTCTAATAATAATCTTTCATCTGCACTAAACTGTTTAATATATAATGTGTATAACCTGTGGTTAACAATTTCCAGTGTGAAAGTTTCCCATTGTCCACCCCTGCTCCCCCCCCCCCCCAAAAAAATACAATAATTGAAGTAGATGCAATTTTTATATTATGTTCCCATTTAATTAAAACCGTTTCTTTATTGAATTAAATCGTAGCGCTCTGAATTCTGGAAAATCCCACTCCCACATCCAGTTTGACAGAGCAGCATATTCACACTTTACTCATTGTAACTGATCACCTGTACAGATACATCTGAGGAGCTGTTCGCTTCTGAAATCCTTGTCAGACAGTCAAGGTTTTTCGAGATGCTAAGATGGTTGTTGTCAATGGGATATTATTTTGTAAAGAAGATGGTGGTTAAAAAGTTTGGTGAAAAGGTGATTTCGTTTCGCATTTTCTTCATTCATTTTTTTCAAATACTTCGAGTGACAGTCATATTTCATTTATTTTTCTATGGGACATTTTTTCTACTCTGCTGACAGTACAATGTTTAAAGAGCACCAATTATCAGATTCATGATTGTACATTTCATTTGGTAAGTGTTTATTACATGTTAACAATATGCAAAAGGTACAAACCCCAAAGTAAATGATGATTAGGGATACACCGAATTTTCGGCAACCGAAATTATTCGGCTGAAAATATCAAATTTTCAGATGACCTCAGAGGTATTTAGGCCAATCACAATGTACAGATTAGATGGTCAATCAGAGGACACAGAGCTTTTCATATCAATTAGTTTGTACAAAATTAGAATGGAAAATTTCACAAAGGTGCCAGAACTGTTATCACAATGAAATGACATTTAGGGCAAAATTTGTTTTAATACAATTTTATCAATCATATTAAAGCTACTACCAGCTTTACTGGTATCTTTTTAAATTAATTTGCTCTGAGAGTGTGAGATATTCACCATCAGATATGGCACAAAAAAGCACAACTTTGACATAAAACAAGGTTAAACTTGAGGCTTTGATTTTGTTAGTAAGACAGAGAACTTCAGGAGTGACATAATGTCACCCCAACACAACAGCAATGTATAAGACTGAGAGCATAAAAGGACACATGAAAGATATGATTAAAAATCAGGCTTATTCCATCAAATATTCACTTTCAAAACATTAGCAGTGTGTTGTTAAAAAAAGAAATATAACTTGTTTTTTTATTTTACAGTAAGCTCAAAATCTGAATCTTTTTTTAATTTAATTTTTCCCATTTCAATTGCAAAATGCAAATAAAACATTTTGTAAGGGATTTGGCAGAAAAGTTTTTTGGTAGTTGTTGATAGAATGAAACAAAATACTATAATTTTTACTTAAACACATAAATAGTACATTTAGATAATCTGAAAACAGTCTTAAAGTGGGCTCTAAATTTTTTCTACGGCTGTATATTTTACCTTTAAAGATGTAACTTCAGAAAGTGTACCACCCTTGAGTACTAATAAAGTCTATAATACTAGAAGCCTTTCATCGTCCACATTTTTTTTACTTGCAACAGTTTGAGAACCCCTGATCTAATTTATCTGAAGGATTTTGTGAGATTCTGGCCCACTTGTAGAACCTTTAACTGTATTATCAACACAAGAAAGACACAGTGTTAATAAAATAGAATTTATTAACAAAAATAAAATAAACAAGAATAACTAAAACACTACTAAATGACACTTAAATACTAAAGAATAGAAAATAGAAGTGAATTTATAGCAGAATGTTATATAAAAGTAGTAAAGAAAAAATTATTAAAATACAACACAGATGTTTGTTTGTCTTTGCTGTTGAGTCATAATAATAATAATAATAATAATAATGCATTTTATTTATATTGCGCTTTTCTTATACCCAAAGCGCTACATCAAATATAAAACAAAAGTAAAAAAATAAATGAAAATACATATAAAAATAAGAATACAACAATAAATAAAATTAAATTAAATACAACCAGTGTCACAATCAGACACCTACACCATCATAAAAAAATGGGTTTTTAACTGCTTTTTAAAACTTATTAATGTTGGGGCGGTCCTAAGAGTTACTGCTAGTGCATTCCACAACCTAGGGGCTGCCACAGAAAAGGCTCTTTCACCCATCGTCTTTAGTTTGCAAGAAGGCTGTTTCAGAAGGAAAGAATTTGCGGAGTCATATCTCAAATACACAAACAGGGAGCTTCACACAACAGATACACAACAGAAACTCAGATCCTTTAGCAGCATTCTATTAATTCTAATTCTCACTGTTAGAAGATTTATTAAATTCATCATGTAGATGTTATAATTGTGTTTATATTTTATATACTGGTAGAGAATCTGAAAGATTGAGTTAATAAACAGAAATTCATTTATGAGAATATGAGCTGATGTTTATAATCAGTAAATAAAACACTTAATAGATGAAAATCAGCTGAATTGATTTCTGTGTTTCTGTTTCTGTCTGCTGTTGTCACAGGTACAACAAAACTGACGGTGTATGAGGGAGATTCTGTCCGTCTGGAGACTAAAGTTACTGCCATACAGAGAGATGATGTGATAAAGTGGACATATCAATCTGAAGACTGTGTCATAGCTGAAATCAATCATGCCAACAATATCTTGAGTACATATGATGGTGATTATGATCTATTCAGAGACAGACTGCACCTGGATCCAAAAACTGGAGATCTTATCATTGATGACATCACATGGGAACACAGTGGGGAGTATACACTGAAGATCATCAGAGATAGAGAAACTTACTACAGAGGACTCCTTTTGGCTGTCAAATGTAAGTAATTTAAAGGGATATTTCACCCAAAAATGACTATTCTGTCATCATTTTCTCATCCTCATGTTGTTGTAAACCTGTATTTGTTTCTGTGTTCTGATGAACAACACAAATGAAGACATGTTTGCGATAATTAATGCGAAATCGCCCTGATTGTCAGTGAACTACGGTTTTGTGTAGTAAATGGCACTCCATCTGAAAGCAACAGAACCGTTTGTCCCCTTGTCGGCGGGCATGCTTGTGACTCCCGCACCAAGGGTAGGAAACGAGCTGTATATTTCCAGTCAACATCGAATACTTGAAATAAAACACACTTACAGGTTGTGATGGTGTTTAAGCAGGTCTGGATCAGGGATTTCTTCAGTTGGGATCAAGTTTTGTAAGATCTTATATATGCGTTGATATTGATATTGAACTGTTTGGCCATTGTAGAAATGATCACAGAGTTAGATGTTAGTTGGGCAGTGATAAACAACTAAAAGTGTTACAGAGGCTGCGTTCAAAAGCGTAAGCAGTTGACTTGTTGCCTCGCAGAGAAATGCATTCAGACAGACTTCATAGGAAGCGTAATAAAATTCTGTTTGAAATATAAATAGAGAGTGCCTTTGTGATAACTAACTACAATACTAATTTCTCGCTAGAAATCCAATTAAAAAGTAAAAAAATTGATTTACCGTATTTTTCGGTCTATAAGCTTTTTTTTTTCATAACTTGGCTGGTGCTGCGTCTTATTCTCAGGAGCGCCTTGTAAGTCTGTATGAATTAATTTTGACATTTATGAGGCACTACCGTCTACAGCTGCGAGAGTCGCCTATATACTGCTCCAGTATTTAGGCAATTCAGTAATGTTGAATAATGAGTCTTATTCAACAACTTGATGCTCGGTGGCTTGTTCGGTTAACTTATCCTCTTCAGCATTCCAGGTATGTTCTGTATGCTATTGTTTATCGTGTAAATAACTGATAATGTTACGATTACATACGCATATCTATTCAGCCTGCTGTTTTGTGTGCTGTTGTTTAGTTGAATAACTTGCCTTTCCAGATGAAATGTGTGTTCTTCGGCGCAGATTTTGTCAATAATTTCATAAATAATTTCATCCCCTTTGGGCATGACCGCATTAAAGAAAATGAAGTAAGCCAGGAAAAACTGTACTCTCTTTACTTCAATGCAGATTATATTAACAGGAAATATTTGTTTTTGATTATAATTAGTTTGTTTAAAAGTAGACATTTCAGGCTTTCTTTGGATATGTGTATTAGAGCCCGACCAATATGCATTTTTTGGGGCCGATGCCGATACAGATATTAGGGAGTAAAAAAGACCGATAACGATATATCTGCCGATATTCTTTATGTGCATATTATAGTACAGTACACATATACTACAGTATTTATACCACTACAGTACTGTACATAGAAAACACTATATACATTAACAGAATATACTACATATAACGTTAAATACTTTTTTTGCAATGATCACTCACAAATGTGGTGACCAAACACTTAAAATAATGTGACAAAGATATGTAATATAGGCAGGTGTGTTTTACAAGTTAACAATAAACTTTTTTATCCAAAATGATTCTGATATAAGTGTACAAAACAGTAAACTTGACTTATTATAAATAACTTTAAAACACAAACAAAACAAAATACATATAACTTAAATCATTTTCAGTTTTGACAAAAATAATGTTATATTGGGCTTATTTAAAAAAAATGGAAACTTATAAAGTCATTGTTTATTAGCTTTACAGTAAGTTATACTTCACAAATTAAATAGAAACTTACCGTTCAGACGACAATGCTTGACTTACTGACAATATAATGATGTAGGCGTATGTTTAATGTACTGCACACCGTTTTTATAACACGAACCCACAGTGTTCTGCCAGGACTTTAAACTTTTATAAAACTAAAGCGTCTGCTCTCCGCCTCTTGTATTTGGCAAGGGTGTAAAGTTGCACAAGCTTATTTAATCAATTGCTTTGAAATGAGCATGTTCAGTAACAACAAAAGCAGCTGTATACTCCCACAAACTGCGCGCCAGTTTAAGCGCGTCCTTTCTCCGCCTTGCGTCATTTCTTCCGCTTGCGTTTTAAACAACTCGCAAGTGGACAAAAGAGACGGATTAAAAACATCAAATGTAAACAGGAATGTGTCTCTCTCGTCCACTTATAATACAATAGACCAAAGCGCGTCTTAATACCAGGTGTAAAATGTTGTGAAGAAACCACGTGACTGCTGCCACCTGAACTGAGAGACTGACTGAAGTGAAGGGGGTTGGCTGGTGTCACTACAGTGAGTGATCTGGGTCGCCATTAGCAACCAGTAGGGCGCGCTCTGCTGGACAAACAAGTACTTACATCTTTCAAACGCATTTAATGTTTTCTGTAAGGAACGTTCGTATCGGCTGCATATCTGCGGCTTATACGCCGATATGATATATCTACGACATGCTCATATCGGCCGATAAAATCGGCAAAACGATAAATCGGTCGGGCTCTAATGTGTATCATGTTTGTGTGACGAGTATTTGTGGAGTTTCAATTGATTTTTGTAACGTGTTTTGAGAGACAGCTGGCGGAGACAGAAATGTCTGAATGCACACCCTGCTTATTTTCTTTATTTGACAAAAACCCAAAGATCTCTTGTTATTATGTACACAAATTAAAGAAGACCCTTTACAGTTTCAAATGATGTCAAACACGTAAGTGTATGATTATTAATGATGGTTATTTTAAGTTGATTCTGCTACGATAAGGAGAAAACACGTCAAAATGTGGCACCGCGTTTTTGGATCCCAGGGGGTTAAACTCTTGTGTCATCAGAACAGAGTGTTAAACGTTTTTTGTTTTTTTAATCGTTATGTAAAGCTTTGTAGGGGCTAAACGCAGACCTATTATAAATACTGATAGAGAATCTGAAAGATTGAGTTAATAAACAGAAATTAATTAATGAGAATATGAGCTGATGTTTATAATCAGTAAATAAAACACTTAATAGATGAAAATCAGCTGAATTGATTTCATTTCTTTGTTTCTGTCTGCTGCTGTTACAGGGAATACAGTGTTTGTGGATAAAGGATTCTCTGTTGATCTGAAGACTGATCTTACTGACATAAAGAGAGTTGATCTGATAGAGTGGAGATTTGGAGAAACTCTCATAGCTGAAATCAATCCTGCCAGCAATATCTTCAGTACATATGATGGTGATGATGATCTATTCAGAGATAAACTGAAGCTGAATCATAAGACTGGAGATCTCAACATCAATGACATCAGAGAGGAACATGAAGGAGGTTATAAACTGAAGATTATCAGAGGAGGAAAAACATCATACAAGAGATTCACAGTGTCTTTCGGAGGTAAGTAACTCAAATATTTCAGTGCAGGGGCGACATTTTCATATGGAATTCAGACAAAACACCAGAAATCATCAGGCTATAATAATGCTCATTAAAGATAATTTAAAATATTTTTAGTAGAACATACAGTATTGTTCAAAATAATAGCAGTACAATGTGACTAACCAGAATAATCAAGGTTTTTAGTATATTTTTTTATTGCTACGTGGCAAACAAGTTACCAGTAGGTTCAGTAGATTCTCAGAAAACAAATGAGACCCAGCATTCATGATATGCACGCTCTTAAGGCTGTGCAATTGGGCAATTAGTTGAATTAGTTGAAAGGGGTGTGTTCAAAAAAATAGCAGTGTGGCATTCAATCACTGAGGTCATCAATTTTGTGAAGAAACAGGTGTGAATCAGGTGGCCCCTATTTAAGGATGAAGCCAACACTTGTTGAACATGCATTTGAAAGCTGAGGAAAATGGGTCGTTCAAGACATTGTTCAGAAGAACAGCGTACTTTGATTAAAAAGTTGATTGGAGAGGGGAAAACCTATAAAGAGGTGCAAAAAATGATAGACTGTTCAGCTAAAATGATCTCCAATGCCTTAAAATGGAGAGCAAAACCAGAGAGACGTGGAAGAAAACGGAATACAACCATCAAAATGGATAGAAGAATAACCAGAATGTCAAAGGCTCAGCCAATGATCACCTCCATGATGATCAAAGACAGTCTGGAGTTACCTGTAAGTACTGTGACAGTTAGAAGACGTCTGTGTGAAGCTAATCTATTTTCAAGAATCCCCCGCAAAGTCCCTCTGTTAAAAAAAAGGCATGTGCAGAAGAGGTTACAATTTGCCAAAGAACACATCAACTGGCCTAAAGAGAAATGGAGGAACATTTTGTGGACTGATGAGAGTAAAATTGTTCTTTTTGGGTCCAAGGGCCACAGGCAGTTTGTGAGACGACCCCCAAACTCTGAATTCAAGCCACAGTACACAGTGAAGACAGTGAAGCATGGAGGTGCAAGCATCATGATATGGGCATGTTTCTCCTACTATGGTGTTGGGCCTATTTATCGCATACCAGGGATCATGGATCAGTTTGCATATGTTAAAATACTTGAAGAGGTCATGTTGCCCTATGCTGAAGAGGACATGCCCTTAAATGGTTGTTTCAACAAGACAATTACCCAAAACACACTAGTAAACGGGCAAAGTCTTGGTTCCAAACCAACAAAATTAATGTTATGGAGTGGCCAGCCCAATCTCCAGACCTTAATCCAATTGAGAACTTGTGGGGTGATATCAAAAATGCTGTATCTGAAGCAAAACCAAGAAATGTGAATGAATTGTGGAATGTTGTTAAAGAATCATGGAGTGGAATAACAGCTGAGAGGTGCCACAAGTTGGTTGACTCCATGCCACACAGATGTCAAGCAGTTTAAAAAAACTGTGGTCATACAACTAAATATTAGTTTAGTGATTCACAGGATTGCTAAATCCCAGAAAAAAAAATGTTTGTACAAAATAGTTTTGAGTTTGTACAGTCAAAGGTAGACACTGCTATTTTTTTGAACACATCCCTTTCAACTAAATGCCCAACTGCACAGCCCCAAGAGCGCGCACATCATGAATGCCGGGTCTTGTTTGTTTTCTGAGAATCTACTGAACCTACTGGTAACTTGTTTGCCACGTAGCAATAAAAAATATACTAAAAACCTTGATTATTCTGGTTAGTCACATTGTACTGCTATTATTTTGAACAAGACTGTATCTGAACATTGGTACATACCGTATATACCCGACTATAAGACGACCCTGAATATAAGACAACACCCCATTTTCCAGACTTATTTTTGGGGGGGAAATTATGGTTTTCAACAGAAAATAATTTTATTTGAAAATTCTACTGATAATTCTTTGGAAAAACATTTTAACACCATTCATTAAATATTTGGATTAATTTGTCACAAAATAAAGTGCACCCTGTCAATGATTTTAGAAATGAATGAATGAGTGACTAAAATTAATAATTTATGTAATTGTGGTACTGTGAAGATGCATATAAAATAACCATCTGCTTTTAATCTGTCCTGTGGACTTGTGGCTCGACCCTATGAATCCATCTCTGACTCTGAGATCAGCCTGGACAACTTCTTGACAGTTCGGGCTGATAGGACCCGTCAGTCGGGGAAGTAGAGGGGCGGAGGACTATGTGTCTTTATAAACAAGCGCTGGTGAACTAACATAAAAATACACAGCATCACATGCACAGCGGACGTAGATATATTAACACTATCATACGCCCCCTTTATCTTCCAAGAAAATTTCCCACTGTGTTTTTTGTGTGTTTACTGTCTACCAGATGCTAACATATGAACAGCAGCAGAGCTAAAAGCAGAAAATGCTCAATGTTAAGTACATACCCCCAAGCCCCGGTGCTCTATATGGGCGATTACAACAACTGCAGTCTTGACAGGGTACTGCCTTCCTTCCTTCAGTATGTGCATTGTCCCACAAGGAGGAAAAATATCTTGGATCTGTGTTACGGGAATGTTTTGGATGCATTTACTGTCCGGGCTCATCCTCCTCATAATGTTTTGGTCTTTCTTCCGGGTTTCTTCCTGTATTGTGGCTCATAAAGGTGAAATGAACAGCGGATTAGAGCATCACGCTTGTGAAATCACCTCTTCCATATCATATTGATTACCTTCCGCTATTATTGTAACATTAAGTCTAGCTCGCTCCATAGCATCTGTTAGCTTAGCTTACAAAAAGATGCCGGCTGATTGTTTTTTTCCGTCTGCGTTCGTATATTTTCGTAAGTCCCACCCACTGATCTGTAATAGGTCTGTAGTGTGAGTGGGTCCAACCCATAGCCCCCTCCCCCCTTTGAAAAATTAAGAATGAGTGTCTGTAGTCTCAAGGACGGGGTATACCTTTTTTCTGCGGCCGCGCCCGGCTTGCGCGTGCACGCGTCCACGCAGCTTTCCAAGTATACTCCCCGCGGCTACACTATACGCAATACAAATGATTTCTTATTCAAATTATTACTCTAGTGCAGCACTGATTTGGCGACATTCACAGTACATTAAAACATTAGGATAGGTGAAGAAAAGTAACTGATCCACCTTTGCAAACACAGTTTAGTACAAACAACAAGACAACAAAGAACAGGAATCAAACAAACATGCTCCAGTGCTTTCTGTTCTTGGAAGAAGTAAAAGTTAAAGAAGAAAAATGATAGTGTGTGTGCAAATGCTGTCTATTTCCTTTGTATAAGTGTTTGTAGTGGAGTGTCCTGTCTAAATATTTTCACGCGCATGCGCTGTTGTACGCAGACTGTACGCGTACTGTCCGCGCGGTCTCAAATTTTGGGACCCTCCTGATGACGAAAATGACGTCATGCGGACGGCACGCATACGTGGACATCCCTAGTATACTTTCGGCTTTACACCCTCGACAAAGATACAACAGTTCCTTCTTTCAATGACGCAAAATGATGATTTTTACATCATTGAAACAAGGAAGTGCAACAAAGAAATCAGTATTTCTCCCATCTCAGGAGAAACTGAGGGAATGATGCACAAACATTAAAAAACATGACTGGGGTTCTAACGATACAAAGCTTAATGCAAATGGGTGAAGTGTCCCTTTAAGAACATTGATAATCAGTAATTAAAACACTTAATAGATAAAAATCACCTGAATTGATTTCATTTCTGTGTTTTTGTTTTCGTCTGCTGCTGTTACAGTTAGAATACTGGAAGTGGATGAGGGAGAATCTGTTGATCTGAAGACTAAAGTTACTGACATACAGAGAGATGATGTGATAGAGTGGAGATTTGGAGAAACTCTCGTAGCACAAATTAATCGTGCAAACAATATCTTCAGTACATATGATGATGATGATGATCTATTCAAAGATAAACTGAAGCTGAATCCTCACACTGGAGATCTCACCATCAATGACATCAGTGAGAAACATTATGGGTTTTATAAACTGAAGATCACCAGAGATGGAAAAACTTTAGACAGGATTTTAATTGTGTCTGCCAGAGGTAACTCAAATCTTTTAGTATAAAATTGTTTTATTATCATCTGTGGAGTGTACAGTGGAGATTTTCACTCTGTGTTTAATTCTGACTTATCTTCTGTTTAAACCTTCAAAAAGCAACTTTTACACTTGTTATTTTGAAAGGGCTAATTGAGACAACACATCTGTACATCATTTTATATATTTGGTCGGTTTTATAAAAACATTGATTTGAGCACACATGACGACTACATTATTGATATCTTAAATAAACAATAAAACAGACTGACTGATGAGATGAAAATCACCTGAATTGATTTCATTTCTGGTTTCTGTTTCTGTCTGCTGCTGTTACAGGTGAAAGAGAAGAACTACCAGTGCAAGATGGGGGGTCTTATGATCTGAAGACTGACCTTAATGACATAAAGAGAGATCTGATAGAGTGGAGATTTGGAGAAACTCTCATAGCTAAAATTGTCAACAATATCTTCAGTACATATGATGGTGATGATGATCTATTCAGAGATAAACTGAAGCTGAATGATCAGACTGGAGATCTCAACATCAAAGACATCAGAGAGGAACACACTGGAGTTTATACACTGAAGATCTTCAGAGATGGAAAAACCTTATACAAGACAATCATTGTGTTTCTAAGTGAGTAACTGACATCTTTCTGTTTAATAATGATTTTTTACTGTGATTAATGTGTGTATGTATGAATAAGTTCTTGCTTTGAATATAGCCATAGATGCTTAGAGAAAAAAATCATTTACATCTGTACTCTGTTTACAGTAGATAGATGTTTCATTGAGCGCACACACTTTGTTGTAGTTAGGCGCCTGACCCAATGTTTTTATTTATTTATCAGTCTGTCTAGTGGCTAAACTGATCTCTGAAACAAAAATAAAATGTTTTGGTTTGCTAAAGACAAGAGGAGATGATGACCATTGATCACAACTGTGTGGAGCAGTTTGGCAGCCAGGCAAGAATTCAAAGATCTGTATTTAACATTAGCTGGCTTACCATCCAATCTTTTCGAAATTAGCAAAAACAAAACAACAAAATAATGCAAATTAGATGCGTTTCCATCAAGTTGTTAGGGAGCCCCATATATGGTAAAACCAACTCCAGTGGAAACAACTAGACAGTCAGTCTCGTGTTTTTAATGTTCCCTACGTCAGAATTAATTCAGCAAATTAGTTTCCATCTCCCATTATTTGCATTTAACTCTTTTTCGCATAAATCAAAAACCACCTCAACCAAGGTTGAAAAGTTTTTGCAAATTAAGGGATTTTTCATTGAAATTTGGCATTTCTATCACTCGTTTTGATGTGATACTTCAAAATACTTTTAAAGCTAATATGATATACTTAAGTGCAGAGACGTTCTAAGTGACTAAAATGTGCTTTTATAGAGGATCCTGTAGATGATGAAGTTGCATTCATTTGTAGGAAGTAAGAGGATTTTGTTATCCACTTGTATTTATTTGAGAGGTATTATTTTTCTTTGCAGTATTTTTAGTATTACAAATATCCTTACGTGACTAATATCAGCCTTTGTGACCATGCTCTTACATCTGAACAGTTGCCTTTACATTTCTTATGTATCCACTCATCATTATCGCTGGTCTAGCGGGTAGTGCTGTGTGCAGTGAATACTGGCTTGGTGCATTTCAGTTTTATTCATGACAAACATTGGTAAAGTTTGCATCTGCATGAAAATTAATATAATAACGTACAGTCCTCAGTTTATTTACTTCTGATATTTTAACCATGATAAAAAATTAAATGTACGCATTTACTAGAGTATCAATTTCCAACAACTCTTTTCTTTAAAATATATGCTCGTAGTTGCTGTACACTTGCAGCAGCACTTTCAGTTTTTTCAGTAAAAAGGATTCAGCCCTGTTTTTAATTTGCTGTTGCCATGGTGAATTGTAATGTCTGAGCTCCAATGATGATGGCTTTTCATAGTAGTTGTGCACGAGCATAACTCAGAGTCAACCTAATCAGAGTTGATTGAACTAACTTAGATCAGTTGTTCTGTAACCGAAAACTCAGAGTTTCCAATCTCAGAGTAAGTTTTAACTCAGAGTTGGTTGAACCTCCTTATTAAAACGGGCCCCTGGTCATCTCAAAATATACACAACAAGCTGCTGTTTCTTCTTCCTTTGTGGGTTAAACTTGACAAGCTGCTCCTTCATTGACGGTCGTGCTGCTACTGTGGTAACACGCGTGGATACTGCCTACCAACGGTCTGCATGTGTTTTTGTACACGGACAACGACGCAAAAGTATAAATGGAAAACCGTCGCGTCCACCTACGCCATCGCTGATACACCGTAGGACCCACGCACAACTATAACGAGCCCTTAACACCACTGATTCGTAGGGCTTATTGCTTTTATAAAATGGTTACTTTATATGCATAGCAGGATTTCATAAAATAAAACACAGCTAAAAAGTTTTAATTATATTAGTACAAATATTTCTCTTCCCCCAAACAAAGTACATGTGCTGGTTGATTGATTTCACTAATTTCATTCAAAAACTTGTATATTATATTTATTCATTTCACACAGACTGATATATTTCAAATGTTTATTTCTTTTAATTTTAATGATTATAACTGATTTAGCAGGTTATGTTGCAGGGTAAGTTCATCTTAGTCAATGAAACGATGCTCCGGAGGATGTCTGCGCATGCGTGCACTTAAGATAAGCGGGCGTGGGAGCATATATTTTGCCTAATATTACAATGTTAAAGAATTTATTGTATTACATTTAAAGTCGCAAATATTCATTGCCGTCCTTCAAGTCCAAAAATTTTTGTAAACAAGGGCCTTGTGAGGGTAATCCGTGAGGTGTTGTTGTAGAAATATCCATATTTAAAACTTTATAAACGAAAATAACTAGCTTCCGATAATGCCACCCTCTTAGACTCCTCGGTATTCAGAAAAGAGTATCAGCAGAGTGTACGCACTTTTCTTCGTGACTTATGACAAATTCGGACGGCGGGGGCACAGAGCAGCAGCAGAGAAACCTTCGTAAACTGCGTACGCTCTCATCTTGAATGCTAAGATGTCGGCGTTATCTGAAGCTAGTTATTTTCGTTTATAAAGTTTTAAATATGGATATTTCTACAACAACCCTGCGTATCATCCTGGAGCCATTTGGATTTCTATGGGGAAGGATAAATGCACATTTTTTGGACTTGAAGGACGTGAACCACATAACTTAACATTTGATTAACTGAAACCCCATTTACACAGACCTTTGGTCCCAGAAAATACCTGTAAGAACGCGAGCGTCATCACAACAAAAGTTTTGGTGCGGCAATTTAAAACGAGAGATTTACATGCATATCCACATTCACGACGAGAAATGACGCAAACTAGATTGAAGCAGTTATCATGAAATGATAAATGAGATGCATAAACAATGACGCACGTGCTGTAGTGAGAAGGACGTTCAACTCTTTAAAATGAGGGATTTGACGTTACATGGAGATCAACATTCACGACGAGAAATGTCAGCATACTGGACTGAAGCAGATATCAGGTCAGTTAGCTCGTCACTGCGCTGAGGCGGAGATCATTCAGCACCATAAAAGAATATCACGTCACATGCTCATTTAAGCTTATAATAAACAAAAATGCCAGAGCGTCATCCCAACAAGATATATCGTTCAGCTCCTCAAAACGGGGGTTTTAAATGCATATAAACAATCACGATGAGAAATGTCTGAAAACTGTATTAAAGCAGAGATCAGGTGGGTTGTCAAATATCCACTCTGAAGCTGAGATCAATCACCAGCATTAGAACGGCACATCACACGCTCCTTCATAGTCTTATCATAAACAAAAATGCACGCGAGTGGTTTCCGGAGAGAGAAATAATAAATAATATGCAAACTTCAGACGCTGCTATAAGAAAGTGCAGGACTTTACAGATCACGTGTCTTTCCGGGACCTTGCAGATGTCGGCAAATCATGGCAATGTGAATGGACAAAAAATCAAACGATCCCGGAATAATCCAGGATGCCTTTTCCGTGTATTTTCCGGAATGTCTGTGTGAAAAGGGTTTGAAAGATCTAAAACATTTTCGTAAATAACTGAAAAAGTGTTTGTCTGAAAAATGATGGACATATGCATCTCGGACAGCTTGGAGGTGAGCTGGAAGCCAACACGGAAGCCTACAAATGACAACAAAGCAGCTTCTTCATTGTGTGAACTGCCGTACATGACTTTATCAAGCTATAACAACAGTTTTGATTGTGTATTGTGTTGTCATTTGTTACATTTATGTGAACAAGAATGACTCGTGTACTGTGTTGAAGGGAGAGTACTGAAAAATCATCCTCAAGAACTGTTATTTACCCAAAAATGTAGTGTGAGTATAGTAAGAATTACCTGTCCTAAAATCTAGTTAAAGTAAGAGTAAAAAGTAACTCTTAAGAGTAGTGATTATTGAGTATTATCACCATGAATCTTGTGGTGGGCTATTAACTCATTGATATCTGTCGTGCGTTGACGCGATAAGCGTCTTGTCCGAGCTTTACTTCCGGTTTCTGTTTGTTTAATGGTCTGAGTCTGACTAGTTGCTGAAACTGAACTCTTAAACAAATACCATATCAAAATAACAAATGTTGTGCATTCCTATGTAATCTACGTGTTGTTTATTTTGCTTGTTATATAAATAAACTACTTTAAAAGGACTTTGTTGTTATATATTCTTTGCAGAGTTTACCGGAAGTTACGTGATGACCACGAAAGCCGCTTGTTTATGTTCTTACTGCTGAAACCGTCTATATAAGATGTATATTCTGAGAGATAGTTTAAGATGTTAAGATCATGAAGAGAAGTTTATTATGAGAATCTGAATTTTTGTTTATAATGAAGAAATGAGACATCTAAAGTAATGATTGTTCTGTGTTTTTATTTTATTTCTTTAAATGTCCTGCTTCTATAGAGAAAATGGAGCCAGACTCAGTGTTTGAGGGGGCATCTGTTACATGTAAGTAACTCAATCATTTTATTTACATTCAGTCACAGTGTCAATGCACTGTAAGTTTCATTTTAACCCTTAAATGGTCCTCGTTTTCTGTTTACACTACTGACCCATGGGGTCTGTATGACCCCAAAATTTAAAGTAGGGATGCTCCGATCGATCGGCCGATAATGCTTGCTTTGTTTCTCAATGAATTACGGTGAAACGCCGCTACATCCAAAAGCCAGGGGGCGCTCTCGTGCAGAAACTCAAAATGCGCTGTAGACAAAGAACAATACACACGCAGCTATGATGACACGCAGCTCCATGAAATGGCTGAAGGATATATTTATATTGCTGTTCTTCAAACTTTTTCAGGTATTTTCAAGATAATAAAAATATGTTTAATAATTATGTTTGACGAGTGTTGCTTTTTCAAATGCATGTTATAAACGACTCAAACTAACAGTGATTTTAGATCGATAAGGACTTACTGATCAAAAGCCGTAGTACATGAAATAGCTGTAATAAGATCGGCTGTCTGATTCAGAATAGTGATCGCCACGGGAGATCGGCATTGATCGGAGCATCCCTAACTGAAAGCATAATTGTAAGAAAAATATAAATTTTCAATAATACAAATAATATATTTTATTTAATTTTCAAATATACAATAAAGCTGTGTTTTGAGAGATTTTAAGTACTTTTGTACCCATTTACCACAAAATCCTCAACTACACCATTAGCTTGCATGTGAAATTTATATTGAAAAAAAATCACTTAAATGATTATCGTAATTTTTAAAAAAAATTCTGGATATTGATCTAGGTGTTAGGTGTAGAATTCCACTTTTTGCTGGTTAGAGATAAACCTAAAGGAAATACCGTTTAGGGAGAAATAGCTTTGACCAGCAGAGGGCCATAGAAAGCCATTCATTTTACTGGATGTGGCCAACTGCTCACATCACTACTTTAGTGATATTTTGTGAATTTATGTATAAATAGACATTAAAAAGGACATTTAATTATGAATGTTTTGCAAATAGTAAAATTTGTTGTAGTTTTTGATGCAGTTTAAAATGTCTGTTTTTCCAAAATGCCAAAGAAATTTGACTGAATGCGTGTCCGTGTGTGTGAGAGAGCATTTCCCTTTTATTTGGGGTCATATTGACCCCAAAGACCACATTAATAAAAAATTGTACATACCTTCAGAACAACCGAATCAAGTCCATTTTTTGGGGGTATGTATAGATAGATTATTTAGGAAAGTCACAAAATGTTATATCCCTGAGATGAAAAAATGTCGGATGGGGTCATATAGACCCCAAGGACCAATTAAGAGTAAAATCAAATAAACTGTAGATTATTCATTTTGTTTTTATTTGTACATTTATTTTCTGTTTCTGTGTTATGGGCTATATGACTATGGGTCAGTTTCACAGACAAGGATTAGACTAGTCCTAGACTAAAAAAATGTAAGAGCTGTCCAAACTTTAAACAACTATCACCGACATATCTTAAAATACATCAGTGCCCTTTTTTGCCTCAAAATGCACACAAGTAATGCTTTTATTAAGGCATGTTTTTTTAAAACTAGTTATTTCCTAATTAAACTAAGGTCTAGTCCTGGCTTAAGCTAATCCCTGTTCAGGAAACCACCGCTACATATTGTATTACTATACTCTTGTTTTATATGACAGCTTTTATGACTGTACTCTTCTTTTTAACAGCCTTTAGTTTATAAAACATCATTAAACCAATTAAAGCTTGATCATATCAGTGATATTATTACAGGAGACATTTGACTGAACAGAAACCCACGTAGAAGGTGACGTTCTCGTGACCTTTCGCAACGTTCCCTAAAAGTTCTCTAAAGAGGATGAAAAGACCTGAACCTTTAGAGAACATTAGGTACATTCCTAAAACGTCCTTTGTTAGTTATAAAAGTCTTGCAGTTCAAGGTTCCTCGTGTGACTTTAGGGGGACGCCTTAGACATTTACAGAACATTCCCACATGGTACTATTTTGGTCAGATAAAAACGTTTCCTGATATGACTGTAGGAAGACGTTCCATATTGGTTATCCTGTGGTCACATAAGAACGTTACAGAGAGGACATTTGGAACATTAACAGAACATTCCCACATGGTACTATTTCGGTCAGATAAAAACGTTCTCGAAATGACTGTAGGAAGACGTTCCATATTGGTTATCCTGTGGTCACATAAGAACGTTACAGAGAGGACATTTGGAACATTAACAGAACATTCCCACATGGTACTATTTTGGTTATATCATAACGTTCCTGATATGACTGAAGGATGACATTCCATATTGGTTATCCTGTGGTCACAAAAGAACGTTACAGAAAGGACATTTGAAACATTAACAGAACATTCCCACATGGTATTATTTTGGTCATATCATAACGTTCCTGATATGACTGTAGGAAGACGTTCCATATTGGTTATCCTGTGGTCACATAAGAACGTTACAGAGAGGACATTTGGAACATTAACAGAACATTCCCACATGGTACTATTTCGGTCAGATAAAAACGTTCTCGAAATGACTGTAGGAAGACGTTCCATATTGGTTATCCTGTGGTCACATAAGAACGTTACAGAGAGGACATTTGGAACATTAACAGAACATTCCCACATGGTACTATTTCGGTCAGATAAAAACGTTCTCGAAATGACTGTAGGAAGACGTTCCATATTGGTTATCCTGTGGTCACAAAAGAACATTACAGAAAGGACATTTGAAACATTAACAGAACATTCCCACATGGTATTATTTTGGTCATATCATAACGTTCCTGATATGACTGTAGGAAGACGTTCCATATTGGTTATCCTGTGGTCACATAAGAACGTTACAGAGAGGACATTTGGAACATTAACAGAACATTCCCACATGGTACTATTTCGGTCAGATAAAAACGTTCTCGAAATGACTGTAGGAAGACGTTCCATATTGGTTATCCTGTGGTCACATAAGAACGTTACAGAGAGGACATTTGGAACATTAACAGAACATTCCCACATGGTACTATTTCGGTCAGATAAAAACGTTCTCGAAATGACTGTAGGAAGACGTTCCATATTGGTTATCCTGTGGTCACAAAAGAACATTACAGAAAGGACATTTGAAACATTAACAGAACATTCCCACATGGTATTATTTTGGTCATATCATAACGTTCCTGATATGACTGTAGGAAGACGTTCCATATTGGTTATGCTGTGGTCACATGGCAACGTTACAAAGAGGACATTTGGAACATTAATAGAATGTTCTCACATGGTCCTCTGTTGGTCGTTTAATAATGTTCCTGATATCACTAGGAGGACAAAATATGAAATTACAGTTAGAGCATTTTATTTTTATAGGCAGTTAATAAAAAGGATGTGTCAATGTGCAGTGAACCATACAAACAAAGTAATAAATAAATGATTTCAGAATGAAGAAAAATAAAAGAGTGATTCAGTCTGCACTATCGTACATCAGACAAAGACAAATTAAATAATTAAATAAGACTTTACATTAAATTGTGTTAACAAGCACAAAAATACTAGTAAATAATATTATACTAATATGTATTATGTTGTACTCTCTGAATATGATGATGTAGATTGCAATGCATCTTGGAAACAGTAGTCAATTAACAGCAACAGCGTTCAATACGCTTTATGAAAAGTACTACCTTTCCCATAATGCTACAGCTTACAAGAGGACCCGGAAGTCGCATGAAATTCAAACTGCCACACTTGACGACGCATGATCTTTGTTTTGTCTTTATATAATACTGTAAGGTAAGTTAAGATACTTTTCTTTTTAAACCTACATAGATTTCACTCGTTGTTCTACAGCGAGTTACATGAATGTTTTTTCTGTTTATTTGCTATTCTTTTCTGTGATGTTTTTTATTTCTATGTTAGGCTATATATTCTTATTTGCCATTTAAAGTATAACGATAAACATGCAGGCTTACAGTGAGCTAAACAATTTTCATAAAGAGGATGTTAAAAAAATCTTTAAGATGTTCGATCTTTACAAAATAAATGAATGCTCAGCCCACAAAGATGCCAACCGAAGATCAAATGTTTTGTGTACAAAACAAAAAAATCGACACTTTTTGGAAATACTGTTGTAAAGGAATTTAATACCTAAGAATCATAAATTAGCGTTTGTCTTACAAAAAAAATGTAAACATTATTGTGCTTTGTTTGCAGAAGTCATGTACCACACATTGTCAAACCTGAAGAAGTGTATCTTCCTGCAATCTGAAGGTGTAACTTTAATACACATTATTTAAAAACATAAGAGTCATGTTCATTATTTATCTTTGTGTAATTTGATTTTAATTACAATATTGAATGTATTGAATTTGTTAAATTTTGTATGAGGTAATTTCTTGTATGGGTTAATTTGCCTAATATTAGTATTAGATACAAAAGCACAAGTGTTTTGGCTTAAAAGTGACAGCATTTTTTAAAAATGTTTCAGGTACTGGGGCTTGGATTGTTTGAAGTAGTAAAGAATAATGGCAAATAATGAAGCAGGCAATAAAAAATACTTGACCAAGAAGTTTTGGAGCTTAACATTTTTGTAGTTTGTAATTGCTTTTTTCTTTAAGTTGGTAATTTGAAAATCTTTCCGGAAGTCTGAAATCTTCCTACATATTTTTTTCACATCTCGATTTGAATGTTAAAAATCTTAGTTCTTGGATTTGTGATGTTTTGTAATATGTGTTTTTGCCCTTACTTATGCATTTTATGTAAATATATTTTTAACTGGATTTGTATTTGTATGCTCTTATTCTGCAGGCTCCAGACCTGGAGATTGACGTTCCTAAAGGTTGATGTTTATCAAGCTTGTGACCTTATCACATGGCGTTATTTTTTTTACATTTATATATCTAATACACATTTGCACATCTGTAAACATAAATTTAATATTTTGTGGGCTATTTTTTATTTTATTTAACCAGTTGTTGTATATTGAAATATGTTACATTTTATGCACTCCAAATGTAAATGTTTTGTTTTAATTGCATCTTTATTGTTTAAAACAATTTAATTAATGTGGGTTTTTGTTAGCTTTTATGTTATTCTTGTATTTTTTGGCTATTTATTTGTTTTTGTTTTTTATTATCCTTCTGTTAATTTGCCAGATTTTGACCTTCTATTTGTTTTTCCTGTAATCTCACTTCAATTATTTTTTGTGTTTCTCAATGATACATTTTTGTCACAGTCCCAATTTGTTCCTGCTTGTTTCTCCACTGTCAGGTGAGGACAACAACAAACACAGTCCAGGTGAGAGAGCGAAAAGGACCACGGGAAACGAAGTCCAAATGGATGATGAACGGGGAACCGTTCATCATCCATTTGGACTTCATTTCCCATAATCCTTTTCACTCTCTCACCTGAACTGTGTTTGTTATTATCCTCACCTGACAGTCATCCCCCTCATCACTCCATTGTCTAAATACCCTGCTTTTCCCTTTGTCTAGGTCAGTTCTTGTTTATAGTGATGTGTTGTGTGTTTTGCTGTTTACCAGTTTCCATGTTCCTTGTTTTATATTAATTAAAGATTATCATTTTGGATTCATCATGATCTCCATCTCCTCCTTTATCCTCCACCACACCAACCATATCAATTTCACAGTATAATTATATATTGTTTGAGTTATGGCTATGTTCTGGGGGTTCTGGATAAGTTGTGGGTGAGTTTCAAATGTTCTGGGAACTTTACTAGGCAATGTCCTTAACACCAGCGGGGTCGTTCTAGGAACATAAAATTTCTACATAAAATATGGTTCCCTTAACATTTCCAGAACGTCCTAAATGTTCCGTGAAGGTCTGCCAAATAACGTCCTTCAACCTTTTAAAGAACTCCACATCACGTCAGTCTCGGAACGTTCTGGGAACTTTACTGGGCAATGTCCTTAACACCAGTGGGGTCGTTCTAAGAACATTATGGGAACGTAAAGTGTACATAAACTATGGTTCCCTTAACATTTCCAGAACGTCCTGAATGTTCCGTGGAGGTCTGCCAAATAACGTCCTCCAACCCTTTAGGGAACTCCACAACACGTCCGTCTCATAACGTTCTGGGAACTTTACTGGGCAACGTCCTTAACACCAGCGGGGTCGTTCTAAGAACATTATGGGAACGTAAAGTGTACATAAACTATGGTTCCCTTAACATTTCCAGAACGTCCTGAATGTTCCGTGGAGGTCTGCCAAATAACGTCCTCCAACCCTTTAGGGAACTCCACAACACGTCCGTCTCATAACGTTCTGGGAACTTTACTGGGCAACGTCCTTAACACCAGCGGGGTCGTTCTAAGAACATTATGGGAACGTAAAGTGTACATAAACTATGGTTCCCTTAACATTTCCAGAACGTCCTGAATGTTCCGTGGAGGTCTGCCAAATAACGTCCTCCAACCCTTTAGGGAACTCCACAACACGTCCGTTTCATAACGTTCTGGGAACTTTACTGGGCAACGTCCTTAACACCAGCGGGGTCGTTCTAAGAACATTATGGGAACGTAAAGTGTACATAAACTATGGTCCCCTTAACATTTCCAGAACGTCCTGAATGTTCCGTGGAGGTCTGCCAAATAACGTCCTCCAACCCTTTAGGGAACTCCACAACACGTCCGTCTCATAACGTTCTGGGAACTTTACTGGGCAACGTCCTTAACACCAGCGGGGTCGTTCTGAGAACGTTATGGGAACGTAAAATTTCTAGGGGGGAATTGACTCATCCTTCATTTAAAGATGTTTATCACTGCTGCTCCTCTCTCAACAACTTTTCATTTGATCTCTTATCTCTGCTTTTTACATCTTCCAGAGGAAAAGATTCAGTGAGAAAGAGAGGAGATTCAGAGGAGCTTGAGATTCAGCCGTTCTTGCCTAAAAGCAGTCAGTATCAAATCAACAATTATTGACTCGGATTATCCTTTATTTAAAGATGTTTATTACTGCTGATTCCTCTTTAAACATCTTTTCATTTGATCTCTTATCTCTGCTTCTTACAGCTTCCAGAGTAGAAGATCCAGTTGAGATAGCTATGTCTTTGTTGTAAACTATCCCACTCTATTGCTGCGAGCTCCCAGATTTCAACCAGAAAACGGCAAGCCCCACAACCATCAAAGCCAGTGGGCCCAGCTCCACCTCCTCGTCCTGTGATAGCTCTTCGGTCTCTGACACAACGCCAAGGCACACACCCTCCTCCAAAAACAAACGATCCAAAAACAACTCATAACGGCTCTCAGTGATATGTGTCGGGTTCCTGCTACGATAATACTAATTTGATCAAATATTTAAGCCCGGTGTGTAAAGACCTTAAACACAGACTAAACCAGGGCGCATGCGCACGCGGCGACCGGCAGGAAAAGTTTGGCTGTCACTGTTCTAATCGTGTTTTATTGTTTTTATTTGTTTTTATGTTTGGGAATAATATCCCACGTGTTTTAACGGTGTGCAGTGCTTTTGAATGAAGTGTTATGGATGTTCTTCGTGTCGTAGCGCTATTTTTGTTACTTCTCCTATTCTGTTTGGATATCATCTCTGCCTGCTCGGCCAGGAAGCAATACAGCAGTGAGCTGCTGCAATTCAACCTTGTGAGACCGGCTGGCGTGACAGACATCACGCTACAGATTCCGGGTTTTATCCGAAGATATCCTGACAACAACTATGGAGAAAAAGGGGGAAAGAAGAGAAGGAAAAGGGGAAAGCGAGGAGGCGTTCGGCTACGTTTGAGGAAGATGCGGCTTAACCGGCTCCCGCTGCCTTCAATGATTCTGGGGAACGTCCAATCCCTAAGAATTGAAACTGATGAACTTCAGGGAAATGCCCTATTTCTTAAGGATTATAAGGACTGTTGTGTGATGGCGTTTACGGAGACATGGTTAACCGAACGGGATCAGGATTCAGATCTGATGATAAGTGGCTTTGGAGTACCATACCGCCTAGATCGGAACAGTGAGGTGACGAAAAAAACCCAGGAAGGAGGGGTATGTCTCTATATCAACCAACGATACTGCACTTCGGTAACAGTGAGAGAACGCATTTGTACCCCTGATGTGGAACTGTTATCAGTGTCGTTACGGCCCTTCTACCTGCCGCGTGAGTTTCCTCAGCTCTTTATTACAGTTGTGTATATTCACCCTAGAGCACACGCTCCATCTGCTTGTAAAACTGTATATGACATAGTGCAAAAACTGCAGTCTATCTCCCCTGACGCCCCGGCTTTTGTACTGGGTGACTTTAATCATGTTTCCCTCAAGAAGTTGGTCCCATATTCAATATATTCAAAATCAATATGTAACCTGCCCCACCAGACGGGACAAAACCCTTGATCTTTGTTATGGGTCAGTAAAGGGGGCATATAAGTCACTCCCGCTATCTCCCTTGGGCCACGGAGACCACAATTGCGTGTACCTCATGCCCACATACAGAACTGTTTTGAAAGGGAAAAGGTATCTACGAAGGACATAAAAAATTGGACAGAGGACTCTGTGCAGTGTTTACAGGCCTGTTTTGACTGTACAAACTGGGATATGTTCATAGAGGCATGTGAGGGAGATTTAGATCAGTTAGCCGATGTAACATGTTCCTATGCTGCATTCTGTAGGGACATGATTATACCATGCAAACAGGTAAAAATGTACCCTAACAATAAACCATGGGTTACAAAGTCTGTCAAATCCAGCATACAGGCTAAGAAATTTGCCTTTAAATATGGGACTGCCTCTGATTTGCATACAGCCACAAAAGACTTGAAAACTGAAATATCAAGGGCTAAACAAAACTATAGAACAACTATGGAAATAAAATGGCTGCAAATAACTTAGGCTCAGCCTGGTCAAGTATGAAAGCTATTGCAGGTATCAGTAATTCAAAAAATATAAGCACTGTCACTTTAGAAGGTTTTAATGCAGACCCTGATCTTGCAAATGCTTTTAATAATCACTTTTTACGATTTGATAATTCTGATTTTAGTAGAAAAATACAGGAACTTAACTATACACTAGCTGACCAGAACCATTTTATAATTGTAGAGGGAAATGTGGAAAAGCATTCTCTTCCATAAAGTCCGAATAAAAGTTATGGACCGGACAATATCTGTGGCAGACTGCTTAAGTTATGTTCTAAAGAACTCTGCCCAATTTTTAATTACATTTTTAATATGTCCTTACAAAATCAGCATGTCCCAAAATGTTGGAAGGATGCAGTAGTTGTTCCAGTTCCTAAGACAAGCTGCCCCAAAGCACTGAATGACTTCAGGCCTATCGCACTGACATCTATTGTCATGAAAACTTTTGAAAAACTAGTGAGAAACGAAATTTTAAAGACGGTAGAACCTGATCTTGACCAATATCAGTTTGCCTATACTGCCCTACAAAGGCTAAGTGCAGTAACTACGCAAACACTGAAGCTGAGAAAAATGCCCTTAAAGTTTTTTGCATCAGGCAGTCAAACATGTTACTGCAATTTTGGCACACACGTTTCTCTGAAATGAGACAAAATTGAACCAGGAGACTTTGTCACAAGACACATCAGATCTCACAAAGCCCATTTTAACCCTTAACTCAATTTTGACCAAATGCGTAGTTACTGCGCTTTGGCTTTGTAGGGCAGTATAGGCCACACGGAGGTGTTGAGGATGCCACAGTCACTCTCATGAATATGCTTTTTAAACATTTGGAAGGGAAGGGAACTCATGCTCAGCTTTTATTTATAGATTTCTCATCTGCTTTTAACACTATTCAACCACACATTTTAATTGAAAGACTCGTACAGCAATTTGATCTCAGTAAAAATCTTGTTGGTTGGGTTTTAGATTTTTTAACTAATAGAACACAAAGAGTGCGAGTCAATGGAGCACTGTCTGATCAGATATGCTCTTCTACTGGATCCCCTCAGGGCTGTGTTCTGTCTCCTCTTCTGTTTATCCTTTATACTAACATGTGTCTTAGCAGCAGGGAAGACAGATTTATTTTAAAGTATGCAGATGATTCTGTCATCATAAGTCTGCTTCAAGGAAATGAAACAGGTCATGGTCCAGTTGTCCAGGAGTTTGTAGATTGGTGTGATGGGTCTTTTCTACAGATTAATATTTCTAAAACAAAAAATATGTGTATAGACTTTAGGAAACTCCCCAGGGCTAAGGAAACTACCAGCATAAAGGGTCAGACAGTGGAGTGTGTCAATAAATACAAATATCTTGGGACTATCATTGATGATAAACTAAGTTTTGAAGCAAATTGTGAGTCTGTGTACAAAAAGGGAAATCAGCGTCTATACTGTCTGAGAAAACTGTCCTCTTTCCATATTAATAGAAAGATGCTCACTATGTTCTACCGCTGTTTTATTGAATCTGTCATTTCTTTTAGTCTGGTGTCTTGGTCTAGTAACCTACCTCTAAAAAACAAGAACTCCTTGAACCAAATCGTGAGGTGGGCTAGTAGGCTGATTGGAGAGACAGCTGAATTTAGAATCCCTACACAGTAGGCAGCTACAGAAGCTAGTTGGGACGATCTTAGAGGATGGATCCCACCCACTATATGGTGAATTTCAGCCTCTTCCCAGCTAACAGAAAAAAGTTCTAAGAACGTTCCCTAAAAGTTCTTTACGTTCCCAAAAACGTTCTGCCAACGTTAAAAGTGTCCAGTTTTCTTGACGTTCTAAGAACGTTTTTGTGTTGTCTCAACGTTAGAGGAATGTCACATTTTACCATTTTTAAACGTTATGACAATGTCATGTTTTAATGTTCACACAATGTTTAAAACAACAACTGTTTATTATATTGACTTGTTTAATTGTTATGTAAATGATAGAGAAACATTGCATTTTATTATATTTATTTTTTATATTTATATTATTTTATTATATTTATTATATATTATATATTTATTATATATTATATATCTATTATATATAAGTTTAGATGTTGATGTTTTGTTTCATTTTAAGTCACCATTATTGTGATTAGTGTTCGTTTTAGTTGGGCTCTTGAGCCTTGTCTTTTGCTTGCTAGTTTTTTCCCTGGTTGTGTTAACTTTTTGTTAATACACCACATTTGTTATGAACATGTTAAGTTAGTAGTGTAATTCTGTGGTGTGGTGGTTGGTACATAATGGTAAAAAATCATTCCTAATTAATTAAAGTTTATTTTCTGTCAATAATGTAAATGAGATCCAGCACTTTCACAGCAGTTTGTCATTAAGGAGTTTAAGAAACTTTGGACAAAAATATCTGCTGTATAATTGGGACGCACAAACACCAAGAATCAGACCACGAATCTCAACCATGGTGACAAAGAAAATTGGAAAAAAATCATTATTTATCCATGCTGCAGTGCATGCTGGGAGTCCTGAATGAGATTTGTAATTTGTTAATACCCAGCATGCATTGCAGCATGAAGTTTTTCATTTAATTGTCACCATGGTTGAGATTCATAGTCTGATTCTTGATGTTTGTGCATCCCAGTTTACAGCAGATATTTTTTGTCCAAAGTTTCTGAAACTCCTTAATGACAAACTGCTGTGAAAGCACTGGATCTCGTTTACATTATTGACAGAAAATAAACTTTTGATTAGTAAATTAATTAGGGATGATTTTTTACCATTATATACCAACCACCACACCACAGAATTACACTACTAACTTAACATGTTCATAACAAATGTGGTGTATTAACAAAAAGTTAATACAACCAGAACAAATGTGGTGTATTAACAAAAAGTTAATACAACCAGGGAAAAAACTAGCAAGCAAAAGACAAGGCTCAAGAGCCCAACTAAAGCGAACACTAATCACAATAATGGTGACTTAAAATGAAACAAAACATCAACATCTAAACTTATATATAATAGATATATAATATATAATAAATATATAATATATAATAAATATAATAAAATAATATAAATATAAAAAATAAATATAATAAAATGCAATGTTTCTCTATCATTTACATAACAATTAAACAAGTCAATATAATAAACAGTTGTTGTTTTAAACATTGTGTGAACATTAAAACATGACATTGTCATAACGTTTAAAAATGGTAAAATGTAACATTCCTCTAACGTTGAGACAACACAAAAACGTTCTTAGAACGTCAAGAAAACTGGACACTTTTGGCGTTGGCAGAGCGTTTTTGGGAGCGTGGAGAGCTTTCGGGGAACGTTCTTGGAGCTTTTTTCTGTTAGCTGGGATGAACAGGAATAAGTATATGCACAAAACTACAGACAGGATAAATACCTGTATATGAGAGACGGATCTCTAGATATAAATATTATAAATATGACAGGTGCTATGATGTGATGAAGTCTGTTTTAAGGTCTTAACGCTCTTTACTTTCTATTAGACCTTAACATTTGCGTCTCTTTCTCATCTTTTTTGATGAAAGATATTTGTACTAAGCAAATCAGGCCTGAAACTACATCGCTCAATCGGCGCATGTGTCACTGATATAAACGAGAGTTTTGTCTTAGCTTGCTTAAAGTTCAGAAAACTTTACAACTTTATATGCGAGAAGAACTCTTTATTTGGCGACCTGTTGCGCGCGCCTCAAGAAACCTCTGCCCGTCAGAGACCCGCTGCATGAGCACAGAGGGGGAGAGAGAGAGAGAGATTCGCTGCCAGACCCGCGGTGGATTCACTGGCGCTTATTATAAAAATAACACAAATAACTCGTTCATTTGTTATGAGTGGATTATTTTACATGTAAATCGCAGCTTTGATCGTTTCTGGAGTTTTCAAAAAAAACCACTTTTGTGGGATACAGTTCAGTGTAGAAAAAATGCGTTGGTCTTGTGCTCGCTGCTGCTGATGGAGTTTGGGAAGCGAACGGGAAGGAGAGAGTGTTGAGATGAGAAGTATATGGGCTGGGCTTGCGCCTCTAGTGGAGGCATCATCGCGCTACCACTTGCCGTAGGCCCTGGCTGAGGAAAAGTGTTAGGGTTAGCTTCGTGAGAAGGACCGGCTAAAACTGTCCTGGCGGCTCTGGCGGAGGCAGCCTCACGTCAGGAGCCGCGGGCCATGAACAGTGGATATTGGCAGCAGGTTGCGTCTGCTCCGCCAACGGAGGCAGCCTCACGCTGACGGGGAGACGGTCGCTGCTGGTGGCCGGTATATCCGGAGTGGAAGCCTGTGGTGGAGAATAACCCGGAAAAGTTTTCCTGGCTCGCGGCTCTGGCGGAGGCAGCCTCACGTCAGGAGCCGCGAACCGCAGCTGTTTAGTGGCAACAGTTCGCGCCCACCCCGCCAGCGGAGGCAACCTCACGCTAGCGGAGCGACGGTTACTGTTGGTGGCTGGTAAATCCGGGCGAGAAGTGTTGGAAGCCCCGCTGAATGACGTGGAGCAGCAGGTTGCGGTGTAGCAGGTATTACTGGGGATCGACCCAGGCCTGCTGGGGGCTCGTACTCTTACCTGGAGGTCGACAGAGTTTTGGTCTTACTATTCTGAAAGATGCGAAGAATTTCCAGTGAGTTCAACTGTGATTTATATATGGCTTGCTTTCGAGCTGATTGGGTGAATTGTTGATTACCGATTGAAAGCGGCTGGTGCCATTGACTACTGATTGAAAACAGCTGAAGTCACTTAGGTATTTTATTTGACATGTTCCTCCCGAACTTTGTTAATAAAACATCATTTAGTAAAGTAAAATAAAATATAAAACTTTTGTTAAAATGTAGCTTAAATAAATTGATTGCAACCACTTACCTTAAAAAACTGATTAAATTCAATGAATATTTTTTTTCAGTGTACTGACACTGTATACTGACACAAAATATCCTAATCACGTATGAATTATGAACAGACTATTGGAAATATCAGTAAAACAACTTCAGCTAATATTATGCAGTGTTTGGACTAAAAATTGAATAAATATTACTCCTCTCTTTAGAAATTTGAAGTAAACATATAAACTCAATCAAAATTTCTCCAAACATGCACGCCTTTGAACCAAAAGCCCAGAGGGATATTATTTTGTAAAGAGCTTTCATGATGAGCATGCATTGCATTTTTCTCAATGAATGCGACTGAGGGTAGAGCCCTGCATTTCAGCCCAAGCCCGACCCGACCTTTTTACACCCCTCAGGTCGCGTTTCGGCCAATTTTAACCTCACAGCTGATACGCGGGCGGACCTCGAGCTTATTTAGGCTTCTCCGTCTTTTTATATTTTTCAATTTAATTAAAATAACATTTTGACAGATGATGATTGCAAAACAAACGTAGTAAGACTTTTAACCTATAGCACGAGTCCGCTAAGCACAGCCAGCCACACATTTACAATGCAGCTGTTGCGTATTTAACAGCAGTACCGCAGCGCACCGGGAAAAAATATTAATGGAGGACTAAAACCTTGGATACTGCGCATAATCTATGCAAACAGCATCCAATACATAATCTATAAATGCATAGCGAAGTTGTAAGCAGGTTGCATGTTTATTCGGTTTCATGTTTATTTCGTTTCGTTTTGTAGCTATAGCCCTTTTCATTTTTATATTTCTGCCCCCGTTGCAGCTGCGAGCAGCAGAGCAACCTGCCTCCGCTTTTAAAAAATAGTGTGTGTAGATAATAAACGTTTAAAGGGGACATATTATGAAAATCAGACTTTTTCCATGTTTAAGTGCTATAATTGTGTCCCCAGTGCTTCTATCAACCTAGAAAATATTAAAAAGATCAACCCAATAACTTAGTTTTGGTAAACCATTTTCTGCAAGCATGTGAAAAATAGGTCATTGTAATTTGGCCCTTATTGTGATGTCAGAATAAGGTAATACCGCCCCCTTTATCTGCACTATCCAACCACAGCACAACCATTCAGTAGGGAGAGAAAGAGAGAGATAAAATATTTCACAGCACAATTGAGTTTCAATAGCAACAAACCACCATCATTGTGATCAGATGTTGCAGTTCATCCGCTCATTTGCATTTTAAATGACACACCCAAAACGGCACACTTTTGCTCAGACCTATTTTAGACTTAGTTTTCATCTTAAAAAAAATCTCATAATATGTCCCCTTTAAACTAACACTGTGATATGCTGAAAATATATATTTTATGTAGTTGTTATTATAGACAAGTGAAGTGTTGATTTGAGAGTTCAATTCATCAAACATGTCGTCAACTTGCTGTCGGCTGCTAACCGCTTGTTGGAACAAACAAAAATACTCTAAAATGTAAATAAAAAAAAAGAAATACAACTATTTTGCCATTTAAAACAAATCTGAACTGCTTTAATTGCTGCAAGAGTAGTTGTATAAGGAATCTGTGCAAGGAGTTATTTTTTGCTATTTCTGCGGATTTCTTTTGCAAAATCTATGCGGAATTTTGCAGAATAATTAAACATGTTTTAAGCACATTAAGCACATTCATTTGAGAGAATGTGCGCTGTGAATATTACAAACCAATAAAATATTTTATAATTACATTTTATTAAAGGATTACCCTGAATTAAACTGGACCAACATGAACCAACAGATAATGAACAATGTGCTGTCACGACCATAGAGTTTTATATAAAATACAAATATTACTGTCTACAGTATAACAGTAAAAAGAAAAGGCTTCTCATAATGAATGTAGCCTATATCAAGATAATTTCATCTGTTTAACAATTTATATTTATCTTGTAAACGGATTTGAAATAATAAATAATTGTCGCGTCACTTAGCAATAGAGATCTCATCTCATTATCTTATCCACGGTAAGTTTTATTTCAAATTCAAGTTTTACACATTAAATATTAAATAGTTTGTGCTTTCTCTCATAAAAACCTCACAGCAAACAGCACATACTTCTAAACACACGCGATGCAGTGACTATATCTGCGGTCACAGATTCCTAATGGGGAGAATTAGGAATTCTATTTTCCTCTATTTTCCTCTATAGGGCCTATATTTTCTTCTTTTCTTTTCTTTTCTGAGCACCGGACTTGTGCTGAGTCTGACCGGACATTTTGAGCGTATTGAACTTCAAATCAAATGAATAAAATATTTTCTTTATTTTTAACAATTATTCCATATGTTCCAGTTCTGGGCCCCCCTCTGGGCCCACCCCCACCCTGGGCCCGGGACAACAGACCCGTTTGTCCCCCCCTGTCGGCGGGCGTGGTCATAGATGTTACAGTATTAGTCCAATACGATGGTGTGCTAACACAGCACAAAATTAAGTGTTCAGATTAACAAACTTACCATAAACAAGCGAGTGGCCCGACAGACACTATTACTTCCACATTTGTACACAACACTGTTGTCATGTGGTTTTCACGTCAGTAAAAGCGGTAACAAAGGGTAACGTGGATATTAACGTCTTTACAGGCGCTGCCCAGTGTCACTGTTTAGAATGGCCATTTTCTCATAATTTACAATTAGTTGAAAACATTATATATATTGTTAGTAATTAGCTGGACAAAATATATAACACTGGACTAGTGGTTTTTGGATATTTTACTGCAAATATCTTACAAATTGCAACTTTAACCGCTCAATTGCATGACACGTCAATCGTTTTATGTCACATTACGCTCAGTTGAATCTACCGATGGGTCTACACAGCCCGGGTAAAGTCAACACATCCAGACATAGCTGGTTCTGTATAAGCAAACTGTTGCGGCATAAGTATATTTACAAGATGAGTTATGTGAATGCTTTGTTATATAGATATGTCTTTAGTTTAGACTAAAGGGCTCGTTATAGTCGTGCGTAGGTCCTACGGTGTAGCAGCGACGGCGTAGGTTCCGCGTCGGTTTTCATTTATACTTTTGCGTTGTCGTCCGTGTTGACGTGCAAACACACGCGTGACCGCTGGTAGGCAGCACAAACGTGAAAGAAGAAGAAGCTTAGCAAGTTAACCCACAAAAGAAGAAGAAACAGCAACTTGTTGTGTATAATTTGAGAAGAGCAGCAATGATGGAAGTAAATAAACAGCGACTTATGTTGCAGTTTGAGTTAAATCACTCTTCAACTTGGCTCATCTTTGTTTTCACCGTCACAAACGGAAATACCTATGACACAGTTTTTTAACCTGACGGGAGGGGTTCTGGTGGACCAATCACAACGCTTGCTGTCCGCGTAGATCTGACGCGCTGTTAAATTTTTTGTGAGGTGCGCGTCAGGCTACGCAGAGCTACGCACAGGCTACGGATAGCCTACGCCGTAGCTACGGCGTAGAACCTACGCACGACTATAAATCGCCCTTTAAATTGATAGACTGTGTCTGATTCACGAACATTGTTGGGTAAATCATTCCAGAGCTTAGGGGCTAAGTAGAAAAAAGATCTACTGTCTTTAGACACTTTTGATAGGGGTACTTTAGTAACCAGAAATATTTAGCAGCATTGTACGTAATGGATTGTATTCTGATCTCTAGTACAGTTTAATCTTAGCCACTGTACTCTGCTACTTTTGTTGTATTTTTCTGTTTTCTCCAGCTATTATTAATGTAAAGCTGCTTTGAAACAATTGTGAAAAGCGCTTTGTTAATAAAATTTTATTGAATTTATGAAACATGCGCACCTTTCACTCTGCGTTGGTTGCTATTTGATCGCGTCATCAAAGGCTTCATTGTTCAGCCGAAAATTCGTTTTTGCTATTTTCGGCAAAATAATTTTGGTTGCTAAACATTCAGGGGCGGTTTCCCGGACAGCGATTAGACAATCCTAGACTAAAAAAAATTTAAGAGCTGTCCAAACTGAAAACAACTTGCACTGACATATCTTAAAATACATCAGTGCCCTTTGTTTTGCCTCAAAATGCACAAATGTTTTTAGTAAGGCATATTTGTTAATACTAGTTATATTTCCTAATTAAACTAAGGCCTAGTCCTGGATTAAGCTAATCCCTGTCCGGGAAACTGCCCCTCAAGGCATCCCTAGCATGCATACCCAGCTAACAGAAAAAAGTTCTAAGAACGTTTCCTGAAAGTTCTTTACGTTCCCAAAAACATTCTGCCAACGTTAAAAGTGTCCAGTTTTCTTGACGTTCTAAGAACGTTTTTGTGTTGTCTCAACGTTAGAGGAATGTTACATTTTACCATTTTTAAACGTTATGACAATGTCATGTTTTAATGTTCACAGTCACACAATGTTCAAAACAACAACTGTTTATTATATTGACTTGTTTAATTGTTATGTAAATGATAGAGAAAAATTGCATTTTATTATATTTATTTTTTATATTTATATTATTTTATTATATTTATTATATATTATATATTTATTATATATTATATATCTATTATATATAAGTTTAGATGTTGATGCTTTGTTCCATTCCAAGTCACCATTATTGTGATTAGTGTTTGTTTTAGTTGGGCTCTTGAGCCTTGTCTTTTGCTTGCTAGTTTTTTCCCTGGTTGTGTTAATTTTGTGTTAATGCACCACATTTGTTATGAACATGCCAAGTTAATAGTGTTATTCTGTGGTTGTTGGTACATAATGGTAAAAAATCATCCCTAATTAATTTACTAATCAAAAGTTTATTTTCTGTCAATAATGTATATCAGATGCAGCTCTTTCACAGCAGTTTGTCATTAAAGAGTTTTAGAAACTTTGGACAAAAAATATCCGCTGTTTAATTGGGATGCACAAACATCAAGAATCAGACTATGAATCTCAATCATGGTGACAATTAAATGAAAAACTTCATGCTGCAATGCATGCTGGGTATTAACAAATTACAAATCTCATTCAGGACTCCCAGCATGCACTGCAGCATGGATAAATTAATTTTTTTTACAATTTTATTTGTCACCATGGTTGAGATTCATAGTCTGATTCTTGATGTTTGTGCGTCCCAATTATACAGCAGATATTTTTTGTCCAAAGTTTCTTAAACTCCTTAATGACAAACTGCTGTGAAAGTGCTGGATCTCATTTACATTATTGACAGAAAATAAACTATTGATTACTAAATTAATTAGGGATGATTTTTTTCCATTATGTACCACCCACCACACCACAGAATTACACTACTAACTTAACATGTTCATAACAAACGTGGTGTATTAACAAAAAGTTAACACAACCAGGGAAAAAACTAGCAAGCAAAAGACAAGGCTCAAGAGCCCAACTAAAACGAACACTAATCACAATAATGGTGACTTAAAATGAAACAAAACATCAACATCTAAACTTATATATAATAGATATATAATATATAATAAATACATAATAAATATAATAAAATAATATAAATATAAAAAATAAATATAATTAAATGCAATGTTTCTCTATCATTTACATAACAATCATATAAGTCAATATAATAAACAGTTGTTGTTTTAAACATTGTGTGAACATTAAAACATGACATTGTCATAACGTTTAAAAATGGTAAAATGTAACATTACTCTAACGTTCAGACAACACAAAAACGTTCTTAGAACGTCAAGAAAACTGGACACTTTTAACGTTGGCAGAACGTTTTTGGGAACGTAAAGAACTTTCAGGGAACGTTCTTAGAACTTTTTTCTGTTAGCTGGGATTTTACATATTGCCTATTTTAATGTAAAGTATGCATAAATGCAAAATACAATGCATACTATAGCTTCAATAGTCTATAGAATTAATAACTTAAGACTCTGTCTATCAAGACTTAATCTGTTGTTAGCATCGGGGCATTTTCACTTTAACATTATTAACTTTAAATTGTCCATATTCTAAAACTGGTAAAACTGAATCATTCCGTGGAATAGATTTTGGTCATTCCGCCCACCCCTATCTGGCACCATTTCATGCTTCTTCAAAAACACGTATCTTGATCTCAAAGATCGGATCAGATCAGATCGAATCAAATCGAATAATGATAATTGATTCAATATCAGGAGAATCGGAATCTAATCGATTCTTGAAATTCGAATCAAACCCCAGCCCTAGCCAGTACCTCACTATTCGGAATTAATCTTCCCGTAAACCATTCCTTGAGAACATTACTCGACGCTTCTCTCAATTCAATTTTCCAAGCCTTTTTCACCAGAACTCTCCAATCATATCTAACAACCTGGAGATGTTTTAAAACCTTTCATTTAATTTTTAATCTTCCATTCCCAGATTTCTCACTGCTCACAATTACATTGTCTATCTCCTACCTCAACAACACCAAAAAACCTACAAATCAGTTCCATTAAAGGCTATCTAAGCGGAATCCAACTTTTCCATAAATTAATTTTCCGCTCTCCCTCTCCTGCTCTAACAAATTCACAAACATCACTGCTTATTAAAGCCACCCCACTCGCCCAGATGCTAGACAACTTTTAACACTAGACCTACTTACTAAATGTATCCGTACCCTGCGTCTAGGCTACCATTCCATCAATACAGCTCGCATATTGGATGCTATTTTTATTTTTTGCTTTTCGGGTTTCTCAGATCCTCGGAACTCACCACAACCTAAAATTTTAACCCAAAGATTCATCCCACAATTTCAGATCTATCTCTAGTAGACGATGAAACTATCTCCTACTTTATTAAACAGAGGAAGACAGACAAATTCAAAAAAGGCCATTTAATTGATATTTTCAACCTCCATTCACCTATCCAACCTTACCAAACTCTCAAATCCTACCTTCAATTCAGGAAATTAACAAGTAAAGACCCCTCAGACCCAATTTATAAACAACGCAAAACATCCAATCACATGCTTCTGGTTTCAAAACATTTAAAATTAGTCCTAATCCAATTGGGCATCCCAGCAGAACACCTTTCAGGTCACTCATTCCGTATAGGTGCTGCAACCACAGCCGCCCAAAAAGGACTCTCGCAGCAGCAGATCCAAGCTCTTGGTCGTTGGTCATCTGAAGCTTTCAAAAGCTACTGTATATCAGATCTAACCGCTTCCACATTAAAAAAGCACACCGAACCCTTAGCAGTTAAATTAACTCCAATCACAAAAGGGGGGCTAACCATCTGATTGCAGCGAGTATTGAACTCCTGTCAAATTTCGCAAAACCCTCCCAATATGAAACAAACAGAAAGCCTTCTAATATAAATGATTAAATTTCCTCACCCATTGTCAGTGTGGCTTACCTGTCCGATCGCAGCGAGTATTGAACTCCCGTCTGGCACCACTAGAAAGCCTCCTAATATAAATTATCATTGCCTATCTCATTGCCAGTGAGGCTACCTGTCCGATCGCAGTGAGTATTGAACTCCCGTCGGGCACCACTAGAAAGCCTCCTAATATAAATGATCATTGCCCATCTCATCGCCAGCGAGGTTACCAGTCCGATCGCAGTGAGTATTGAACTCCCGTCGGGCACCACTAGAAAGCCTCCTAATATAAATGATCATTGCCCATCTCATCGCCAGCGAGGCTACTTGTCCGATCGCAGCGAGTATTGAACTCCCGTCGGGCACCATTAGAAAGCCTCCTAATATAAATGATCATTGCCCATCTCATCGCCAGCGAGGCTACCTGTCCGATCGCAGCGAGTATTGAACTCCCGTCGGGCACCACTAGAAAGCCTCCTAATATAAATGATCATTGCCCATCTCATCGCCAGCGAGGCTACCTGTCCGATCGCAGCGAGTATTGAACTCCCGTCGGGCACCACTAGAAAGCCTCCTAATATAAATTATCATTGCCTATCTCATTGCCAGTGAGGCTACCTGTCCGATCGCAGTGAGTATTGAACTCCCGTCGGGCACCACTAGAAAGCCTCCTAATGTAAATGATCATTGCCCATCTCATCGCCAGCGAGGCTACCTGTCCGATCGCAGTGAGTATTGAACTCCCGTCGGGCACCACTAGAAAGCCTCCTAATATAAATGATCATTGCACATCTCATCGCCAGCGAGGCTACTTGTCCGATCGCAGCGAGTATTGAACTCCCGTCGGGCACCATTAGAAAGCCTCCTAATATAAATGATCATTGCCCATCTCATCGCCAGCGAGGCTACCTGTCCGATCGCAGCGAGTATTGAACTCCCGTCGGGCACCACTAGAAAGCCTCCTAATATAAATGATCATTGCCCATCTCATCGCCAGCGAGGCTACCTGTCCGATCGCAGCGAGTATTGAACTCCCGTCTGGCACCACTAGAAAGCCTCCTAATATAAATTATCATTGCCTATCTCATTGCCAGTGAGGCTACCTGTCCGATCGCAGTGAGTATTGAACTCCCGTCGGGCACCACTAGAAAGCCTCCTAATGTAAATGATCATTGCCCATCTCATCGCCAGCGAGGCTACCTGTCCGATCGCAGTGAGTATTGAACTCCCGTCGGGCACCACTAGAAAGCCTCCTAATATAAATGATCATTGCACATCTCATCGCCAGCGAGGCTACTTGTCCGATCGCAGCGAGTATTGAACTCCCGTCGGGCACCATTAGAAAGCCTCCTAATATAAATGATCATTGCCCATCTCATAGCCAGCGAGGCTACCTGTCCGATCGCAGCGAGTATTGAACTCCCGTCGGGCACCACTAGAAAGCCTCCTAATATAAATTATCATTGGCCATCTCATCGCCAGCGAGGCTACTTCTCCGATTGCAGCGAGTATTGAACTCCCGTCGGGCACCACTAGAAAGCCTTCTAATATAAATGATCATTGCCTATCTCATCGCCAGCGAGGCTACCTGTCCGATCGCAGCGAGTATTGAACTCCCGCCGGGCACCTCTAAGAAAGCCTCATAATATAAATAATCAAATCGCCTATCTAATTACCAGCGAGGCTACCTGTCCGATCGCAGTGAGTATTGAACTCCCGTCGGGCACCACTAAGCCTCCTAAATGAGCAAATTCCCCATTATCAGTGGGGGGCTACACGTCCGATCGCTGCGAGTATTGAACTCCCGTCTGACGCCGCAGAAGCCTCCCAAATTCAAAACGTGAAACAAACCATCAGCGAGGGCTTACCGCCCGGTCACAGCGAGTATTGAACTCCCGTCGGGCTCCATTAGAAAGCCTCCTAATATAAATATTTAAATTGCCCTCCATCAACGGGACTAACCCGTCCGATCGCAGTGAGTATTGAACTCCCGTCGGGCACCATTAGAAAGCACCCTTATATAAATTATTAAATTGCCCACTATCATCGGGGCTTACCCGTCCGATCGCAGTGAGTATTGAACTCCCGTCGGGCACTATTAGAAGGCATCCTAATATAAATTATTAATTGCCCACCATCAATGGTGCTTACCCGTCCGATCGCAGTGAGTATTGAACTCCCGTCGGGCACTATTAAAAGGCATCCTAATATAAATTATTAATTGCCCACCATCAACGGTGCTTACCTGTCCGATCGCAGTGAGTATTGAACTCCCGTCGGACACCACAAAAGCCTCCTTACATAATTTAATCAAATTACCCATCCGACAGCCAGCAGGGCTTACACGTCCGATCGCAGCGAATATTGAACTCCCGTCGGACGCCGCAAAGCCCCTCCAAAATCGTCCAGCTCATCGGAGGTGGCAGGCTCACCCATCCTACAGCGAAGCATATATTAATCTTCCATCGGAAACAGACTCAAAACTCCCGATTCCAGACGTCTTCTCAGCAAACATCAGCCTCATAATTTCTACGTTTGGGGGGCACAGCTCCCGGCTGCTGTCCGAATAATCTATTTTGCCTTTTGGGGGGATACTCTGTGTTTCAGGCTCATTCCCTGCTCAGAGCCCTCTCCCCGGACAGCTCGCCAAATACGTTTACTAATTTAATTCTTTTAACTTATTTGTAAGTGTGAACTTGTGAAATGATGTATTATTAACAAAGTTTGGGAGGAACATGTCAAATAAAATACCTAAGTGACTTCAGCTGTTTTCAATCAGTAGTCAATGGCACCAGCCGCTTTCAATCGGTAATCAACAATTCACCCAATCAGCTCGAAAGCAAGCCATATATAAATCACAGTTGAACTCACTGGAAATTCTTCGCATCTTTCAGAATCCCTCCGCCACCCCGTCTCCTCTCACTTACCAAGTTATTTCCTTAAGAGGGGGGGGGGATACTCTGTGTTTCAGGCTCATTCCCTGCTCAGAGCCCTCTCCCCCGACCGCACGCCAAATACGTTTACTAATTTAATTCTTTTAACTTATTTGTAAGTGTGAACTCGTGAATCTTTTTTGTTTAAATGTAGCTTAAATAAATTGATTGCAAACGCTTATCTTAAAAAATTGATTAAATTCAATGAACATTTTTCTTCAGTGTACTACATTTAAAGGTGCAGTGTGTACATTTTAGAAGCATCTAGTGGTGAGGTTGCAAATTGCAACCAACGGTTCAATCCACTCACCCCTCGCTTTTGAAACGCATAGAGAAGCTACAGTAGCCACCACCGGTAAAACATGTCATCGTCAGAGACAACTTAGTAAAAAAAGTTTGTCCGTTAAAGGTTTCTGTAGAAACATGGCGACACAAAATGGCGACCTCCACGTAAGGGGACCCTCTGTGTATGTAGATAAAAACTTCTCATTCTAATGTAATAAAAACATAACGGTTCATTATAAAAAGGTCTTTATACACCCCTGATAATATAGTTTTGTATATTATTTTGCATTTCTGTCAAGAGATCCTTCTAAAAATTACACACTGCACCTCTAACTAAATGGTTTATACAATGTATAATATGCAATATTCGTGGGTGCCTGAATCTGATAATGCCAAATGTCTTGTTACCAGTAAAAAGTAAGGGGTGGGGGGCCCTGTAAGATTATCTTGTCCCGGGCCCAGGCAAGACTGTCAGCTGGCCTGTCTATGACTAACAATTGCGTTTTGAACATTACATAAAACCTTACATAATGAAATGAAATGACACAACATTTATAAAACTTGATAACTTTACCTCATGTGTTAACATGATTTCTCATTCCCATCTGCCATCAGCGTTTGAGTTATAGACAACAAATCCCATAACTCCACGCTGCATCAAAGCGTCATTAATCTACGTAATTGTTATTGTTTCGATCTGGCGCCCTCTAGCGGCACGGATTATACAAATTGCATCTTTAAAACACGATCGCACATTCTGTATTTTTGTCACGGGTGCCCTGTACTTGTAAAAGAACATTCTGGCCGCAGTCTGGAGCCCTTGATGCCCCCCATTGCCTGGTGCCCTAGGGCACTCGCCCAATCCTCCGGCCCTGCTTCAAGAGACCCCTTTCCATCACCCTTTAATAATTGCAGTAGCTTTTCGAAAATAATGCTCAAGTTTTTCGAAAATCTTTATGGCTACTGTCTCACAATTCTATGTGTGAATAAAATGACTGTAAGAGCCATATGTGGTGTTATTTTTATTTTGTACACTAGGTGGGGTATTGAGATGGGGAAATGTATAAAATGTCAAAGAAAAAAATGCAGCACAGATGTGGGATAATGAGCATTCCAGTTTTGACCGTGAGATTGGTGTCAAACATTGGAAATTCATTGGAATGCCATATTTAAGATATCTGTATGTATTTGTGATTTTTTTACACCTTTTGAGCGCATTTTGCATTTTTACTTGCGTGTACACAAGAGTATACTGTACATTTAGATTTCGTTTGAAACATTTTAGTAAAAGTTGATTCTATAAATACAAAACAAATAGAATCAACTTTCTTTGTGTAACTTTTTTTACACAACTCTTTGTGTACTCTCGCTCACTGGAGCATAAAGACAAAAAATTTAAATTTAAACAGACATTTATGACAATACAGTCTGACTGTTTGCTTTGAAATTATATATTTGTTTTTCAAAATATAAAAATGACTGTAAATTGTGTAATGTATAAAATAGACGATACAACAGTCTCTGAGGTTTGTTATAAACACAACATGTGATGATGTCACACAATTTGAAGAGAAAAATACACAGAGGTGTTAAACTGGAAGTATGAAGCACATGAAGAGTAAGAGAGAGCTCACAGAGTCGTCTTCATCTCATTGACTGTAGACGACACAACGCAACATCTGATGAAGAAAATGTTTCTCATGTTTATTTATCTCTCTTTGTGTTTCTGCTGTCTAACTGGTGAGTTATAAACATATTTTTATATTCTATGTGGAAGCAGTTAATCCAGAATAATAATCATCTTGTTACTCAATAGATCTGCACCTGATTTTATTTTGTGTCTGATTTTATACAATCAGATTTTTTTATTTATTAAATACATTTTTCATCAAAAGTTATGGAATTAATTGATGAGAGGCCATTGAATTATTCGAAAATAATGCACACCCAAGGTGTTAATGTGGCACAAGTCAAAGCAGAGACATTCGACAGGTCAGGTGTGTGTTTTACAGAAAAATAATCAACACCCGTGAAACATTTTTCAACCAATCAGAATAAAGCTTTGTGATATAAATTGATAAATAATAACTGAAACTAATGTAAAGATTTTGTTTGTAAATAAATGAAATAAATGCATTAAACTAAGACATCATTTTTAATGTTGTAAATTAAAGGCTCCAAAATTAGTAAAATCTAATTAGCAAAGGCAGAAATGCAAATATAATTTGTAATTGTTTAAAACTACAGCTACGTTTCTAAGCTTTAAAATACCAACTTTGGTGGCAGAGTGGGTAGCACGATTACCTCACAGCAACAAGATCCCAAGTTCAAGCTCTGGCTGGGTCTGGTGGCCTTTGAGTTTGCATTCTCTCCCTATGTTAACGTGTGTGTGCTCCGATTTCCTTTCACAGTCCAAAGACATCAAATGAACTGGAGATGTCAGATTGCCCTCCATATAGCCATAGATGCTGAAATAGATAAATAAATAAATAATAGACCATCTTAAAATGACTAAATATGTTTAATCTGTGTGAATGTGTTTGTGTGTTTCAGGTGTGTTTGGTGATGAAGTGAAGTCAGTGATGGAGGGAGATTCTGTTACTCTACACAGTAATCTTACTGAGATACAGAGTAAAGATGTGATAGTGTGGAAGTTTGGACCTCAAGAGTCTCTCATTGCTCAAATCAATAGAGAAGCCAATAAAGTATTAATAAATGCTGATGTTCTTGATGGGAGATTCAGAGACAGACTGCAGGTGAATGATCAGACTGGAGATCTCATCATCACAAACATCACAACTCAACACACTGGACTTTATCAAATGGTCTTCAGAGGCAAACAGAAGCCAGAATCGTACAGATTCAATGTTATTGTCTATGGTGAGATTTGTTGTGCCATATGAACCGATATATTTATCTTAGCTGTGTAAACTCATGGGTTTGGGATTAAATATAAATACGTTCATGCACCTCATTTCTTTTTAGACTGTTTGTACTTTGTTTCTCAACCTTGAAACGATCGTTCAAGTATAAGGGCCTTTTATTTATGAATTCATGACTGAAGTCATTAAACACTGTCAATAACAGACCTCTTGACTAATATTGATAATATTAGATTTTTATTTCTGTTTATTCACTCATGTTCAGGTCATCTGCCCGTTCCTGTCATCAGCAGAGAATGCATATCATCAGAAAGATCATCGGTCTCAAACTGTTCATTATTGTGTTCAGTGTTGAATGTCAGAGATGTGAGTCTGTCCTGGTATAAAGGAAACAGTTTATTGTCCAGCATCAGTGTGTCTGATCTCAACATCAGACTCTCTCTACATCTGGAGGTTGAATATCAGGATACAAACACATACAGATGTGTACTCAACAATACCATCACAAACCAAACTCAACATCTCAACATCAAGAATCTCTGTCAGACGTGTTCAGATACAACAGGTGTGATTAATAGTGTATTTACTGAGCTGATCTAAGATCAGTCCAACAGATTCAGATACAGTAAAGATATTCACCGATATAAGATTAGATTCATTTACAATAATGTCTGTTATTATTCACTTCAGGTCTGACCTTAGATCATATAGTTGTGATCTGTTGTGTTGCTGTTGGATGTCTGATGATTGTCGCTTCAGTTCTGATCTTCTGGATCTACAGGAAACACAGAAACACACATCAACAGGGTAAATGTCAATAATCTAACGATACTAAACAATACTTTTTGTTAACAGATCAAGATGAGAGTTTGTGTTTGTAATGTGTTTGTGTTGTTGAAACAGTTCAGACCGATGAAGAGGAAATCACTTACGCAGAAACAACTTTCCATCAAAGACAAACACATAAACCAGTAAGATCAATCTTTATTGTTTATATCATTGCCTAAAATCCGTGTCTGACAGGAGGGTTAATGATAAGGACTTACCACGCTGTTACATGCTGGAGCATTACTGTTTCTGTGGTCAAGTCAGCTGCGATTTAGATTCTGTTGCACTTACTGTTTTGTTTACGGTCATTTCTAGGCCCGCCGCATTTGAAGATTTGTTGTTTGCTACTTTACCAATACGCATTGTCAATTATGTGTATCATGTCTTGTGAATAGTCAGAATATCTTACGGCTCAAACATATATTGGTTAATGTCTCCGGCGACCATTTTTCCACATCAGAAGTTTTCAAAACAATTTCCCACATGTAATGACGCAGGATTGAAAGCTAGTTTACAATGAAAAACTGTTATCAAATCATAGCATCAAAACACAGCCATTCTCGAGCCAGCCTCAAAACCACAAAATAGCCATAACTTCTTGCTTTTGATGTTTTTAAATGTAAAAACCGCACGAACGTCATAGGTATGCCTCAGACAACCATAAACCATAAAAACGCCACAGAGTCACCGCACCTTTAATATACAATGGAACAACATGTGTTTACAAAAATACTTAACAGTGTATTACAAATACACGGAACTAAATAAAGTACCTCTGGAAATTTGTATAGATAGTTTCCAAAAAAGTTAATAAATCCCACAATTTGAGTCATCCAAATTCCATCATATTTTGAAATCAATTTCAGTGCCTTTTCTGTTGTATTAGATATTTAAATAAATAGTTAAAGTGTATGTTGCAGGTTAACCACCACTCTCGATTAATGGGTACATAAATCACTCAAGATATGTGTATAATTTTTAAAATGTCTCAAAAATGGTCTTAAAGACCACTTTTTTTACGTTTTTGGTATTAACGGTTTTTTTAACGCAATTCTGCGATGACGTCACGTTGGGGAGAAGTGGAGAAAGACTCAGCCAGAGCCGTAGAGATAGATGAGACATTTTTTGCTATTTAATACTTACGTATATAATTTGGAAATCATATATACATCGTAGGAAATATATAATGTGTTATACTGCAAAGTTACCTTGCTAATTATTATTTATGATATCTGTGGAGATAAATAAAACTTCGCAAATCTGCTGATTTGATCCATTCATGTCCTGACCACCAGGCTAGAGATTTTTAAACATCCTTAATCCACACTTACTAGTCTATCAAATAATATCTCAAATATATTGTTTTGTGAAATAAAAGGATGCTTTGTTATCAAGGCCGCCTTAATGCACGGGCTTACCTGGGCTGAAGCCCAGGGGCCTCCCAAGTTCAAGGGCCTCCCAAGTTTGCGTTCATGACGAGCTGAAAATGTCATATTGTTTTGTAACTTGTCGGGTTTTCTGTCAATCACTCTAATTGCACGTTACATGGCTGCTGACCCAGCTAGAAATAAAAAGTTCTAAGAACGTTCCCTGAAAGTTCCCGAACGTTCCCAAAAACATTCTGCCAACGTTAAAAGCGGCTAGTTTTTTTTAAGTTCTAGGAACGTTTCTGTTGTCTGAACGTTAGAGTAATGTTACATTTTACCATTTTTAAACGTTATGACAATGTCATGTTTTAATGTTCACACAATGTTTAAAACAACAGCTGTTTATTATATTGACTTGTTTGATTGTTATGTAAATGATAGAGAAACATTGCATTTTATTATTTTATAAAACATTATTTCTGAATGTTCAGTAAATATATTGCTGTAGAAAACTCAATTCACTTGCTGGGTTTGGATGTTGATGTTTCGTTTTGAGTCACCCTTGTTGTGATTCGTGTTTGTTTTGGTTGGTCTCTTGACACTTGGCTTTTTGCCTGCTGGTTTTTTCCTGGTTGTGTTAACTTTGTGGTAATGCACCACATTTGTTATGAAAAGTTATTAGTGTATTTCTGTGGTTGTTGGTACATAATGGTAAAGATCATCTCCTAGTTCATTTACTAATCAAAAGTTTATTTTCTGCCAATATTGTATATTAGATCCAACTCTCTCACAGCAGTTTGTCATTAAGGAGTTTTAGAAACTTTGGACAAAAAATATCCGCTGTATAGTTGGGATGCCCAAACATCAAGAATCAGACTATGAATCTCAACCATGGTGACAATTAAAATTGTTAAAAAAATCCTTATTTATCCATGCTGCAGTGCATGCTGGGAGTCCTGAATGAGGTTTTTAATTTGTTAATACCCAGCATGCATTGCAGCATGAAGTTTTTCATTTAATTGTCACCATGATTGAGATTCATAGTCTGATTCTTGATGTTTGTGCATCCCAGTTATACAGCAGATATTTTTTTGTCCAAAGTTTCTGAAACTCCTTAATGACAAACTGCTGTGAAGGTGCTGGATCTCATTTGCATTTTTGACAGAAAATAAACTTTTGATTAGTAAATGAATTAGGTGATGATCTTTACCATTATGTACCAACAACCACATAATTACACTATTAACTTGGCATGTTCATAACAAATGTGGTGCATTAACACAAAGATAACGCAACCAGGAAAAACTAGTAGGCAAAAAGTCAAGTGTCAAGAGACCAACTAAAACAAACACGAATCACAATAAGGGTGACTTAAAATGAAACAAAACATCAACATCTAAACCTAGGAAGTGAATTGAGTTTTCTACAGCAATATATTTACTGAACATTCAGAAATAATGTTTTATAAAATAATAAAAATGCAATGTTTCTCTGTCATTTACATGACAGTCAAACAAGTCAATGTGATAAACAGCTGTTGTTTTGAACATTGTGTGAACATTAAAACATGACATTGTCATAACGTTTAAAAATGGTAAAATGTAACATTACTCTAACGTTCAGACAACAGAAACGTTCCTAGAACTTAAAAAAAACTAGCCGCTTTTAACGTTGGCAGAATGTTTTTGGGAACATTCGGGAACTTTCAGGGAACGTTCTTAGAACTTTTTATTTCTAGCTGGGGATTGGTCCGTTGTAACTTAACGTGAAATAAAATGTTAGACGTAACATTTTTTATTCCGTGTAATGTAATTAAGTGCGCGTTGTCAACTTGACATTCCTGCACGTTAGACTGAGTGTGACAGAGAAACGGGAAATAATCCACCAACAAATGAAAGAGTAATTTCTGAAATTTCATAATGCACTAGTGAGGTGCAGGTCTCTCTCTCTCTCTTTCGTGCGCGCGCTCGCTCGTTCGCTTTCTGTGCTCGTTCAGTCTCTGGCATGCAGAAGTCTCTGACCCGTGCACAAGAAACTGTGCCGCTAAATTAAGAAAGGAGTTCCCGCACATAATGCTCTTAGTTGTTATAAAGTTTAAGTTTACGCGCATTTATATCAGTGACGCGTGCGCAGCTGGAGCGATGTAGTTTGACGCGACGTCAGCTCACAGTACACACATCTGTTGGTAGAAAGACGAGAAAGAGACGCAACGGTAAAGGTGCAAGTCTAAAGTAAAGAGCGACAAAACCATCTCAAATGATCATCCCCTGATAGCACCATTATAATCTCATTATCTAAAGATCTTATATACAGGTATGTTCCCTGTCTGCCTTGTGCATATTCATACTTGGTCGGTTTACATGCTTATGTATGCATAAATACTAAATACAATGCATACTATATCTTCAATAGCCTACAAAATAAATAAATGATTAAAAAACAAGATTCTGTCTATAAAGACTTAGCTTTTGTTATCATTAATGCATTTTCACTTTAAAACTAACTTTAACTTATTATATTTTTAAAACTGTGGTGAGCATTTAGTTAGTGAGTGGCAATTTTCTGCAAATTATATTCCAAAAACTATATAAACATAAAGCTTATAAACATATAAACTTTCACACATTTTGGTTTTATTATCACCACAAGTTACTGTGTGTGGTTGTTAAATAAAGTGTCTTGTGTTTATGCTCAAGTGGGCTCAGTGATATGTTAATAACAATATTATGGTGTTTTCTGGCCCAAAGAGGGAAAACTCACTGTTGTATGTCTCGAAAGAAACTAATGCATTTTGTGATGTAGATTACCTAGATATTACACTTAAAAAAAGAGACTATAAATCGATGGGAAGGGGGGCCTACAAAACCTCTTAGCCCCGGGGCCTCACATTAGGTTAAGGCGGCCCTGTTTGTTATATTGTTTATGCGATTATAACGAATCACACGATCATTTTATATGCAGCAGCAGTCAGCAGCTGCAGCATACTCGGATCCGACCGCATACATACTGTAATAAACAGGCGTTCGGCGGCTTTTTACATCACGACAGGCTACCCAGCTAGAAATAAAAAGTTCTAAGAACGTTCCCCGAAAGCCCCCGAATGTTCCCAAAAACATTCTGCCAACGTTAAAAGCGGCTAGTTTTTTTTAAGTTCTAGGAACGTTTCTGTTGTCTGAACGTTAGAGTAATGTTACATTTTACCATTTTTAAACGTTATGACAATGTCATTTTTTAATGTTCACACAATGTTTAAAACAACAGCTGTTTATTATATTGACTTGTTTGATTGTTATATAAATGATAGAGAAACATTGCATTTTATTATTTTATAAAACATTATTTCTGAATGTTCAGTAAATATATTGCTGTAGAAAACTCAATTCACTTACTAGGTTTAGATGTTGATGTTTCATTTTAAGTCACCCTTATTGTGATTCGTGTTTGTTTTAGTTGGTCTCTTGACACTTGACTTTTTGCCTACTAGTTTTTTCCTGGTTGTGTTAACTTTGTGGTAATGCACCATATTTGTTATGAAAAGTTATAAGTGTATTTCTGTGGTTGTTGGTACATAATGGTAAAGATCATCACCTAGTTCATTTACTAATCAAAAGTTTATTTTCTGCCATTAATGTATATTAGATCCAACTCTTTCACAGCAGTTTGTCATTATGGAGTTTTAGAAACTTTGGACAAAAATATCCGCTGTATAGTTGGGATGCCCAAACATCAAGAATCAGACTATGAATCTCAACCATGGTGACAATTAAAATTGTTTAAAAAATCCTTATTTATCCATGCTGCAGTGCATGCTGGGAGTCCTGAATGAGGTTTGTAATTTGTTAATACCCAGCATGCATTGCAGCATGAAGTTTATCATTTAATTGTCACCATGATTGAGATTCATAGTCTGATTCTTGATGTTTGTGCATCCCAGTTATACAGCAGATATTTGTTGTCCAAAGTTTCTAAAACTCCTTAATGACAAAATGCTGTGAAAGTGCTGGATCTCATTTACATTTTTGACAGAAAATAAAGTTTTGATTAGTAAATGAATTAGGTGATGATCTTTACCATTATGTACCAACAACCACAGAATAACACTGTTAACTTGGCATGTTCATAACAAATGTGGTGCATTGGCACAAGGTTGACACAACCAGGAAAAAAATAACAAGCAAAAAGTCAAGTGTCAAGAGACCAACTAAAACAAACACTAATCACAATAAGGGTGACTTAAAATGAAACATCAACATCTAAACCTAGTAAGTGAATTGAGTTTTCTACAGCAATATATTTACTGCATACAGAAATAATATTTTATAAAATAATAAAATGCAATGTTTCTCTATCATTTACATAACAATTAAACAAGTCAATATAATAAACAGTTGTTGTTTTGAACATTGTTTGAACATTGGAACATGACATTGTCATAACGTTTAAAATGGTAAAATGTAACATTACTCTAACGTTCAGACAACAGAAACGTTCCTAGAACTTAAAAAAAACTAGCCGCTTTTAACGTTGGCAGAATGTTTTTGGGAACATTCGGGAGCTTTCGGGGAACGTTCTTGGAGCTTTTTATTTCTAGCTGGGTATGCCATTTGAGGAGGAACCGCTCATTGATCACCGTATTTTTATAAATCCTGTACATGTTTGGACCTGCCGAGCACTTGTATATACTTTATTGAGCAGAGAGGCTGCCTGCACAGTTTGACCAGCGGGCTGCGGGAACCGGCGCACATCACGCCGCCAGACGGTGTTGCTAATATAACTCGAAATGTATAGCTATTATCAGGTCGGGAAAGTTCCGACTCTCTCGATTGCCATTCCGCTACTGGCTGTAAGAAAGTGAGTGTGTTTGGGTCGCTGGTCCCCGCGAACAGACGTGACGTGCTTCACTCACCTTCCAGGATTAGAGACATGCTGCCAAAACCGTTTGTGCTGAAGATCGCATAAAGTTACACCCATTTCAGGCAGGATCATGGACCCCCTCAAGCCAGCATGCACGAGTATGTTAATTGTTTGTTTACTTTCTACACGAAGATATGCTAACGTTATGCTATCTGGCTGTCTGCCTATCTCTCTATACTACCCAGCTAGAAATAAAAAGTTCTAAGAACGTTCCCTGAAAGTTCCCGAATGTTCCCAAAAACATTCTGCCAACGTTAAAAGCGGCTAGTTTTTTTTAAGTTCTAGGAACGTTTCTGTTGTCTGAACGTTAGAGTAATGTTACATTTTACCATTTTAAACGTTATGACAATGTCATGTTTTAATGTTCAAACAACAACTGTTTATTATATTGACTTGTTTAATTGTTATGTAAATGATAGAGAAACATTGCATTTTATTATTTTAGAAAACATTATTTCTGAATGTTCAGTAAATATATTGCTGTAGAAAACTCAATTCACTTACTAGGTTTAGATGTTGATGTTTGTTTCATTTTAAGTCACCCTTATTGTGATTCGTGTTTGTTTTAGTTGGTCTCTTGACACTTGACTTTTTGCTTGCTAGTTTTTTCCTGGTTGTGTTAACTTTGTGTTAATGCACCACATTTGTTATGAACATGCCAAGTTAATAGTGTAATTCTGTGGTTGTTGGTACATAATGGTAAAGATCATCACCTAATTCATTTACTAATCAAAACTTTATTTTCTGTCAAAAATGTAAATGAGATCCAGCACTTTCACAGCATTTTGTCATTAAGGAGTTTTAGAAACTTTGGACAAAAAATATCTGCTGTATAACTGGGATGCACAAACATCAAGAATCAGACTATGAATCTCAATCATGGTGACAATTAAATGAAAAACTTCATGCTGCAATGCATACTGGGTATTAACAAATTACAAATCTCATTCAGGACTCCCAGCATGCACTGCAGCATGGATAAATAAGGATTTTTTTAACAATTTTAATTGTCACCATGGTTGAGATTCATAGTCTGATTCTTGATGTTTGGGCATCCCAAGTATACAGCGGATATTTTTTGTCCAAAGTTTCCAAAACTCCCCAATGACACACCGCTGTGAAAGAGCTGGACCCAACATACATTATTGGCAGAAAATAAACCCCTGAGTAGTAAATGAACTAGGTGATGATCTCCACCACTATGCACCAACAACCACAGAAACACACTAACAACTTCTCATAACAAATGTGGTGCATCAACACAAAGTCAACACAACCAGGAAAAAACTAGCAAACAAAAAGTCAAGTGTCAAGAGACCAACTAAAACAAACACTAATCACAATAAGGGTGACTTAAAATGAAACATCAACATCTAAACCTAGTAAGTGAATTGTGTTTTCTACAGCAATATATTTACTGAACATTCAGAAATAATGTTTTCTAAAATAATAAAATGCAATGTTTCTCTATCATTTACATAACAATTAAACAAGTCAATATAATAAACAGCTGTTGTTTTAAACATTGTTTGAACATTAAAACATGACATTGTCATAACGTTTAAAAATGGTAAAATGTAACATTACTCTAACGTTCAGACAACAGAAATGTTCCTAGAACTTAAAAAAAACTAGCCGCTTTTAACGTTGGCAGAATGTTTTTGGGAACATTCGGGAACTTTCAGGGAACGTTCTTAGAACTTTTTATTTCTAGCTGGGTAGCCTATCCGTCTGTCTATCTATCTATCTATCTATCTATCTATCTATCTATCTATCTATCTGTCTATCTGTCTATCTGTCTATCTGTCTATCTGTCTATCTATCTATAATCTGCGCTATCAGAACTGTACTTTACTCGTCTTTCTATAGTCATTCTCAATGCTCTCAAGGCGGCTTTGGTCAATTCTCTCCCCAGCGTGACGTCATACAGTGCGTTGTGTTGTGAGGGAAAGGAGAATCATTGCAAATTGCTGTACTTTTTCATACTTTTTCGGGTTTTGTGATACCCAACAACATAAAATACAATGGATAACAGTTTAAATGTTTATTATCAACAAGCAAATTGCACAAATTCGTTGAAAAATTTTACCTGCAAAACGCCCTTTAAGCAAGAGAGATTTATTTGACAGCACTTTTTAGAAAGTCAAAATATTGTGTTACTTTATGATAATCAGATGTTAGTGTGTCATGTCATAATCTATGCCTGTGGTCTCTGATAGAAACCTTTGTGAATTTAATGCAGTTTTGTTATTAAAGTAACATTTAATCACTTCATTAATTTAATAGCGGACCTCGAAATGTTTTAGGACAAAGAAAGTGCATCAGACAACAGCGTCTATAATAACACCGTCAGTATCTTAGTGTTTGTCATGGGGCTGGGGCGATACATTGCAATACTCAATAAAATACCTGACTGATATTGATTCTGAATTGCAATATTATACACAGATCTTTCATGTACTACAGCTCTTTGATCAGAGTAGGAAGTCCTTATTAATTTAAAATCACTGAGTTTGATTCGTTTCTAACATGCATTTGAAAAGCAACACTTGTCAAACATAATCATTATTAATATTCTTTCTAATAATGAAAATACCTGAAAAGGTTTGATAACAGTGATATAATTAAGCAATATCGCTCGAGTAGGAATGTGATATAGCTCTATATCATCACAGCTGTGATTAGGCCAGAGGCACGAGGCCGTAGGTAACACTTTCGGCTGCTTTGAATCTCATAACAACTCAATGGACGGAAAAGCCGTTTCTTTATATTACCGTTTCTTGGTCACAAAGTGTAGTTTTAAGTTCAGTCGAGAATGTATATGTATTATATTTAAATCTACAGTCGATTAGTAAAGATAGCGCCTGTTTGAACGTTTGCTTAGTGAGATTCGGTACGAATGAGAACCAAAGCATGAGCGGACGTCAGTGTTCACTCGCCCCGCTGACCACCGCCCTCTCTGGTCTACATCTCTGACAGGGATTCCCTGGCTCTCATGTTGGCCTTGTTTGTTTTTGATCATCAAAATGAGATCAAATCAGCAGTATTTGGTGTCATGATAAAACTATTACTTGTTTTTTATTCATATTTAGTGTCTTTTGTGTTGTTATTGTTTTGGCGCGAGGTAAAAGTTAATAAAACTATACTTCTATAACGTTACTATTGCTTTCCCATTTAATCTTAACGCGATACGAGCACTCGATTAGTATTAAACTTTGTTCTTGTCAGTACTATATAAAATGTTTTTTTATAAGTGTCAGAGAGATGTTTTTGCATGCTGCTTATAAATATATCAGTGGCGATATCTCATAACATGTTTTAATAGTCACGATAAAGTAAATGATCAATGTCCACATTTAAAAGCTGCAGTGCTTACCTGCAGTTCCACTGTGTTTTCGCGTTCTGAGAAGAGATATTGCTCCAGAAAAAAATAGTTTACATTCCTCTTTCCAAGTGTTAATCGTCCACACGATGTGACAAGACATTTCTCCCATTAACTTTAACGTAACATCCAAGAGCGCTGATCTTTGACGGAATAATAACTTGGGATACACACTCTGATTTACGAGCTAGTGAACTAATGAGACACACGGAGAGTGACTAAAAACAGCGCGTTTGTGTGTGTGTCCATGTGTGTGTGCAGTTTCTCCATTCAGAGATGAGCCTGTATAGAGGACCTCCATTCACTAGGTGGCGGAATGATATGAAAGGTGAAGCGGTTACTGTGCCGTTATCAGTAGAATATTGCACGCCTCTTAGCCAATCAGATTCGAGAACCAGAAAGGAACTGTTGTATAAATATACTTATACAACAGTTCTTTCTGGTTCTCGAATCTGATTGGCTAAGAGCTATGCGATATTGTACTGATAACGGCACAGTAACCGCTTCACCTTTCGTATCATTCCGCCACTTAGTGAATGGAGGTCCTCTATACAGGCTCATCTCTGAATGGAAAAACACAGACACCCTGTTTTTAAACACTCTCCGTGTGTCTCATTAGTTCACTAGCTCATAAATCAGTCTGTGAATCCCCAATTGGAAGTTATTATTCCGTCAAAGATCAGCGCTCTTGGATGTTACATTAAAGTTAATGGAAGTAATGTCTTGTCACATCGTGTGACTTGGAAAGAGGAATGTAAACACTCATTTTTTTTCTGGAGCAATATCTCTTATCAGAATGCGAAAACACCATGGAACTGCAGGTAAGCACCGCAGCTTTTAAATGTGGACATTGATCATTTACTTTATCGTGACGTGACTATTAAAACATGTTATGAGATATCGCCACTGATATATTTATAAGCAGCATGCAAAAACATCTCTCTGACACTTATAAAAAACAGTTTTATATAGTACTGACAAGAACAAAGTTTAATAATAATAATCGAGTGCTCGTATCGCGTTAAGATGAAATGGTAAACCAATAGTAACATTATAGAAGTATAGTTTTATTAACTTTTACCTCGCACCAAAACAATAACAACACAAAAGACACTAAATATGAATAAGAAAACAAGTAATAGTTTCACCATGACAACATATACTGCTGATTTGATCTCAATTTTGACCATCAAACACAGACCGGGCCAACAGAGCCGGGGAATCCCTGTCAGAGATGTAGCCCAGAGAGGGCGGTGGTCAGCGTGTAACGACACAATAAGGTGGAGGAAGCAAGCGCAGGCGATCAACACAGATTTATTAAGAATGATGGTAAATACAATGAAATGACAGAATGAATGACTGAGTCCAGGATGTTGGCAATGGTGAACGAAGGTCTACGGTGGCGTGATGATTGTGGAGTCGTGCAGTCGGTGAAGAGTGTGATGATGGCCAGTGGATATAACCAGGAACAACCAAACACTCACACGGGGATGACAACACGAACACAAATCCAACACGACGACGAGAGACGATAATCCAAGTGGGAAACAGCAACATGAAATGAGGATCTGACAACAGGAAGAGAACTGAGTGAGTATATGTAGCTGATGGGTAATGAGGACCAGCTGGAGCGAGGCAATCATACACAGGTGACAACACTTAATCAAACGAGCACATGGCAGAGGTGAGTGAACAAACAAACACACACACACACATGACACGGAGGAAACAGAGGATTTCCTACCGTGACAGTACCCCCTCCCCTAGGAACGCCCCTTGGCGTTCCCAGCCTGCTTTACCTGAAGATTGTAATCATCAATAAGGCGGTGATCCAGTATGTCCCGAGCAGGAACCCACCTTCTCTCCTCCGGACCGTAACCTTCCCAATCCACCAAGTACTGAAAACCGCGTCCCCTCCGTCTAGAGTCCAGAATACGATTAACCAAATACGTGGTCTCCCCATTAACGATACGAGGCGGGGGGGGGAACCGGGGCAGGCGGATTAAGACGGGAAAAAATCACCGGTTTAATTTTGGACACATGAAACACGGGATGAACCCTCCTGTACGCCGGTGGAAGGCTAAGACGCACTGTTACCGGATTAATGATCTTGGTAACAGAAAACGGGCCAATAAATTTGGGAGCAAGCTTATTCGAAACGGAACGCATCGGAATGTTCTGGGTTGAAAGCCACACTCTTTGACCGACGACGTATCGGGGAGGCTTCGACCGGTGGCGATCGGCCTTAGCCTTTGTGCGCGACCTTGCCTGGAGCAGAGCTCTACGAGCTCTGGTCCAGGTGCGGTGACACCTCTGGACTAGTGCGTTTGCGGAGGGGACCGACACCTCGGATTCAGTACTGACAAAATTAGGTGGTTGGTACCCTAAACTACACTTAAATGGAGACATGCCCGTAGATGACACCGGCAGAGAATTGTGTGCGTACTCCACAATTGAGAGTTGTTGACACCAGGACGAAGGATTGTTGGAAACCAAACACCGCAATGCCCTTTCGACATCCTGATTGGCTCGCTCGGTTTGACCATTGCTCTGGGGATGGAACCCGGATGAAAGACTAACAGTCGCCCCTAACAATTTACAAAATTCTCGCCAAAATTTGGACACAAATTGGGGACCCGTGTCAGAAACCACGTCTGTCGGAAGGCCATGTATACGGAAGACGTGGTTAATGACAGTTACCGCTGTTTCCTTGGCTGATGGCAATTTGGGCAAGGGGATGAAATGAGCCGCCTTCGAGAACCGGTCCACTACGGTTAAAATCACCGTATTACCCTTAGAGGGTGGGAGGGCGGTAATGAAATCTAGCGAGATGTGGGACCAGGGTCTCGAAGGGACAGACAGCGGTAAGAGTAACCCATCTGGAGGTCGATTGGAAGTCTTACCAACAGCGCAAACCGAGCAAGCCAAGACGAAGTCGTGGACATCACGAGCCATACCAGGCCACCAATATCGTTGCTTGACTAGAAATTTAGTTCTACTAACCCCTGGGTGACAAGCAACACTGGAACAATGACCCCACTGGAGAACGTCTGACCGTAACCCCTCCGGCACAAATAAACGGTTCGGTGGGCAACGAGCCGGGGGCGTTACCCCTTCTAAGGCAGTCAAAACCTTCGATTCGACCTCCCATCTGAGCGCGGAGATAATGATGGTCTCCGTTAAAATGGGCTCGGGAGTAGCAGTACGATCGGAACGCTCAAAAAGACGGGATAAAGCATCGGGTTTGATGTTTTTGGAACCCGGCCGGTAAGAAAGTGTAAAATCGAAGCGACCGAAAAACAATGCCCACCGAGCCTGCCTGGAGTTAAGTCTTTTGGCAGTTCTAATGTATTCGAGATTCTTATGGTCCGTCCATACAATGAAAGGTACACCCGACCCTTCAAGCCAGTGACGCCATTCTTCCAGTGCCAATTTGACGGCCAACAGCTCTCGATTGCCAATGTCATAGTTAACTTCCGCAGGAGATAAACGATGAGAATAATACGCGCAAGGATGAACCTTTCCGTCTGAGGATGCGCGCTGGGATAACACTGCTCCTACCCCCACCTCTGAGGCGTCGACCTCCACTATGAATTGACGTGAGCGATCAGGGGTGACAAGAATAGGAGCTGAAACAAAGCAGCTTTTCAGTTTGGCAAACGCAGCCTCAGCTGCGTCTGACCACCTGAACGTCAAACTAGGGGAGGTCAAAGCGGTCAGAGGCGCGGCTAGCTGGCTGAAATTGCGAATGAAACGCCGATAAAAATTGGCGAACCCCAGAAATCTCTGCAGGGCCTTGCGAGACTCTGGGGATGGCCAATCTACCACAGCCTTAACCTTCTCAGGATCCATGCGAACACCCTCAGTCGAAATTATGTGTCCTAGAAAAGAAACAGACTGTGCATGAAAAACGCATTTCTCCACCTTGACAAACAATCCATTCTCTAGCAACCGCAGAAGCACTCGTCGTACGTGTTGCACGTGTTCCTGGAGAGACGAAGAAAAAATCAATATGTCATCCAGGTAAACATATATGAACTGATCGACCATGTCTCGCAACACGTCATTAACGAGTGCTTGGAAGACTGCCGGCGAGTTAGATAGCCCGAAAGGCATCACGCGATACTCAAAATGGCCACGAGGGGTGTTAAAAGCAGTCTTCCATTCGTCCCCCTCCCTAATGCGGACCAAATGATAAGCGTTACGTAAGTCCAATTTAGTGAAGGCGGACGCTCCCTGCAACCTCTCAAAAGCTGAAGACATCAGCGGCAAAGGATAAGTATTCTTTACCGTTATGTTGTTCAGCCCTCGGTAGTCAATACAAGGTCGCAAGTATCCGTCCTTCTTCCCCACAAAAAAGAACCCCGCCCCCGCTGGAGAAGAGGAAGGGCGAAAGAACCCCGTTGCTAGAGAACTGGATATATATTTCTCCATGGCCGCCGTCTCTGGAATAGACAAGGAATATAACTTGCCCTTAGGCGGAGAGGTACCTGGCAATAACTCTATCGCACAGTCATAGGGACGATGAGGAGGAAGAGAATCAGCCCGCGACTTACTGAACACCTCCTTCAGGTCGTGGTACTCCGCGGGCACGTTAGTCAAATCCACTGCTTCCCCCTGAAACACAGACTCAGAAACATTAACACCAGCAGACAAAAGACAAGACAAATGACACTCCTCGCTCCAGCTAACCACAGATCCGAGACGCCAATCAATCCTGGGGTTGTGTTGATGGAGCCAAGTGTGACCGAGAACAATGGGAGTCTGAGGTGAGTCTGTGATGAGGAATGAAATCTTCTCCGTATGATTACCAGATGTGATGAGTGAAACAGGAATGGTGGTCTGAGTGATGACTGGAAGCTTGTGTCCATCAAGTGCAAAAGGTGCAATGGGGTGTTTGAGGGAGGTGAGAGGAATGTTGATCTTACGTGCGAAGTTGAAATCCATGAAACTACCCTCGGCCCCAGAATCCACCAAAGCGTGCTGATCCAGTGTATGTGTGGACCACCGTAGTCTCACCGGAAGGAGTGTTGATGTAGATGAGGTCTTCCTGGCAGAGATCCCACCCGATAGTAGCCTCAGATTTACTATCGGGCTTGATCTTTTACTGGGCAGCGCTGGATGTGATGTTGCGAGCTGCCACAGTATAAACACAGTCCAAGGGATCTCCGCCTGATCCTCTCCTCCCGGGAGAGCCGAGCTCGCCCCACCTGCATGGGTTCCAGATCTCCAGGTGGGCTGACCGCAACCTCTGGCCGCCGATGCTGAACCTCTGGACTGGTGGTGCGCGTGGTCCTCCCCCTCCGTCTGGCTGCTTGATCTAGCCGGTTGTCAATCCGGATAGTGAGATCGATTAAACCGTTGAGTGAAGAGGGAAGTTCCACGGCTCGAATCTCCTGTTGGATGCGGTCAGCCAACCCATGCAGGAAATGATCCCACTGCGCCTCTTCGTTCCACTTACACTCCGCCGCCAGGGTGCGGAACTCGATGGAGTAATCTGATACGGACCTATCCTCCTGCCGTAGGTCCGCTAGAAGTCTGGCCGCCTCCCTCCCGGCGACGGAGCGGTCGAAGACCCGTCTCATCTCCTCCGAAAGGGTGTGGAACGAAGCACAGCAGCGATCTTGGTTCTCCCACACCGCCGTCCCCCAGAGGGCAGCCTTCCCCGTGAGAAGGGAGAGAACGAACGCCACCTTCATCTCCTCGGTGGTGAACGTACGGGGCTGCAAGGCGAAGTGCAGAGAACAATGAGAAAGAAATGATCGACAAAATTTAGGCTCACCCGCATACTTCTCAGGAATGGGGAGGCGTGGCTCGGACTGAGGAGAACCCCCAGTGGTGATCGGCGGTGTGGGTGGCGTGGGGGGCGCAGTGGGCGGCGATGGATGATGTTGTTGAGCCTGGAGAGCGAGCTCGGAAACCTTCGTCACCATCGCTTGGAAAGCTCGACCCATCTCATCTATCGCTTTCTCTTGACGATCCATACGACCCACAGTGCGTTGTAAAAATTCCTCCAGATGAGATGGGGAGCGATCGCCTGCTGCTTCCATGATGGTCAGATCCTTCTGTAACGACACAATAAGGTGGAGGAAGCAAGCGCAGGCGATCAACACAGATTTATTAAGAATGATGGTAAATACAATGAAATGACAGAATGAATGACTGAGTCCAGGATGTAGGCAATGGTGAACGAAGGTCTACGGTGGCGTGATGATTGTAGAATCGTGCAGTCGGTGAAGAGTGTGATGATGGCCAGTGGATATAACCAGGAACAACCAAACACTCACACGGGGATGACAACACGAACACAAATCCAACACGACGACGAGAGACGATAATCCAAGTGGGAAACAGCAACATGAAATGAGGATCTGACAACAGGAAGAGAACTGAGTGAGTATATGTAGCTGATGGGTAATGAGGACCAGCTGGAGCGAGGCAATCATACACAGGTGACAACACTTAATCAAACGAGCACATGGCAGAGGTGAGTGAACAAACAAACACACACACACACATGACACGGAGGAAACAGAGGATTTCCTACCGTGACACAGCGGGGCGAGTGAACACTGACGTCCGCTCATGTTTTTTTCTCATACGTACCGAATCTCACTAAGCAAAGTTCAAACAGGCGCTATCTTTACTAATCGACTGCAGATTTAAATATAATACATATACATTCTCGACTGAACTAATCTTAAAACTACACTTTGTGACCAAGAAATTGTAATATTTAAAAACGGCGAATCCGTCCATTGAGTTAATATGAGATTCAAAGCAGCCGAAAGTGTTATCTGTCATTCTGTCCGCCATCAAATCCGTGGCGGAAGAAGTATTTCTCAAACAAAGAGGCTTTTAAAATTACTCCGTTGTTGTTTTCTAGTTTTCGTTTTTCAAACGTGTGCCGTCGAACTGTTGTATAAAAGCAATATCGCTCTCGGAGTCGTGTGATATAGCTCTATATCATCACGGCTGTGATTGCCTACGGCCTCGTGCCTCTGGCCTAATCACAGCCGTGATGATATAGAGCTATATCACACTCATACTCGAGCGATATTGCTTAATTATAGGCATTTCCAGGAGCTGCATTATGTAACGTTATGCGGCACATATTGAATTTGCATTAAATTTATCATCCCAGCCCTAGTTTGTCGCTATCATTATTCTTTCATGTTATATGACTTAAAGCTTAGACATAAGAGGACTGACCCATCAAACTAAATTAAACAAAAAAAATTGCCAGAGTTTTTTTGCATAATTTTATTTCAGTTCAAACTGCTTTATAACACATCAAACAACTAAAAACAAAGACAAACTTGAGCTTATGTGCTTTGTCTCCAGAGAAAGTCTCAACTAGCATGCATGACACTTAAAACTTGTATGATCATAAACACTTGTTTCGTGACACGCCACTATGATCGTTGCACAGATGAGGTTGACCACACATGAGTAAGATATGCTAACAACCAGCAGTCACGTTATATTTAACCTCTAAAGTCATAATAATATTAATAACATATACCGGCGGTTTCCCGGACCAGAATTAGCTTAATCCAGGACTACGCCTTAGTTTAATTAGGAAATATAACTAGTTTTAACAAACATACCTTACTAAAAACATTGCCTGTGTGCATTTTGAGGTAAAACAAAGGGCACTGATGTATTTCAATATTTGTCAGTGAAAGTAGTTTTTAGTTTGGACAGCTCTTACATTTATTTTAGTCTAGGACTAGTCTAATCAATGTCCGGGAAACCGCCCCTTTGTGATGTTAGATTATTTAAAACACTGTCTTTAACGTTTCAATGTATGCATAAGATTCTTGAATATAGATTTAATAATGATTTGATAACTTAATATTTGTTATTTTTATTAAATGTTTGTGTTTGTCTGTTGTGTACAGAGAGCTCAAGAAAAGGATGATGTGGTGTACGCAGGAGTCACGTTAAAGTCAGTTTAAACATCAGACATACAGTTTAAACTGCTGAAAAACTCATCTGAACTGTAAAATATCATTTTAAAACACAATGGGCCTCATTTATCAAGCTAACATACAGTATATATATATAAAAACGGAGAAATCACATTTTCCATTTAGTAAACGAAAACACTACCGTATTTTAGGTTTTTCTCATGAATCCTTTTTAGACAGGAAATGACTAAATATCGTCGTGAGATTTAATCGTAGCCACCGCTCACATCCATACTGATAAATGACAAGTCTAAACGAGCCAAGAAACGACCAAACGCACAGTTTTCTGTCATACGCTCATTTCATAAATGAGGCCCAAAGTATGTTAAATGTTTTATGTTTGTTACTGAATGCATCATTTCTGGGTTAACGTTAAACATGGTGTGAAAAGAAATGTGGTTATGTTCTGTTGTTGCAAATGAGATATGTGTTTGTGTTTAACGTCTGGATGTGTTTGTGTATGTAAGAGGTGTTAACAGCATGTGCATGTTTGTGTGAATGTTGTGTCTTTCTTTTGCTGTCTTTCACGCTATACAAAACTTATTATTGAATTCATCAATGCTAAACAAATAAATTATGTTTTTAATCAAACAGTGTTATTACTGTGAGCTCTTACGTCTGTGAAAGTAAAATAATGAGATTTATGGGTCATGTCATGCTATATTGGTTGCTATCATTATTATTATTTATATCATGCTGTTCCTGTAGCTCAGTTGGTAAAGCATTAACAATAGTAACCAAAAGTTCATGCTTCCCAGAAAACATACTGTACATACTGATACAATGTACGTCTTAAAAGTCACTTGCTAAATGCATGAATATAAATGTATTTCTCATGCAAACAATACTAACTTTAGTCAAGTTTTTACAGGCTTAGCAAGAGACTTCTCTATTTCATGGCCTCACACCTCGTCGTCTCACATCTTAGCCACATGCGCCATGATGCCATCCTTCACCCTTTTTTTTAAAGACCACGTCCTGTTTTTGTCAGGGACCATAGTGTCAGGGACAAATACAAATGAATAGTTTTGAGAAGCAAATGCATATGATGTACTAAAAGAATACTCGGATATTATCACAAAGATCTGTCAAAAGCATTGATCAATGTGATGATCAGAAATAGCTTTATTACGCCAGATACTTTGTTTTACTTGCAGTGTTGTACTGAAATTTTACTTCTCATTGGTTCATACACTAGGTGACTGCTACCTGATTGATCACTATGTGTAAACCCCACACTTAATCTTAATCCCATATTAGTGAGTCCACCAACAGGAGATATGCTGATCTTCCTGAATAAAAACACTTATAAACGTGAGAGTTCAAATGTGCTTTAGCTCTGCTTTTGTAATGCTCACACATGCAGGGTGAGAGCTGTAACCTTTTAACATCAGTGCTAAAACATTTGCATTGCATCACGTTTGCATCGTGTGAAACCAAATTTAGCAGTTATGTTTATGAAACTGACATATGTAGCACCTATAAACATCACTGTTCACAATTACTGAAACACCTGGTTAAATGTGCTAAAAGCTGTAAAATACATTTTATTGCAGAATCAGAAGTCACACAAATGTTTTTTTACTAATCTAAATTTTAACTCAAGTGAGTTTTAAAAGAATAAAAAAATCCATAACTAAAAAAAAATCTTTTTTTTTTATTAAATCACCTGTTTCACAATAATTGGCACCTCTATCAAACTCAAATAAAATAAATGTTATTGAATCATTTTTTCAAGTTGATCAGAGTATTTAGAAACTTTTAACTAGTAATTTAAGACTTCCTTCCTGTTTCATTGGGGTATAAATATGACGTGACAGATGCATATTTCTCTTATCATTCCTCTTATCTCTTAACATGGAAAGATAAGAAACACGCAATTAATGCATGTCGACTTTCACAAATCAGGCAATGGCTACAAGAAAATAGCCACTCACTTGCCCATATCTACAGTCAGAGGAATAATTAAAAAGTTTAAAAAAAAGTTTATCTTGCCATTAAAACAAATATTTATGAAGGTGGATTTTTTTTCACAAAAAAATGTACATCTTAAGGGGTGCCAATAATTGTGGAGGGCGCTGTATGTATGGTCTGAGGTGGTTTGAAAGAGTGGAGGCGGAGACTAATTTGCATATTCATATCTATGGTCTCAGCTGTGAGGTTGAGTAGAGGCGGGGACTAATTTGCATATTCATAGATCCCTGTATACTAAATGAGGCAAGGGTGTAAAGTTAGTGTTTAAAACATGAAAAATTACAGTGACAGGTAAACTTTTATATATGCTATTATGATGCTCAAAGATGTGTTTAAGTTGATAAAATTTTTGACTACAGGGAGACTTTAAGATCTCTTAGTATTCAATCTATACTGTTGTGTTGAGTAGAGAGTCATCTAGTGTACACTACAGGAATTCACCTCTTCATATTCAGATCTGACTGTGATCCATATGATTGCAATGGGACACATTAAAGTAAACAAACAAAAAACGTTACAAATGTTTATACTAATAAACACAATCTTTTTTTTTTAATTAGAAAAAAAACTAAACTTTTGTTAGTTTTAAGATTCGCTCACAATGCAATGCTAACAGGAGTAACTTACAGGCTGTGAGTCCAAACTGGAGGAATTATGATAATGTCGGTCTTATCTACATCACCAATCCCAGGAAGTAAACTGTTGCCTACAATCCGTGTGTTTGTTGTAATCCAAGAAAAGAGATTTACATTGAAGATGATATCTCGCATCATTGTTTACTTTGGAGTTTGTACCTTTTGCATATTGTAACATCTACTAATACACACTTACACACCAAAGGAAATGTGAAATCATGAATCGGACCATAGTTGCGCTTTAATAAATTAATAATACATAATTTATATACAGTGCACAGCATAAATGAGCACACCCCCCTTTGCTTTCTTTTTTACAAAACAGTTTTATTAAACATTTTTGAAAGATGAGCTTCCAAAGCAATAGTGGAAGCCAGAAGATACTATCAAATTTACTACCTTATCAATACGACCCTGAATCTGACCCAGAAAACACTGATGACTAAGCTGTTCAATCAACTTTACCAGCGTGATGTGAGCAGAACATAACAGATTGTTAAGGTAAGGATACTTATACATTAAAACATGTCTGCATTTGTAATGCAGTGCAGACTGAGTATAAAATGTCTCACATTAATAAAAAAACACTGTTGAGTTTAATTATATGATTTTATGCAAAATGAGGATTATAACATAAGTGATTTATATCAAATCTGTAACAATACAATCTTCAGAAAATAACAAACTAATAGAGATTAAAGTGAAAGACAAGAGACATTTATTTGGTTAAGTGCATTAAGATCTTTAAATTAATCAATTTCACACTAATAAACAAAAGAAAAAAACACACAAGTTAGATTGTATAACGTACAGATGATCATGACATCTAAACTGAAAGGCAACGTGAAAACTGATTCAGTCTGCATTCAGATCACAGAAAATATTAATATACAGTAACAAAAAGTATATTTTAAATATAGTAATTAATTAAAAGCAACTGTGGCCAATGGCGTAGCGTCTGGGCATGCACGTGTAAATGGGCCCGGGCCAATAGGGGCCCAGCCCTGGGCCCCCCCAGCTTTTAATAAAAAATATTTTCAATTAAATTTTTATTTGTGGCAGCAATGCATATCATGTGTAGTGATTTCTTATTTCTCTGTAATGTCCAATTTCTCCATCATTTCTTGTTTGTGTTTATTTTTTTTGCACTCCGCGGCTGCCGTAGACTACTACCATCATTTTTTTTACATGACGCATTGCCGCGCCAAAAAAAGAAAACACAGTGTGAGAGGTTACTATAGTGGCTATCTGAACATTAAGGATGGACAAATATAAACATAATAGTGGGGCCTTAAAGAGAAAAGAGAAGGCGGGGAAGTCAGTCACGAGTCAAAATCTACCCAAAACATTTCGTTTTCTTTATTTAAATCTACCCTTTAAAGTAAAAAAGTAAAGTAAAAATATTTGACTACCTTATTAAAAGTATATGTTGTTAACAGACCTGCGCACCACAGTAAACAGTGCCAACGGGCAAGGTTGGGGGGAGGGCTTTGGCTTAAGGGGGCCCGTGAATTTTTTTGCATATGGGCCCAGGACTCAATTGCTACGCCACTGACTGTGGCAGTAATAAAAAAGTCACAAGTTGTAGAATATAAACCTTTGGCAAAGCTTTACATAGACTAAAATAATATAAACTTGCTGAAAAACATCATAAAAATCAAATCAGTCTAACTTAGAATCTATCAGTCAATGTAACACTGAATAATCAAAGTCTGATTTCTAGATTCTTCAACACAAACACTTTCTCTCTTTAGATACACATGAGCTGAATCTGTGAACTTTACACTATTTACTTCTCAATAAAAATCATGCTTCATGTACACAGGTGTTTAGTAACAACATATCCCTGAAAATATGTAAACAATGTTGTTCAGGCAATTTAACCACAGGAGTAATGTTTTTGTTACCTGTAGCTCTTATATTTGAACAAAAATATAGCATTTATTCTTTGGTATATTTGTTAATATTCACTGATAAACTAATGAGAGAGCAATTAATCCTAAAGCTGCTGCTAGTGTCACACATTATAACTTAAACTACAGAAACACAACACTAGTTTGTAATGTTGATGATGTTATACTGGAGGAAGAGCACTGCTACTATCTGTATTTACTCAACAGCAGCATCTCTGAATCATTTCTTTCTAGGAAGCTATAGAAACAATGATGAGAGATCAAAACCTGTTTAAAGAGGAAGCGCAGCAGTGATAAACATTTTTAAATGAAGGGTGATCGGAGTCAATCATTCTGTTGTTTTGCTACTGACTGCTATTAGGCAACAATGGATCCATCTCTATCCCCACTGAATCTCCTCCTCTCTTCTCCACTGAATCTCCTCCTCTCGTTTCCACTGGATTTCTTGTTCTCCTCCTCACTGGATCTCTTTTCTTCCTCACTGGATCTTCTCTGGAAACTGTAAGAAACAGAGATGAGAGATTAAATCAAAAGTTGTTTAAAGAGAAAGCAGTGATAAACATCTTTAAATGAAGGATGATCCGAGTTAATCATTCTGGTGTTTTGAAGCATCTCAGATTCTCATAATAAACTCCTTTCATTGTCTAAAACATCTTACTGTCTCTCAGAACATCTTATATACAAGCATTATATCTGATTCCAAAAGATTTGACTTCTTTGGATGTGACATGAACCAGTGACAGATATCAGCCTTTGTGATTGTGCTCTTACATTCACTAATCAGAGCTGCTGGTCCAGTGGGTAGTGCTGTGCATGGCGGTCAGGGCAGACGTACTGACAGTGACCTGAATTCCAGTACCGACTTGGTGCATTTTAGTTTTATTCAAGACCGTTGTAAAGTTCGTAACCTTTTATGCCAAAGTCTTATACCTAATTTCATTTTTATCGGAGCTGTGGTCATCTCTTTATTGTCTTTTTGTGCATGTAAATGAATATAAAGGTGTAATAATTTACAGTCTTCCGTTTATTTACTTCTGATATTTTAACCGTGATGAAAAATTTAATGTACGCATTTACTAGAGTAGCAATTCTCAACAACTTTTTCCTTAAAAATATATGCTCGTAAGCGCTGTACACTTGCAGCCGTACATTCAGTTTTAGTAGTAAAAAGAATTTAGACCTCTTTGTCACGTGCTGTTGCCATGGTGACTCGTAATATCAGAGCTCAATTAACGATGGCTTTTCAGAGTAGTTGTGCACATGGGCGTAGATTTAGGGTGGGACGCTAGGGACATGTCCTTACCAATATTCAGGGAAGACTGAATTGTCCCTAGCAATAATTTCGACCAAACAATTAATCTGTGTTTATATATAACCACTGATGTCCGTCTTATTCTTGTGTTTTCTATTTTTTACTTATTCTATTTTTTTTCAGGAATCATTTAAATGAGATTAGAAATCTTTTGCAATCCCGTTCTGTAAAAATAACGCTCTATGTGGTACACAAACGGTTAACAGCTTTTGTTCTCTGCAATGCCCGCCTCCGTAACTCACATCGCTAATATGATTGGCTTTGCATTTCTTTAGTCCCGCCTCTCTAACTCACATTGCTAATATGATTGGATTGGCATTTCTTTAGTCCCGCCTCTCTAACTCACATTACTTTCTGATGGGCTTCTTTTTACTCGCTACGTGTGATAGGATGGTTTCACTTTGTACAACGCGCCAAAGTTCACTCAACAAGACGCGCGTAATTATTCGGGCTACAGGTAAGTGAGGAAGAAAGTATTATTATACCCACTGTAACTGTTTCATGCACAAAAAAAGTTGTGTCACATAATGATTCAAGGACAGTGTTTTCACCAATACACAACAATCCCATGTTAACCTGAGGAGTTGCAAACTTGTGTCAACCTTTTATAAATGGGGTGACAAGGTTATTTAGGGGGTCCCTAATCCATGAAAGAAAATAACCCCAACATGGTAAAAACATGAATTCATGTCATGATTGCTGAATACTTTACATTACTGCACTGTGGTGATTACTTGCACAGATGTAGACATAATGTAAGGTTGCATTTTAAACTTAAACAATTTTTTTCACACTGACTAACTGTCTGTTAATGAAAAGAAGATTTAATGTGAACTACAGAAACGTTAATAAACGTTGTTCAGGAAACAGCATGATATACATACCAACTTCAACACTGGGATTTTTTTTGGCAAAATTAAATTAAGAATTAAATATTAATTGCATATTCTTCCATCTTATAAAATAAATTTGGATATATGTTACAATGTGATTTTATTTTTTTGACAAAGACTTAAACAGTTACTGTTTATTAGGCTCTAGGACATAACGAATTGTTTATTATAGTACATTAAATTTGGGATGGCACCGGGGGTGGCGAGTCAGATGTCACTGAGTAAAGTGCATACTGAGTTGTCTGTTGTTTATGTCAAGTAAACAGTGATAAACAGTTTTTGCAATGCGACCATTTTATTTATGTCCCTACCAATGCCAGAATCAAACTCGGAGTTAACCTACTTAGAGTCGATTAAAATAACTCATTTCATCTGTTCTGGAAATGAAAACCCAAGAGTTTCCTATCTCATAGTAAGTCAACGCAGAGTTGGTTGAACCTCCTTACTGAAATGGGTCCCAGAAATCAATAATCTAATAACCCAAACCCACCACTGGATTCATGGTCATAATACTCAATACATAGTTTTCACATGTGACAAATGACAACAACACAATACACACTTACACAATCAAAACTGTTTGTTATATTTTGATAAACTCATGTACCACAGTTCACACAATGAAGAAACTGCTTTGTTGTCATTTGTAGATGAAATGCTTAGATGTTTAGATCAGTGGTTCCTAAACATTTTCATCGTGCGGCCCCCCTTGTGTATGGTGCATTACTTTGCGGCCCCCCAAAGAAAATTTGTGACAAAAAACTGTTCTAAACTCAACATTTTATTAAAACACATATTAAATTATACAAAAAAGTAGTGCTTTTGGTCCTTATTTTTTATGTTTAATTACACAGAATTCATGATAAATTAATGTATTTTATAAAATGTCATAAAACTGGGGCACCATCTCGCGCCCCCCCTGAGGGCCCCGCCCCCAGTTTGAAAACCCCTGGTTTAGATGAACAAATATGAATAAAGTCTATTTAAGAGTTTTCTGTAGCAGTAAGTTTCTTAAAATCGTCAGATAATTCTGATCTTTATTGTTAGAAAAAAATCCAAATAAAAAACAGATAAACTCAGTGTGAAAATCCCAGCTGTAACAGATTTACAGTAGATAATTTCTGAGAATAAGCTAAATAAATGAGAAATAGCCTTCATTCATATACACAAGGCTGTACAGTGCGACACATATTCACGTGCTATAAAAAAATTACCAGCTATTGAAAGTTACAAAGGGGACTATTATCAGGCGCTGTGTAATATCATTGCATTAGGGATGGGGATTTTCCAGTAATTTAATATTCAAATATTTAAGCTGATAAAGAACAAATATTGTTTATTTAAATTACGTTAATTAAGACAAATGTGTTTTGTATTTTTCATTTTATCATAATTTCACAGAAGCTAAGCTTATATTTTGTATATATATATATATATGTATGTATGTATGTATGTATGTATGTATGTATGTATGTATGTATGTTGAAAACATTGTAAAAAAATATTTTTAAAATTCTTCTTTAAATAAAAATAGCTTACAGAAAAAAGGCGTTACAAACCCAGTCAAATACTTAGTTTCAAGTCGGTTGATAGCACAAATTCATATTACTGTTTAATCTTACATAAATTATATTATACCAAATATAATACCCTAAACCCAAACCCATGCGTGTAGTTTGAGGACTTGACAAAGTACGCTATCATCGTGTAAACAGACTCAAAACCAACATGATCTCACAAAGTTCCGTGGGATAGTCACGGATTTTTGTGCTCATTTTTCCGTGGCATTCTCACGGATCTCCGCATTTTTCCGTGGCCCTGCTACGGACTGTCTTTTTCCGTGGCATTCTCACGGATTGGTTACTCAACTGCTTTTTCCTATTTTCAAACTATTTTCGCTTCGGTTTAGGGTTAGATTTGGTGTTTGCGTTAGTATGTCACTTTAAATATTGGTTTATACTATTTTTTCTGATTTATTCTTTTATATTTTCTAAACTTTAAACAATTGTCGCCTGGCGTTGGGGTTAGAGTTGGGTTTGGGTAGGGATGTCATTTCATGTAAATCTAACCCTAAACCGAAGCGAAAATGGTAAGAAAATAGGACAAAACAGTTGAGTAACCAATCCGTGAGAATGCCACGGAAAAAGACAGTCCGTAGCAGGGCCACGGAAAAATGCGGAGATCCGTGAGAATGCCACGGAAAAATGAGCACAAAATTCCGTGACTATGCCACGGAAATTTGTGAGATCAGGTTGCTCAAAACACTAAGTAAGAGTCTGGAGCTAACGAAAAAACATAGGCTACATAACCGACTGCTCAGTCGCCATATAAATATCTTCTCTATTTAGTTTGACATGTTTTTGTGAAGAAAGACAACTATATTTATCCTACCTGCTAGGGTGAAAGCCTGTTCTTCTGACTTAAATTAATGCCGGCGGCAAAGAAAACTCTGCTCTGTGGTTATTATCCGGTAAAAACAAAAGACGGATCGAACAAGAATATCTGGATTTTAAATTATTTTACAAATAACGTAAGCTGGCTCGATACCTTATTGCTGACTGTGCAAAGTTACAAGCTTAATTTAACAACACTTCACAAAGATGAAGCTATACTGTTAAAGGACAAGTTCGGTATGTTACACTTAAAGCCCTGTTTTCAGATTGTTTATGATGAAATAGAACGGTTTTGACTGAACTTTGGACATATGCGGCTACCCCGAGAATTTCTGGGTGTTTGTGTTTCACCTCCCACCTCTACAATGGGTCTAATGGCGCACTGGAACAATCCTTAATAAAATGCACCAAACCTTCGTTTACAAAGACGTGAAACTCACCGAGTGGTCAGGGGTGTTCACTGATATGCTCACACAAAAATCGCTGCAAAATGCGCATTCCAACAGGTTTTATCGTAGTTTTTGCCAACTCCATTGACTTGTATTAGATGTGCTGTGAGGTACGGTATTACTCCACGCTGGGAACTTTGTTTCTATTCTTGCAATTGGCAAAGGCGGATTATCGCCACCACCTGGGCTGGAGTGTCTATTATTTAAGCTCTCAACGGAAGAATGTACGGGTGTGGGGCGTTTGGAAAAATAGGTCCACAAGTTTACAACGAATGTTGAAACACCTGTTGGAAAGCATCTTTTGCAGTGATTTTTGTGTGAGCATATCAGTGAACACCCCTGACCACTCGGTGAGTTTCACGTCTTTGTAAACGAACGTTTAATGCATTTTAGGAAGGATTGTTCCAGTGCACCTATACACCTAATGTAGAGGTGGTGGTGAAACAACAAACACCCGAAAATTCTCGGGGCAGCCGCATATGTCGAAATTTCAGTCAAAACCGTTCCATTTCATCATAAACAATCTGAAAACAGGGCTTTAAGTGGAAAATATTAGACCTTACCTTATGTGCAACTTTTTTCTTTTTTTTAAAAAGAATTACTTTATTTGTTCTTATTAGATTTTTCCGACACTTTTTTCCTGATCCGATCAAAAAATAAAACTTTCAACCTCTGTAGCACCAGTGAAAAAAGTTAACATACAGCCCTGCATATATCATATCTAACATATATAAACTACACTAATATTACTGTGTAAAATTAATGTACACACAATCGCAACATATCCTTGAATTCTTCTCCTCACAGTTGTGATCCATGTTCTCCTTCTCTCCTCGTCTTCAGCAAACCAAAACAATTTATTTTCAACAAGGTTCATTTTGTTTCAGAGATCAGACAGACTGATAAATAAATACAGACGGGAAAGTAACACTGGGTCAGGAGCCTAACCGCAACAAAGTGTGTGCGTTCAATGAAACATCTATACTGTCAACAGAGTAATTTTTTTTTCTTAAGCCATTCTAACATCTATGATTATTTTCAAAAGAAGAACTGGTTAATACATAAACATATTAATCACAGTAAATAAAATCATTATTACACTGAAAGCTGTCAGTTACTCACTAATGAATCTCCTGCATATTACTCTTCCATCTCTGATCATCTTCACTTTATAAACTCCTTCATGTGTCTGTCTGATGTTTTTGATCTTAAGATCTCCAGTCTGATCATTCAGCTTCAGTTTATCTCTGAATAGATCATCAACACCATCATATGTACTGAAGATATTGTTGACAGGATTGATTTCAGCTATGAGAGTTCCATTAAATCTCCACTCGATCACATCATCTCTCTTTATGTCATTATGATCAGTCTTCAGATCAACAGATTCTCCCTCAGTCTTATACACTTCTTTTTCTATTTCATCTGTAACAGCAGCAGTCAGAAACAGAGAAATGAAATCAATTCAGATGATTTTCTGAATTTAAGTGTCTTATTTACTGATTATAAACATCAGCTCATATTCTCATAAATGAATTTCTGTTTATTAACTCAATCTTTCAGATTCTCTATCAGTATATAAATATAAACACAACTATAACATCTACATGATGAATTTTATGAATCTCCTAACAGTGAGAATTCATCTAATGTGTAAATGACTTTAATAAAATATCAGTTCTTCAATATTGATGGTACTAACTCACTATAATATTAAGTAAAAACTAATCAAATATCTGAAATGATGTACAGATGTGTTGTGTGTAAAAAGTTGCTTTATCTGCAGTTAAAATCATGTTTAACCAGAAGATAATTCAGAGTTAAAGGTGACATTCCACAAGACGTTTTTAAGATATTAAATAAATCTCTGATGTCCCCAGAGTATATTATGTGAAGTTTTAGCTCAAAATACCATATAGGTAATTTATTGTGGCATGTTAAAATAGGCACTTTATGGGGCTGAGCAAAAATGCACTGTTTTTGTGTGTATCCCTTTGAATCCTAATGAGCTGCTCAGGTGGGCGGAGTCTCAAGCGCTCGCTGTATAGAAGAGCATCAAAAGGAGGGAGATTTTCTCACGAAAGAAGTTATGTAAGCGATGTTAAGCATTATATATTTGAACGAGTTTAAAAAGTCAATCATCTGTTTTATTCATACTAAATACATGTTTATCAGCAGATGGGGAACATTGTGGAATAAAAATAAAGACTTTTAGGTCTCATGCTGCCCTTATTTTAAACAGGCATAATGAGTTTCAGCATGTTACAATAAAATACACGTCCACAAACACTCAGAAGTTTACTTTTTGACCAAACCACACGAGCACATTTAAATGATCTGTAATAAAACAACACGTTTAATGCTTAAACTTCAGAGAAACAGATCAAATGACATGTTTAAGTTTATTGTGTACACATATTGAACACATTTGCGTTTCTGTCAGTCTCTCATCTATCTTGTTACTCCTCGTATTCATTTGAAACTTCAGAGAAACATTAAACAACATATTTACTTATTGTGTATGATAGTGAATACACGTTGTTCACTCACTCTGTCTCGTGCAGTGCATTAATCCTCGTGTTCATTCATATAAACTTCAGAGAAACATATTAAACAATATACTTGTATTGATGAAAGTGAACTCCCATTGCTCTCTCTCTCTTTCGTTCGCTCACTCGCTCGCTCTCACTCTCTCTCTCTCACTCTCACTCTCTTGCACTAAGGCAGTGCTTCTCAATTATTTTCTGTCACACCCCCCCTAGGAAGAAGTAAACATTTCGCGCCCACCAACTCTCCGCCGCGACTGTAAATAGTATAATTTGTCTATAAAATGACATATCTGCAAAACATTGTATCCTTATTAACATTAAAGAAAACACAAAAATAAAAATATTGATCAACTTACAACAAAGAATAACTTTATTAACATTGTTTTTTAGTCTGTAACAAAAAAGATTTAAAATGTATCAATTTGCCTGAAAAAAAAAACAATCCTTATTTAAAGTATAATATTTTTGGACCATTTGATACTGAAAAATTTAATTAAATATAATCAATAAATAATAATAAAAACTCAAGCGGCTTGATTGGGGTGTAATGTCTATAAGTGACAGTGCAAAAAAAATCACTTCCTGAAAAAGTATTTTCCCCGGGGTCTCGCGCACCCCCCCTGGTGTCGCTTCGAGCTCCCCCTGGGGGTCCCGCCCCACTATTTGAGAAGCACTGCACTAAGGTAATGTTCTTAAACCTTTAGAAATACCATTAAAACTGCAAGTTATAAGATTGAAGGCTAGTGTTTGTGTTTGAGGGAATACAAACGCGTTGTGCTGTCAGTCATTCTTTCTCTCTGTCTATCGCACACGTGAGGCCGTTCATGGTTGGATAGCGCAGTTGAAGGGGCGGTATCATTATAATAAGATCCCCTTAATTCGTCATGGGGGAGCGAAATCCGAATGACCTCTTTATTCACATGCTTGCAGAGAGAGCCTTACCAAAACAAAGTTACAGGGTTACTATTTTTCATGTCTTCTGGGTTGGTAGAAGCACTGGGGACCTGATTATAGCACTTAAACATGAAAAAAGTCTGATTTTCATGGAATGTCCCCTTTAAACACAGTGTGAAAATCTCCAGTGTAAGTTAATAGTCATAAATCCCTCTTACATCTACAGTATACTGTCAACAGAGTACAGATGATCATAAAATCATTATTACACTGAAACATTTCAGTTACTCACCATAGAGAGACACAATGATACTCTTGAAAAAGGTTTCTCCATCTCTGATGATCTTCAGTCTATAAACTCCATCATGTTTCTCTCTGAAGTCATTGATGGTAAGATCTCCTGTCTGAAGATTCAGAGTCAGTTTATCTTTGAATAGATCATCATCACCATCATATGTACTGAAGATATTGTTGGCAGGATTGATTTCAGCTATGAGAGTTTCTCCAAATCTCCACTCTATCACATCAACTTTCTGTATGTCTCTATCAGTTCCCAGATTAATAGAGCCTCCCTCATCCACTACCAGCATTAAAACTGTAACAGCAGCGAATAGAAAGACAGAAATGAAATCAATTCAGTTAATTTTCATCTATTAAGGTGTCTTATAGTGATTATAAACATCAGCTCATATTCTCATAAATGAATTTCTGTTTATTAACTCAATCTTTCAGATTCTCTATCACTATATAAATAAAAACACAACTATAACATCTAGATCAGGGATGTCAAACTCATTTTAGGCTGAGGGCTGGATGATAAATAACGCCACGACGTGAGGGTCGGATAATTTTTTTAAACCTGAGTGTGCTGATAATTGTGTTAATACTAACTAAATAAACTACAAATTAATTAGCAAGAAAACTAGAGAAACACACAGCTCTGTGAAAACTACATTTCATAAGTTCCCGCGGGTGTTGCCAGATTGGGTGTTGCCGCTACACATTAAGGCCTGTTTACGGTGTGTTTTAGTTGGGTTTTCGCCTGGAAGACTCTATAGAAATCTGGCACCCTATTGAAAGACGTTAAACTGAAAGAGCGTGTCGTTCACAAGCCCCAGAATGAACGAGATCACAGTACGTTCATCAGGCAGTAATACAGTACGTTCAGTTCACGTTCGCCCAAAATATGAACGAGTTCATGAACTTTCGTTCAATTAACTCGTTCAGGCACAACACTGTCAGTAGTGGCACTTCCGGCATCTGGCTCATTTTGAGGCATCTAGTAGTGGCACTTCCGGCATCTGACTTATCTTGTTTGTGGCACCTCCGGCATCTTAAGGCAGTTAATCGTGGCACTTCCGGCATTGGACTCATCTTAGTCTCAGCCTCAGACGTCACGCCCACAAACTGTTGGCTGAACGTCTGATGTTCGTACACTTTTCTGGAAACCCTGTGAGAATGTTAAAGTCGTCTTTGATTGGTTGAAATAAACCGGATTTCCACGAGACGCGAGTGTCGCGATTAGTTTCGGTCCCTGGAAAACAAAGCTATGACGTTCCCTTGAGGAGTCGTGTTCACGTGGATAATAATGACCAGTTAACATGACCAGCTAAACATTGTATTCTCAAAAATATGCAAAGTTCGCTGCATCGACTCTCTAAAAGACGTCCAAGAGTTTTGCTTGAGGCAGTTAGTGGAGTCAAAAAGTTTGGTTCTCCTGAATTGCTTGTATGTTTTAAAAAGTGGAGGTATATGCTTCAAACAGATGTGTAACGGGAGTGTCTCATTGGTGTGGCTGTTGATGAAGTGCACAACGTTGTTCTATGGTGAGTAATGTTGTTTATTTAGATGCTATTCGGTTGCGGCTGGTTATTTCAATAACTGACTTGTTGCCAGCCGGCTCGTGATTGTGGGGAGTCCGAAACGTGAAGCTAGATGAAACAAACTGTGATTGGTTGTTTGACATGTCGGTCAAACAGCTCATGGGCGGCCTTTGCTTTGTCCAGAAAAAGCAGCGAAAAACACCAGACCTTCAGTATTGAAGGTCTGGCTACGCGAGACTAGACTCATCTTGAGGCAGCTACTAGCTAGTGGTGGCACAGTGACTTTTTGAGGCAGCTGACAGTTTTTGTGTCATTTAGGGATGGCACTTCAGCATCATATATTTGTACCAGCTGCTTTACATGGTTTTTGTGCTGTCATAATGTTTGCGTGCTGGCTATCAGTCGGGCATTTCGAGATGACTTGGGAACTAGGTAGGTGCCACCACTCTTGGCACTATGAGGCATTTGCGGCCGTTCATTTAATTCACGCGGGGTGTGTGGGAATGAATGTGCGCACACGCTGGGTGACAGTCCTTTGTATGTGCGGGCATTTTGAGATGCCACGGTAACTCTTGAGATGCCACCACTCTGCCCCCCAGAATAGAAATAACAGAATGAATCACAGAATGAAAGGTGAATCATGGTTATTAGGGTTGCTAGTTATTCTCTGCTGTTTGCTTCTCAGTAGAACTGTACAATACTGGAGTGCAGTTACCGCGACAACCCTAAATCATATGGTTAAAGCCAGTTGTAGCCATTTGTGATTGACAGCTCGTCTCCCCGCACGGGATCGATCACACATCCAGATACAGAAGCCACTTTGATGTTGATAAATGTAAATGTAATAGGGTCCTGATATACTGATGATACGATCTGCCAGATGTGAAAAATGTGTTCGTATGTTAATGCAAATAAACCCTTTGCCTGAACTTCACCGACTTCCCGTTTCGGTGTCACATGACCAATGGAGCGTAATTGATTGGCTGGATGTTGAATGATTTGATACAGGGATCGATTGCTGCTCCTTGCTTCCCCGGATGTTGACTCTGAATATTTTTTGCACTGAATTTTTTGAGACGTTGAATTATTTTGCACTGAATTTTTTGAGACATTGAATTGTTTACACCAAATCTTTTGAAACATTGAATGTTTTTACACTGAATCTTTTAAAACACATTGAATTTTTTTTCATTGAATTTTTTTAGACATTGAATTTTTTTTTACACTGAATTTTTTTTAAAACATTGAAAAAATGTCATAGGCAAAAAAATAGTGCTAGAAATTCGATGGCTTTTAAAATTCAAAGTCTGATTTAGATGCAAAATAAAATTCAGTGTTAAAAATTTTATGTAAAAAAATTCAGTGCTAAGAATTAGAATTCAAAATCCAGTGGCACTGTTTTACTTCGATAGAAGTACCCTAAATGACACAAAAGCTGTAAGCTGCCTCAAAAAGTCACGGTGCCACTACTAGCTGCCTCAAGATGAGTACGATGCCGGAACTGCCACGATTAGCTGCCTTAAGATGCCGGAGGTGCCACAAACAAGATAAGTCAGATGCCTCAAGTGCCACTACTTGCTGCCTCAAAATGAGCCAGATGCCGGAAGTGCCACTACTAGCTGCCACTGCCGCGATTTGAGCTTGCTGTCTCTCAACGGTTGGAGTTAAAAATCTACATTTGTGTTCTACTGAAGAAACAAAGTCACCTACCTCTCGGATGGCCTGAGGGTAAGCTGATAAACATAAAAGTTTTATTTTAAGATGAACTATCGCCATCCATCTTCATGTGTGCGGAAATGTGTTTATGTTGCTGGGACAATGCGATTTTTAACTGTTTCGGGCTCGGGTCGGGCTCGGACATAAATATCTTAATGCCTGTCGGGATACGGTCAGGTTCGGTTACTGCCCTTTCGGACGCGGCCGGGCTCAGACAGAAAAATGCGGCCCGATCCCCACTCTAGTACAGATGTGTTGTGTGTAAAAAGTTGGTTTATCTGCAGTTAAATCAGGTTTAAACAGAAGATAAGTCAGAGTTAAACACAACGTGAAAACCTCCACTGTAAGTTAATAGTCATAAATCACTCTTACATCTACAATATACTGTCAACAGAGTACAGATGATCATAAAATCATTAATATACTGAAACATTTCAGTTACTTACCTCTGAGACAAACATAAAATCCCTTGAATGAAGTTTTTCCTCCTCTGATGATCTTCAGTGTATAATCTCCATCATGTTTCAGTGTGGTGCCATTGATGGTGAGATCTCCAGTCTGACGATTTACCGTCAGTTTATCTTTGAATAGATCATTATCACCATCATATGTATTGAAGATATTGTTGGCAGGATTGATTTCAGCTATGAGAGTTTCTTTAAATCTCCACACTATCAGATCAACTCTCTTTATGTCATTAACGTCAGTCTTCAGATTGACCGATTCTCCCTCAAACACAAACCGTGTAATCACTGTAACAGCAGAAGACAGAAACAGAAATGAAATCAATTCAGGTGATTTTCATATATTAAGTGTCTTATTTACTGATTATAAATATCAGCTCATATTCTCATTAGGGTTGCCACTAATGACTTTTATATCGACTAATCTATCGATTAATTGATTATTGTAATGACTAATTTACCACTGAAAATGGACAAATATGCAATCAAACGTTTCTAAATCCTGATGTTCTTTTAACGTGGCATACTCTTTTTATATTGTATATAAGTAATATTTATTAACAGTAGTATATGTATGTGTGTGTATTTATAATCAGGGCCACTGCTGGCCAAATGGGTGTCCTAACTGTACGTTCACAGCGCCACTGGCGAGAGCGTCAAAGAAAGCTCTGGCTGCCCTGCCAATGACGCTTATAGAAAAATAGTATTGGACGCTCTGATGCTCAAATGCATTCTCTAGAATCCTTTTCCGCCTTCTGATTGGTTATTGCCGAACGTTTCCGCCTTCTGATTGGCAGTGTTGGGCAAGTTACTTCCAAAGTGTAATACATTATATATTTAAGCAATATCGCTCGAGTAGGAGTGTGATATAGCTCTATATCATCACGGCTGTGATTAGGCCAGAGGCACGAGGCCGCAGTAGAACATTTGTGTTCTACTGAAGAAACAAAGTCACCTACCTCTCGGATGGCCTGAGGGTAAGCTGATAAACATAAAAGTTTTATTTTAAGATGAACTATCGCCATCCATCTTCATGTGTGCGGAAATGTGTTTATGTTGCTGGGACAATGCGATTTTTAACTGTTTCGGGCTCGGGTCGGGCTCGGACATAAATATCTTAATGCCTGTCGGGATACGGTCAGGTTCGGTTACTGCCCTTTCGGACGCGGCCGGGCTCAGACAGAAAAATGCGGCCCGATCCCGACAGAAGATAAGTCAGAGTTAAACACAACGTGAAAACCTCCACTGTAAGTTAATAGTCATAAATCACTCTTACATCTACAATATACTGTCAACAGAGTACAGATGATCATAAAATCATTAATATTCAATTCAATTCAATTCAATTTTATTTATATAGCGCTTTTCACAATACTCAATTGTTTCAAAGCAGCTTTACATTAATAGAAGCAGTATAAGCACAGAAAAACGACAGATAGCATAACATAATACACAATAGCATAAGCAGTCAAATTTGCTGCGGCTATGACTCGACATTATGAGCGAGCATATTACTAATGTAACGTCGAGATGAAGAAGCTAAGTTAAGCCCAAGCAGGCTACCTCCCCGGGGTAAAAAACCCCCTAGGAGAAAAAAAACAAAAACCCCGGGTTGTTTAGCCGAGGAAATAAAAATAAAAGTCCTAGGAGGGAAAAACCCTTGGGAGATATACATGTATATACACACATATTAACGGATAAGGAGCTTAAGCGGAGATTAAGCAGAGATTAAGCGGATATTAAGCGGGTCCTGCCGGTGGTCGTTGGTCAGGCATCAGCTGGGCATCACATTGAAGGACGAGTAGATCAGAGGTGTGCCGACTTTCACATCTACCGGAACTGGGTCTGTTTGTCCCATTGTCCTCAGGGTCAATGGGACCCAGGGACGAGACAGGGAGAGAAAAACAAAATCATATTAGCGTAAGGGCCGTTCACATGTAATGCAAGTGTCACACAGTGATGTGGTTTAATCAGCTTAGTTTCAGACAGACTAACTATTGAGGCATAGTTACATCATTCACAGTTGAGGATTTTGCAAATTGGGGGCCCACTGCGACGGTATATATGGTAACTAAGGGTCACCTTCCGATTTTTAAGAGAAAATTAAACCTGTCGACCCGTCTGACTAAGGCCTGTAACCCCACTGTCGTCGTTAATGCAGGTTCAGTGGCAAACGGGTCTATATTGCATGCTATTTACAAGATCACGAAAAAACGCCAACATCGCAACCTGACCATACGTGTCAACCCGTTTGACTAAGGCCGGAAGCCCCACTGTCGTCGTTAATGCAGGTTCAGTGGCAAACGGGTCTGTATGGCATACTATTCACAAGACACAAGAAAGCGCCAAAATCGCAACCCGACCATACGTGCCAACCCGTTTGACTAAGGCCGGAAGCCCCACTGTCGTCGTTAATGCAGGTTCAGTGGCAAACGGGTCTGTATGGCATACTATTCGCAATAGAAAGAAAGCGCCAAAATCACAACCCAACCATACGTGCCAACCCGTTTGACTAAGGCCAAAAGCCCCACTGTCGTTGTTAATGCAGGTTCAGTGGCAAACGGGTCTGTATGGCATACTATTTGCAATACAAAGAAAGCGCCAAAATCACAACCCAACCATACGTGCCAACCCGTTTGACTAAGGCTGGAGGCCCCACTGTCGTCGTTAATGCAGGTTCAGTGGCAAACGGGTTTGTATGGCATACTATTCACAAGAACACGAAAGTTCCAAAATCGCAATATACTGAAACATTTCAGTTACTTACCTCTGAGACAAACATAAAATCCCTTGAATGAAGTTTTTCCATCTCTGATGATCTTCAGATAATAACCTCCATCATGTTTCAGTGTGGTCCCATTGATGTTGAGATCTCCAGTCTGATCATTCAGATTCAGTTTACCTCTGAATAGATCATAATCACCATCATATGTACTGAAGATATTGTTGGCAGGATTTATTTTAGCTATAAGAGTTTCTCCAAATCTCCACTCTATCACATCATCTCTCTGTATGTCAGTAACTTCAGTCTTCAGATCAACAGATTCTCCCTCAAACACAAACCGTGTAATCACTGTAACAGCAGAAGACAGAAACAGAAATGAAATCAATTCAGGTGATTTTCATATATTAAGTGAGTAGTTATAGTGGACCACCTTTCGTCAAACTTTTATGGCCCCCTCCCCCACCCTTTGACAGGTCGTGTTTTATGACCCCCTTTGACAGGTGGAGGGACTATCAATCAAAAGCTGTACAATCTGTCTAGGTTTGAGAATCGTATATCACGGGCTTTAGACAGCGAGTATCCGGACCGTGCGTGTTTTACGATGTGTCAATCAGCTCATTGTTTTTCCTGTGTGTGTGTGTGTGTTTTGTCAAGCGAATGTTTTATTGCTGTCAAAAATAAGTTTATAGTTTTAGACTGTCCAGGTTCTGTCACTTTTTATGACCGCGGTCTCTCTTTTCCCATCCGTACTCACCAGCCCTCAGCCCCCACTGCGTATCTCACAGAGGGGTCCGGTGTTCAGCGGACCTGTGTGCTGATTTAGACGAAAATCTGTATATTTTAAACTAAATAAAATTTTAGCCGCTTCATGAGATCCGTGAGTCTTTTCACGACCCCTGCTCACTATGTTCAGGCGTATTAAAGCTCGATCACCGGTGGTGATAGAGAACGAGCCGAGTGCGCGTTCATATCTGTCGTTTTAAAATAAACGTAATAAATGTAATTCTGTCCGCTGTTGCAAAATAAAGATTTATTTTAGATTTAGGGGTTTCTTGAACCAAGTCTCTGATTAAAACATGTGAATGCGCGCACCGACGGTGACAGAGAACTTACGCTGATGCGCACTTATATCTGACCTTAATAAACTTTTAAATATTTTAATACGTTTTCATCCCATCTTCAGGGTTTGTTTTTATTAATGTCTACTTAAAACCATGTGTGAATATGTGTATATTATACAACGAATCTTATCATGTATGCTCTGACAAAATAAAGCATTATTTTAGATTTTAGGTGGTGCGGACACATATTTATGGCAAATACTGTTGAATATAAACGTTCGTTTTGTCAAAAGTTTCTTTAAAGTCAATAAGGAATCAAACATTTTAGATGTATCTGGTTAAACTTAAATCTGATATTTTCTATTGGTCTATTTCTTTAGTATCTGATCAGACACAATGTTTCAGAAGCTGATTTATGAGGGTCTGTGTGCGTGTGAGATAATTCACAGCAGGGGCGGATTGTAGTTAGAGACTTTTAAAACCGTGATGGTAAAATGTAATACGGTCCACTCTGAAGAAAAGTAAAGTTTTATTTTAGATTTAGGGAATTCTTGAACCAAGTCTCTGATTAAAACTTTTGAGTGTAACATCACAAATATTTAATATATTCCGTATACGTGTATAGTTTAACCATTCCCTTATGCCATAACCTTATAGGCGCCGTCAATACTTCTTTCTTTAGACTAAAGGAAATTTATTTTAACCTAAATAAAAGTTTATTCGCATCAAGAAGTCCGTGAGTCTTTTCTAAAGGTCGATCACCGGCGGTGACAGAGAACGCGTCGGATGTACGTTCATATATTTCGTTAAGAAACTTTTAAACGATTAAAGACATATTCATAGCATCTTCAGGGTTTGTTTTTATTATTGGCTTCTTAAAACCATGTGTGAATATGTGTATATTATAACGAATCTTATATTGTCTGCTCTGACAAAAATAAAGTATTATTTTAGACTTTAAGTGAAGTGGCAGCGCGTATTTTATAGCCTACTGTTTAATATAAACGTTTGTTTTGTCAAAAGTTTCTTTAAAGTCACGCAAAAATCAAATATTTTACATGTATCTGGTTAAACTTAAATCTGCTATTATCTATTTAACTATTTTTCTGATCAGTCAGCTTACAGAAGCTGCTCTTATGATCGTGTGTGTGTGTGTGTGTGTGTGTGTGTGTGTGTGTGTGTGTGTGTGTGTGTGTGTGTGTCAGCGAGGCAATTCACAGCAGGAGAGGGTTGTAAACTAGTGAGTTAGACACTTTTAAAACGTGTTGGTAAAATGTAATATAGACCGCTCTGACAAAAACTAAAGGTTTATTATAGATTTAGCAATTTCTTAAACAAAGTCTCTGATTAAAACATATGCGCGCACCGACAGTGACGGAGAACTTACACTGATGCGCTCTTATATCTGCCGTTAACAACCTTTTAAACGTTTTAAGACATTTAAGTCCCTCTTATGGTTTGAATTCATTAATGTCACCTAACATCCAAGTGTGTACATGTGTATTTACGATAAATGTAACACGGTACGCATTGTCAAAATAAAAGGTTTCTTGAACATGGTATTCCAGTGCGTGTTTTTTGTCTTGCGAGTGCTCGTCATATTTATTGATGTGAAAAAAGTTTGATGTCTAAGGCGTTCAGTTTCTGGACGGTTGGTTTTTACCAGTGGTCTCTCATTCTCACCACCCGCCACCACCCACCCAGCAGCCCCCAATGTGTCTGAACAGCGGTGGTGCCCAGCGGCCCGCACCGTTCCCAAAACTCCGCGTTGGCAAAACAAGTGCAATACAGCCCATCGACAAAAAGCAAAAGGTTTTTTTAGATTTAAGGTGGTCCACCAGCGCCTTTATGGCAAGCACTCAGGTTCTAAAAGTTTGTAACACCAAGAATTTGTTTAATGAAATATACAGTACATGTATAAGCAATGCACCCGAGTCCATAATCTCCGGACGGGTCGCCAATACTATTTTCTTTAGACTAAAGGGTATTTATTTTAACCTAAACAAAAGTTCATCTGCATCACGAACGCAGCGAAACTGCCCATGCACCGCAATCCACCGCCCACGCGCACCAAAGGTCGACCACCGGCGATGACCAGAGAACGAACCGGGTGTGCGTTCATATAAACTTAATAAATGTAATTCTGTCCGCTCTGGCAAAATAAAAGTTTATTTTAGATTTAGCCATTTCTTTAACCAAGTCTCTGATTAAAACAAGTTACTTTTGCTTGGGGCAATAGGCACATGCACACACATATCTGTGGTATTAAAAATAAGATTTTTAAAGTTTAAGAAATTTAAACATTTGAAAAAAATCAAACATTTTAGAGGTGTCTGAGTAAACTTATATCTAATGTCATATGAGCCGTACCGTGTCGCGTTCGTGTCTGTGTGCGTGTCCGTGTCAGTTTATGTATGTGTGTGTTATGCGATCGTAGAGTAGGGCGGAGGATGTGAGAGACTGTGAGGGTGTGTGTGTGTGTGTGTGTGTGTGTGTGGTTATCACGTGGTGGGGGTCCCAAATGATCAATGGCAGGATTTTTATGTGACGGACAGGCCCCTAGGTCAGCCTGTGGGGTTAGATACAACTTAGGTTAACATCTATCAACGCATAATAAGCAAACATGAAATTATATTATACCTATGCATTGTTACTCATGTACACACTTGCATATTTTTCTTAAACAAACTTTTGCTTTTCAAACTTAGTCAGTCTTCAGACTTTTGTCTCTTCACACATTTGTTCAAAGTTTTTCTTCGCTAGTGTCAACCCAGTGTCTGAGATTTTGTAAACTCATGTACATACATGTGTATTTTTCTTAAACTTTTGCTTTTCAAACTTAGACAGTCTTCAGACTTTTGTCTCTTCATACATTTGTTCAAAGTTTTTTTTCGCTAGTGTCAACCCGGGTCTGAGATTTTGTAAACTCATCAGATGTACACACTTGCGTATTTTTCTTAAACAAACTTTTGCTTTTCAAACTTAGTCAGACTTCAGACTTTTGTCTTTTCATACATTTGTTCAAAGTTTTTCTTCACTAGCGTCAAATCCTGTTTGAGATTTTTTGTAAACTCATGTACACACTTGTGTATTTTTCTAAAACTTTTGCTTTTCAAACTTAGTCAGTCTTCAGACTTTTGTCTCTTCACACATGTGTTCAAAGTTTTTTTCTTCGCTAGTGTCAACCCGTGTCTGAGATTTTTTTGTAAACTCATGTACACACTTGCGTATTTTTCTTAAACTTTTGCTTTTCAAACTTAGTCAGTCTTCAGACTCTTGTCACTTCATACATTTGTTCAAAGTTTTTTCTTCGCTAGTGTCAAATCCTGTTTGAGATTTTTTTTTGTAAACTCATGTACATACGTGTGTATTTTTCTTAAACTTTTGCTTTTCAAACATAGTCAGTCTTCAGACTCTTGTCACTTCATACATTTGTTCAAAGTTTTTTTCTTCGCTAGGGCCAAATCCTGTTTGAGATTTTTTTTTGTAAACTCATGTACACACTTGTGTATTTTTCTTAAACTTTTGCTTTTCAAACTTAGTCAGTCTTCAGACTTATGCATACATTTGTTCAAAGTTTTTTCTTTGCTAGGGCCAAATCCTGTTTGAGATTTTTTTTTTTTGTAAACTCATGTACACACTTGCGTATTTTTCTTAAACTTTTGCTTTTCAAACTTAGTCAGTCTTCATACTTTTGCATACATTTGTTCAAAGTTTTTCTTCGCTAGTGTCAACCCGTGTCTGAGATTTTGTAAACTCATCAGATGTACACACTTGCGTATTTTTCTTAAACTTTTGCTTTTCAAACTTAGTCAGTCTTCAGACTTTTGCATACATTTGTTCAAAGTTTTTCTTCGCTAGTGTCAACCCGTGTCTGAGATTTTGTAAACTCATCAGATGTACACACTTGCGTATTTTTCTTAAACTTTTGCTTTACAAACTTAGTCAGTCTTCAGACTTTTGCATACATTTGTTCAAAGTTTTTCTTCGCTAGTGTCAACCCGTGTCTGAGATTTTGTAAACTCATCAGATGTACACACTTGCGTATTTTTCTTAAACTTTTGCTTTACAAACTTAGTCAGTCTTCAGACTTTTGCATACATTTGTTCAAAGTTTTTCTTCGCTAGTGTCAACCCGTGTCTGAGATTTTGTAAACTCATCAGATGTACACACTTGTGTATTTTTCTTAAACTTTTGCTTTTCAAACTTGGGCAGTCTTGTTCTTAGTTCTATCTGCTCAGACAATATTTTGCATTCATCAATCGTCTTGTTTTCTTTGTAAGCGACATCATATATCTGTGATTGTTTTTGTGAATACAGATTGTTTCATTTCTATAGTTTATGCAACATTTTGGCGAACTCTTTAAATTAGTGCTAGATGATTAAAACAACAACGCAAAGTATGTTTTAGATTTACTTACTAAATCTTTCACGACGAAACAGCGATGATAGCATTATGTCTGAATCTGTAAACTTGTAAAACACCAATAGCTCGATGTACATAACGAAGACTGCAAAATATTGTCTGAGCAGATAGAACTAAGAACAAGTCTGAAGACTGCCCAAGTTTGAAAAGCATAAGTTTAAGAAAAATACACAAGTATGTGCATCTGATGAGTTTACAAAAAAAAAATCTCAAACACAATTTGACACTAGCAAAGAAAACTTTGAACAAATGTATGAAGAGACAAAAGTCTGATGAAGACTGACTAAGTTTGAAAAGCAAAAGTTTGTTTAAGAAAAATACGCAAGTGTGTACATGAGTTTACAAAAAAATCTCAAACAGGATTTGGCCCTAGCGAAGAAAAACTTTGAACAAATGTATGCAAAAGTCTGAAGACTGACTAAGTTTGAAAAGCAAAAGTTTAAGAAAAATACACAAGTGTGTACATGAGTTTACAAAAAATCTCAAACAGGATTTGACACTAGCGAAGAAAAACTTTGAACAAATGTGTGCAAAAGTATGAAGACTGACTAAGTTTGAAAAGCAAAAGTTTAAGAAAAATACGCAAGTGTGTACATCTGATGAGTTTACAAAATCTAAGACACGGGTTGACACTAGCGAAGAAAAACTTTGAACAAATGTATGCAAAAGTCTGAAGACTGACTAAGTTTGAAAAGCAAAAGTTTAAGAAAAATACACACGTATGTACATGAGTTTACAAAAAATCTCAAACAGGATTTGGCCCTAGCGAAGAAAAAAACTTTGAACAGATGTGTGAAGAGACAAAAGTATGAAGACTGACTAAGTTTGCAAAGCAATAGTTTAAGAAAAATACGCAAGTGTGTACATGAGTTTACAAAAAAAAAAATCTCAAACAGGATTTGGCCCTAGCAAAGAAAAAACTTTGAACAAATGTATGCATAAGTCTGAAGGCTGACTAAGTTTGAAAAGCAAAAGTTTAAGAAAAATACACAAGTGTGTACATGAGTTTACAAAAAAAAAATCTCAAACAGGATTTGGCCCTAGCGAAGAAAAAAACTTTGAACAAATGTATGAAGTGACAAGAGTCTGAAGACTGACTATGTTTGAAAAGCAAAAGTTTAAGAAAAATACACACGTATGTACATGAGTTTACAAAAAAAAATCTCAAACAGGATTTGACACTAGCGAAGAAAAAACTTTGAACAAATGTATGAAGTGACAAGAGTCTGAAGACTGACTAAGTTTGAAAAGCAAAAGTTTAAGAAAAATACACACGTATGTACATGAGTTTACAAAAAAAAATCTCAAACAGGATTTGACACTAGCGAAGAAAAACTTTGAACAAATGTATGAAGTGACAAAAGTCTGAAGACTGACTAAGTTTGAAAAGCAATAGTTTAAGAAAAATACGCAAGTGTGTACATGAGTTTACAAAAAAAATCTCAGACACGGGTTGACACTAGCGAAGAAAAAAACTTTGAACACATGTGTGAAGAGACAAAAGTCTGAAGACTGACTAAGTTTGAAAAGCAAAAGTTTTAGAAAAATACACAAGTGTGTACATGAGTTTACAAAAAATCTAAAACAGGCTTTGACGCTAGTGAAGAAAAACTTTGAACAAATGTATGAAAAGACAAAAGTCTGAAGTCTGACTAAGTTTGAAAAGCAAAAGTTTGTTTAAGAAAAATACGCAAGTGTGTACATCTGATGAGTTTACAAAATCTCAGACCCGGGTTGACACTAGCGAAGAAAAACTTTGAACAAATGTGTGAAGAGACAAAAGTCTGAAGACTGTCTAAGTTTGAAAAGCAAAAGTTTAAGAAAAATACACATGTATGTACATGAGTTTACAAAATCTCAGACACTGGGTTGACACTAGCGAAGAAAAACTTTGAACAAATGTGTGAAGAGACAAAAGTCTGAAGACTGACTAAGTTTGAAAAGCAAAAGTTTGTTTAAGAAAAATATGCAAGTGTGTACATGAGTAACAATGCATAGGTATAATATAATTTCATGTTTGCTTATTATGCGTTGATAGATGTTAACCTAAGTTGTATCTAACCCCACAGGCTGACCTAGGGGCCTGTCCGTCACATAAAAATCCTGCCATTGATCATTTGGGACCCCCACCACGTGATAACCACACACACACACACACACACACACACACCCTCACAGTCTCTCACATCCTCCGCCCTACTCTACGATCGCATAACACACACATACATAAACTGACACGGACACGCACACAGACACGAACGCGACACGGTACGGCTCATATGACATTAGATATAAGTTTACTCAGACACCTCTAAAATGTTTGATTTTTTTCAAATGTTTAAATTTCTTAAACTTTAAAAATCTTATTTTTAATACCACAGATATGTGTGTGCATGTGCCTATTGCCCCAAGCAAAAGTAACTTGTTTTAATCAGAGACTTGGTTAAAGAAATGGCTAAATCTAAAATAAACTTTTATTTTGCCAGAGCGGACAGAATTACATTTATTAAGTTTATATGAACACACACCCGGTTCGTTCTCTGGTCATCACCGGTGATCGACCTTTAATGCTCGTGAACAATAGATTGCGGTGCATGAACAGTTTCACGGCGTTCGTGATGCAGATAAACTTTTATTTAGGTTAAAATAAATACCCTTTAGTCTAAAGAAAATAGTATTGGCGACCCGTCCGGAGATTATGGACTCGGGTGCATTGCTTATACATGTACTGTATATTTCATTAAACAAATTCTTGGTGTTACAAACTTTTAGAACCTGAGTGCTTGCCATAAAGGCGCTGGTGGACCACCTTAAATCTAAAAAAACCTTTTACTTTTTGTCAATGGGCTGTATTACACTTATTTTACCAACACGGAGTTTTAGGAACAATACGGGCCGCTGAACACCACCGCTGTTCAGACACATTGGGGGCTACTGGGTGGGTGATAACGGGTGGTGAGAATGAGAGACCGCTGGTAAAAACCAACCGTCCAGAAACTGAACGCCTTAGACATCAAACTTTTTTCACATCAATAAATATGACGAGCACTCGCAAGACAAAAAACACGCACTGGAATACCATGTTCAAGAAACCTTTTATTTTGACAATGCGTACCGTGTTACATTTATCGTAAATACACATGTACACACTTGGATGTTAGGTGACATTAATGAATTCAAACCATAAGAGGGACTTAAATGTCTTAAAACGTTTAAAAGGTTGTTAACGGCAGATATAAGAGCGCATCAGTGTAAGTTCTCCGTCACTGTCGGTGCGCGCATATGTTTTAATCAGAGACTTTGTTTAAGAAATTGCTAAATCTATAATAAACCTTTAGTTTTTGTCAGAGCGGTCTATATTACATTTTACCAACACGTTTTAAAAGTGTCTAACTCACTAGTTTACAACCCTCTCCTGCTGTGAATTGCCTCGCTGACACACACACACACACACACACACACACACACACACACACACACACACACACACACACACGATCATAAGAGCAGCTTCTGTAAGCTGACTGATCAGAAAAATAGTTAAATAGATAATAGCAGATTTAAGTTTAACCAGATACATGTAAAATATTTGATTTTTGCGTGACTTTAAAGAAACTTTTGACAAAACAAACGTTTATATTAAACAGTAGGCTATAAAATACGCGCTGCCACTTCACTTAAAGTCTAAAATAATACTTTATTTTTGTCAGAGCAGACAATATAAGATTCGTTATAATATACACATATTCACACATGGTTTTAAGAAGCCAATAATAAAAACAAACCCTGAAGATGCTATGAATATGTCTTTAATCGTTTAAAAGTTTCTTAACGACATATATGAACGTACATCCGACGCGTTCTCTGTCACCGCCGGTGATCGACCTTTAGAAAAGACTCACGGACTTCTTGATGCGAATAAACTTTTATTTAGGTTAAAATAAATTTCCTTTAGTCTAAAGAAAGAAGTATTGACGGCGCCTATAAGGTTATGGCATAAGGGAATGGTTAAACTATACACGTATACGGAATATATTAAATATTTGTGATGTTACACTCAAAAGTTTTAATCAGAGACTTGGTTCAAGAATTCCCTAAATCTAAAATAAAACTTTACTTTTCTTCAGAGTGGACCGTATTACATTTTACCATCACGGTTTTAAAAGTCTCTAACTACAATCCGCCCCTGCTGTGAATTATCTCACACGCACACAGACCCTCATAAATCAGCTTCTGAAACATTGTGTCTGATCAGATACTAAAGAAATAGACCAATAGAAAATATCAGATTTAAGTTTAACCAGATACATCTAAAATGTTTGATTCCTTATTGACTTTAAAGAAACTTTTGACAAAACGAACGTTTATATTCAACAGTATTTGCCATAAATATGTGTCCGCACCACCTAAAATCTAAAATAATGCTTTATTTTGTCAGAGCATACATGATAAGATTCGTTTTATAATATACACATATTCACACATGGTTTTAAGTAGACATTAATAAAAACAAACCCTGAAGATGGGATGAAAACGTATTAAAATATTTAAAAGTTTATTAAGGTCAGATATAAGTGCGCATCAGCGTAAGTTCTCTGTCACCGTCGGTGCGCGCATTCACATGTTTTAATCAGAGACTTGGTTCAAGAAACCCCTAAATCTAAAATAAATCTTTATTTTGCAACAGCGGACAGAATTACATTTATTACGTTTATTTTAAAACGACAGATATGAACGCGCGCTCGGCTCGTTCTCTGTCACCACCGGTGATCGAGCTTTGGTGCGCCTGGACATGGTGAGCAGGGGTCGTGGGGGGACTCGCGGATCTCATGAAGCGGCTAAATTTTTGTTTAGTTTGGAGTATGCAGATTTTCGTCTGGATCAGCACCCGGGTCCGCTGGGCACCGGACCCCTCTGTGGGATGCGCGGTGGGGGCTGGGGGCTGGTGAGTGCGGATGGGAGGGGAGAGACCGCGGTCATAAAAAGTGACAGAACCTGGACAGTCTAAAACTATAAACTTATTTTTGACAGCAATAAAACATTCGCTTGACAAAACACACACACACACACACAGGAAAAACAATGAGCTGATTGACACATCGTAAAACACGCACGGTCCGGATACTCGCTGTCTAAAGCCCGTGATATACGATTCTCAAACCTAGACAGATTGTACAGCTTTTGATTGATAGTCCCTCCACCTGTCAAAGGGGGTCATAAAACACGACCTGTCAAAGGGTGGGGGAGGGGGCCATAAAAGTTTGACGAAAGGTGGTCCACTATAACTACTTAAGTGTCTTATTTACTGATTATAAATATCAGCTCATATTCTCATTAGGGTTGCCACTAATGACTTTTATATCGACTAATCTATCGATTAATTGATTATTGTAATGACTAATTTACCACTGAAAATGGACAAATATGCAATCAAACGTTTCTAAATCCTGATGTTCTTTTAACGTGGCATACTCTTTTTATATTGTATATAAGTAATATTTATTAACAGTAGTATATGTATGTGTGTGTATTTATAATCAGGGCCACTGCTGGCCAAATGGGTGTCCTAACTGTACGTTCACAGCGCCACTGGCGAGAGCGTCAAAGAAAGCTCTGGCTGCCCTGCCAATGACGCTTATAGAAAAATAGTATTGGACGCTCTGATGCTCAAATGCATTCTCTAGAATCCTTTTCCGCCTTCTGATTGGTTATTGCCGAACGTTTCCGCCTTCTGATTGGCAGTGTTGGGCAAGTTACTTCCAAAGTGTAATACATTATATATTTAAGCAATATCGCTCGAGTAGGAGTGTGATATAGCTCTATATCATCACGGCTCTGATTAGGCCAGAGGCACGAGGCCGCAGGCCGAGTGCCGGAGGCAATCACAGCCGTGATGATATAGAGCTATATCACACGACTCCGAGAGCGATATTGCTTTTATACAACAGTTCGACGGCACACGTTTGAAAAACGAAATCTAGAAAACAACAACGGAGTTATTTTAAAAGCCTCTTTGTTTGAGAACTACTTCTTCCGCCACGGATTTGAGGGCGGCCAGAATGACAGGTAAAACTTTCGGCTGCTTTGAAGCTCATAACAACTCAATGGACGGAAAAGCCGTTTCTTTATATTACCGTTTCTTGGTCACAAAGTGTAATTTTAAGATTAGTTCAGTCGAGAATGTATCTGTATTATATTTAAATCTGCAGTCGATTAGTAAAGATAGCGCCTGTTTGAACGTTTGCTTAGTGAGATTCGGTACAAATGAGAACCAAAGCATGAGCGGACATCAGTGTTCACTCGCCCCGCTGACCACCGCCCTCTCTGGGCTACATTTCTGAAAGGAATACCCTGGCTCTTCTGTTGGCCTTGTTTGTTTATGATCGTCAAAATGAGATCAAATCAGCAGTATTTGGTGTCATGATCAAACTATTACTTGTTTTTTAATTCATATTTAGTGTCTTTTGTGTTGTTATTGTTTTGGCGCGAGGTAAAAGTTAATAAAACTACATGTATAACGTTACTATTGCTTTCTCATTTATTCTTAACGTGATACGAGCACTCGATTATTATTATTAAACTTTGTTCTTGTCAGTACTATACAAAACGGTTTTTTATAAGTGTCAGAGAGATGTTTTTGCATGCTGCTTATAAATATACCAGTGGCGATATCTCATAACATGTTTTAATAGTCACGTCACGATAAAGTAAATGATCAATGTCCACATTTAAAAGCTGCGGGGCTTACCTGCAGTTCCACGGTGTTTTCGCGTTCTGATAAGAGATATAGCTCCAGAAAAAGTGTGTTTATATTCCTCTTTCCAAGTGTTAATCGTCCAAACGATGTGACAAGACATTTCTCCCATTAACTTTACCGTAACATTAAAGAGCGCTGATCTTTGACGGAATAATACTTCTGATTGGGGATTCACAGACTGATTTATGAGCTAGTAAACTAATGAGACAAACGGAGAGTGATTCAAAACAGGGCGTCTGTGTTTTTCCATTCAGAGATGAGCCTGCTTAGGACCTCCATTCACTAGGTGGCGGAATAATACGAAAGGTGAAGCGGTTACAGTGCCGATATCAGTACAATATCGTATAGCTCTTAGCCAATCAGATTCGAGAACCAGAAAGAACTGTTGTATAATACAAATTACTGTCATTTGAAAGTAATTAGTTACATTACAATATTACAGACTCTGAACTGTAATGAGTTACACTACTTTTGCGTTACCTTTGAGTTACTTTCATCAAAATAACAGAAGTATGACTAGGCATTATAAAATGTTAAAATGTAGTTTATCGATGCTTATAAATCTAGAAGTTATGCGTTGGCCCTCGAGCTTTGAATAGGCACTGAGAATACTTATGGCAAAATACAATAACAATCACTGTCAGAATCATAAACATAGACACATGATCTGGTAAAAGTCTGGTAAATTATGGTACACATACCAAACACAATAGATCTAGAGCCCACTATAATGCAACCTATAGCCTAATAACATGGCAAGACACGCAACCTCTTTTCGTTTCTATTCTTCACTTTTAATTCAGATTCACAGCACAAACCTGGCATGCACTGGGTTGACACATCTTATCAAAAAGTGTTATTGGAGGATCAGGCATGGAATACAGCTCATTTCAGTACAAAATAAGGATTACATGTAGACTAACATATAAAAGTAACAGACAAACAGAGGAACACTGCTTTTTGCCAAACAATAAATATAGGTTCCCATACAAAGACTGGTAAAAACTTTAAACAGTGATGTTTAAATGTACTATTTAGATAACCATGTTTAAGTCTACACTAATGTTACGTTGTAGTTTTGGTTGCTGTTTGTAATAAAACTGTAGATAGCATAGTAATAGCCTAGCAATCTATTATGTATATGGACTGTAACCATAGCAACGTTAACTTACCTTGTCATTGCTGGTGTGATATGGATTTTACTGGCAAGATTTCTAAAAGTCTCTTTACTTCTGAGGTTCAAGCAGCTCAGGAGACCGATAGAAACTTTCTGTTGCTTTTACTTAGTGCTCTCATTCGCAGTATTATGCGTGTGTGACGCTACCGGACCTGATTGCGACCACTTTAGTCAATGCTTATACAGCCGCGGACTTCCCAGATTCGGCTCTTTAAGAAACGGGTCTATATTTAACGCGCACCGCATCAAAATCGCATTTTAAATACAAAATTAAAGTAAAAATGAACATGCTGCATACAGCACCTGGAAACGGCCATACGCTGCGTCCCAAACCGCCTACTTCCATTCTATATAGTAGGCAAAGAGTACGAGAAGTAGTGCTTTTCGCCTACTATATAGTATGGAAGTACACTGAAAAAAACAACTAGTAAAATTTACTTAAAAAAATCCTCGTAACAATTTGCACGAACTTTTTTTAAGTAAAATTTATTGCTTTTTTATAAGTAAAACTTACCTACTAAAATCAAATAAAATTTACTTAAAATTGCATGATAAAACATATGTTAAATAATTAATTAAATGTTACTTAATTATTTTATTTAGAAGTTAGATTTATTTTAATCGTTTAGGTAAAGTCTATTAGGTTTTTTTTTAAATTGAAGCATTGCTGTCCTAATAATATTAAATAAATCGTATTTTCTGTTTGTTATTTTCTTTAACATATTAATATGGACATAGTTCTTTTAAGTGTTATAAATGGCATTATAACACACAATTCATGACTGACAACAAGTCAGTCATTGAATAAACTTGATTCGGAACAGAAACGCACACAAACTGTGTTTCTGACATGCATTATCAGCACTGTGGAAAGAATTACAATACACTGTTCTGAACAGGGTTCATGTAAAGAAACACTGATCACCTGAACGGTGACTTCACAAAATTATTATTTACAACAAAACAACATCAATAATATAAGAGCTTAAACCTTTATGACATTTTGCTAACAAATATTTAAGTAGTTAAAGTTCTTATCAGTTCTTATTCTGTGATAAAGCTTAAAGGCGGAGTCCACGATGTTTGAAAAACGCGTTGGAAAAGGAGACGGGCCGACTACCAAAACACACTTATAGCCAATCAAATCAAATCAAATGCCGGTTTGCGTATGTGTGGGGCGGGTCTATCAACTGAAGGTCCAGATTCTATTGGGGTAGGGGCGTGTTTGTTTAGGTGATTTCAAATATCAACATTGGCTTTCAAACATCATGGACTCCGCCTTTAAAAAATAAAAATATTCAGGCGCAAAGAATTGTGGGTATTCCTTACAACATGTGCAAATAAATGTAAGTAAATTTTACTTAAATAATACAAGAAAATATCTAATAAGACTTACTATTCCCACACAGTTCATTTTTTACATGAATTAATTGTGTATTTATCATCATTTTACTTAGGAAAATCTAGTTCTCAATAAATGTTAATATTATTATGTAGAAATTATGAGAGTTAATCTAATAAATATTACTACACCAAAAGTTCGTTTTTTCAGTGTATGCGGTTTGGGACGCAACCTATTTTACCCGCAGATTTTTCTTGTGTGGATGCTGGTCCCGCGCATTGGTCAAAAAAAATTACAAAAATAACAACGTCTATTTTTGAAATGCATTGTTGTAACGTGCGCGTTACTAAGACTGTAACGAGTAAAATATTACCAAAATTGTATTAGTAATGCGTTATATTACTGCGTTAACACAAAAACTAATATATTACTGTAATATATTATATTTTGTAATGCGTTACTCCCAACACTGCTGATTGGTTGCCGCTGAACCACGTCATAGCTCATTACCATAAAGTTAACCTGATTTCAACTCTCCTCGACACTCACACTGTCCAAGATGCGCCGCTGCCTTTCATTGAAAATGAATGACTTCCGGCCACTTTGACGCTCTCGCCGGTGGTGGTGTGAACACAAAGCAAGCTGACTTTAAAGCGTAACTAAACCCCTGGTCAGAGCCCGACTCCACCCACTGGCAATATTTGAAAAATGCAAGAAAAGTGGGCAGATCCCAACCGAGATAGAGGGGACGAACTAAGTGTGTGGTGAGCTTGAACCTGCTTACGTCACAAGTTATTTTTTGGACACAACATCCAATAGAAAAATTCAACTGCAGTAGCCGCCGTTCAACCTGAAGAGGGCAGCACTCAGACGTTTTTACACCATATATTGTAGTATTGAAACACTTTATATCCAAATGTCAAAAAACTTACTAAAATCAATGAACAGCAATAATAAACCATCATTCTTACAGATCATTAACTAAAAAAAGTTGGTTTAGGGTTAAGTTACTCTTTAACGGTGGCTCCCCCTTAGGTAAAAACAACAACAAAATCACACACAACTATAGTATGTGTGAAAATAAAACTTTAAAAATTAAAATGCTTTTGTTAACACTTTTTTTAGAATTGTATTTTGACAGCAACACAAACTAAAATTAAACAAATATGCAATTATATATTATAGCCTATATTTCTGAATCTGTACCTGTCTAGTTAATGTACTTAATCTAATGTGACAAAGCTAATCTTACATGTCAGTATAAATCCAAGCAATTTTGGAGAATTACTAAATGTCTTTCTTGTAAGTAAATTAAAAGTCAGCTTTAAGAAAACAGCTGATGTCTATTAATAAAAGCAAAAGTTGGTATGTATGGTTATGTTGTCAATAATACAGGATTTAGCCGACTTTGGCTTAACCTGGCACCCCCTTCTATACGTTACATATTACTATGCTCGCTTGTTCAATTTAATCTCAGCCGCTGTACTTTGTGCTGCTACTTATGTTGTCTATTGATTTTTCTGTGTTTTCCCTGCTTCTATAAATGTAAAGCTGCTTTGAAACAATTAATAATTGTGAAAAGCGCTATATAAATAAAATTGAATTGAAAGGTGTTTGATTTAACACTCAATCATTCAGTTAAGCAGGTTTTGTTCATTCAAATAATAAAAAAGTGTAGTTATTAGCATATACAAAGCAACAGATGTCTTTAGCATAGATATCTTTACCATGCTTCAAAACACAACACAGCACAATGTCATTTAAACAATTGAAGTTACATGATGCAAATTGGTAGCCTGACGTTGTCATACTCAATTCTAGTCTGAATTTGAGTCTGATACCGCTCCATTGAGCTATAATTATGAGGCGTGTCTCAACCGAAAAATGCCTCTGCACTCAATTGGATAGACCTACGACCAATCAGAGCAACGGAGTGTGTGACGTATGTTGAAATTACGTCTTTGCAGCCTGACCAAACTGCTAGTTATTTCGCTACAATGACACTAACATTGTGATTATACTGAGTTAGCGAACGTACATCAACACCTACTATGTTTACAACATTTTGTTTATATCACAACATGAAGTATTTACTAAGTCATGGAGTATGACTATCTCTTACCATTTGTACGGTAGGTGAACTTCATCCACGGCGATAGCCATTACGTTTGCTTGAAAATATTGGAGCCTAGCATGTCCCTCCACTTATTCAGCAACCACGATTCCGGGCTTCCGAAAAGAAGCTGGCAACGACCGCTAATTATATCCATCTCGTCGTGCACGCTGAGTTGCATCGCCGTGATAACGTTACCCATTTCAGTTGCGACCAACTTTTGCCGAATAGGAAGGACGGCAAAAACATCAACAAATGCCCTGCTCGCGTTTCTCTGTTGCTCTTTTAAAATCAATGCTCTGTCGATATCTTTTAGAACAGACTCAATGTCAGAATCCACACAGCTGAACTCTACAGCGGCAGCCATTAAACACACGCGCTCTTTGGTGACGTGGTTCATTACGTTACTGTTGATTATCTGTCCATCATCGGAAAAAGCCCGCCCTGACAATTTGATTGGTTCGACCAGCATTTGTCCAAGCATAGTAGCTCCTCAACGCAGAAACCCCAGACCGCTATTCCCGTTTTCAAAATCTTGTGGGCGGGGGTAAGGTCGGCTGGCACCCAGGCTAACAAATTGGTACATTGTTATACTATTTAAATCACGCAGATGAGTTGGTGGTGTCAGCAGCCAAAGCTATACATTTTAACAGGCTTGTGAACTGACCTGAAAGTGATGCACAGGTTTTATTTTGGACTTTTCTTTTCCATTTGAAGACAGTCCATCAATTGTGACGTGTGTTACTGTGCAAACAGATGGCGTATGATATCAAAGTATCGCGAGAGCTGACTGCTCTGCATGCTTTCTAATAGCTCTCACTGTACTTTTATGTTTTTTTGCGGATCGATCTGCGCAGCGCCATCGAACACACATGATCATCTGCAGTCAGGTGGCCGGGGCGCGGCAAATACCTGAACATTATAAAACGCAGGAACAGATCAATCAAAACGATCAATCAATTCCAGTGTTCGCAACCCTTTAAAGAGCATCTATTTCATTGCTAAAAACAACAGCAGCCCCAAACTGAAAGCACAAATCTTCGACCAAAAATGCATGGAGGTCCATTATCCTATTAACGGTGACCAATGTGAGGAGAGTCAAAGTTTTCATTGTTAGAAACTTGACATTTACAGACTGCAGTGGCTCAAAGGGAATGTCCTGTAAGGCCTTTAACAGCATAGACAGGTCCCGCGGAGGAATAGAGGGAGGGCGCTAAGGATTTAGTCTCTGTGCACCTCTTGAAAACCTTATAACCAGGTCGTGCTGACCCACTATTGTCTATTGGAGCATGGTATGCAGAAATAGCAGCGATGTCTATTTTAATGGTGGAGGCGAACAGCCTCCTCTACAACCAATGTTGGAGATATAAAAGCATGACGTTGACAGGGATTTTTCTGGGGTTTTCTCATTGAGAAGAACACCAGTCGACAAACAGGTTCCATTTCAGTGTATAGGCGTGTCTTGTGTATGGCGCTCACTAGGGCTGGGTAAAAATATCGATTCATCAATGCATTGCAATTATTTGTTCTTCAATTCAATAATGATTTATCAAATCCTATGAATCGATTCAGCCTACCGACCAGTGGCGGCGCTGTGGGTAGGCAACACTCTAGGCCCTTTATGTAGTCTGTGAAAAAGACATCTCTAGAATAAATAAATGTAATTGGACAACGGGCACCACAGTTACGAGTTAATGAGCTTGCATCTGTTACAGCATGAGATGCAGAGCGCGAGTCACGTGACTGGCGCGAGCAGCTGTGTCACGTGTTTATATTCGCGCTTTGGTCCAACGCGAGCCGCTCACGCCCGCATATCAAGACACGATGACTGACAGTGGTGAGACCACGGACTCTATGGCTGTTTTAACTTCTTGTATTTCCATCTTACAAAACCGCCTTTTCCGACAGTTGTTGTTTGATATGTCGGCTCAATGATGACTTGCTTATCCACAATGACATTAGATGTCTTAATAAAGGACAAGCATTGAAACGATTAGTAACAGTTAATAACCCATCGCACCCAACACCTGCACCACTGAACGCGTATCTGCTGACAAACATACACCTGATTTTACTGCTCTAGCGAAATCTAAAAGTATAATTTCTCTTATCTTGTCTTCTCATGTCAACAATCTTTGTTCCAATTTACAGAAGAGGTTATACTTTCTACGTAGGTTAAAAGCGTTTGGAGTTAACCAAAAGATCATGCACTTGTTTTACCAGTCTGTTTTTGAGAGCTTGATAAGAGATGGTATCACTGCATGGTATGGTAATTTGACTGTCCAGCTACAATCCAGGTTAGGATGTCTGGTGCACAATGCTTTTAAAATTATAGGAGGCGAGGAGAAACCAGTACAAGAGTTGTTTGATGCCGCCATTTTAAACCATGCCAAGAAAATGGTTGGGGACGAGACTCATATCCTGAAAGATAATTTTAAACTACTACCGTCAGGAAAGAGATACAGGGTCTTGATGAGCAGGTCAAATCGATTTAAATATTTATTTGTTCCCACTGCAATCAAAGCTTTAAACAGAGAAAAAATACTGTGAATCACCACTGTGTTTTTATGTATTTATATTTATTTTATTTTTTATGTGTTTTTAATGCATGCTGTATTATTATTATAACGTATGTACTGACTTGCACGTTGTCCAAGACAAATTTCCCAGCGATGGGACTAATAAAGTATAAAGTAAAGTAAAGTAAAGTATTAGAAGCTAGACTAATGTTTGCCAATTATTAAGATGGCTGTTGTAGTTTAAATAGGGGTAGTGAAATAATTTGCTTTGACAAAAACAGCATAAAACAATGTTATGTTACATATTGTAAACTTTTTTGTTATGTGTACTAAAGTGAGTAAATAAGTTAAATTCTAAAAGAGTGTAAAGGGGATCGCACACCGGCCGCGCAGCTCAGCGCCGCGCATCGCCGTTCTAAAAAAATGTAACACATTGTTTTCTATGAGTGTACGCACACCGGCGCCGACAGGTGGCGCCTGTCCGCGCCGCCCAGCTGTGACTCAGGAAGTTGTTCAAATCCCTGTCGCGCCACAGAGCGCCACTCATATAGTTTACCATTAAATAACAGCATATGTGTCCCACATCATTAACAAGTAACATTGGCTGCTAACGTATATTTTGCATTTTGAAGTAGATGCTATCTGACGAAGCTCGCGCTATTTAATGTGCACTTCCGGTTTACAATACCTCCGAGTTCTCCTAGGCGCGGCGCTGCGCGGTCGGTGTGCCATCCCCTTAATATGGCTCTTATTTACCCCTTTAAATGTAAATTAAAGCTTTCTCTTTCTACAACATATGAACATGTCTGGATGTAGAAAAAGCCTACTTGGACATCTTACAATGCACTAATTTTGTTGTATGCGGTTTGAAAATACATGTTTGTAGAAAAACCTATTGTACAATGCACTGATTTTGTTGTTATGCAGTTTAAATATAGGAAAATTAAGTCATAATCACTGATATATCTTCGGCCCCTTATTTGAGATGCTTTTCATGAACTGGCCCCCATGACAAACTAACTGAATAGCCCTGCTCTAGTGAGAGCGTTCAGCGTTGTACAAGACACGCTATACTGTAGCGAATTCAGCGGGAGGAGGGGAATAACGTTATTTGAAACACTATGAACCTCCGACCGAAACACTACGGGGATTCCCAAGGGAATCTTATATTTTAGCGCAAAAGGGAATATTATGTATAATTAACTGTAATTAACTATACAAGTTTATCAGGTTTTACCTGGCGTAGCAGAATTAATAATAACAATTAATTAATATGTTCGTCCACCGAAGACATATATCCATAATCGTATATTAACGTCTAAGAAATGTTAATTTCATGGCCTTTAAAATTAACCTTCTCACTGATATACAGTGCTACTCGCAGCGTGTAGCTGGATCAAAAGGCAGAAATAGTGACTTTAATTTCATGAGCATTGAACACAGAAACAATTCAATTGTGAAATGCAAAACCGGTTTATTAAACTACGTTACACTACAAAAAACACACGATACTAACTACACATATAAACAAACAAACGAGAAACATATATGAAAGAGAAAGAATGGAAAATTAAGAGAGAGAGAGAGATTAAAAGAAGGGCAATATCACTATAGACTTAACTTCTGCACAAACCATCAGAACTCTGAGAAACACCTTAATTAATAAGGGGCAATAACTTTTTACAGCGAATGAACAAGCAATACTTGCGTTGACTTTTGTGATGCGCATGTGCACATCCAGCTGTGGGTGCGTGGAAGAGAGTTCCTGAGTTTGAGGTCACGTGACGGAGTCCTGAGGTGTCCGTAGGAGTTGTTCCGTTTTGGGTAAATCCGTCGGTCTGGTTAATCTGTGGCGATTAATTTGTCCAGTTTGTCGAAGTTTGTCCAAGTGTCAGGGTGCCCGTGAAGACTATCTGAGAGAGGGACAGGTCTCACAGCACGACTGAACTGTAAGCTGAGAGCTGTGAGCTTACAGTTCAGTCGCGCACAGCACGCAACACGGCTGTTCAACAGCGAGGCCGCGGCCCCCAGCCGGGCTCGCTGTGAGACCTGTCCCTCTCTCGGATAGTCTTCACGGGCACCCTGACACTTGGACAAACTTCGACAAACTGGACAAATGATCGCCACAGATTAACCAGACCGACAGATTTACCCAAAAAGGAACAACTCCTAAGGACACCTCAGGACTCCGTCACGTGACCTCAAACTCAGGAACTCTCTTCCAAGCACCCACAGCTGGATGTGCACATGCGCATCACAAAAGCCAACGCAAGTATCGCTTGTTCATTCGCTGTAAAAAGTTATTGCCCCTTATTAATTAAGGTGTTTCTCAGAGTTCTGATGGTTTGTGCAAATGTTAAGTCTATAGTGATATTCCCCTTCTTTTACTCTCTCTCTCTCTCTTAATTTTCCATTCTTTCTCTTTCATATATGTTTCTCGTTTGTTTGTTTATATGTGTAGTTAGTATCGTGTGTTTTTTGTAGTGTAACGTAGTTTAATAAACCGGTTTTGCATTTCACAATTGAATTGTTTCTGTGTTCAATGCTCATGAAATTAAAGTCACTATTTCTGCCTTTTGATCCAGCTACACGCTGTGAGTAGCACTGTATATCAGTGAGAAGGTTCATTTTAAAGGCCATGATATTGTCGACAAAATCTCTGCTGTTGCATGCCAGACCAGGATGGACATGGAGCAGAAAGAAACAATCTTCAAATGGGTCCATCATAACAAAACCAACATCCCAAACATTGAGGCATAACAGAAAAGGGGGACTAGTTCCAACTAGACCAAACCACCTCTTACTGCCTCACCACCAAACAAGCAGCTGCATCTTGCATCAAACCTGCGCAGGTGCAGCCACACTAAAGACATTCACCATCTCTGCCCAAGCATTCCTTTTTAAGGACAACACTGATGACATCTGTGGGCTACAGCCCACGAAGATCGACTCCCAGTGTTCCACTTCGGTTAAACCACTAGCCGATGCCACTAACACTCGTAGGTGACTGATGGCTGTTCAACACCCCAGCCTATACAAACGCTTTAACCTACACCACCCACGTCAGCCTGCACAACCAGACAAAGTGGACCACCACTTCATCGTTAACCCTGAACTAGAAATGAGGATTGCGTAAAGGGGGGACCCAAACTAATTCTTCAGGGACCACCACTTCATCGTTAACCCTGAACTAGAAATGAGGATTGCGTAAAGGGGGGACCCAAACTAATTCTTCAGGGACCACCACTTCATCGTTAACCCTGAATTAGAAATGAGGATTGCGTAAAGGGGGGACCCAAACTAATTTATGTCACAGCCTTAGACACTGTCCTCCAGAGACTCGCTCGGATGCCCACTACAGACAGCCTTTGTGTTGTTTGATCTTGGACCTCCACTGACACGGCACTGTGCCTCCCTGCAGGAATAGGATACGTCCTTACTCTCAGCCTTGCCTTCATCTCATAACGAAGAGTCAACGGGATGCAAGAGTTCGGTGGACCGGTGCACAGCTGCCCTCCTGTCGGACATTCAAACGGAATCGTGGAAGGCAGGACACCCAAGCAGAGCCAGAGCTCAACTTCATTCAAATTACCCTTTGCCTGTTTGACAAGAACGCTGCAGACAATTAAAATTCACCTACCATCCAGACTTCATGACCTGCCTGATCATCGCCCGCCAAAGTCTCCCTGGACTTTAACGTCCGTGAAGGGGGGATATGTAACATCTGGCTGGACATCAACCGGAGGTCTCTTCAGTCTGGGTCGTTAACGGTTTCATGCTGTGACCCTAGATTGACTTTTGTTACAGGTCTGTTCGGACGCTTTCATCAGAAGATCCTAATCTCCTGATGACACACATTTCCAGACCTAACGACTCTCTCTGGCTGTCTTTATTGCGCCAATCTAAGCAAATTAACAACTCAAAGCAAACTTCAAACTGTGGCAAGAGACGAAGCAGCCATGACACAAAAATGTGTCTGTCTAAGATCACAGCTAAGACCAAAATAAATTGGTTTAAATTGTATATATTATATATCCTTGTATTGCATGTTTGTATCTGTAATGTACCACTTTCCTGATCAATGATGTGTATCATCGTACCATAACTTATATATCAAACTTGTTCAATATTAATCCATATTATTATTTAACAAAATCTTTAGCATAGTCCATCTATGCAAATGAGTCTGGTAAAACAAAGACAAAGTTTTCCTACTCTATCAACACCCTTTTGGATTGGTCATCTGAACTTCAAGGGGTTGGTCTAAGCTCAGGTTAAGAGGCCTGCACCCCAATTCATCGATGCTCTTTGCTCACAGCTCACGGTCGCGCCCAGCACGCCCCACGGTTGCTCAACAGCGAGGCCGCGGTGCCCAGCCGGGCCCGCTATGAGACCTATCCCTCTAGTTTCGGGTACCCTGCCACTTTGATTTAAACTTCAACTCCTACGGACACCTCCAAGGACTCCGTCATGTGACCACAAACTCAGGAACTCTCTTCCTCGCATATGCGCCCATACAGCTGGACGTACACACGTGCCTCACAAAAGCCAACGCAAGTATCGCTTGTTCATTCGCTGTAAAAAGTTATTGCCCCTTTTAATTAAGGTGATTCTTAGAGTTCTGATGATTTGTGCAGAAGTTAAGTCTATAGTGATATGGTCCTTCTTTTACTCTCTCTCTCTCTCTCTCTCTCTCTCTTTCTCTATCTCTCTTAATTTTCCATTCTTTCTCTTTCATATATGTTTCTTGTTTGTTGTTTGTACGAATAGTTAGTCTTGTGTGTTTTTGTAGTGTAACGTAGTTTAATAAACCGGTTTTGCATTTCACAATTGAATTGTTTCTGTATTCAATGCTCACGAAATTAAAGTCACTATTTCTGATCCAGCTACAAGCTGCGAGTAGCACTGTATATCAGTGAGAAGGTTAATTTTAAAGGCCATGAAATTAAAATTTCTTAGACATTAATATACGATTATGGATATATGTCTTCGGTGGACGAACATATTAATTAATTGTTATTATTAATTCTGCTACGCCAGGTAAAACCTGATAAATTTGTATAGTTAATTACAGTTAATTATACATAATATTCCCTTTGAGCTAAAATCTAAGATTCCCTTGGGAATCCCCGTAGTGTGTCGGTCGGAGGTTCATAGTGTTTGAAATAACGTTATTCCCCTCCTCCCGCATAAATTCGCTACATACCAAAACACGCTTTACCAAAACAGCAAGACGGCAAACAGCAGCTGCACTCCGTTTAAGCCTGCACCAAAAGCTTAAATTAAAATATAGGCTACTCAGGTACTTAATTACTTGTGTATCTACTTATTATTGAATCGATATTGAAGTAAACAAATCAATATTGAATTTAATCGAATCCTCAAGAATCGGAATCGAATCGAATTGTGAAATTCCTAACAATACCCAGCCCTAGCGCTCGCGCTGCAGCAATAGTGCTAGATACCTCTTGCGGTAAATCACTTAGAACCTTCCCGCCCCATTCAGAGACCATACATGGAGATTCCACAGGCCGTGACGTGGGTGCCATAATGTGCCCCCTGCCTGAAAAAGAAGGTCCTTTCTCAGGGGGATCCACCAGGGGGGCTGTCACAAAGAGTGCGAGTTCTGGAAACCAATTTTTGGTGGACCATTAAGGGGCAACCAGTAAAATGCTTTCTTCGTCCTCCCTGAGAAGGCTCACTGTGGGAAACACATACTTGCGCAGACCCCGTGGCCAGCTGTGAGCCAGTGCATCCACACAGAGTGTTACCTTGGTTAATTAATAAAACAGGTGACAACGTGCTCTCTGGAGAAGCAAACAGATTTATCAGCACCCTGCCGAATGTTTCCAAGTCAGCTAAACCGACTAGGGGTGGAGTCGCCATTTGCGCGTCTACCGCTGTATTGAGCAACCCCGGGATGAAGAGACCTCAGATTCTTCTGACTTCAAATGAGGAGATGTTGGGCGAGAAGGAAAGGTGACGAGAGTGCAAACCGCATTGGTGCTTGATATACGCAACAAGGGCAGAGTTGTCGGTTCGAAGTGATACATCTTTGCCTCGGAGCTAATAGCTGAAACAGACAAGCGCAAGATATACAGCCCACAACTTGAGCCAATGTATATGCCAGTGCAGCTGGAGTGTCGTCTAAACCCCCAAAAGCCGCAAGCCTGTTGTACGTGCCCCCCCCACCACGTGGAGCAGGCATCTGTGCATACTACTGCATGCCTGGAGACCCGTCTCAGAGGCACACTGGAGAAACAATCGGTCTGTCCACGGACCGAAAGTTAGATGGCACACTGGTGTAATGTTACACGGTGCACACCAATGTGCCATGCTCTCCTCGGGACCCGGTCGTAAAGCCAACGCAGAAACGGTCTCATGGTCCACTGAACTTAAAGGCGGAGTGCACAATGTTTGAAAAACGCTTTGGAAAAGGAGACGGGCCGACTACCAAAACACACTTATAGCCAATCAGCAGTAAGGAGCGTTTCTGTCTACTAACCGACATCCTTGCCGGGTTGCGTATGTGTGAGCCGGGTCTTTTAAAAGAAGGTCCAGATTTTATTGGGGTAGGGGCGTGTTTGTTTAGGTGATTTCAAATATCAACATTGGCTTTCAAACATTGTGCACTCCGCCTTTAATGGCGAGACGTATGTATGAGGAGAATTTCCAGCGCATCGAGAGACATATCAAGACAGCATATCACGTCATCAAGAATGAACAGGCATTGTGTCATTCGAACAGTGTATTGACTTGCTTAAAAAAATAATAACAAAGTTTATGTGCACTGTAAAAAATGTCTGTAAATTAAACAGTAAAATACCGTATAAGTGATACAGAATAAAACCGTATTTCACAAAACATGTGATAACCGTAGGATTCACTGTGAAAAACTTTAATTAGTTTTACAGACTAAGACCTTACATTTAACAGTAAAAAACATATAAAAATATGGTTTATTGCAGTAAAATTAACAAGATACTGTATTACCATAAAAATGAAAAAAAAAAAATTCTTGATCAATATCAGCGTAATAGATATGGCATTATGCGTTATTGGTGTAACATTAAACCTTTTAGAGAATATTTGTTATCAATATTCTGAACCATCTGTTTATATTTTACTAAATCCCTGTTGATAGAGTTTAAAAATTAGAATAATATCAGTCTGCACTATAGTGGTCATCATGCAGGCATTTGTCATCAAGTTCCTAATTTTATCACACTAAAATTACTTTTAAACATAAAATTACAATTATTTTCTAAACATTGACGATAAGTTTACAACTGCTGTCAAAACAAGATACAAGTCCTCAACTATTCCAGCATCCACACACGTGATTTAGTAGACAAATATTCTTTCTGACGTGATGTAATCACAAGTCAAATGGATATTTTCCACCAAATTTATCCCATTAAATCTCCAGTTTGTGGTTGTTTAAGATTCATTTGAAGTCACCATTATTGTAATTAGTGTTTCCTTTAGTTAGGCATTTGTCCTTGTGACCTTCATTGACCTAACTCTCCTCTTTTAGCAATTGCAACAGTGCTTTATTAAGACCACTTGTTTATTGCTAGAGGGAGTAGGAAAAACTATCATGTGATCTATTGATTGCTTGTATGTCATGCATATAATTTTGTATGCATAACATTTTATAAATATTTTATGAACATGAAATGATAAAAGAACAATAAAGATATAAAGCACAAAAAAGTGATGCTCTATGCAAATGACACTGTTTTGAACAAGACTGCTGTAATGCTTTAGTTAGTTTCTTTTTTTAGTTTCTTTAGACATCAACACTTTGGATACAAATCTCAACGATGGTGACAGTAAATGGTAAGAAAGTTGCACAATTTTGTCATGTCACAATGCATGATGGGAGTTATGAATGAGTTTTCTACAATCCTGGTACCCAGCATGCATTGCAGCATGAAGCTTTGTTGATGAATGTCACCATTGTTGCGTTTCATAGGCGCATTAAAGTGTCTGTAAAGACTACGGAGAATTTACTGTAAATCTACAGCATTTTAAAGGAATTAAAGGAAATGTCTATAAACATAATGGAACTAGTACTGGTAATCTATTTTACTGATTTTTTTACAGTGTAGCATTTAAATTAGACAGTTCTGAGCTGTAAAATAGATGGTACTGAACCGTCATTTGTACAACATAAACCTTTACAATAAATAGTTTTGAGCTGTAAAAAATGGTAATGAACCATAAGTATTACAATGTTAACCCTTGAATTTGACAGATATAAACTGTTTTAGCAACATAAACATGTTAAATAGACAGTTATAAACTGTAAAAAAAACATTTAAAATTTGTAAAATATACAGTACAATGGGTGCAATCCCGTAAAACCAATAACATTGCTACCGTATTTTTGACGGTAAAGATCTGGCAACCACAGCTGCCGGTTTTCTACCGTAAAATGTACGGTTTATTTTTAACAGTGTGGGATCTCAGTACCACACAGATATTGCATGTTGGAGGTAAGAAATATTTGGTTTAACGTGTTTACTAATAGTAAACTCTTTTCCCACCAATGATGAGATTAAGGCAATCTATATTTCAGCTATTACCCACTAGGTGGCCCGCTTACCCAACTTATAAAACACTGGAGCATTCACTGATATTATCTGATCTCTAACAAACATCCTTAAAACACACCCATATTTGAGAGGTAATGAATAAAAATGAAGATCGGATGAAACTGTATTTTGTTTGAAAAGAGGGATCAGCATTAAACTTTTGTGAAAATCATTAAAAATGCGTGTGCTGGCTGGCAACTTAAAAAAAAATCCGCTGGCGTTAAAGAAATAAGTCCGTTAAATGCTCCACTATTTGTTAAAATGGATAGAACTGCATGGAAATATATGCCGTATATATTTTCCATACTTCTGTTTGTTTCCATCACACAATGATTTTGACCTATTATAACATTTTCTAAAATATTTATAATATAGACTCACAGACACTATCTTTAAGGTTCTTTGGAAAGAGATGCTAACAGAGATTAAGGCAATCCATTTTATTAGCGTGCTGGCAGAAACAAAAACTGCATAAAATGTAATAACACTGTTTTAGTATTATGGGTTAGTTAACGTTCTTGCAACAAGATTTCATTTATGAATTATCTTTTGTGCAGTTTTTATGCTAAAATATCTGAGACCATAGCCCTGACAGGCTAATGATGAATAAAATGTGTACAATTATCTTTGACTTTTGAATTATTTTTAATATGTGACAAAAAATATTTTTTGGAGGGGCCAGGGAAAATTTTGGCAGGGCAAGTGAAAACCTGAACCACTGGCCCGACTGAGCCAGTAGAATTTTTTTTTTTGCGTTGAGCCCTGATTTTTAGTGCTGCATCTGTGCTTTTACTCCACTATCTCTCAACCTGCCATCACTACATTTTCTGCTAATTTTTCCTGTCAGTGATGATTGGCTAAAGATAATCATCAGTCCAGTGATTTCTGTCCAATCAAATCGCGCATAGAAAACTTGCACCAGACAAACTTTAAAACACCAAGGTGGCGCCAATTTAGTTTTATCATGGAGGAGAAAGAGGAAGGAAGTGTGGTGGAGGCTTCAACATGCTCAAATCATGGGCGTCGGAACCATTATATGTGGGACCCACCCCCACCCACTTTTTAAGACCAATGATACACTTTTTAAGACCAATGATAATGGACCCACCCACTTTTTCTCTAGCGCATTTGTCTGTTCACTTATCAAAGCGCTGTTAATCAAAATCCATTCCACTAGAGCAGGGATCCCCAACCTTTGCTTTTTTACACCGTGGACCCGTTCAGCTTTTTTTTAAAATTTGCGGAGGGGGGTGTCACTGAGTTGCTGTTCGAACAAAGTGCTGAAAAACATTTTAAACGGAAGTAAAGTCCAAACGACCATTCATAAGGAAAATTAATAACTGCTTTATCTATAGTATATTTTCTATAGACGTGTAAAACCATATTATGGCGGATTGTTTTACTTTCACTGTTTCACGAGTTTGCCTGCCCATTTCGTCTTAATAATTAATGGTAAACAAACTTAGTTTGCTGTTCTTAAAGGCAGCTCGAACCTTGAAGGTCGGACTCGAGCCCCAAGTTCAAGAAACAGAAAAAAAAGGAGGAGATGAGGAGGAGAGATGCCAGAAGAATTGCGGCTGTGCGCCAAGGCAGGGAGACTCCCGTTTACCATATGCTTTAATGATAATTGACATGATACCGAGCGAGAGGGATTGACAGCAAGACCGGTGTACCCGCACCAAGCAGAGTGGAGGTGATCACCGATGTGTGCTTTTTGGCGACACCTGAAAAAGACTGCAGAGTCATGAGCTCCCTCGTACAGGTCTCTCAGAGCCTTAGCCTGATGAACCTGCAGCAATGGCATTGCGTGTAGGGCAGAAGCCGCCTCCCCACAAGCCCGGTACGCAGACCCTGTCAGAGCCAACGAGAGTCTGCAGGCTCATGAAGGAAGGGTCGGCTGGTCCCTCGGGATACCAGTGAAAGTAGCAGCTCCACTGTTGAGAGAGGTGAGATGGCTGATGCGGTCAGTACCGGGAGGAAAACAGGGTTTTCTGTGACATTTCAGGGGAGGGGGGGGTTGAGTCCACACAAAACCGAGCATCGCCACTGCCCGAGCAAGCATGGCTGCCATCTCTGGGTCAATCACGGGCTCCGCAACCCTACCCAAAGGAGGGAGCGGATCGGAGTCAGCGTCCGAAATAGACGCACCCCTCCGATGCTGTGAAAGACGCAGATACCTTGTGAGGACTAGGGCTGTCAACGAATATTCTAAATTCGAATATATATTGGAATAGTTTTAAAAAAATGAATTTCGAAGATTAAAATTACTATTCCAATAAAAAAAAATTTGGGAAAAAACGCCTGCAGTAGAAGAGGCGTGGCTGTCTGCTTTGTGAGTGGGCGCGCTATTGCGCCTGGTTCAGGGACAGGTCAGCCGCACTCTCTGGCACAGCGTCACTGCTAAAAGGTGACGCGTCTTGCATGGAAGAAAGTGCAGAGGCCCACTCGACCGCAGAAGAGAAGGTGATTTTAACCCCCCAAAATCTAAAAGGCCATGTCTGGGAGTGCTTTAGATTTTGGTCGGTAGAAGGTAAAATTGTTGAGCCACTAGATAAAGTTGTTACGTTACAGTTAGCATACGACCACTAGCAATGAGGTCACATCTCGAAAATGTGCACGGCATTCCCTTACACACTGTATTGCATATTAATTCTGTTGTCACTTCACCTTTTAATGCTTAATCCTGTTCTGTACACACACAATTCAGTAATTTACCGGACTGACAACTCCATTCTACAACCAAATTAACTCCTGCAAAATGCAGATAGTGACAACCGCATTTACAGAAACTCTGCATAGTGTGTACATAACCCAACTGAACAACTATTATTTAATAAAGAGTTTAAATGTGCATCCTGTACATGACAGGTCTCTCTTTAAAAAAAAAATTCCTAGAAGGGGAAAAAGTCTTCTGTATGCGGGGAAAGTGCAGAAAATGACAGAGGCATGAGTGTTTGCTGCCCATTGTTGCCAGATCTTGCACTAAAAAAACTGCAAACAAGAAAAATCCAATAATAAACCAAAATAAATCCAAATGCTTTACCTCAAAGATCAAAATATTGGCAACCGCACCTTCACACTTTAATAACACCAAAAACTTGATCGCTTCATGAACCAAAAGCCATAAAAGGTTAAGCGCCAAAACTGTATTTACATCCAAAAAAAACGAGAACCTGGCAACACTACAAGACAGCTTGCTGTTGAGCAGCCTCACAAAAGCGTACAATACACAACACAGAGATGGAGGTTTATTGCAAAACATAATGCTGTTAAATTATTTTGGTCAAAGCTGTGAGCGATAAGCATGCGAGACGGCAGAACGTTGCTATGGTTATCTCCATGTCAATCATCACATTTTCAGGAGTGAGTCTTGTTCCGTACAGACATGTAACAAACATTTAGGGGATTCACTCCCGCATTTAAATGCGATTGTCACTCCCAAAAGATTGCAGTGTGTACGAGACCACAATGTGTGGAACTCCAGGTAAACAGTCACGTCTTGACACTTACTTTGCATCCCCCCCCACAAGATGGCCATAATGGAGAAATTAGTTGTGTTAATTTGTAAGGACATGAGACCGATCTGTGTCGTGGATGGGGCAGGCTTCAATAAGTTCTGTCAAGCATAACCGAGGTACATATCCCTTTATTGATGTCCCTTCATTTACTTGTATTTGTTTAGGTCAGGGGTGTCCAATACGTAGATCGCGATCGACCAGTTGATCGCAAAGGCAATGCCGGTAGATCGCACATAAGTTAACTGTATATGATGTTCCATGAGCTTCGGAAAACAGAGCGCGAAATTGGCATTATAAGAGTAATTGTGAAACACGCAAGTCTTTTTGAGTTGCTGCGCCTTTCTTCTCAAATTTGTTTTTATAAATCTTATGCCTGCCCGCTGTAGCTCAGTCGTCTAACTTCCGAAATTTACATGGATGCGCATTCTTGCCTTCATTCAGGAACAGATCCACACGCACGGTGTGTATGCGTGCGCGCAAGCGAGTAAACAAACGAACGAGAGAGAGAGATACGCTTCTGATACTGTTATCATTTTCTAGTTTGTTTTAATAAACCGCATCTCCGCTATTTTAAAGAGTACTCGACATGTACTCAAGGATTTTTTTAACTCCTCAAAGGGAATGGAGTAGCCTGGTGACAGCCCTAAATTCAATGTAGAGATATGCAGTATAGTCCTAACACGCATTTAAAGTGTTATAAAAAAAAATAAACTGTGTTTTTAGCAGGTAGATCTTGTCGGCTTTATCATTTTAAAAGTAGAACACCATACAAAAAAGTCTGGACACCCCTGGTTTAGGTAATAGGCTACATTGTCAAATATGTTTAAACTTAAGTAGACTACCTATACAAGTAGTTATGTCACTCTGTATTAATTTGTCCTGTTATTGACGTAATGCACGTCATTGACTAAATGCGCAACCATATGTTCGAATATTCATCGAACGTCATTTTTGAGCAATTTTGACAGCCCTATTGAGGACCGAAAAAGGATGAGGGCATCGTAGAACACACGCCACCCGTCTCCAATGGCACCTCTGGCTGTGGATTAGAGATTGACCGATATATCTGTTTCACAATATTTCCCTGATATTTAAGCAGTTTCCCATTATTGGATATCGGTTTTGAAATATTGTATTGGCCGATAAACACCGCCATCTTCTTGCAATTTTGAGAATTGTGCGCTGGACGCATCTGAAAAGAGGAGCTAACAACAGCAGCAGCGTGCACAGCAAATATGACGGCGGAGTGACGCAACTTCATTAAAAGGACTTTGAGTATACAGTATTGTTCAAAATAATAGCAGTACAATGTGACTAACCAGAATAATCAAGGTTTTTAGTATATTTTTTATTGCTACGTGGCAAACAAGTTACCAGTAGGTTCAGTAGATTCTCAGAAAACAAACAAGACCCAGCATTCATGATATGCACGCTCTTAAGGCTGTGCAATTGGGCAATTAGTTGAAAGGGGTGTGTTCAAAAAAATAGCAGTGTCTACCTTTGACTGTACAAACTCAAAACTATTTTGTACAAACATTTTTTTTTCTGGGATTTAGCAATCCTGTGAATCACTAAACTAATATTTAGTTGTATGACCACAGTTTTTTAAAACTGCTTGACATCTGTGTGGCATGGAGTCAACCAACTTGTGGCACCTCTCAGCTGTTATTCCACTCCATGATTCTTTAACAACATTCCACAATTCATTCACATTTCTTGATTTTGCTTCAGAAACAGCATTTTTGATATCACCCCACAAGTTCTCAATTGGATTAAGGTCTGGAGATTGGGCTGGCCACTCCATAACATTCATTTTGTTGGTTTGGAACCAAGACTTTGCCCGTTTACTAGTGTGTTTTGGGTCATTGTCTTGTTGAAACAACCATTTCAAGGGCATGTCCTCTTCAGCATAGGGCAACATGACCTCTTCAAGTATTTTAACATATGCAAACTGATCCATGATCCCTGGTATGCGATAAATAGACCCAACACCATAGAAGGAGAAACATGCCCATGTCATGATGCTTGCACCTCCATGCTTCACTGTGTACTGTGGCTTGAATTCAGAGTTTGGGGGTCGTCTCACAAACTGCCTGTGGCCCTTGGACCCAAAAAGAACAATTTTAGGGCGTTTTCACATCTGTAATCCGGTTCATTTGGTCCGGACCAAAAGCAAAAAATGCTACATTGTAACTTTTTTAGCAGATTTGGTTCCATTTCACCCCACACTGATTGCTCTGATCCGCACCAATTGAAACGTACCAAAATTCTGCCATGTGATAAGATCAACATCACTCATTGGCCACATGTATTTGAACGTATTTCCTAAACGGCTCCACGATTGGTCAGAATCAACGTGTGGGGAACCCCCGGAAGTAAACAAAAGAAGGATAATACAGCAGACACCATGGATAGACGGCTGCGCGCTGTAATTATGTCTCCGTGGTTGCTATACATAGTTTGTATACAGCACTCTAGACAAACTGTTCATTTTCAGAATGAATCGCGGATGCGGCTTGAAAACAACGGTTTAATGCACTACAAACGGCGAAGAAAATTCCGAGGCTCCGCCCGCACCTCCTCGCAACTCCAGGTATGTCCGCGATTTGTCATTGTGATAATATTGCTATTAGAAACGGTCAACAAACACTTCCTCATCCGATAATGCACTGCGGAGCTGACTACGGCAGCTGGTTTAGTCCAAAATGCGCAGTACTTTTGCAGTTAGGTCGGTTCGATCTCGGATCGTGTTCTCACCACAAACGAACCGCTCTAGAGTTCGATTGAAAGCGTACCGAGACCACCTCTGCAAGCTGGTCTCGGTCCGCTTGTTTGGTCCGCTTTTGGTGCGCACCAGAGTTCGATTGCTGCATTCTCACCTGCCCAAACGAACTGCACCAACTAAGCAATCGAACTCTGGTACGATTCAATCGAACTAAACAAGGCAGGTGTGAAAACCCCCTTACTCTCATCAGTCCACAAAATGTTCCTCCATTTCTCTTTAGGCCAGTTGATGTGTTCTTTGGCAAATTGTAACCTCTTCTGCACATGCCTTTTTTTTAACAGAGGGACTTTGCGGGGGATTCTTGAAAATAGATTAGCTTCACACAGACGTCTTCTAACTGTCAGAGTACTTACAGGTAACTCCAGACTGTCTTTGATCATCCTGGAGGTAATCATTGGCTGAGCCTTTGCCATTCTGGTTATTCTTCTATCCATTTTGATGGTTGTCTTCCGTTTTCTTCCACGTCTCTCTGGTTTTGCTCTCCATTTTAAGGCATTGGAGATCATTTTAGCTGAACAGCCTATCATTTTTTGCACCTCTTTATAGGTTTTCCCCTCTCCAATCAACTTTTTAATCAAAGTACGCTGTTCTTCTGAACAATGTCTTGAACGACCCATTTTCCTCAGCTTTCAAATGCATGTTCAACAAGTGTTGGCTTCATCCTTAAATAGAGGCCACCTGATTCACACCTGTTTCTTCACAAAATTGATGACCTCAGTGATTGAATGCCACACTGCTATTTTTTTGAACACACCCCTTTCAACTAATTCAACTAATTGCCCAATTGCACAGCCTTAAGAGCGTGCATATCATGAATGCTGGGTCTCATTTGTTTTATGAGAATCTACTGAACCTACTGGTAACTTGTTTGCCACGTAGCAATAAAAAATATACTAAAAACCTTGATTATTCTGGTTAGTCACATTGTACTGCTATTATTTTGAACAAGACTGTACTAAAGGTGGATATTGTTTATATATCTGCCTATAATAGATAGATATCCACACATTCATCCATCCATGATCCTTCATCTAATCATCCTTGAATTATGCATCAATGCATATAAATATATATTTTTTAAAAGGGCTGCACAATTAAGACAAAAAAAATCATAATTGTGAGTTATTCATTATCATTATAAACCTGAGGCTGTGTGACAACTAAGCCCACTGTGTAAAAATGTTTTCAATCCCAGCTATCAGTTACTAGGAGTTGCTGACATGTTTCAAAATGCTGTTATGTTTTAGGAAACAAGACAGTGATTAAAATAATATAAAGTTGGATTTGGTGACTTACACAGACAACTCAAAAAATCATAAAAAAACAAAAGATGAAGAAATTTACTTTCATGCTTCCAAAACACTCTTTGTTCAATATCTTAACCAAAACACATCAAAACTTTTCACAAATACACAGGAGATCTCTGACAGTAAGAGAAAAAGACCAAAAGCACAGATTGCTCAACCTGTAGAAATATGTAAAGTAGCATGTTACAATTAACCCCGCGTTACTTTCTGCCCCGCTTACCCCTACTTATACAAAAATTTACTCAAGTCTCATCTAATTATTTACTTGAGTAAGAGTAAAACAGTATTAGGCTGTCCACACGAAGCCAATGCAATCCCTATCCGATCATTTTTTCTTCGTTCTAAAAAAATAATCCGTAAACACGGCGTTGTCTCAAGAAATATCTGCGCACACACGAAACCACTGAAACCGACTGAAAGTGGTGTAGTATATATGCCAGACCAGTATGGGGCGCTGTAATTCTGCCACAGATATACACTATACATGGAGAAGAAGACTTTGAGCATGCACATAACCTTGCGTGCTGTACACGAACCAAAAAGAAGTGGTGATGGTGAACGCAACAACTTCAAGAGCAAGAGAGGAGTCTTTCTCCTGGTTGTCTTCAGCAGTGGATCTAAGGGTGTTTTCACATATAGTTCATTTTAAAAGAACCAAACCCAGTTCACTTAAAGTGAATTAGCCGAATATGACCTCAGTCCTTTTGGTGTTCACAATATAGTGGACTCAAAAGAGGACCTAGTTCATTTTTTGGTCCTCTTCAGAACTGAAGTGATGTCAGACCCTTTCTTGTTCACATCACAACTTTATAAGAACTTAGATCCCAGCTTTCTGTGCAGCAGCTGATTTTGATACAATGTCAAAACGACATGTAAAGCGGACCGGGACCTCATTGATTTCACATATCAAAAAGAAATTGAACCACAAAAGAACCCAAAAGCGAACCGAACTCAGACCACATCTGTAGGTGGTCTGAGTTCGGTTCGCTTTTGGGTCATTTTAGGGGGGTCTGAGATCACTTGGTTTGTTCACATATACACCCTGAACTGCTCTGAGAGTGTTTGGAGGGCTCAAACGAACTAGGTGTGAAAACACCCTTAGAGCATGTGGCGTATGGTGTTGTCCATTATCGCTTGTTGCTCACCACAAATAGTTAAAACCATCTAAAATATTTAACTGCTGCACAGACAGCACAAAAACCTGAGTCTTACATTATGATCGTGGACTTGATGGTCGTTTTCGAAGCACTGCTTCATGAGTCTTCGAAACATTTACGTATCTTTTGTTTCGAATCAGTGGTTCGGAGCGTGTTTCAAACTGGCCCAAGTCACGTGATTTTAGCAAACGAGGCTTCATTATGTCATAACCGTTTCGAAACGTTTCGAAAATCTGATGGTTCACCACTAGGGGGAGTTGATCACAAATGATCAGTGTCTAATATGTTTAGGTGAACTCGGGTCAGTTTTATTATGAAAGTTCATAAAACATTTATCCTTCTAATAACACAAACATTTTGTCTACTTTTTGTTTATAGACAGATTTAATGACAAAAATGTGCATAATTAAAAGGGTAGTAATGATTTGTTTCCCCTAAATAAAACTAAAAACACATAATACACTTTTAATTATGTCTTAAATAAAGTTTAATAATTTTTTAAACATATTTTAATAAAAATCTTGCTATTATTTTGTAAAATGTTTGGACATATCTGCTTTTACATTATTTTGACCAGCAGGGGTCGCCAGAGTGTGGTGTTTCGAACTGCTTCGAAAAACTGAATCAATTTTCGAAGCAATTGGTTCAATTGATTCGAAGTTTCGAAAAGCTTAGTTTCTCCCATCACTACTTATTATTGGTCTGACTGGGCCAGACCTGCCAACCTTGGAAAAATATTTTGAGTAGCAACTTACCGCAGCAGCGCGGCGCGAGGTCAGGCACGTTTGCTGATCAGTAGTGATTGAGTTCACATGCTCACTTATTACTACAACTTATTACTAAGTATATAGTTCCCACCAGGGCTGGACTGGGACAAAAAATTGGCCCTGGCATTTTGGCCCAGACCGGCCCACTACATAGGATCACAAATCTTTGTGCAACCTTGACTATAACTCCATGTAATGATTAAGTAGAAAAGTATAAGTGCTGACACGTGACATTACAAAAATGTAAGTGCTGTAAAAGGCTTTGCAGGTTTTAAAAATAATAGTATTAGCCAGTGAGTGCACAATGTTGTGCACCTTATGATAACACTGAGACAAGATAAATGTTACAATGACAAGCCACAAGCCCCATTACAGTGTGTGCAGAAAACTTTGATCACTTTTTTTCTGAACACCTTTTACCAATTCCAAACCAAAGTAATTTTAATAACCAACATTAATTTTGTATATATATTTTCCTTTCATCCTATTTTATGTCCTTGCTGCCCGAATCAGGATTTCTTGTATAATGGTCATATCTCAATTTTGCATGCATGGCATCTTTCTTATGGACATCAAATAATGAATGTCCAGTGTGTGTTAAACATTTTTGGCCCATTTTAAATGTAAAAGAAAATGTGCCTAATAATTCTGCACACTTGAATATAAGGTGCTTTTTTCACCAGTCAGCCATCATTAACAATAATGTATTACTTATAAATGCTTTATTTACAAAATTAATGGTAGTTATTAAAATTTATTTGGTTTGGAATTAGTAAAATATGTTGATAAAAACTGTGATCAAAAGTTTGATGTAATAATTCTGCCCACACTGTATTTTATAGCAGTGTAATCACTGTCATGTTGCAAACAGCCATTGATCTATCACTTGTGTTTTTGACTGTGTTTTATTAAGAGGATATCTAACAACAATGCTGCATGCTTCATAAAATGCCCTAAAAGTTGTTATTGGGCTAGCCAAATGTCAAATCAAAAAGAACCAATGGGCTGCTGATTAGGTCTCTTGGGCCGGTCTGTCTGGAAAAAAAAACATCTAACGCTAACTTTTTTGGAAAATGCAGTACATTGCCACCGCGCCTTTTAGCGCCATTAATGAATTACATTAAAACAAAGAAAGAAAGCAACGGGCTGCGTTGAGCGATGAACGAGTGTTATGGGCTGGTCAGAATAGTGCAAGATGTATGATACGTCTGTATGATAAACGCGCTCTGTTTCTTGTGTGTGTCAGATCATCGCTCTCTGTTTCCATCTGACACAAGAAACAGAAGGGGAGGGGTGGAGCTTGTTAAGAGATGATTGGGCCAGCCCAGTGTCAGTATGGAAAATGAACCAATGGGCCGCTATCCATGCTTTATGAGGCCGGTCGTTGGCCAATTAAAAAAAAAATATATATCATATTATATTCACCGGCCCCCAAGGACGTCGGCCCACCGGGCATTTGCCCGGTATGCCAGATTACCAGTCCAGCCCTGGTTCCCACTCACCACCATATCTAGTCTTTCAACATACAAGTAGGCTACGAAGAACTCTTTTAATGAAAAGGCAACCTCCAAAAATATGCCTATTAAACAAAAACGCCTATGGCATATGTTTTAAATACATGGGACATTATAAATAACAAAGAATCAACAAATAGCATATAGCTATATCCTTGCTTTATATTCCAGCAGGCACGTTGACATGAACCTCTAATGGGGCACAGCAGGCCTACCACTACTTTTTCTTTAACATACCTAACATGAACAGTATTAATATGTTTTAATGCATAAATGGCATGTAAGCAGATTTGCATTCTACAGTACTGATGATAATGAGTCTTTTACACAAATTTACAATAACATTACTTAGCTACTACTACAATAAAAACATATGTGGATGATCATTTTGTGTATATTATCTGCACAGTGTTTAAACCTGCTGAAAAAAACAGCATAAACCAGCATAATTATCATGGTGGTCACCAGCATACAGCACCAAAACACAACATATGCTGGTCTTGGTGGTGCTGGTATGCTGATGACCAGCAGCTAAACCAGCACCAAACCAGCATGAGAATTAAGCTGGTCTATGCTGATGGTCACCAGCAAACCAGCAACAAAACACAAAATATGCTGGTCTTGCTGGTATACTGTTTTTTTTTTCAGCAGTGATGCCAACTGTTTATGTAGTGTCATAAAGTAGAACTAGTGAACTAAACAGTTATGTCATATCTGACAATACAGAACAGTACACAAACATTGATTTTCTCAGCAATAATGCAAACCTCTATACTTGGTTTTGACTGGCTGAGCATATAGTTCGTTTTACCTCCCTCATCATCTATACTTTCTGTTTAAAAAAAATCTGATGTACATCGACAGGAGCCAGTAACAATCGAGTAAGAATAAGATTGATTTAAATGTAGAAACTTACTTTTGTCATGTTTTCTCGCGTGCCATCACATGCTCTTCTGAATGAGCGGCGGCTGAGTGCTACAAAAAGTAAACATAGACGCTTCGCTCGCGGACATCGATTTCTGCGTCCTCGCGCCAGTTTGTCTTGTGGGACTGCAACGCGTTTACAAGCGTGAATTACGGTTCATATAGCTCAGTTTTTTTGCCGCGATTAACAATGTAAATGAATATACTTGCAAATAAACTGGGTACAACAGATTTACACTGGGGCACGTGCAACAGTAAACGGGGTCTAGACGCCCCTGGTTGGCAGGCTTGTTATCGCAATGGATCCAATTCACAATTCCCATACCCTGCCCATTTACCTTTAAAAACAGTGTTTAGAACCATCCTCCCTTGTAAAACAAGTCACAGTATGAAGATGGACCGAGATGAAAAACAATTTCGTTATTTTCGTTATTCGTTTCGACGGCTCCCCGCTCTCCGCTTTGAAGAGTTTAAAACTAGCACTATGATTGGGCGACGTCGTCTTTTCCCAACAGGTTGCTGCCCAATGCGGTAACACTCAGAGACAAGTTGACTAGTGCGTAAATGCACAGACAGTTGAACTCAAAGCCATCAAGGGCTTTTCGCGTATTTTGAAGTGACAAATCGTAGCAGCGTAGTTTGGTGTCTAAATGCGTATCTGTTACGCAAAATGCGTAAAGGTTGGCAGGTCTGCTGGGCTGATGCGGAGCGGACTGAGCCCGTGCGAGTGAGGGTTGTGTAAACAGGCCAGCCAGGGCAAATAAAAGCCACTGACTGTGAGCTTCGAGGACCATAACCAAACGGCATACACTGATATGTAGTATTATTTCAAATAAAAGTACACACGCATTGAATCACATCTACTTCATTGGTGGGGAAACAGTTAGCAGTTCATTAATCAACAAATTAACAGGGTTCTTGCAGGTTTCAGCAAGTTAAATTTAAGACCTTTTTAAGTCCTTTTAAGACCATTTATAAGTAAAATTTAAGACCAACACGACTTTTTACTACAATTACTAGAGGCATTCCAATGATTTGGCGCCGACAATTTCTACCCATAGCCCTTTAGAAAGAGACTTCTGACAATGAAAGTCCAAAAAGCTCGGCCTTCACGTGATTCATGGAGACTTCAGTTAGTTCCTGGAAGCTACACAGTAAAATTCCCAGTGTTAAATTAACACTGCTCGGTGTTTATATAATCCACACCAAGATTGGCGCCAAAAAACACTAAATCAGTATCAAAGCCAATAAGACAATGAAGCGATCGAGTCATCAATAGTGAACACCTGCTGGTCAGTCCGTGTCAAATCAACTCAACTTTGGAATTGTTCCCGTCCTAAAATTTCCACCTTGTTGACTCCTCCTCTGGAGAAAGTAATACCAAAATGAGGAAGAAAGCCAAATTATTAAATGCAATAGATGAAATCACCATAGTTAAATGAACACTATCATCATCTCTGTTTGAAAACCAAAATTACAACTTGCTTCCAGAGTTACATGGATGATAGGTTGAACTTCTAAAGAACTGCTGAAAATCTGGTTAATAAAGTTAGTCACCATTGCTCCGATTAGTGTTTCCTTTAGTTGGGTACTTGGGTCTTGAAGTGTAGTGTTAGTTTTCTTCTGCTCATTGTGGCAGTGTGTTTATAAAACCCATCTGTTAAAGCAGAGGAAGATGAGATAAATGAAGTCTATAACTCATACTATGCTAATTAGTATGAAAGTATAAGTCTTGGGATTCAATGATATCATAAAAAAGTAATCACTAAATATAAGTGTTTAATTTATGTTCTGCCAACCCTGTGAGGCTCTCATGAAATCCAACAGTGCTGTAAAAGTCCACATACCCTGAAGAGTTAAATATTTTTTACCCAAATCTAATCTGTGGTGTCAGTCAGACACACTGAGACATCAACAATCAGCCTATAAAACACAATCATGGTGACAATCAACAACAAAGCTTCATGCCGCAATGCATGCTGGGTACCAGGATTGTAGAAAACTCATTCATAAATCCCATCATGCATTGCAACATGACAAAAAATTAGCAACTTTCTTACCATTAACTGTCACCATTATTGAGATTTGTATCAGAAATCATGAAGTCTCTCTTAAGCAAAAAACAACAACAACAAAAAAAAAACACTAAAGCATTACGGCAGTCTCATTCAATACAATGTCATTTGCATAGAGCTTTTTTATATGCCTGTTTCTTTATAATTAATTTGTGATCAAATGTTTCAATGATCTGTAGAGTAGAATATAATAAAATTAAACAATCTGAGAATGTCTGGAAGGGCTTCCCTCTACATGAAGCAATGAACAAGTGGTTTTACTAAACATTGTTGCTATTGCTAAAAGAGGAGAGTTTGATCAGTAAAGGTCAAGGGACAAATGCTAACTAAAGGAAACACTAATCACAGTAATGGTGACTTTAAATGAACTCATTACAAACACAAACTTAAGATTTAATGTGACACATTTTGTGATAAATGTCTATTTGACTTGTGAGACATCACGTCAGAAAGAAGATTTGTCTACTAAATCACGCGTGTGGATGCTTGAATAGTTGAGCACTTGTATTTTGTTCTGACAGTTGTTTAGAAGTTAAACTTATCCAATTAGAAAATAACTCAGCAAGTTGTCTTTTTATTTTCAAACAGAGATGCTGATAGAGAGGCAAACGTGAAAGCTTTTGGAGGCATACACCCAACAGTATTCATTTATTGCATTTAATAATTTGTCTTTTTTTATTATTTTGGTATTTTCTCCAGAAAACGAGTCATCAAAATAAAAATTTAGAGACAGGAAAATGTCCAAAATGTAATTAATTTGAATGACCAGCAGGTGTTCACCATTAATGTCTTAATCATCACTTCATTATCTCATTAACTTTAACACTGATTCAGAGTTATATTTTTAACACCAGTCTTTTTTAACACCGATCTTGGTGTGGATTATATAAACACCAAATAGTGTTGATTTAACACTGATAGAGTTAATTTAACACTGGGGATTTTCCTGTGTAATGGTGAGCCATTGAAATACACTGAGTTAAAGGGCAAAGAGCTTTGATTTGTCTTAATTGTCAAGAAATGCATTGATTTACAATATTTATATATCACACTAATATGTGATGTCGTAATTTATAAAATTCTAACAATTTTTTTTGACAAATAAAATCCACTAATATGAGATCAGTTAGTATGGTCAGCTGCTGGTTAGTGCCCAGTTTTACACAGCCTCCAACAAGTTTAAAGCTTTAAGTGCATCACACTGTGTAGTTTGTAAGCTTATAGGGGCGGTTTCCCAGACAGGGATTAGACTAGTTCTAAGAGCTGTCCAAACTGAAAACAACTTGCACTGGCAGATATATCTTAAAATACATCAAAATGCACACAAGTAATGTTTTTAGTAAGGGATATTTGTTATAACTAGTTATATTTCATAATTGAACTAAGGCTTAGTCCTAGCTAATCCCTGTCCGGGAAACCACCACATAATGTTTATGCATGTTTATAATGTACATCTCACTGTGTGTTGTGTATATATCTTGTGCCTGTTTGATTTATTAATATACAAAGAACAAAAGATCACTTTCAATTATTATTAATCCCTAAAAGCATTAATATATGCATTTTATTAATATAATATTAATTTTATATTAATTTTATTTAGTTAATAAATTAATTTATTGCATTTTTTTAATTGAATAAACCGGCAGAATCACAGAGCCAAAAACACTCCACTCATAGCCAACACTTTATGCATAAATATACACTATATACCGCCATTATGTTTAATAGCCTCTCTAATTACACGATAGCGGATGAATCTGCATTAAAAAAAATTACTATTAAAAGGCTATGCGTGGTTTGTTATGTGTTGCTAACGTTATCCATTAAGATCGGGAGGTCTTATTTTAGAATATTAACTTTGAAATTAACTTCAAAATATAGATTTTTTTTTCTTAGTTAATCGTAAATTGTTGTAATATGCTTATGACTTGCAAATGTAATGCTCAGGTAACTTAAATAAACCAGGCTTGATGACGTATGCAGCAGCCTGCCTAGGCGACCTCAGGAAACTACAGCCTTCGGATTGAGAAAAGGCCTAAAGGCAGGGCTTTAGACTAACTTTTTGCACTGGTTGCACTGGTGCGCCTAACATTTTTTCTAAGGTGCACCAGCACAAAAGTTAGGTGCACCCTAATTTTTGACCGCATCGGATTTATAGTTCACCTCAAAATGAAAATTCTGTCATAATTTACTCACTCTCATGTTATTACAAACCTGTATAAATGTCTTTGTTCTGGTGAACATGAATGGAAATATTTTGAGGAATGTTTGTAACCAAACTATTCATGAGCCCCATTCACTTCAAAAGTATTATTTTTTCCTACTATAGAAGTGAATGGGGCTCATGCTTGGTTTGGTTATTAACATTCCTCAAAATATATTGCTTCGTGTTCATCAGAACAAAGAAATTTATGCAGGTTTGTAACAAAATGAGGGAGAGTTATTGATGACAGAATTTTCATTTTTGAGTGAACTGTCCGTTTAACACCGCAAGTTTAGCGCCCATGCTGGTTTAATACAGAATATAAACATGTAGGCTATTTTATAATTTTCATGTTGTCATTCCATTTTCCTTATACGAGTCATGCACAGTCCTGTTTGATAACCCGCATCCGCGCGATTAATATAACACTTGACCCGACATCAACATCAATTTATTTCAGACCCGCCCGTTTTACATAAAGACTGCGACCGGCCGCACCGCAAATCGTGATGTAAGTAGAAACCTTTAAAGATCTTCATGCAGAACATTGACAGAAATAAGCACAGGACCATGACTGGACAAATATATTAACATTTAATGTGAAACTTTGTGAGGGTCGGCAGATTGACAGCTGAGCGGACAGCAGTGTTTGAACACTCATAAGCGCTGCGCTTATATTTATAATTACCTTTTAAATTGATGATATGATTGCAGTGATTCCACAAAAACTCAAGTAGAATGTTAAATGTTTAAAGTTTAATGTCTCTTTCTCGCTGCCCTGGGCAAACCCGCGCCGGTGATGGCATGATACACGTGATGAGCTTGCATCTTGCATTACCTTAAATTACCTTAAATTATGGTCATACAAATAAAAGTAAAACAACATTCAAAACTGTAATGGTGTAAATTTATTTATGTAAAGTTACACTCACAATAATAACAAAACATTGTGCTTTTTTAAATAGGTAAAAAAAGTTTTTTGTGCTGCATTGGATTTGAAGCGCGTCACACAAAAAATAAACTCATATAGGCTATAGGCTACTTTTGAATTTGTTTTGTTAATTTGCTAATATTTAAGTTAAACACATTTCATGTAGGCTTATTTATTTTATTATTTTTTCACCAAAGAAAGACGTAATCATCATGTTCTATTCATTTTAATGCTTTTGCACATAAACTAAACCCTTGGGGGGAATTATTTATAAATGAATCAACAACGCAAATCAAGGAATTAACTTGTTTCTCTATTTAAGACAGTTTGGCGGGGATGGTAATAGCGATACAGCAAACACCGAAAAGTTTATAGGATTAGATTTGGAAGTAAGATTATGACGAAAACAGCGGTCCTGACTCCTGGCTTTTTTCTATAAATTGGGCGCACGCGACATTGCTTTTCGGAGTTAAGTTCAAATTATTTTCTTCAAAAGAATTATGCTCTGACTCGATTGTAAGAGGCTCATTACCTAATTCCGTCTTCGGGTTCGGACCAGGGCTGATGTGACGGGAGGTTGATTTCAGAACATTGGTTATGATCTGCGGACGGATCAGGCATTAATTTAACATTCTTTAAGGGCCATTTCACCGATAGGAACATTAATCTTTATGGAAAGTGAGTCATATTTGTAGTCAAAATGTAACAAATGTAGAATTTTGTGCCTATTTGACAGAGAAAAGACAAAATGTGACTTTAGAGCACATTTGTATGAAAAACTACAACTGCCACTATGCACCACAATGCACAGCTCTGTAAGCCACTCCCATTAATCGGAACACGGCTCAAACATGCTATTGTTTACATAAATGCCACGTTAGTAAAACAAAGAAAATAGCCACCACCACCGTGTCTGACAGACACCAATCATGATTTACTTTTAAACGTGATGTTACATTGTGGTACCCACAATAACACTCTGGCCTGGTGTGTAGCAAAGTCTTATTCAAACAGTAACGTGCGGTTTCAGATCCGCAGTACAAATGTCTTTCCAAGTACTTAAAAAAAGGGTATGCATTTTAAATGTTTATTTAGTTTTACCAATTTTCTTTTTGTCTCTTGTTTACTGTAATTACATTTGTGTTATTATTGGCCTCACTGCTCTCACAATATAGACATATAAAACACCGCTCAGATATGCTATTGTGTACATAAATGCCACGTTAGTATAACAAAGAAAATAGAAACACTCACTTTAGTCAGACGTCCGTTTATCCCTGCATCCTCCACACAAACGCGTCCCCTGCATAATATCTCCACAGACGCGCTGCCTCAGCTCTTGGAGCTTGTGCTCATAAACCGAAACACGTCTTTGAAATAAGCACGTGACCAGAAACATTTACAAAACAAACGTTCATATCCTTATCTGATCCAGAAATGTTTAACCGAAAGCAAACAGCGCGAGTCCGTCCAAGCTCATATACTCCGCAGCGCGTCTGCTCGTAAACCGAAACACGTCCGTGAAATAAACATGTCCAAACGCGCACAAAGTTCCTCTCTTGCCTAGAAACCTTCACCAAACAAACATCCATATCCTTATCTGATGCAGAAATGTAATAAAGCAAGCACACAGCGAGAATACAGGCGGTAGTCTGTCCAAGCTTCTCTACGCAGCAGAGGCCGATGGTTGCTGCGTCTTCCACGGGCTCCTCTACTCAGCCGAAGCCCAGGCTCCGGGCTACTCCTTGGGCTTCTGTTCCTCCATCTGCCTCAGCTCTTTGCAGTATTGTGGCTCATAAAGGTGCAATGAACAGCGGATTAGAGCATCACGCTTGTAAAATCACCTTCTTCCATGTAATATTGATTAACTTCCACTGTTATTGTAACATGAATTCTGTCTCGCTCCACAACTTCTATTTAGCTTAGCTTAGCATAAAGATGGCGGCTGATCGTTTTTTTCCGTCTGTGTTCGTATATTTTCGTAAGTCCCACACACTGATCTGTAATTGGTCTGAAGCGTGAGTGGGTCCCACCCATAGCCCCACCTTGGAAAAATGAGGAATGAGTGTCTGTAGTCTTTCACACTCAATAGAAATACAGGATTTCCTTCTTTCAATGACGCAAAATTACGATTTTTGCATCATTGAAAGAAGGAAGTGCCTCACTGAAATCAGTATTTCTCCCCTCTCAGGGGAAACTGAGGGAATGATGCACGACCATTCAAAAACATGACTGGGGTTCTAATGGTACAAAGCTTAATGCAAATGGGTGAAGTTTCCCTTTAACGAAAAAGTTATCAATCGTTCTTTTCCTCTTCTCTTATCATCCACGGCTACATCCACACTGTTTATCTGACGGACCAAGGCTACTCACGTCTCTCTCTCTCTCTCTCTCTCTCTCTCTCTCTCTCTCAATGTACGCACACGTCTGGACCATGGCTTTTTCCCTCGAACTCCTGGTCGCACCAGTGCGACCTGATATTTTTTTAAGTCGCACCATTGAGAATTGGTCGCACTCTCGAGCCCTGCCTAAAGGGCTCTGATTCTACCGCTATTCATTTAACTGTAACTCCTGAAGCATTTGCGCTATCTAAAAAAAGTTTAAATTGTTCCTAAAAGACGACAATTGCGCTTTTTGGAAATATATGGTTGTGACTTTATTTCGATCGATTTCAATTTAAAATCAAAATCGTGACACCCTTACAAAGAACACACTGGAAATCGCGAGTAAGACCAAGGAATTACAGTCAGTGAATGCAGTGAATGAAGCAAAACTTTTTCATAGAAGAGAAAAAAAAAAGTTTAAGGGAAGAGATGATTCAGACAAAGGAAAATACCAAAAGAAAGAGCAAAGAAAATAAGAAAGTTATAAATGTTACAGATGTGCTGGAAAGCATTCAGCTCGAGACTGCAGGTTTAAGAATGAAAAATGTCACGTGTGTAACAAAATAGGACACATTGCAAGAGCCTGTAGAAATAAGAGATCAGCTGGACAGACACAATATGTGGAAGCAGAAAGTGGTAATCAAGGATGATGAATTGGAGTTATATGGAGTATATACAGCCTACACAACCTTTATTGGACAGAAGGGAATTGTGGTGAATGTGAAATTGGATGGAAAGGGCATGGATATGCAGCTGGACAGAGGAGCAGCAGTGTTGCTGATATCAGAACTGGCATACAAAGAATCCCTGTCGTACATACCCATAAACAAAACAAGCATACAGCTAACTACATATTCAGGTGAGAAAATTCCATTACTGGGATCCATAAAGGTACCAGTGCAATATGGAAGCCAAAACGAGACTCTGCCATTGGTTATTGTCAAGGGAGAAAGACCAGCCCTGCTGGGCCAAAATTGGCTGGAGAAGATTCAGTTAGATTGGCAAAGCATTTTCATGGTGGAGAAAACTGAAGCGATCTCTGATCCAGAAGTAAAAGCAGTGCTGAGACGACACTCAGAGGTGTTTTCTGATAAGCCAAGTGCAATTAAGGATTTTAAAGCTACCCATTCGAGTCCGTCCTGATGCAACTCCAATTTTTTGGAAAGCCAGACCGGTCCCTTATGCGTAACGAGAAGCAGTGGAAGAGGAACTTAAAAGACTGGAAAAAGCCGGTATAATATCCAAGAAAGAAGTGAGTGGGGAGCGCCTATTGTGGTCGTGCCTAAGAGTGATAAGTCCATCCGCATCTGTGGTGACTATAAAGCCACAATAAACCAGAACGTAGAAGAGGAAACATATCCACTACCGAACACAGAGGATTTGTTCACTAAGCTGGCAGGTGGAACGTTGTTTAGTAAACTGGACTTAGCGCATGCATACCAGCAATTGAAATTAGACCCACACTCAGAAAAATACCTGACCATTAATACACATTGAGGCCTGTACAGATATCATCGTCTCAGTTACGTAGTAGCCAGTGCTTCTTCAATCTTTTAGGCTGTCATGGACCAAATTCTACAAAGGCTAGATCAGGTCAACTGTTTCCTTGATGACATTATCACTGCCAGCACAAAAGACAAGCATATAAAAAGATTGGACGAAGTTCTTTCTAGACTGGAGAGATATGGAAACTTTCAAAGTGTCGGTTCATGCAAAGCAGCGTTGAATATTTGGGGCACCGCATTGACAAAGAGGGTCTGCATCTAACTGAGGAAAAAGTGGCAGCAATTATTAATGCCCCAAAACCAAATAATATGATGGAGCTTCGTTCTTTTTTGGGCTTATTAAATTACTATGGTCGATTTTTGCAAAATCTATCCAGTCGACTACAACCTTTGCACAGTCTGTTGAAGCAAAATCAACCTTGGAAATGGACAGCTGCTTGTGAGAAGTCTTTTGAGGAAGCTAAACAGCTTTTGCTCAGTAGTACAGTACTGGTGCATTATGATGGCAGCCAACCTTTGAAGCTAGCATGTGATGCATCACCTTACGGGGTCGGTGCTGTAATTTCCCACATTATGGAAAATGGAGAAGAGTGCCCAATAGCTTTTGCATCCCGGACATTGACAGAGACAAAAAAATATGCTCAGATAGAACGGGAAACCCTGTCGATCATATATGGAGTAAAGAAGTTTCATAAGTATATCTATGGGCGTAAGTTCACTCTCATAACTGACCACAAGCCTCTACTGGCAATACTGGGTCCAAAGGCAGCAAAACCAACTCTGGCAGCCCTTCAAATGCAGCGTTGGGCTTTGGTGCTAATGGCTTATAATTATGACATTGAGTACCGCAAGTCGGCTAACCATATGAATGCAGATGCAATGTCCAGACAACCAACCGAAGGCAAAGACTGTATAGGAAAGGAAGGAAATGTTTTCTACTTTTCCCAGTTAGATGAGCTCCCCGTGTCTGCACATGAGACAGCACAAGCAACTGGAAAAGATCCAACATTGTGTAAAGTGTGGAACTATACAGTAAATGGACGGCCCAACTATGTGTCAGAGGAGTGTTTGAAACCATACTTCATATGCAGGCATGAACTGTCAGAAGAACAGTGCTGTGTCCTGTGGGGAATGCGTGTCGTAATTCCACCCAAATACAGATTATTGGACGAACTTCATAATGAGCACCCTGGAATCTGTCGTATGAAAGCCCTGGCTCGTAGCTTCCTGTGATGGCCAGGTTTAGATAGCTGTATTGAAGAGAAGGTGCTGAGCTGTGGTTGCTGTCTGGCAGTTCAGAAATCACCTGCTGTGGCTCCTCTTTATCCATCGCGATGGCCGGAACGCCCATGGCAAAGGATCTATATTGATTTAGCAGAGAAAGATAAGCAGTTTTTCTTATTTGTGATTGACAGCCATTCTAAATGGTTAGAGGTGGTTTCAATGTCATCAATCACCTCTTCACTTACCATTGATGCACTCCGAGGGTTCTTCCTGCTTACGGGTCACCTGAGGAGGTGGTGTCCGATAATGGACCACAGCTCATTTCTTTGGAGTTCACTGAGTTCCTACAGAGAAATGGTATAAAGCATACCAGAGTGCCTGCCTATTATCCAGCCTCAAACGGTGCTGTGGAAAGGTCTGTTCAAATTAGGGATGCACCGATACCACTTTTTCCATCTCCGATCTGATTCCGACACCCAAATTCCGAGTATCGGCCGATTCCAATACCTGCCGATCAGATACTACTGTATTTTTCTTGAGCAATTTAAATTACACACAGACACACACTATATAAATGTGTATAGTGCTTTCTGCTAAATCACGTTTGATCAAATAAGTATGCTAAATATATTTTCCTTAATTGGGCAAAAAGTCACAGTAAAAAAGCTTTAGTGTGCAGATGGTTATTTAGGGAATTATGCACTTAACCGGACCATATTGAGTGCGCAATACTGTGCTACCTGGGTGCAGCATTGATGCTCTAGAAGCATCCTCACATGGGAATCCTCGCTCCGCAATGGAAAGTTACGTTCATAACTATTAAAACACAAAGAGATTAGATGCATCGTGTGCTCAGCACATACTGAATTGCATCCATCCAACAGCTTACTGAGACTTTATAAAATAAGATCTTTAATAAAGCCTACAGTTATTGAGTGTTCGTGTGTTGAATGACGCGTTTCATCCGTCCGCTTCACCTGTGAATTAACTCAGCACAGTGAATTGCATCCATCCAACAGCTTACTGAGACTTTATAAAATCAGATCTTTAATAAAGTGTTGAATGACGCGTTTTCATCCGTCTGCTTCTCATCAGTGGATTAACTCAGTTTGCAAGTAAGTTACAGTGTTTCTGTGAACATTAATATCTTTAAATGTGCGTTTGTTCCTTCACATGAAGCTATTGAGTGTAAGATGACTTTGATTATAGTGCATAAAAACGTTTATGGTGCTTTTATAATACTTTGTCGTTTTAATCGCTTGTCAGTGACAACCATGGGTAACGTGCAGTATCGGAATTGGATCGGTCCTGTTAGTCCGATATCCGATCCAGCAAAAAAGTGTGTGTGGAAATCAGAGTAAACAGGTACTTTCACTAAAGCACAAATTGGCACATTTCTTGATAATGTACTGAAGTACACCTCACACAGTCACAGGAAAAACACCAGTGGAGCTGTTCCTTAAGCGCCACATCCGAACACGGTTTTCACTGTTGAAGCCTGATCTTGCTAAGCATGTTCAAGAAAAACAGTGGGAACAAAAGAGACAGCATGACCGAGGAAAATAGGTTTTAAGATCTTTTGTGGAGGAAGAACCGGTACGAGTCCGAAATTTCAGAGGAGGACAGGAAAAATGGAACAGTGCAACAGTGATTTAGCAGAAGGGCCCTGTGGGTTATTGTGTTCAGGAGGGTCAGAGAAGGCGTACTGTGCATGTGGACCATATGTTGCCAAGAAACTTTGCAGAAGGATTTCCTATGCATGAGTGAAATGTGAATAAAATGTGAATAGAATCTTTATTGTCCCATAGGGATATTCTTTTTCACACATCATCACATTCCAAGAAGACATACAGCAGCATCTGATGTCAACATCTCTTGCTTTGCCTTATACATATAACAAATAATAAGAAGTCAGAGAACCCAAATCCAATGATGACAGTAGGGGAGTTTTGAACTTTCCTATAGTCAGAGACAGTTCTATGCAAATCAATGAGCCTGAGATATCTGAAAACCCAGAGCCTTTGATTACACACGAACCAGTGAGTGAAACACCCTCTGCTAAGGCAGTTCGTAGATATCCACAGAGGGTTCTGTTGTGTAAGATGCAAATTATCCAACCTTTATAAGCCAAATAATACACCTAATTTTATATGTATTTCTTCTGAGCAATATAAACCTGTGGTTTGTTATTTTATACTCCTTTTACTATGTTAAACTCTTTATGTTACTTAATACGCCTAGGGTTGCTTTGATGTAAAGTATAATAATCATTGAGACAGGAGTATATGCATGACAGCTCTTAAATTGCATGTTTAACAAACTGACACATATATGGTTTTGTATTTCTTGTTCGTCCATCAAAGTTGATGATGACCATGGCACATTTGTCATGTTAGGTTTTGATGAGTGCGCAGATGGCTGAAGAGGCCAATTCGGGCCTGGAATTCCCTCTGGCACACTGGACAGGTCAGGGAGGATGTTGAGCTTTGTGGTGCAGCCATACATACTTTCTTGGTAGATTTGCGCTGCTGCCTCTTCAAGATAGCACAGGAGCTTCTCCTACTCTCACAGAGAACTGCACCGTCCTGGACTTTTCTTCTCCAGGCAGGTCGATCCTGTGCTAGGGATTCCCAGCTTTTCAGGTCTAGTCCAAAGCTCTTCATGGAAGCTTTAAGGGTGTCCTTGTAGCGCTTTTTAGGTCCACCTTGTGCTCGCTTGCCATTTTTCAACTCGCCAAAGAAGACTTGTTTTGGAAGTCTCACGTAGGGCATTCTGGTGACGTGGCCAGTCCATCTAAGTTGTTCCTTCGCAAGCATGGTGTAAATGCTGGGGATATTTGCCTTGCTGAGGACTTCCGTGTCAGGGATATTATCCTGCCACTTGATCCTCAGCAGTTTCCTCAGACAGCTCAAGTGGAATTGGCTCAGTTTTTTGGCATGACGCTGGTAGACTGTCCAAGTTTCACACCCATACAGGAGAGTTGGTAAGACAACAGCCCGATAGACCTTGAGTTTTGTCTCCTGCTTGATGCCAGTCCTTTCCCATACCGAGTCACGTAGACGTCCAAAGGCAGCGCTGGCCTTGACAGTCCTGATGCTAACTTCATCATCTATGTGCACAGCACGAGACAGTGTACTACCAAGGTATATAAACTTGTCTGACAGCCTGATATCTTGTGTGCTCTAGACTTAATACTTTTTAGACTTTGTATTTTTTGTCTTATTACTTTTAGTTAACTTGGTATTTTTATTTCTTTTCTTTATCTTTTTAATTCGGCAAAACTTGTAATCGCAACTAGCTAAATTGTATTAATAAATTTTTTAAAAGACAAGAAGAAGCGTGCTTGCGTGAACTTAGCTCAAATAATCAACCACGGGGAAGTCTTCTGACAATTATGTGAGTATAATCTAATCTGTCGAATTCTACCTTATTCAAGGTAATGTGGGATAGGTATACTTAGGGAAGCAATTGTTAGATTTGACTGTCCTTGCCTACCCTAAATAGAAAGAATAGGCAAAAGGTACAGATTTCCGTACCGTAAAACAGTTCATACGACTCCAAAGAAGCTAGACTTATAAGTTATGGTAATATATGTGTTCGAATGCCAGTGTTTTATGCCTAAGGAAAACAAACCAAAAAGTTAAGTAAATGTTACCTAAACAAGGCTAATTGTAACAGTGGTGGTATTGTTTTGCACTGTTGTGAGGTGTGTTAAATTGTTTATTTCTAAAAAGAAGATGTTTAAGTCTAAACGGGAAGGAGTTTAATAGATGTGCTGAGTGATTGGCACGTTTAGCCACTCCCATTTGTTTAGCCACTCCCAGAAGTTATCAATAAAGAACTAAGTAATATTGCAACAAGCGTGTCTGTCTACTTTCTTCTTTAAAATATCACAGTATATTACAAAACAGATGGCTGAATTCAACACCTATATCAATATTTAAAAACGATTTAAGTCAAATTTAGATCATAATTTATGTGAATTTTCAAAAAAAAAAATCTTTTTCAGACAAGATTTTAGTGCAAGCCAATTTGGTGGTAAACAGATACAAAAGTACTTCAAATCACTCAAAACACAGCTTTATTGTATAGATGAGAAGTAAACACAAAAATTATATATTATTTGTATTATTGAAAATGTATATTTTTCTTCAATTTTGGGGTCATTTACACCCCAAGGGCCAGAAGTGTAAACAGAAAATGAGGAGTGTTTTAGGGTTAACCAAGAGAGAGCGAGAGCGTTCATGCATTATGAATGCGAGTAAGTTCACATAATTTTTTTACCTTCAATTATAAGTTTGACCATAAAATTACGGGGGCACGTTGTGTCATCTGGGGGGCACGGCCAAGTTAGTCAGCACTAACGCGTTAATGCGCATGTGCAGTCACAAACGTGCCTCCAGTTTCTATGGTGATAATAAACTGGCTTCATATTTTAAAAGTCAAGACCATGCACTGCACTTTCTTTCTCAAGCATTAGTTTAGTTTGAAGTTTGTAGCACATATTACTTGTCTGGAGTCTTAAATATGTTGTTACATTTTAAATACGTTGTTACATTTTAAATACATTTCTCAGTAGCTTATTTAAACTAATCCTGTCCAAATAGTGCTTTAAGTTTAAAACCTGAACATGAACAACATTTTACCCCTTTATGTTGAATGTCTATTATAGCAGAATAAATATAAAAATAAATGACATTCCTATTGTTGTATTAGCTGTAGATGATTCTTACCAAATAGTTTTGTTTGACGATAGTAAATCACAGCAGCAACAGCAGCAGCAGCAGCAGCAACAAGCAGGCTGATAACAGATATTCCTGCTGCAGCACCTGAAGACTGATCTCCTGTAATAATAAAACACACAATCTTTTTTTAATTGCAATGTTTCATCTAAAATGAGATTAAGCATTATTAAAATGATCTTTATTATATAAATGTGATCTACTCACCTTTGACATTGACATTGAATGATCTGTGTATAGTATGTGTGTGACTGCCGACAGTGATATCTACTTCATAAGATCCAGCATCATCAGGTCTGATGTTTGTGATGATGAGATCTCCAGTCTGATCCACCTGCAGTCTGTCTCTGAATCTCTCATCATGAATTTTATAATCTGCCTCCTTTCCATTTCTGATTATTTCAGCAACAGGAGAGTTGTTGTGTTGAATCCTCCACACAATCTTCTCATCTCCTGGTTTCTTGATAACATTATTGTGCATAACGACAGAATCTCCCATCATCACTGTCTTCACTTTATCACCAGACACACCTGAAGAACAGAAAGAGTCAAACTGAAATCAGAGCAGATGAACAAAGACATCACATTCCATATTAAAATTAAACAGAAAGGGCTGAATGCAGCTATAAACACTCAAACTATATTCAAAAGTAGGGCTGGGTATTGTTAGCAATTTCACAATTCGATTCGATTTCGATTCTTGAGGCTTCGATTCAATTCGGTTCGATTCAATTCAATATTGATTTACTTCCTTCGATATCGATTCAATAATAAGTAAATACACAAGCAATTAAGTACCTGAGTATATTTTTAAATAATGTGTGTAGTATTACTAATGTTCAGAGGTGGAAAAAGTACTAAACTATTTTACTTAAGTAAAAGTAAAGTTACTGGTCTAAAAATCTACTCAAGTAAAAAGTAAATCATTTTAACTTTACTCAGAGTAAAAGTTACTTTTTTTTACAGCGGGGAGAGGTGGAGGATTTTAGTATAGTTCAAAAACGACAAGGGAATATAAATCTCAAACTAGTTATTTTTAATTGTAGGAACATCTTTACAATTAAAGTGCAATAACAAAAAGTTAATAAAATAAAAAGCTTTTTTTAAACTAAGAAACATTTATGGAATTATTTAATGATTTTACATGTGAGTTATGCACTTTTGAAGGTGGTCAGCAGTAGAGCCCGACCGATTTATCGTTTTGCCGATTTTATCGGCCGATATGAGCATGTCGCAGATATATCTGTATCGGCGTATAAGCCGCAGATATGCGCCGATATGAATGTTTGTTACAGAACACATTAAATGCATTTGAAAGATGTAAGGTCTTGTTTGTCCAGCAGAGTGCGCCATACTGGTTGCTAATGGCGACCCAGATCACTCCCCAGCTAGAAATAAAAAGTTCTAAGAACGTTCCCTGAAAGTTCCCGAATGTTCCCAAAAACATTATGTCAACGTTAAAAGCGGCTAGTTTTTTTTAAGTTCTAGGAACGTTTCTGTTGTCTGAACTTTAGAGTAATGTTACATTTTACCATTTTAAACGTTATGACAATGTCATGTTTTAATGTTCAAACAATGTTTAAATCAACAGCTGTTTATTATATTGACTTGTTTAATTGTTATGTAAATGATAGAGAAACATTGCATTTTATTATTTTATAAAATATTATTTCTGTATGCAGTAAATATATTGCTGTAGAAAACTCAATTCACTTACTAGGTTTAGATGTTGATGTTCGTTTCATTTTAAGTCACCCTTATTGTGATTAGTGTTTGTTTTAGTTGGTCTCTTGACACTTGACTTTTTGTTTGCTAGTTTTTTCCTGGTTGTGTTAACTTTGTGTTAATGCACCACATTTGTTATGAACATGCCAAGGTAATAGTGTTATTCTGTGGCTGTTGGCACACAATGGCAAAGATCATCACCCAATCCATCCACCAATCAAAACTCCATTCTCTGTCAAAAATGTAAATGAGATCCAGCACCTTCACAGCAGTTTGTCATTAAGGAGTTTTAGAAACTTTGGATAAAAATATCCGCTGTATAATTGGGATGCACAAACATCAAGAATCAGACTATGAATCTCAATCATGGTGACAATAAATGAAAAACTTCATGCTGCAATGCATGCTGGGTATTAACACATTACAAACCTCATTCAGGACTCCCAGCATGCACTGCGGCATGGATAAATAAGGATTTTTTTAACAATTTTAATTGTCACCATGGTTGAGATTCATAGTCTGATTCTTGATGTTTGGGCATCCCAACTATACAGCGGATATTTTTTGTCCAAAGTTTCTAAAACTCCTTAATGACAAACCGCTGCGAAAGAGCTGGATCCAATACACACCATCGGCAGAAAATAAACTCTTGACAAGCAAATGAATTAGGTGATGATCTTTACCATTATGTACCAACAACCGCAGAACAACACTATTAACTTTTCATAACAAATGTGGTGCATTACCAGAAAGTTAACACAACCAGGAAAAAACTAGTAGGCAATAAGTCAAGTGTCAAGAGACCAACTAAAACAAACATGAATCACAATAAGGGTGACTTAAAATGAAACATCAACATCTAAACCTAGTAAGTGAATTGAGTTTTCTACAGCAATATATTTACTGAACATTCAGAAACAATGTTTTCCAAAATAACAAAATGCAATCATTCTCTATCATCTACACAACAATTAAACAAGTCAATACAACAAACAGTTGTTGTTTTAAACATTGTGTGAATATTAAAACATGACATTGTCATAACGTTTTAAAAATGGTAAAATGTAACATTACTCTAACGTTCAGACAACAGAAACGTTCCTAGAACTTAAAAAAAACTGGCCGCGTTTAACGTTGGCATAATGTTTTTGGGAACATTGGGAACTTTCAGGGAACGTTCTTAGAACTTTTTATTTCTAGCTGGGTCACTGTAGTGACACCAGCCAATCCCCCACCCCCTTCACTTCAGTCAGTCTCTCAGTTCAGGTGACATGGAAGTAGTCACGCAGTGTCTTCTTCACAACATTGTTACACCTGGTATTAAGACGCGCTTTGGTCGATTGGATTATAAATGGACAAGAGAGACGCACTCCCGTTTACATTTGGTGTTTTTAATCCGTCTCTTTGTCGACTTGCGAGTTAAAACGCAAGCGGGAGAAATGACGCGAGACGGAGAAATGACACGTTTAAACTACGCGCAGCCGTGCACTTATATATCACTATATGAGATTACTGCTGCTTGTGTTGTTAGGTAACATGCTCATTTCAGAGCAATTGATTCAATAAGCTCGCGCAGCTCTACACCCTTGCTAAATAAAAGAGGCGGAGCGAAGACGCTTTAGTTTTATAAAAGTCTAAAGTTGGCACGGAACCCTGTATTTGTGTTATAAAAACGTTGTGCACAACATTAAACATAGCGTACATTAGTATGTGCTCCGTCAAGCATTGTCTTCGTAACGGTGAGTGGCTAACTAATTTGTGAAGTACACAACTTACTGTAAAGCTAATATTAATCAATGACTTCATAAGTTTCTCGTTATAACGTTATTCTCGTCAAAACTGCAAATGATGCAAGTATTATGTATTTTGTTCTCTTTGTGTTTTAAAGTTATTTATAATAAGTCAAGTTTACTGTTTAGTGCACTGATATCCAACTAATTTTGGATAATAAAGTTTATTGTTAACTTCTTGCCTATAGTACATATCTTTGTCACATCAATATAAGTGTTGGATCACCACATTTGTGAGTGATCACCACATTTGTGAGTGATCATTGCATTGCATTGTATTTATTCATATACAGTATATTATGTTAAAGTATATAGTGTATTTTATGTACAGTACTTTAGTATAATATACTGTAGTATATACTGAACTATAATAGACACAAAGAATATCGGCCGATATATCGTTATCGGTTTTTTTTTACTCCCTAATATCTGTATCGGCATCGGCCCGAAAAAACGCATATCGGTCGGGCTCTAGTCAGCAGCTTGTAAATAGAATCACTATAGTAAGGTTGTAATTGATGTATTGCTGGTAACATACATTATTTTATTAAACTATATATCTAGTTTAAATGAGCATATAATGAGATGAGTGCCATGTCATACTTTTGTCTCTCTCTCTCTCTCTCTCTCTCTCTCTCTCTCTCTCTCTCTCTCTCTCTCTCTCTCTCTCTCTCTCTCTCTCTCTCTCTCTCTCTCTCTCTCGAGTGCATGCTGGGAGTGTGAGACGGAGCTGAGCGCGCCGCTTTGCGGAGAGCATTGTTTTTTCTTTGCCCCTTTGTTTGTTTTTTCCCTCACTTTACCCATTTAATTATTTCATCTTTTCCCTTGTTAATAACTTTTTGGACAGGGAAGAGTGTTCTTGGCACGTACGCGCGTCTTGTCGTCGCCAGTATGGCGAGCACTAACGTGCTAACGCCTGGCCTGTCACTCCGTAATGGGTGCAGGTGTATACCGGACCCCGCTGTATCCGTGGAAGATATGCTCTTGGCGTTTGGGGAAAAAATCGGTTTTGAGAACATCGTTTCGGCCTCAAGGATGAACAAAGCCGTGGTCGTGTTTTTAAAATCAGAAGCACTGGTGAACGAGTTGACTGTGAGCAGTGTGTGGGTCAAAGAAACATATGGAGAGAGATTAATCCTTCTACAAAGCAGTACACTTGGGTCCAAATGAGCAATGATAGAATCTTTGGGGCACGTTTGGATAGGTTTTATACATCACAAAACATGAGAAATAGAGTGGTCAATGCAACCATTTTTCCTGCATCTTTTTCCGATCATAAATTTATCACGTTTGATTGTGTATTGGTGAACAGATCCCATAAAAGCTATTACTGGCATTTTAATAATAAGCTGTTGGAAGACAAACACTTTTGTGAAAATTGTGAAAAAGTCTTTTTGGGAAACTTGGAAAAGTGAAAAGTGCCTTTACAAAAATATTATTCAATGGTGGGAAATAGGTAAAGTGCACATAAAGACTTATTGCCAACAGTATAAAGCTTATTCCTCACTGGTTTTAAAGAAAACAGTAGAGCTGTTGGAAAAGGAAATTCTTGATATTGAAAAAAGTATGTTTGTAAATGATGCGGGACAGTTGCATGAACTTTGGACTGAAAAGAAGAACCAGCTCAGCTCCATCTTGAATGAAAAAGTTAAAGGAGCTCTTGTAAGGAGCCGCTTCTTAAACATTAAAGACATGGATGGCCCAACTTCTTTCTTTTTTAATTTGGAGTGCAAAGCAGGACAGGAGAAACAAATGCACTGTTTAAAAAACAATGATGGACAAGAAACGTCAGATCCTGTGGTAATGCGCAGGCTTGCTGTTAATTTTTATTCTGATCTATTTGCTGCTGAAGTCATAGATGAACAATCCAAGGATGAACTGTTACAGGACCTCCCTGTTCTAACTTTAGAACAAAAAAACTTTTGGAGACTGATTTAACATTTGAGGAAGTCACTGCTGCTGTAAAGGGTCTTTCTTCAGGAAAAGTACCAGGGCTGGATGGATTATCTGCCGAATTTTATAAAAAGTTTGGGTTTTTAATAGGGCCTGACTATTTTGAAGTACTTAAGCAATGTATGGACTCTATGCACGCTTAACTTCCGCGTTTGACTCAAGGCTGCTCTTCAGTTTCCGGTACGGGAGATTTAAAGCGGAGTGATGGCAGAATCGCTAAATGTACTTGTTATTTGCTGGATTTACCCAAATTTACAACCTGTGATGTGTGAAGAATTGTCCAGATGTGCAAACTCGAGAAAGGTTGCAAGTCGTCTTATCTCTGTAATCATTATGATATGTTCATCATACTAGCAGAGCTTACATTGTGCTGTTTTTATGATTCAGGATTAATGTCTTTGTAATGTTATCTTAAAGTGTCAGGTTAATTAAAAGACGTAAATTAAATCTCACTGCTATATGAGGAAAAAGCAACACGAACTGCAGCAGGACTGATATTAAATGTGACGTTTAATACCTTTTTTTGTATATTCACGTCGATTGTCAAAACATTTTTACTTGGATATTTTTGAGTTATATCTTGGAACTTTATAGGATATAAATAACAACGCAAAAGAACTATTGACTATGGTAAAGTCCATTTAAGAAATCTATTCCATTATTTGTTTATTTCTTGTGCTGTTTGTTTATTTTAATACCCCGTGTATTTAGTTTGTTGTGTGTGTGTTATAAGTTATTCTTGTTGTCATTGATATGAATTTTCTATTTGTCTTTTGCATTTGTTATTAATAAAGCATACATAAATGCGCAAAATACACGTTTTTTACTGTTCTAAAATTTTGCTTGTATAACCACAGATGTTATCTTCGCTAGTACTGATGATAACAATTATACAAAATTCATAAGTATATCAACAACAGATGAATAGCACTGTTATCAGTGCAATTTCTATCTAAAACTAGTGTTAATGCAGAGACAGGGTAGCAGTGTAGAAGTTGTCATGCTTGAGTCTAATGCTGTAAACACTATGACACACACCAGTGGTGGCTAGAAGTTCGGTTCTCCCGTCTATAAAAATATACTTTCATACGTTTAAATGTCATTATGGTATTACATGTGAAGTATAAGTAATTTCTATGTAAATTAAACAAGCATCAACAAAATTTGCAGTGTTATTTTGGCTATTTTGGCAACCAACGTTCCTGAATATCATTGAGCTCTATGACTGGCGGAAGTAGTCCAGCATCCTGAGATTTCACCGGAAATACGTCAAGGACCGCCGTGCATAGAGTCCATTGGTGAGATGTCTCTTCCTTTAAGTTGTCAACGGGCTGTTTTAACACTATTACCAAAAAAAGGTGATTTAACCCTTTTAAAAAACTGGAGGCCCATTGCAATTTTGTGTTTTGAATACAATGTTTTGTCAAAATGTTTGGCAAATAGACTGAACAATGTACTGCATGCAATCATCCACAAGGACCAGTCTTACTGTGTGAAAGAGAGATGTATTTTAGATAATTTACATTTAGTTCGGGATATTTTTGATTTTGCTTTCAATAACAACATTAGCCTAGGTTTTTTATCATTAGACCAAGAAAAGGCTTTTGACCGTGTCGACCATGTTTTTCTTTTTGAAACTTTTAAGGCTTTTGGTTTTGGAGACAAGTTTATTTCTTTGATAAGACTGTTGTACAATGATGCCACGTGTATGATAAAAATGGCTGGTGGCCTAAGTGTCCCTGTTAAGGTTAACAGAGGTATAAGGCAGGGTTGCCCCTTATCTGGTCAACTTTACAGCATAGTCATAGAGCCTCTGCTTTGCAAGTTTAGGAAGCACCTAACAGGTTTAAGGGTTAGTGAACTGGAGTTTCAAGAACCAATTAAGCTTTCAGCATATGCTGATGATGTCACCGTTTTAATTAGGAATGCTTTATGGTGTGGTCAGATTTGCCATGGTCCTTCACTTCCAGGTGGTTTGCAGTGGGGTAAAGCAGGTTTTAAATATCTAGGGGTGTTTTTAGGCACAGAAGACTATAGGAGACAAAACTGGGTGGGACTAGTGGAGAAAGTGTGTGCGAGGTTGTCTCACTGGAAATGGTTGCTACCCCAGCTGTCCTACAGGGGGAGAGTTTTAATCTGTAATAACCTGGTAGCCTCATCTCTCTGGCACAAAATGATGATTTTAGAACCTCCCGAAGATCTGGTGAGGAAAATCCAACAGCAATTGGTGGACTTTTTCTGGTCAGGACAGCACTGGCTTAAGGCACCTGTACTCTACCTGCCTACTCAGGAAGGGGGACAAGGACTTGTAGACATTCATTCCAGAATTAAAGCCTTCAGACTCCAGACTGCTCAGAGACTTCTATACGGGGAGGATGTATCCTGGGCTGAAGTAGCCTGTGCCCTTCTGAGGAGAGCTGGTAACATGGGATTAGACCGTCACCTGTTTCTCATGGATTCTAACAAGATGATTCTGACTGGGATAACGCCTTTCTACAGAACATTATTAAGAGCTTGGTCCCCTTTCAAGATTTCCAGAGATTTTAATAACACACAGAGACATTGGCTAAGGGAAGAACCTCTGCTTTTTAACTCCACCATGGACCATATCTTCAAGTCTGAATCTTTCATCAAAGCCTTGTGGTCTGCTAAGATCACTAAAGTTGGACATTTAATCAATGAAGATGGATGGATATCTGCAGAGACTTTGGCCCGTAAATTGGGCATAAGGTCAGTTCGAGTGGCAGAGAAACTGTTAACTCAAGTACGTGAGTCTTTACCACTGGATTTTAGACTTTCTCTGGAAACACCTGATGTGGACAGTCCTCCTTCCCCAGAAATAAGTTTTTGTTTTGACACTGGAGAATGGCAGGAAATGGAGGGTATTACTCTCCTTTAGAACCCCTGAACTGAACTGTTTTGGTGACGTAGGAAAGAAGGCTCTTTATGTGCTGTGTGTTAAGGTGACACATTTTCACACTCTTGGAAACGTGAAGGAGTCTAAGTGGCAGGAGATTTTTGGAACTGGCACCTCCCCTAAAGGCTGCTGGAGGACCTTGTACAAACCTCCTATTGAGAAAAGGTCTGGAGACCTTCAATGGAGGATAGTGCATGGTATAATAGCCACAAACAGACACAGAGCACACCTCGATCCACTAGTAGGGGGAGAGTGTTCTTTTTGTGGGCTACAAGAAACAATTTTTCATTTGTTTCATTTCAAGACTCCAACCACTGTTTTATTTATTAGAAGAGTATTGTCAGTCTCTGGGGGAGGTTTTTACTCCTATGTGTTTTATCTATTGTCCCAAGTACAAAAGAAGCAGTATGCCAGTTCATGTTTTAATCAACTTTGTGTTTGGTCAGGCAAAAATGGCAATTTGGGTGTCTCGGAAAAGAAAACTGCTTGGGGCAGGATCAACTGATGTTATTCAGGTCTTTAGGGGATTATTGAAATCTCGTATCAACATAGAGTATGCCTATTACAGACTTGTTGACGACTTGGAAACTTTCAATCTTAAATGGTGTATAAATCAATGTGTTTGTGAAATTGACTCTGATGGCTGCTTACGAATCAATGCTTAAAGTAGGGATGCACCGATCCGATATTCTGGATCGGTATCGGGGCCGATCCGGCATTTTTTGCTGGATCGGATATCGGACTAACAGGACCGATCCATTTCCGATACTGCGCGTTACCCATGGTTGTCACTGACAAGCGATTAAAACGTCAAAGTATTATAAAAGCACCATAAACGTTTTTATGCACTATAATCAAAGTCATCTTACACTCAATAGCTTCATGTGAAGGAACAAACGCACATTTAAAAATATTCATGTTCACAGAAACAATGTAACTTACTTGCAAACTGAGTTAATCCACTGGTGAGAAGCGGACGGATAAAAACGCGTCATTCAACACAGGCACACACACAATAACACACACAATAACTGTAAAGCTAGGCTTTATTAAAGATCTGATTTCATAAAGTCTCAGTAAGCTGTTGGATGGATGCAATTCACTATGTGCTGAGGATTCACAGGTGAAGCGGACGGATGAAACGCGTCATTCAACACACGAACCCTCAATAACTGTAGGCTGTTCAGGTCTCAGTAAGTTGTTTGATGTATGCAATTCAGTATGTGCTGAGCACACGATGCATCAAATCTCTTTGTGTTTTAATAGTTATGAACTTAGCTTTCCATTGCGGAGCGAGGATTCCCATGCGAGTGTGAGGACGCTTCTAGCATCAATGCTGCACAGTATTGCGCAGAATGCGCACTCAATATGATTTAGGCGCATCAATTCTGCACCCGAAATGTGCATAAAAGGTCCGGTTAAGTGCATAATTCCCAAAATAACCATCTGCACACTAGGGATGCTCACATTGACCGTTTAACCGTTAACCGAAGGTAAGAATGTATGACCGATTAACATTATCAGTTAAAATAAAAAAAATATTTGTTAATACATGGTGCGTGTCGTCATGAGCCGACAGACATTTCGCCACTTTTCTATCTTTAATTTGTGAATGTCCTGTAAATGACACAAATGATTGCTGCCCTGACGGTCTGATCATTTGTATGCGTGTTTGGAAGCTGAACGGAGACGCGCGAGTGTCCCGGACCATAACATGTGAGCGAAGCTCCCCTAAATATTCCGCTCTACTGTTCAAGCGCTCCACTCAGTCGCTCACCGCCCAAGCAAGCGCTCCGTTAACTTTCCGCTCACGCTAGCAAATAAACCAATTCCCATTCAGATCCCGCTCCGACATAAAAATAAATTTAGTAAGCCTAATTGTTTTCTGTACTGACGTTCTTGGATAATTGCATTTAATTAAAGTATTAGCTGATAAATCGCAGTTATGTATAGTTGTGTGTTGGCTATTAGACCTAGTTTAACTGATACGGTGCTCCGGATATAATTCAAATTAACAAATTGTTTCCACGACATCCACGTTTTACTAATTCACAATTTTAAGTAATAATAAATGTAATAAGTAATTACGAAATATTATAATAATTCGTTCCCCAACGAACTATACTATTATATAAATATATTATTTGAAAAAACTAAAATAAATTGAAGAACAATTTCAAGTGCAAAGTGCAAATTTACAGTGCATCAGTAAATACAGAACACAGCTGTGTCTTAAAGAAATTAAAATTAGACAGTATTTATGAACCTGTAAATGTACAAAACGAATGCAATACAGAAGGCCATGAGTATTTATTTATGGCATTTTCAATAGTATATTAGTAGCTAAATTAACGTGTATCTAATATAGTATGAAAACGAATAAATCATTATTTTGGCTAAATTCATCTGGATAGATCATTTTAGTCAGACTGATTTGTCAACATTTCCCCAGCTAGAAATAAAAAGCTCCAAGAACGTTCCCTGAAAGTCCCCGAATGTTCCCAAAAACATTCTGCCAACGTTAAAAGCGGCTAGTTTTTTTTAAGTTCTAGGAACGTTTCTGTTGTCTGAACGTTAGAGTAATGTTACATTTTACCATTTTTAAACGTTATGACAATGTCATGTTTTAATGTTCAAACAATGTTTAAAACAACAGCTGTTTATTATATTGACTTGTTTGATTGTTATGTAAATGATAGAGAAACATTGCATTTTATTATTTTATAAAACATTATTTCTGTATGCAGCAAATACATTGCTGTAGAAAACTCAATTCACTTACTAGGTTTAGATGTTGATGTTTGTTTCATTTTAAGTCACCCTTATTGTGATTAGTGTTTGTTTTAGTTGGTCTCTTGACACTTGACTTTTTGCTTGCTAGTTTTTTCCTGGTTGTGTTAACTATGTGTTAATGCACCACATTTGGTATGAACATGCCAAGATAGTAGTGTTATTCTGTGGTTGTTGGTACATAATGGTAAAGATCATCACCTAATTCATTTACTAATCAAAACTTTATTTTCTGTCAAAAATGTAAATGAGATCCAGTGCTTTCACAGCAGTTTGTCATTAAGGAGTTTTAGAAACTTTGGACAAAAATATCTGCTGTATATTGGGATGCACAAACATCGAGAATCAGACTATGAATCTCAATCATGGTAACAATTAAATGAAAAACTTCATGCTGCAATGCATGCTGGGTATTAACAAATTACAAACCTCATTCAGGACTCCCAGCATGCACTGCAGCATGGATAAATAAGGATTTTTTTAACAATTTTAATTGTCACCATGGTTGAAATTCATAGTCTGATTCTTGATGTTTGGGCATCCCAACTATACAGCGGATATTTTTTGTCCAAAGTTTCTAAAACTCCTTAATGACAAACTGCTGTGAAAGAGTTGGATCTAATATACATTATTGGCAGAAAATAAACTTTTGATTAGTAAATGAACTAGGTGATGATCTTTACCATTATGTACCAACAACCACAGAAATACACTTATAACTTTTCATAACAAATGTGGTGCATTACCACAAAGTTAACACAACCAGGAAAAAACTAGTAAAACAAACACGAATCACGATAAGGGTGACTTAAAATGAAACATCAACATCTAAACCTAGTAAGTGAATTGTGTTTTCTACAGCAATATATTTACTGAACATTCAGAAATAATGTTTTATAAAATAATAAAATGCAATGTTTCTCTACCATTTACATAACAATCAAACAAGTCAATATAATAAACAGCTGTTGTTTTAAACATTGTTTGAACATTAAAACATGACATTGTCATAACGTTTAAAAATGGTAAAATGTAACAATACTCTAACGTTCAGACAACAGAAACGTTCCTAGAACTTAAAAAAAACTAGCCGCTTTTAACATTGGCAGAATGTTTTTGGGAACATTCGGGAACTTTCAGGGAACGTTCTTAGAACTTTTTATTTCTAGCTGGGTCAGAAGCTTAAATGCTATCTAAAACAACTTACATTTTATCCCGAGTGTTACTTGGTCGAAAATATGTAGAAATATAGCCTACGCGAGAGCAAATTACAGAACAAAAATGTTTAGCTCAAGCGGACCGAACGAAAAGCCGTTAATTAAGCGGACTCTGTAAAATAGAGGACGTGCTGAATCAGTCGAGTCGGCAGATTATCATCAATGTTTATAATGTTCATCGCATGCTGTTGATGAAAAAAATTAATATCTAAATGTCCATGGAAGAGTCAAGTGTTCAGTCAGTTAATACTAAAGGCACCGGCGTTTTTGGCTGAAGCTTCCTCATCCACGGAGCGGAGAACTATAAAGGTTTTTATTTTAAGTGGTTTTAATGCTGGTAAGCAATCAGTTATATTTATTGCGCTTTGTATTTGTGTTGATCAGTTAGATTAAAGTAATTTTCATCTTTAAAACTGCATCTAGATGCAGACGACGCTACATTTATACTGTCATCTTAGTTTCATTTCTTTCATTTCTATATAAGGCTGGCGACTTCATTAAAACAATATTTGAACTCCATAACTTATTGCTATAGATTCTCGAACTATCAAATTACCAAAGGGCATACTGGGATGAGCGAGCGGTGCTGCGTATTGAGCGAGCGGAAACTTCGGAAATGCGCTCTGATGGAAATATTACCACTCCGCTCCCGCTCCGCTCACATGCTCTGATTCCATAAACATCTCTCTTTTTGCACAAACGGAGAAAGACGACGCAAAAACAAAACTTTCTGAAAAGCATCCTGCTTTAGAAATGACTTTGGTAGATGAAACGGAGACAATCTGCCCTTTTTGGATATTAATCCACTGGACTGATCGCGTGCTTTTTAATAAGGTGAATATATTGCGTAAATATCTGATAATGTATGAATCCTGGTTCTGTTGTTGATCTGTCGCTGCTGTTTGCACGTTCAAATTAAATCTTTTGTTTTTACTAGTTCACAGACAACCGTCAACTGTATTTTTACTGAATGACAATTTCATATTAAAATCTTATCAGTTAACGGTTAATGTTCGGTTTAGAAGCTACGGTTGTCGGTCGGGAAAATTAACTGATATGAGCATCCCTACTGCACACTAAAGCTTTTTTACTGTGACTTTTTGCGCAATTAAGGAAAATATATTTAGCATACTTATTTGATCAAACGTGCCTATTTTATTTTCTCCTAAACACTGCCATGGTTAATAATTACTAATGTTCTTGTAACTTGTAAATCATTTTAAATTATTGGTTTTTAATTTAAAAGTATAATTATATATAATATAATTATATTATGCTAGATTTAGACATTTATATAGTGTGTGTCTGTGTCTGTGTGTGTGTGTGTGTGTGTGTGTGTGTGTGTGTGTGTGTCTGTGTGCGTGTCTGTCTTTAATTTAAATTGCTCAAGAAAAATACAGTAGTATCGGATCGGCAGGTATCGGAATCGGCCGATACTCAGAATTCGGGTATCGGAATCGGATCGGAGATGGAAAAAGTGGTATCGGTGCATCCCTAGCTTAAAGTGGTGCATGTTTTTAATCCTTCTTAAGAGGTGTGTATATTTTTTTTCCTTTCTTGTTTTTCTTTTTCATTTTTTCCTCTTTTTTAACTGCTGTGTTCTGATTAGATTTTGAAGTTTTTCTAATACTGTTTATAAATAAAGAGATTATAAAGTCAAGTCTCTCTCTCGCTCTCTCTCGCTCTCTCTCGCTCTCTCTCTGCAATGTCTAATGACCTGCGCATTCTCGAGGACGTTCTGAAGTTGTGTTTGACTTGACGCGAAGCTGCGATGGATAATGCGCATTGTATTAAAAACGCGTCGTGCAAATGAGCGTTAAAACCCGGTCTGCAATTTCGTACTCGAGAGCCTGAATCTTACCTTTCATAGGAATGAAACACTCGCTTCGCGTCAGTGGAAAGTGGTCGCTTAAATATGACCAGGGGTTTCTTTCATAAGATTTGAACTGAGACGCGGGTCTGCATTAGCGCGCGCCTGTCTCGTCCGTCTCCATGGTTCTTTTTGCGCGTTCCCCCGCCCATCAATCATCCGTTGCGCGTCTTTATCACCTTGCTTTTTTAAAAAAAAATACTCTGTAACGGATATGATTTAAAATGTAGCGAAGTACAATACTTCAAACAAAACATACTTAAGTAAAAGTAAAAGTACAGATTTTAAAAACTACTCAAAAAAGTAAAAGTACACAAAAAACTACTCATTTACAGTAACGTGAGTAAATGTAATTTGTTTCTTTCCACCTCTGCTAATGTTTGATCACGTTGATGGTGCAGGCTTGAAAGAAGTGCTGCTGTTTGCCCTCTTTGATCTTTCTGTTTTGATATAGTGCCTTGTACAACGCTGAACGCTCTCACTAGAGTTTTGCCCACAGCGCCGCCACTGGCCGGGGGGGCTGAATCGATTCATAGGATTTGATAAATCGATATTGAATTGAGAAACAAATAATTGCAATGCATTGATGAATCGATATTTTTACCCAGCCCTATTCAAAAGTACTCAAAACAGATAACTTTGATAGTCACTAATATCAGTAGTGAAGGATCACCTATTTACCTGTCAATTGATCATTGTGATAAAAGGAGTTTTAATGTTTGTTGTTATGTGCAGCTCTACAAGTAAACAACTTTTTGAATGAAAAAGAAAACTGTTTATATTCAGATTTTTAGAGGAAACTTCTCCAGTTTGTCTGACATTAAAATGTAGTGACATTCAGTTCATGTGAAGAACAGTAATGTCAGAAGTCATAAAACAAAAGTATGTTTGAAAGAAACAGCAGCATTTTGTTTTTTTCATTATTATTGCTTTATTACACTGTTGTGTGTGTACTCTGAATCAGAGTCTGATCGTACATGACAGACATGTTGATAACAGACAATGTGTACACAATACTCTGTCTCACCTGTGATCAAATCACCTGAAGATTTTTCTAACTGTGCTGTTATGTATGAATGTTGTGTGACTTATATTTGATATGTTTTTGTGATATGAATAAATTGTCTACGCTTCCTGTTTTTATATTCATTGTTAATCTTGTAAATTTGGTAACTGGCAAGTTTAGCACCAGTACTACCAGGGAACTACACTAACCTTTTCCACTGGTGGCACTTGCGCTACCAACTTTTTCAGTTACTGGCGCAAAATCTGATTTGGTCGCACATATTTTTTTCAAGTTATATTAAGGCGCTCTGGTTAATAATGAACAATAATGAAACTGTATTGCATACAGATATGCTTTTTATTTTACTTGCCATCTTTTAAACCACATGCCGCCTTGTTTTCTTAAACGTTGCAGTCAGTGTTTCCCACAGATCTGAAATTTACTTGGTGGTGGTAACCGGTAAAAAGGGCAATCATTACCCACTGACAAATAATGGTCTACTATACATGTGACGAAGAACTAATAATGTGTGACACAACACAATACTTTGATTTATTGAAAATTTATATTAATTTCACATTATATTTCATTAATCTAAACACTCCAAACTTTCTTTGCCATTAACAAAGCTGACACTGTTTGTCAAAGCACCACGAAAACACTTACTGTTTTTGCACTGATATATGAAGCAATTAGACCCCTTTTATCAAACTCAATATAATACAATAGTATATTAATAGACAGTGCAGGTCTATAGATTATAAATGTGACTGATGTTATGACTGATGTTATAATGGTAATAATTTCTATTAAATAGGCACTTTTACTGCTTCTGCTCTATCTTTCTATTTCTCTCTTGCCGATTTAAAAAGCTTAATCCACTTATTATTTCAATAATATTATTCCACTTATTTTATTTTCAAATCTACTTGCTGTCCTGGTGACAAACTTTACATTGCTTTGCTCGTTTAGTGCAATTGGCTTGACATTAGCATTGCTTTTTTGCTGCAATCTGTGCAAACTTAATATGGATATGGTTTTAGAAAATATATGGTTTATTAATAATAAGATTATTAAAAACATGTGAGAAAGAAAACGCAGCGCGTGGTCGCAACAAGAACCATCGCCATAGAAACCGGAGGCACGCTAAACTGCACTCGAGCTTTAGCGCGGTAGCGCTCATGGCCGTTTTCCGATCGACTCGGGTTATAAACTCAATATTATTCAGACTTGGGACCCAAAGTAATTAAACTAGGACCTAACCGGACCCGACAGACCATTTAAAATATAAACCCGGAACCATACGGGTCCCGCGTCCTCAGTGAAGAAAGACCTCTGCTCAAGTTCAGAAACATGGAAGACACTGCGCTTGCGTCGCGTCGCACCCAATTCATTGAGAACCAGCTGAGCACGCAAACGCACACTGAGGGGGAGAGACACGACGTGCTTTCACGCAAAATGAAGCCAACGTGTTGATGGCTCAGAGCACGTTATAAAACGTATTCTTAAAATCCACATTTATGTTTTAATAAATGCTCATAGTAAATCATAGCATATTGTCTAAAACATTAGGTAGCACATTTGCGACCCATTAAAAATTAGGGTCGCAACGGCAGTTCAAAAGGTCGCATATGCGACCATTTTGGTCGCAGTGTAGCTCCCTGACTACTATATCATTTTCAGATGTAGGATATGTGAGTTACAGGAAAGATTTTATTTAACTTACATTAACTTTACTAATGTGATCACTTTAACACTGAGGGGTGGTTTCTCTGTAAGGGGAAAAATATATAATCCCCATCCATCTGTTGGCCCAACGACGGAGACCAATCGGCATGGTGAAGGATTCTAGCACGTTCGGTCTTTTCTGGTGCTAATTGATGACAATTAAGGTATTGTTATCTGACTCCAAAGATAAAGTTTATACAAATCGGATTGATCATTACTTTTAACAGTTGCAGAATTGAGTAGATGTTTGGTTATTCTGAATTAGCCCTACTTGGTATTGCATCCGTTTGTTCGGCTACACATGTCGCTTTGGATTTACCACCAGCCATTTATTAATATTTAAAGCAACACTAAAGGAGTTTTTTACCTTAAAATAACGTAGCTCGAAACAGGGTGAACGGCACTTTCAGATTCGCTTTGCAGCCCTCTATCGTCCCAAAACCGCACTAAAGAAGTTTCCAACCGTTGGGTCGCGGTCCTGTAGTTCGAGTGAAAACTACAAAAACTTGCTTTACGGCAGACCTACAATCCAATCAGAGCCAGCTTTGCGGCAGTAGGCTAAATTATTTACGACAGTGGTAATGGACAATTATGCTTCCAACCTGTTGGTGCAGGTGGATGGCGGACAGATGATGAGTTTTGTGATGCGGTTGCGGATGAAATAATAGCCCATCCGGGCATCTCTACCGGGAAGCCCTTGAATGTTTTAACATTACACAACACATTAATTTCACATTTACACATTAACACCTATTCAATTTAATTTAATTCAGGTTTATTTGTATTGCACTTTCAAAATTTTAACACTGTTGCAACGCAGCTTTACAAGAGGACACAATGTTAAATAAATATTAAACACAAAACAAAAATTAAAAAGACGGTAGATCTATTACTGCATACTGTGTATTTTGTTTATACACAGGAAAATCCCCAGTGTTAAATTAACTCTATCAGTGTTAAATCAACACTATTTGGTGTTTATATAATCCACACCAAGATCGGTGTTAAAAAAGACTGGTGTTAAAAATATAACTCTGAATCAGTGTTAAAGTTAATGAGATAATGAAGTGATGATTAAGACATTAATGGTGAACACCTGCTGGTCATTCAAATTAATTACATTTTGGACATTTTCCTGTCTCTAAATTTTTATTTTGATGACTCGTTTTCTGGAGAAAATACCAAAATAATAAAGAAAGACAAACCATCAAATGCAACAAATGAATACTGTTGGGTGTATGCCTCCAAAAGCTTTCACGTTTGCCTCTCTATCAGCATCTCTGTTTGAAAATAAAAAGATAACTTGCTGAGTTATTTTCTAATTGGATAAGTTTAACTTCTAAACAACTGTCAGATCAAAATACAAGTGCTCAACTATTCCAGCATCCACACGCGTGATTAAGTAGACAAATCTTCTTTCTGACATGATGTCTCACAAGTCAAATAGACATTTATCACAAAATGTGTCACATTAAATCTTAAGTTTGTGTTTGTAATGAGTTCATTTAAAGTCACCATTACTGTGATTAGTGTTTCCTTTAGTTAGCATTTGTCCCTTGACCTTTACTGATCAAACTCTCCTCTTTTAGCAATAGCAACAATGTTTAGTAAAACCACTTGTTCATTGCTTCATGTAGAGGGAAGCCCTTCCAGACATTCTCAGATTGTTTAATTTTATTATATTCTACTCTACAGATCATTGAAACATTTGATCACAAATTAATTATAAAGAAACAGGCATATAAAAAAGCTCTATGCAAATGACATTGTATTGAATAAGACTGCCGTCATGCTTTAGTGTTTTTTTTTGTTGTTGTTTTTTTGATTAAGAGAGAATTCATGATTTCTGATAAAAATCTCAATAATGGTGACAGTTAATGGTAAGAAAGTTGCTAATTTTTTGTCATGTTGCAATGCATGATGGGATTTATGAATGAGTTTTCTACAATCCTGGTACCCAGCATGCATTGCGGCATGAAGCTTTGTTGTTGATTGTCACCATGATTGTGTTTTATAGGCTGATTGTTGATGTCTCAGTGTGTCTGACTGACACCACAGATTAGATTTGGGTAAACAATATTTAACTCTTCAGGGTATTTGGACTTTTACAGCACTGTTGGATTTCATTGGAGCTTCACAAATTAACACTTATATTTAGTGATTACTTTTTTATGATATCATTGAATCCCAAGACTTATACTTTCATACTAATTAACAAAGTATGAGTTATAGACTTCATTTCTCTCATCTTCCTCTGCTTTAACAGACGTGTTTATAAACACACTGCCACACTTAGCAGAAGAAAACTAACACCAAACTTCAAGACCCAAGTACCCAACTAAAGGAAACACTAATCGGAGCAATGGTGACTTACTTTATTAACCAGATTTACAGCAGTTCTTTAGAAGTTAAACCTATCATCCATGTAACTCTGGAAGCAAGTTGTAATTTTAGTTTTCAAACAGAGATGATGATAGTGTTCATTTAACTATGGTGATTTCATCTATTGCATTTAATAATTTGGCTTTCTTCCTCATTTTAGTATTACTTTCTCCAGAAAAAGAGTCAACAAAATAAACATTTTAAGACGGGAACAATTCCAAAATTGAGTTGATTTGACACGGAATGACCAACAGGTGTTCACTATTAATGACTCAATCACTTCATTATCTTATTAACTTTAACACTGATTTAGTGTTTTTTTAACACCAATCTTGGTGTGGATTATATAAACACAGAGCAGTGTTAATTTAACACTGGGGATTTTACTGTGTACTGTTGAATAGTAATGTAGATATTATAATTATTAAAGTAAAGCTTGAGATACTCACTAATGTTGAATATCTTTGTTGTAGGGATCTCTGCTGATGATCACTAGTTGATAAAGTCCAGTGTGTTGAGTTGTGATGTTTGTGATGGTGAGATCTCCAGTCTGATGATTCACCTGCAGTCTGTCTCTGAATCTCCCATCAAGAACCTCATCATATATTGTAGGTAAATTGGTCTTCATGTTGATTCTAGCGATGAGATCCTGTTCATCTCCAAACCTCCAGTCGATCGTATCATCTTTCTGTTGTTTAGTATGAGTGTGTAGAGTAACAGAATCTCCCTCATACAATGACACTGACTCCTTCTCATCACTAACAACACCTGTAGATACAAACAGAAAGAATCAGAGATTAAGCTCACTTCTACAAAACTGTTAATAAAAAGATTAAATTAAGATCATTGATAGCACAGCTGCTGAAAGTTGACATGTCTTGCATGGAAGATGGAAGAAAGTCAACAGCAGCAGAGAAAGCGATTTTTTAGCCAAACAATGTTTAAATCCGAGTCAGCTGTCTTGTCAATCAAATATTGATCTTTTGCTGTCAACTGTCATATTAGCAGAAACTTTAAAAAGAGGGCACTTGCTCTGACCTTGTTTGAGAGTGAGAGGTGCACAAACACGCAGGAGAGAGTAAAGCCGAAAGTATACTAGGGACGTCTGCATATGCGCGCCGTCCGCATGACGTCATTTTCGTGCAGCCCAAAATTTGAGACCGCGCAGACAGTGCGTGTACAGTCCGCGTACGACAGCGCATGCGCGTGAAAATATTTAGACAGGACACTCCACTATAAACAATAATACAAAGGAAATAGACAGCATTTGCGCACACACTATCGTTTTTCTTCTTTAACTTTTACTTCTTCCAAGAACAGAAAGCTGTGGAGCATGTTTGTTTGATTCCTGTTCTTTGTTGTCTTGTTGTTTGTTCTAAACTGTGTTTGCAATGGTGGATCAGTTACTTTTCTTCACCTATCCTAATGTTTTAATGTACTGTAAATGTCGCCAAATCAGTGCTGCACTGACAGCCTGTTAGACTAATAATCTGAATAAGAAATCATTTGTATTGCGTATAGTGTCGAGCGCGGCCATCCACGTGTAGCTAGGGCTGTGTCGGTTTCAGAATTGGTGATGACGGTTATGACGTGAGTCAAATGTGACGGTTCGTCACATAACCGTCTGAGGAGGGGGGGGGGTTGCTTGTTTAAATGCTCGTAGATTGACGCGAAAGTGTCATTTTACCATAAAATCATGAATGTGATGCCAAGTGTGTTTTAAACAGTAGTGACTTTGAGAAATTTAACAGAAAGCAATTAAATATTAACTCTTTCCCCGCCATTGACGAGATATCTCGGTGTTTTTGCAGAAACCTACCCATATTCAAAAGCTGATTACAAAAGAACCACTGAAGGTAGGAAGAAACGTTTTTTTTTGTTTGAAAGCAGAGGGTCTGTTCTTTCATTTGGTATATTGTATGTTTATATATTCAAAGAAGAACATTTTCTGGAAGGCATTAAACTTTGGTGAAAATCATGAAAAACGCTGACGCTGGCTGGCAACTTTTTTAAAAAACGCTGGCGGTGAAAGAGTTAAAAAACACACTGTTGCCAGAAGACTGCGCTGTCACTCTCTGCCCAGCATAAATGAAATCCTCTATCTATCATTATCTTAATAATCTTCAGAGAAACAGATTTGTGCCATGGGCTTTTAATGTCTATAATCTATATCTGTCATTACACGGACCAGAACAGCACGAAAACAATGTGGATTAAAAAGCGTCTTGAAGAAGTTTTGCTCATAAATGCATGTAAAATAAAGTAATGTGAACTTGAGATTGTTATACTGTTATTAAACTGCGCCATATGCGCTGCAAACGCAGCCGTGTAAAAGCACAATGGCCACGCGCGGCAAACGTTCTCCGCATACGCGCTGCTCAGTGCTCATGCTTGCGATGTGAAACCAGCATTTGAATAAACTAGACACTGATTAACTACTTGTTCTACGTTTATTTACAATTAACAGCAAGACAACTAGCAGTGAATGTGCTTTCAGGAAAGTTAGTAGATTAACATGGGAGGATTTGAACTTGAAAAGCGGGGTGGAGCCTTTCCGCGTTAAAACATATTATGGTCATTCATGTTTATTTGATTCTATAAATTAAATAGAACGAAGAGATGAGTTGAAAGGTGAGACTTTGTTTAATATGTTTAATCTCAAAAGTAACCAAAAAGTGCCCTGGTCTCTCCTGTATGCCAGCGCGTTGTCAGTGTCTGCTCCGCTCTGTATTTTTCATTGCGTGACGTGATAACATGGTCGGGCGTGTAACACAGACTGTTGACAATTGTTTTTAATTAGTATTTAAACATTCTTTATGATATATATTTTTTAATATTTTAATAACACGGTTTTGTCGGTTATAGAGTTCTAATGACGGTTTTCAACTATAACCATCGGTCTCACGGTTATATAATAACCATCACACCCCTACGTGTAGCCGCAGAGACTATACTCGGAAAGCTGCCCGGACGCGTGCGCGCGCGAGCCGGACGCGGAAAAAAGTATACCCGGGCCTTAAGCGAGTGGAGTCCGGTTCTTCAAAGCAACTGTAAACTTCCCTCACCACAACGTAAGGCCCGCCTCTACCCTCATTCGAGTGGACAATGGAAAGACGTGAATGCCGTCGGGCGCTTCTCCGCTCTCAGCGTTACTTTAAAGGCACGTGCTGCGGCCGGGGGCAAAAACCGCAAGGCGCTCAGCACGCATAAACAGCGCGCAAACGCTCCCTGCCCATAGAATATCATTCAAAAAAGGCGCCTGCAACTGCCATAAACGCTTTTGGTGTAACTGGCCCCTAAAAGGGTCAAACAGAAAGCTGCATCCTCCAGAGGTCGCATATGCAGGCTGCATACATCATCAAGCCTGGTTTATTTAAGTCACATTTGTCAAATACAAGGCCCGCGGGGCAAACACGGCCCTCCACGACTTTTAATTGGGCCCGCCAACAAATTCTGGTCATTGTAATGTGGCCCGTGCTCTGTTTAAATGTACATCCGTCACAATTACAATATTGAGACATAAGTGGCGCTGCCGTGCTTCACTCAACTCTAACTTTATCAGAGAATAAGTAAATAACTGTAAACAACTGCTGAGTCCCAATTCCCATACTATCCGTCCTAAATAGTATTCGAAAGTAGAATTAGTCCAAAATCGTTAGGGGTGGGAGAAAAAATCGATTCACCAAACTATCGCGATTCTTTAAAAACGATTTTGAGATCGATTTGTTTACCTCAGAATCGATATACATTTAATTATTTTACTTTTCCAGAGAGGTGGTGGGAAGACGTTACCGCTTTTATTCCAACAGAGGGCGAAAGTAACGTGTTCTCTGTAGTCATATCCGTTTTTCCATTGTCCAATCCAATGAGGGGAGAGGCGGGCCTTACGTTGTGGCGAGGGAAGTTTACAGTTGTTTTGAAGAACCGGACTCCACTCGCTCACTCTCTTCTGTGTTTGTGCACCTCTCACCCTCAAACAAGGTCAGAGCAAATGCACTCTTTTTTTAAAGTTTCTGCTAATATGACAGTTAACAGCAAAAGAGCGCTCACGCTTGATTGACAAGACAGCTGACTCGGTGGTTTTTAAAAGGCAGTGCGTCGCGCCTTGCGTTTCCAAGCGTTTAAAGCGCTTTTGGTGTGATTAGCCCCTAATTGTGAAACACGCATGACTTTTTGAGTTGCTGTGCCTTTCTTCTCAAATGTCTTTTTATAAATCTTATGCCTGCCCGCTGCAGCTCAATGGTCTAATTTCCAAAATTTACCAGGATGCGCATTCTTGCCTTCTAAACTGCATCTCCGCTATTTTAAGCAGTACTTGACATGTACTCAAGGACTTTTTTAACTCTCAAAAAGAATGGAGTAGCCTAATGGGGACAGCCTTAAATTCAATGTAGAGATATGCAGTATAGTCCTAATACTAGGGCTGCACGATAAATCGCATGTGTTTGTCACGCACATCTCGTCAGTAATGCCGGTTCCTTGATTAGTATTAAATCGCCATCAGCTGTTTTCAGATGGAGCAGCTTTAACGTACACAGAGCCGTAGTTCCCTGACAATCGGGGCAATTTTGCATTAATTATCGCGGACGTATCGCCTGCGATATGTATGCGATATGGCCCAAATTGTCAGGGAACTACGGCTCTGTGCAGTTAAAGGAGCGGTGAATCAAAAACTCAATTTTAACTTGATAATTTGTTATATAAGAGGTCATCATACTTAAATGAACATCCTGCAAGTTTCAGAACTGAAAACGTCCGTGCTACTGAAATATAACCGTCTTTGGCACCAAGCCAGCTAAACACTCCAGTGAAAAATTCGGAAATCTATGACGTCAAAGTAGAATTGAAACACCTCCCCATAACCAAAAGGACAAGTCTACTTTTGTAGCCCCGCCCACAGCTTCGCGTGACACGTGTGTCTCAGTAAGTAAACATGTCTTTAAAAATTGACTAATTTAACCAAAATGACTTTTTAAATAAATTTTTTTCTGAGAGACTTTTATTTTGACGCGGTGATCTGTTATGATACCATGGAAACGCATTTTCGGTTGTACCGCGTGGGAACAACCATGGGAACAACACAGAAGCTAAATACTTCAATTCGGAGGCTTGGAACTTAACATTAGCAATATGCTTGGATAAAGTTTGCTTTTGAAGAAGTTCCAGCTCGTGTGGGGAGCGTTTGTTAACGTTGTGGACATGGATTCATTTGTAAAGAAGTCGATGCTGGATTTGCAGAGAGACTCAGAAGCACCACTTATATTGGATCTGACAACAATGACACAGCAGTATAATTCACAGTAAGACATTTTACTTTATTTAAGTTACTGCGTTTCACTATTGCTTTGTTAAAAGAGATTGCTTGATATGTCCTGTTGTAACATCCGTGTCTAAATACGTTTGTTGACTGTTTTAATTTACTAAAAACATTAAACGATTAATAAAGGTACAACACTTAACAATACGACTGTAATTTAAAGGTAGAAATATACAAAGTTAGTTATAAGGAAGGATTTATCAACCGCAGTTTAGATTCTGATGCCCGTTTACTGTGTTGTATACGGTAATTTAGGCAAGGTGCGTTTGAAAGGTCAAACACTCAACAAAGCTTATTTTTTATCATATAACTGTGGTATTTAACATTACGTGAATGTAAAAGCAACCTCACAAGCACAATAGAAATATATAAAGTTATTGATAAGGATTTATTAGACGCAGTTTAGATTCGGATGCACGCTTACTGTGTTTTATACGGTAATTTAGTCACGTCGAGTTTTGTTTCTACTTTAATATACGTATTGTCATTTATGTGTATCATCTTTAGCACCCAGAATCTTTTGTGTCTCAAACATATTTGTGTTCGGCTGCTATTTTTATCACATTAATGTTTTAAAAACATTTCCCTACATGTAATGACGGGGAATGAAGCTGTCCAATCATAGCAGTGGGTGTTTACGTTCAGGTCTTCAATGCGGCCCGCCCCTTCAAACGAACCATTTCTCAAGACAGCCACTAATCCATGTTACAAAATAGCGTATTACTTATTGCTTTTGATGTTTTTGAATGTAAAAACAACGCGAAATGCATAAGTAGACATCAATCAACGTCATAAAGCAATAAAATCGACCAATTCACGGCCCCTTTAATGTCGCGCCATCTGAAAACAGCTGATGGCGATTTAATACTAATCAAGGAACCGGCATTACTGACGTGATGCGCGTGGTATCGCATGCAATTTATCGTGCAGCCCTACCTAATACGCTTTAAAATTGTCATTAAAAATTTAACTGTGTTTTTTAGCAGGTAGATCTTGTCGGCTTTATCATTTTAAAAGTAGATCACCACACAAAAAAGTCTGGACACCCCTGGTCTAGACTTTATTAAGCAAACAAAAATCACAATTTCAGACCTGCCAACCTTGGAACATTTTTTTGAGTAGCAACTTATCCCAGGGGCGCGGCGCGAGGTCAGGAACATTTGCTGATCAGTAGTGATTGAGTTCACATGCTCACTTATCACTTATTACTACAACTAATTAATAAGCACTAGTTCCCACTCACCACCATTTCTATTCTTTCAACATACAAGTAGGCTATAAAGAACTCTTTTAATGAAAAGGCAATCCCCAAAAATATGCCTATTTAACAAAACGACTATGGCAAATGTCTTAAATACATGTTATAAATAACAATCCACAAATAGCATGCTATATCCTTGCTTTATATTCCAGCATGCATGTTGACATGAACCTCTAATGGGGCACAGCATGCCTACCACTACTTTTTCTTTAACATACCTAACATGAACAGAATTAATATGTTTTAATGCATAAATGGCTGATTTGCATTCTACAGTACTGATGATAATAAGTCTTTTACAAAAATTTACAATAACATTACTTAGCTGCTACTACAATAAAAACATATGTGGATAATCCTTTTGTGTATATTATCTGCATAGTGTTTAAACCTGCTGAAAAAAACAGCATAAACCAGCATAATTATCATGGTGGTCACTAGGGCTGTCAACGAATATTCTAAATTCGAATATATATTCGAATAGTGGAAAAAAACGAATTTCGAATATGAAAACTAATATTCGAATAAATTATTATTATTTTTTTAAGCCCGCGGTAGTAGAGGCGTGGCTGTCTGCTTTGTGAGTGGGCGCACTAGTGCACCTGGTTCAGGGACAGGTCAAAGTAGTCACACTGTCTGTCACGGTTAAAAGTTGACGCGTCTTGCATGGAAGATAGCAGAAAGTCGACCGCAGCAGAGAAAGCTATTTTAACCCCCAAAAATCTAAAAAGCTATGTCTGGAAGTACTTTGGATTTTGGTCGGTAGGAGTTAAAAATTGTTGAGCCGCGAGATAAAGATGTTAGCATACCATTCGACCACTAGCAACATGTTGTCACATCTCGAAAATGTGCACCCAAATGAGCATGGCATCTTGTACACATTGCATATTAATTAGTTTGTCACTTCAACTTTTAATGCTTAATCCTGTTCTGTACACACACACTTCAGTAATTTATGGGACTGACAATCGCATTCTACAACCGCATTAACTCCCGCAAACTGCAGGGACAACTGCGTTTACAGAAACTTTGCATAGTGTGTAGCCTACACAGCAAAATCCCCGGTGTTAAATAAACACTGTGGGTGTATATATAATCCACACCCAGATGGGTTTGTATAAAGACTGGTGTTAAAATTTAACACTGAAGCAGTGTTAAAGTTAATGAGATAATGAAGTGATGATTAAGACATTAATGGTGAACACCTGCTGATCATTCTGTGTCAAATCAACCTTAATTTTAGAATTTTCCCTTTCTTTAATTTTTTTTATTTTGATGACTCTTTTTCTGGATGAAGTAATACTAAAATAATGCAGAAAGACAAAATATTTAAAGGGGACATATTATGAGATTTTTTTAAAGATGTAAACTAAGTCTAAAATAGGTCTGGGCAAAGGTGTGCCGTTTTGGGTGTGTCATTTAAAATGCAAATGAGCGGATGAAGTGCAACCACTGATCACAATGATGGTGGCTTGTTGCAATTGAAACTCAATTGTGCTGTGAAATATTTTATCTCTCTCTTTCTCTCCCTACTAAATGGTTGTGCTGTGGTTGGATAGTGCAGATAAAGGGGGCGGTATTACCTTATTCTGACATCACAATAAGGGCCAAATTACAATGACCCATTTTTCACATGCTTGCAGAAAATGGTTTACCAAAACTAAGTTATTGGGTTGATCTTTTTAACATTTTCTAGGTTGATAGAAGCACTGGGGACACAATTATAGCACTTAAACATGGAAAAAGTCTGATTTTCATAATATGTCCCCTTTAAAGGGGACATATTATGAGATTTTTTTTAAGATGAAAACTAAGTCTAAAATAGGTCTGAGCAAAAGTGTGCCGTTTTGGGTGTGTCATTTAAAATGCAAATGAGCGGATGAAGTGCAACCACTGATCACAATGATGGTGGTTTGTTGCAATTGAAACTCAATTGTGCTGTGAAATATTTTATCTCTCTCTTTCTCTCTATACTAAATGGTTGTGCTGTGGTTGGATAGTGCAGATAAAGGGGGCGGTATTACCTTATTCTGACATCACAATAAGGGCCAAATTACAATGACCTATTTTTTCACATGCTTGCAGAAAATGGTTTACCAAAACTAAGTTATTGGGTTGATCTTTTTAACATTTTCTAGGTTGATAGAAGCACTGGGGACACAATTGTAGCAGTTAAACATGGAAAAAGTCTGATTTTCATAATATGTCCCCTTTAAATAAACACTATCATCATCTGTTTGAAAACTAAAATTACAACTTGCTTGCAGAGTTACATGGATAACTTCGATACAACTGCTGTAAATCTGGTTAATAAAGTTAGTCACCATTGCTCCGATTAGTGTTTCCTTTAGTTGGGTACTTGGGTCTTAAAGTTTATTGTTAGTTTTTTCCTGCTCATTGTGTCAGTGTGTTTATAAAACACTTCTGTTAAAGCAGAGGAAGATGAGATAAATGAAGTCTAGAACTGTTACAATGTTAATTATTATGAAAACAGAAGTGTTGTGATTCAATGTTCTCATACAAATAAATAATCACTGTATATAAGTGTATAATTTTATATTTGGTTTACCCCATGAAATCCATATAGCCTTAAGAGTTAATTTTTTTCACCGAAATCTAATCTGTGCTGTCAGTCAGACACACTGAGACATCAACAATCAGCCTATAAAACACAATCATGGTGACAATCAGCAACAAAGCTTCATGCCGCAATGCATGCTGGGTACCAGGATTGTATAAAACTCATTCATAACTCCCCTCATGCATTGTGACATGACAAACTTGTGCAAATTTCTTACCATTTACTGTCACCCTTGTTGAGATTTGTATCAGAAGTTATGGGCTGTTTCTCAATATGCGTTCTTCAGCGATCTTGCGTCCTCGTGTCCTCGCTCTACGTCATCATTAACGGTCGAAGTTCAATCCAATTCTCAAGAACGCAAGGACAGAGGACGCATGAAAATACCCGGATGTGTTCTTGATATCGAGGATGCATCGAGTGCAGACTTGCTGAAATCGCTTAACGCCCCAGAAGTCATTGCGGCAAAACTTCCGAGTTCGTTCTTCCAAGGTCGCCTGGCAAGACCGATCTCCACGAGGACGCAAGTCCGTTCTTTGCGTTCTTGGAATTGAGAAACAGCCATGATGTCTCTCTTAAGCACTATTGTCTTTATCATTTATTTATGCTCAAATGTTTTAATGATTGGTAAATAATAAAATAAATAACCAATCTCAGATGCTATGAAAAGTTTTCCCTCTACATCAAGCAACGAACAAACAGTCTTAAGAAAACAATGTTATAATTGCTAAAAGAGGAAAATTAGTTTAGTGAAGGTCAAAGGACGAATGTCTAACTAAAGGAAACACTAATCACAATAATGGTGACTTCAAATGAACCCATAACAAACACAAACTTAAGATTTAATGTGATACATTCTGTGATTACATCACGTCAGAAAGAAGATTTGTCTACTAAATCATGTGTGTGGATGCTTGTATTTTGTTCTGACAGTTTAGAAGTTAAACTTATCATCCCGGTTTAGAAAATAACGCTGCAAGTTATACTTTTAGTTTTTTTAACAGAGATGCTGATAGAGAGATAAACGTGAAAGATTGCAGCTTTTGGAGTCATACACCCAACAATGTTTATTTAATGCTGGGGATTTCGCTGTATTCATCTATTGCATTTTGTCTTTCTTCATCATTTTAGTATTACTTTCTCCAAAAAAAAAATCCAGGAAAATTTAGTTAATTTGACACAGAATGACCAGCGGGTGTTCACCGTTGATGTCTTGGTCATCACTTCATTGTCTCATTGGCTTTGACGCTGCTTCAGTGTTGAATTTTAACACCAGTCTTTATACACACCCATCTGGGTGTGGATTATATATACACCCACAGTGTTTATTTAACACCGGGGATTTTGCTGTGTACATAACCGAACTGAACAACTAGTAGTTAATAAAGTGTTTAAACGTGCATCATGGACATGACAGGTCTCTCTTCTGAAGAAATAATTTATTACAAGGGTGAAAAGTCTTCTGTATGTGCGGTACAGAGAATGACAGAGGCATAAGCGTTTGCTGCTCAGTGTTGCCAGATCTTCCATTTAAAAAAACAGCGAACAAGAAAAATCCAATAATAAACCAAAATAAATCCAAACGCTTTACCTCAAAGATCAAAATATGGAGACTGGTACCTTCACAGTTTAACAACACCAAAAACTTGATCGCTTCATGAGCCAAAAGCCATAAACGGTTAAGCGCTAAAATGGTATGCGAGTACAAAAAAGACGAGGACCTGGCAACATTGCAAGAGCGCGCGCAGCCTCACAAATGCGTACAATACACAACGACACAACGGAGGTTTATTGCAAAACATAATGCTGTTAAATTATTTTTATCAAAGCTGTGAGTGATAAGCACGTGAGACGGCAGACCGTTGCTATGGTTATTTCCGTGTTAATCATTACATTTTCACCTTTAAATGCGGTTGTCACTCCTGAAAGTTTGCAGTGTGTACGATACCACAATGTGGAACTCCAGCTGAACAGTCACGTCTTAACACTTACTTTGCATCGCCCGCCACAAGATATTTGTCTGCAACACGACAAGAGGTCATAATGGAGAAATTAATTTCGTTCATTTGTAAGGACATGAGACCGATCAGTGTCGTGGATGGAGCAGGCTTCAGGGAGTTTTGTCAAGCAATGTAACCGAGGTACCATATCACTTTGATGTCTTAGTCTTGATTTACTTGTTTTGTGTATGTAATATACGTTGTAAAATATGTTTAAACTTAAATAGACTAGGACATGACCTCTGTGTCCTCAATGGTAGCTACGGCCATGCCTATAGAAGTAGTTATGTCTCTTTATATTCATTTGTCCTGTTATTGACGTAATGCATCGTTAAACGTTGTTAAATGTCGAAAAAATGGGCAACCAGATATTCGAATAGTTTGAATATTCGTGGGTTTTTAGGGAGAATATTCGAATGTCATTTTTGACCAATTTTGACAGCCCTAGTGGTCACCAGCATACAGCACCAAAACACAACATATACTGGTCTTGGTGGTGCTGGTATGCTGATGACCAGCAGCTAAACCAGCACCAAACCATCATGAGAATTAAGCTGGTCTATGCTGATGGTCACCAGCAAACAGGCAAAAAACACAGCATATGCTGGTCTTGCTGGTATACTGTTTTTTTTTAGCAGTGATGCCAACTGTTTATGTAGTGTCCTAAAGTAGATCTAGTGAACTAAACAGTAATTTCATATCTGACAATGCAGAACAGTACACAAACATTGTTTTTCTCAGCAATAAGGCAAACCTCTATACTTGGTTTTGACTGGCTGAGCATATAGTTTGTTTTACCTCCTTCATCATCTATACTTTCTGCTTCTATTTCCCTGCTCTGCACAAAAAAATTGGATGTACATTGACAGGAGCCAGTAACAATCGAGTAAGAATAAGATTGATATTATTTAGATACGTACTTTTGTTTTGTCATGTTTTCTTGCGTGCCTCACATGCTCTTCTGAGTGAGCGAGCGGCGGCTGAGTGCTACAAAAAGTAAACACAGACGCTCCGCTTGTGGGCATCGATTTCTGCGTGCTCGCTCCAATTTGTCTTGTGGGACTGCAACGCGTTTACAAGCGTGAATTACGGTTCATACAGCTCAGTTTTTGCCGCGATTAACAATTATTATACTGGCAAATAAACTAAAAACTTAAACTTGAGGCACAACATAGGTGGGTACAACAGATTTACACTAGGGCACGTGCAACAGTAAAAGGGGTCTAGACACCTCTGGTTGGCAGGCTTATTAAAATGGATGTAATTCACAATTCCCATACCCTGCCTATTTACCTTTAAAACGGTGTTTAGAACCATCATCCCTTGAAAAACAAGTCACAGTATGAAGATGGACCGAGATGAAAAACGTTTGTTATTTTCGTTATTCGTTGCAAGTCGCGACGGCTCCCCGCTCTCCGCTTTGAAGAGTTTAAAACTAGCGCTATGATTGGTCGACGTCGTCTTTTCCCAACAGGTTGCTGCCCAATGCGGTAGACTCATAGACACTAGCAGACGAGTTGCCTAGTGCGCAAATGCACATACAGTTTAAATCAAAGCCATCAAAGGCTTTTCGTGTATTTTGAAGTGACAAATCGTAGCAGCGTAGTTTAGTGTCTAAATGCGTATCTGTTACGCAAATTCCGTAAAGGTTGGCAGGTCTGCAATTTAAACAATGAATCGCAATAGCTACAGAATCGGGATATGTATTGAATCGGCACAAAATAATCGGTATAGTATTGAATCGCCAGATTAGTGAATCGTCCCAGCCCTACAAATCGTAGTATGTTGAAATGAGTATGCCAAAGATACCCGGATGGTCTACTATTTCCGGTTAGATTTCGAAGTGCAGATCGATCCACACTCTAACGGCCAATATTGCCCACAACCCATTGCGTGCGGGAGGGAGGAGCTTTGTGGTGATGTAAACATGGCAGCTGGATGCAGCAGCGAAGATGCGCCCTCAGTTTTTAAGTGTAAGAATTCAAATGTTTAACCCTAATTAAAGTTATATTTCATTTTCTCATAATATTCTGTTGATGTTGTGCAAATAAAGTACCATGGCTCTAGTACAGTGTCATGCAAGTGTCTTTTTTTTATGCATTTCTTTTTATGTTTCTGTCTTAGATTTATACCTTACTATAAACCCTTATAAAAATAAAGACCTTATACTACACTAACCATAGTTTAACCACACTGACTTATTTGTAGTAATACTGTGGCTGTACAAATGTTAACTTTATTAGTCCAACCAAAGAAATATGGTTACTACTATTTTACTATAGTAAAAGCATGGCTTATTTTCATTGCGGTATTTTTTTACATAAGTTTAAAATAAGCATAAAATACGTTAAACAATAGTTATACTATAAGCTTTAAATATTTTGACTAAAATAAGTAGCTTTCGTTACACACATTGCACATAAACGTCAGAACCAGCTGCCTCACAAACGACCTGCGTTTGGTTCTACGACGACGCCCTGCTTCACTCCTCAACTTGGTAAAACACATTGTAAAATGTATTGTGAAAAAAAAACGATGAGAAAAAAGATGGGAGTGGTAAATAAAATTATATTTGACATAAGTTATAAGAATGAATGAAATATTGTTTACAGTCGTGGTGTGCGTAACTAGGCAACCACGTTTTCGTTCACATGACATCATCGAAGTATGTCCCAGAACGTGCATACTCTTTTGCTACACACTCAAAAGTATGTACATTTTCCTCACAAAAACAGTACATACTTTTAGGTCGTAGTATAAATAGGCAAATTGGGACTCAGCAAACGTAAATGCTATCTGAGGTGGGCCATGTGACTAGGACAATGTCTTAAAAAAAGAAAAGTGGACAGTGAATATTGGCAATTCCAACCAAGATGGGAAAGAGATTATTTATTCTGTGAGTACAAAGAAAAGCCAATGTGTCTCATATATCAAGAGGCACTCACGGTTTTTAAATAGTATAATATTAGGAGGGGTTTTGAAACAAAACATGATCAGTATCAAAGAGTATAGAAGCACAAGAAGGGAAACTCTCATTCGTTTTTGGCAACAGTCACTAGGTGGCACTTCACTAGCGCGGCCGACATTTTGGAGTGAAAATTCTCACAGCCAATTCATTCTCAGCGAATCTCACAGCCAAATCAGAATCGCAATAGTAAGTTTCTCAAATTAAAATTTTGTTCACTTGCTACACCTACACGAAACGCTGTATTGTCTTGTATGTATGTATGTATGTGTTGTGTTGTTGTTGTTATCAGTTGTGGAATCAAATCATTACATAAATACACATTTCAGGTAGTTTTTTTCTTGCTTTATTATGTAATCTATTTTATGCTACTTTACACATTTACTACTATTATTAGTTAACAACTCCAATAGGTATGAAATATATTTTGTACATATTAATCCCCTGGACCCCGCTACAAACATTATAATCTTATAGAACATCCCAGCTAACAGAAAAAAGTTCTAAGAACGTTCCCTGAAAGTTCTTTACGTTCCCAAAAACGTTCTGCCAACGTTAAAAGTGTCCAGTTTTCTTGACGTTCTAAGAACGTTTTTGTGTTGTCTCAACGTTAGAGGAATGTTACATTTTACCATTTTTAAACGTTATGACAATGTCATGTTTTAATGTTCACACAATGTTTAAAACAACAACTGTTTATTATATTGACTTGTTTAATTGTTATGTAAATGATAGAGAAACATTGCATTTTATTATATTTATTTTTTAATATTTATATTATTTTATTATATTTATTATATATTATATATTTATTATATATTATATATCTATTATATATAAGTTTAGATGTTGATGTTTTGTTTCATTTTAAGTCACCATTATTGTGATTAGTGTTCGTTTTAGTTGGGCTCTTGAGCCTTGTCTTTTGCTTGCTAGTTTTTTCCCTGGTTGTGTTAACTTTTTGTTAATACACCACATTTGTTATGAACATGTTAAGTTAGTAGTGTAATTCTGTGGTGTGGTGGTTGGTACATAAAGGAAAAAAATCATCCCTAATTAATTAAAGTTTATTTTCTGTCAATAATGTAAATGAGATCCAGCACTTTCACAGCAGTTTGTCATTAAGGAGTTTAAGAAACTTTGGACAAAAAATATCTGCTTAATAATTGTGATGCACAAACATCAAGAACCAGACCACGAATCCCAACCATTGCGACAAACCAAATTGTAAAAAAAATTATTATGTATCCATGCTGCAGTGCATGCTGGGTGCACTGAATGAGATTTGTAATTTGTTAATACCCAGCATGCATTGCAGCATGAAGTTTTTCATTTGGTTGTCACCATGGTTGAGATTCGTGGTCTGATTCTTGATGTTTGTGCATCCCAGTTATACGGCGGATGTTTTTTGTCCAAAGTTTCTAAAACTCCTTAATGACAAACTGCTGTGAAAGCACTGGATCTCATTTACATTATTGACAGAAAATAAACTTTTGATTAGTAAATTAATTAGGGATGATTTTTTACCATTATGTACCAACCACCACACCACAGAATTACACTACTAACTTAACATGTTCATAACAAGTGTGGTGTATTAACAAAAAGTTAATACAACCAGAACAAATGTGGTGTATTGACAAAAAGTTAATACAACCAGGGAAAAAACTAGCAAGCAAAAGACAAGGCTCAAGAGCCCAACTAAAACGAACACTAATCACAATAATGGTGACTTAAAAGGAAACAAAACATCAACATCTAAACTTATATATAATAGATATATAATATATAATAAATATATAATATATAATAAATATAATAAAATAATATAAATATAAAAAATAAATATAATAAAATGCAATGTTTCTCTATCATTTACATAACGATCATATAAGTCAATATAATAAACAGTTGTTGTTTTGGACATTGTGTGAGCATTGAAGCATGACATTGTCATAACGTTTAAAAATGGTAAAATGTAACATTCCTCTAACGTTGAGACGACACAAAAACGTTCTTAGAACGTCAAGAAAACTGGACACTTTTAACGTTGGCAGAACGTTTTTGGGAACGTAAAGAACTTTCAGGGAACGTTCTTAGAACTTTTTTCTGTTAGCTGGGATTATGCATTCTGTTATCCTACAGTATAATTACCACTTTTGGACAGTGTTTTTTTTTGGCTGTGTTTTTTTTTTACTTAATCCATTTCGAGCAATTCAGATGTATATGTGTGTATATGTATGGAGCCAAAATATTATGTGTGGATGAGTTTATGTCGGTATGTATGTATTAGGGTTGCAACCCATGTCTGATAAAAAACCTGGACCTATCGATGACCCGGCCCATTGGTTTGCTGCTGGGCGCTGGTGTTGCAATGGAACGTTCTATCAAAGAACTAAAACACAAACTTCAGCTTCAGCAAAACATGTTTTTTTTGGCATGCACAGTCAGAGGCTGTTTACACTTGGCATTAACATGTGTTTTCGTCGATCGGATCACAAGTGGACGACGTTAATGCCAGGTGTAAACGGTGTTCCAAACGTTTTGAGCTCGTCCACTTTCGACCACTTTCAACCACATCCAGAGGTGGTCGAAACCACTTTCGATCGGATCGCTTTGGAGCTGCGGAACGCACATGTGGTTGAATGCGTTTGAACAGCCACACGCGACCGCCTTCTCTCCGCCCATTTATCTAATCTGAGGTATTAAACAGAAGTTTTACGTCTTTTTTGACTTCTGGCGTGAACATTCGGTGAACAGCGCTATTTTTAGCCTTTCATTGATAAAACTAAGCGGCTGATCTCCGTAGTTTCGTTTTGAAAGCGTGTGAAAGTTGCGCAATCATATTTCATCAATTGCGCTGAAAATTCAAAGAAAGCTCTTACATACTCATGTACAAAACACTGTGCAGCATGTTTACTTGCTAAACAAGCAGTGCACTCCGACATAATATTAGTTTGCGTCCATATAAACTCATAATTACTCCCGCTCGGGTTTGAATGACAGCAGAGAGACTCGCCCACCGTCTCACAGACCACCCCCTCACAGTATTCAGGACAGAAGCGGTCGAAAGTGGACAAAAGAGATGGATTTAAATACCAGGTGTAAACGTCATGTGTCTCTCTCGTCCACTTGTGATCCGATCGACGAAAACACATCTTAATACCAAGTGTAAACAGCCCCTGCTCAGAGACGAGTGAGGGAGCTGTGAAGGCAAGCTTCAGAAAGCAAGAGCATGCAGGTCGTTCACCGAGAATTTATTAAAAACTGTATTGAAATGGTATGTGCCGTGTTGCAGAAATGCTGATAAATGAACTTACCATTGATTAATAAAGAGATAATGAAGAGTAAATAGATCGTCTTCATGGTGAAACAGCGTGTCGTGTCCATAGACAGTAAAAGAAAGGTCGTGTCACACTGTCACTACTACTTCTTCTTTTTTTGTGGGTTTACTGGCGGAAACTGAAAAGGTGCATACCGCCACCTACTGTACTGGAGTGTGACAAGGATAGTCTGCATGACTTTGATTAAATTCTATTAATTACCGCGATGTTTTTTAAAAACCTCATTAAAGCCCTTATTAGCCTATCATGTACTTATTTGCATTGAGCCTAGTATGTCCCATTTATAATCTCGTAAATATTATATATTCCCTCCTACTTATATTATGATTTATATTGCTTTGCTTTAATTTACTTTGTATGTTATAAAAATGTCTTCCCTTCATACATGAATCCCAAGATATCTGCCACATATCTTTACATGCTTGTTTAATAATCGATTTCCCTTCAACCCTACTCAAACTTACTGTTACATATACGTTTACATGCTGTAAATATTCGGGTTATGGTCAGGTTAAGGTCGGGTTTCGGGTTTCTGAAACATTCGGAATAACCCGTTTACATGCGTGAGCAGAGAGAGTTACCCCTGTATACATGGAATTGGCAATATCCTGATGTAAACTGTGATAAAAAGGTAAATGCGGTTTTAACGCCTTCATTTACTAAAATAAAAGTATTGTTTAAATCCAGAACAAGCTGCCCAGCTAGAAATAAAAAGTTCTAAGAACGTTCCCTGAAAGTTCCCGAATGTTCCCAAAAACATTCTGCCAACGTTAAAAGCGGCTAGTTTTTTTTTAAGTTCTAGGAACATTTCTGTTGTCTGAACGTTAGAGTAATGTTACATTTTACCATTTTAAACGTTATGACAATGTCATGTTTTAATATTCACACAATGTTTAAAACAACAACTGTTTATTATATTGAGTTGTTTAATTGTTATGTAAATGATAGAGAAACATTGCATTTTATTATTTTATAAAACATTATTTCTGTATGCAGTAAATATATTGCTGTAGAAAACTCAATTCGCTTGCTGGGTTTGGATGTTGATGTTTCATTTTGAGTCACCCTTGTTGTGATTCGTGTTTGTTTTGGTTGGCTCTTGACACTTGACTTTTTGCCTGCTGGTTTTTCCTGGTTGTGTTAACTTTGTGTTGATGCACCACATTTGTTATGAACATGCAAAGTTATTAGTGTATTTCTGTAGTTGTTTGTACATAATGGTAAAGATCATCACCTAGTTCATTTACTAATCAAAGTTTATTTTCTGCCAATGGTGTGTATTGGATCCAACTCTTTCGCAGCGGTTTGTCATTAAGGAGTTTTAGAAACTTTGGACAAAAACATCCGCTGTATAGCTGGGATGCCCAGACACCAAGAACCAGACCACGAATCTCAACCATGGTGACAATTAAAATTGTTAAAAAAAATCCTTATTTATCCATGCTGCAGTGCATGCTGGGAGTCCTGAATGAGGTTTGTAATTTGTTAATACCCAGCATGCATTGCAGCATGAAGTTTTTCATTTAATTGTCACCAGGGCTGGACTGGGACAAAAAATTGGCCCTGGCATTTTGGCCCAGACCGGCCCACTACATAGGATCACAAATCTTTGTGCAACCTTGACTATAACTCCATGTAATGATTAAGTAGAAAAGTATAAGAGCTGACACGTGACATTACAAAAATGTAAGCGCTGTAAAAGGCTTTGCAGGTTTTAAAAATAATAGTATTAGCCAGTGAGTGCACAATATTGTGCACCTTATGATAACACTGAGACAAGATAAATGTTACAATGACAAGCCACAAGCCCCATTACAGTGTGTGCAGAAAATTTTGATCACTTTTTTTCTGAACACCTTTTGCCAATTCCAAACCAACGTAATTTTAATAACCAACATTAATTTTGTATATATATTTTCCTTTCATCCTATTTTATGCCCTTGCTGCCCGAATCAGGATTTCTTGTATAATGGTCATATCTCAATTTTGCATGCATGGCATCTTTCTTATGGACATCAAATAATGAATGTCCAGTGTGTGTTAAACATTTTTGGCCCATTTTAAATGTAAAAGAAAATGTGCCTAATAATTCTGCACACTTGAATATAAGGTGCTTTTTTCACCAGTCAGCCATCATTAACAATAATGTATTACTTATAAATGCTTTATTTACAAAATTAATGGTAGTTATTAAAATTTATTTGGTTTGGAATTAGTAAAATATGTTGATAAAAACTGTGATCAAAAGTTTGATGTAATAATTCTGCCCACACTGTATTTTATAGCAGTGTAATCACTGTCATGTTGCAAACAGCCATTGATCTATCACTTGTGTTTTTGACTGTGTTTTATTAAGAGGATATCTAACAACAATGCTGCATGCTTCATAAAATGCCCTAAAAGTTGTTATTGGGCTAGCCAAATGTCAAATCAAAAAGAACCAATGGGCTGCTGATTAGGTCTCTTGGGCCGGTCTGTCTGGAAAAAAAAACATCTAACGCTAACTTTTTTGGAAAATGCAGTACATTGCCACCGCGCCTTTTAGCGCCATTAATGAATTACATTAAAACAAAGAAAGAAAGCAACGGGCTGCGTTGAGCGATGAACGAGTGTTATGGGCTGGTCAGAATAGTGCGAGATGTATGATACGTCTGTATGATACTCGCGCTCTGTTTCTTGTGTGTGTCAGATCATCGCTCTCTGTTTCCATCTGACACAAGAAACAGAAGGGGAGGGGTGGAGCTTGTTAAGAGATGATTGGGCCAGCCCAGTGTCAGTATGGAAAATGAACCAATGGGCCGCTATCCATGCTTTATGAGGCCGGTCGTTGGCCAATTAAAGGGGTCATATGATGAAAATGTTAGCATTGCCACTTTGAAGGTGTGAGCAAAAATAGGTCATTGAAATTTGGCTTTCATTATGATGTCATAAGGATATCTTATTAGAATAATACCGCCTCCTTAATCTGAACTCTCCAACCACTGCACTGCCGTTTAGTGCAGAGAGAAAGAGAGAGAAAAGAAGGACTTGACAGCAAAATTGAGTTTGAATTACAACAAACCACCATCATTGTGATCAGTGTTTGCACTTTATCCGCTCATTTGCATTTTAAAAAACACACCCAAAACGACACATTTTTGGACTTGACAGCACAATAGAGTTTCAATTACAATAAACCACCATCATTGTGATCAGTGTTTGCACTTCATTCGCTCATTTGCATTTTAAAAAACACACCCAAAACGACACATTTTTGCTCAAACCTACAAAGTGGCAATGCTAACATTTTCATCATATGACCCCTTTAAAAAAATATATATATCATATTATATTCATCGGCCCCCAAGGACGTCGACCCACCGGGCATTTGCCCGGTATGCCAGATTACCAGTCCAGCCCTGATTGTCACCATGATTGAGATTCATAGTCTGATTCTTGATGTTTGTGCATCCCAGTTATACAGCAGATAGTGATGGGAGAAACGAAGCTTTTCGAAGCTTCGAATCAATTGAACCAATTGCTTCGTAAATTGATTCAGTTTTTCGAAGCAGTTCGAAACACCACACACGCTGGCTACCCCTGCTGGTCAAAATAGTGTAAAGCAGATATGGCCAAACATTTTACACTTTTTTTTTACAAAATAATAAAAAGATTTTTATTTAAATATGTTAAAAAAATTATTTAACTTAATTAAGACATAGTTAAAAGTGTATTATGTGTTTTTAGTTTTATTTAGGGCAAACAAATCATTAAAACTAACTACCCTTTTAATTATGCACATTTTTGTCATTAAATCTGTCTATAAACAATAAATAGACAAAATGGCAGCGTTATTAGTCAGAAGGATAAATGTTTTATGAACTTTTATAATAAAACTGACCCGAGTTCACCGAAACATATTAGACACCGGTCATGTGATCAACTCCCCCTAGTGGTGAACCATCGGATTTTCGAAACGTTTCGAAACAGTTATGACGTAATGAAGCCTCGTTTGCTAAAATCACGTGACTTGGGCCAGTTTTAAACAAGCTCCGAACCACTGATTCGAAACAAAGGATTCGTAAATGTTTCGAAGCCTCATGAAGCAGTGCTTCGAAAACGACCATCACTAACAGCAGATATTTTTTGTCCAAAGTTTCTAAAACTCCTTAATGACAAAATGCTGTGAAAGTGCTGGATCTCATTTACATTTTTGACAGAAAATAAAGTTTTGATTAGTTAATGAATTAGGTGATGATCTTTCCCATTATGTACCAACAACCACAGAATAACACTATTAACTTGGCATATTCATAACAAATGTGGTGCATTAACACAAAGTTAAAACAACCAGGAAAAAACTAGCTAGCAAAAAGTCAAGTGTCAAGAGAGACCAACTAAAACAAACACGAATCACAATAAGGGTGACTTAAAATAAAACAAACATCAACATCTAAACCTAGTAAGTGAATTGAGTTTTCTACAGCAATATATTTACTGCATACAGAAATAATGTTTTATAAAATAATAAAATGCAATGTTTCTCTATCATTTATATAACAATTAAACAAGTCAATATAATAAACAGCTGTTGTTTTAAACATTGTTTGAACATTAAAACATGACATTGTCATAACGTTTAAAAATGGTAAAATGTAACATTACTCTAACGTTCAGACAAAAGAAACGTTCCTAGTTAAAGTTACACGTCTTTCCTTTTTTGAGAAAAAGATTAACAAGCTATACTAGCCTTCAGCTAATATATTTTTGAAAAAAAATTAATTGAAGAACAATTTTCTAACAAGAAGGTTTTTAAGTGCAAATTTACAGAGCATCGGTAAATAGAGAACACAACCGTTTTTTAAAATTTTTTAAATTTAAATTAGACAGTATTTATGCCCCTATAAATGTACAAAACGAATGCAATAGCTTACAGAAGGCAATGAATATTTATTTATGGCATTTTCAATAATATATTAGTAGATAAATTAACATCTATAAAGTATGAAAACGAATAAATCATTATTTTGGCTAAAGTAAGCTGGATGGATAATTTTTATAATTGTCATCCTTTCAGAACAAGCTTGTGATATCTATAATAACTTACATTATATCCTGAGTGTTACTTGGCCGAAAATGTAGAAATACATGCAAGTAAAAAAGTACAGAACAAAAATGTTTACCTCACGCGGATAGAACGAAAAGCCGTTAATTAAGCGGACTGAGAACGTGCAGAAACAGTCGAGTCGGCAGATGATCACCAATGTTTATAATCTTTCACGCAGGTACTGTTGATGATAAACTTTCATATCTAAATGTCAGGTAGCATGGCGAGAGAGATGTGCCACACTTTTAGAGCGAGCAGGAAACCAATTGCAACAACCGCGTTTTTCACGTTAAATATAGCTATTCTTGTTTTTCAAAGCATACATGCACTGTAAAAAATTGCTGTAATTTTACGGTAAAATCTTACGGTAAATTACTGTATATGTAACTTCACGGTTAAACAACGTAATATGCTATGCATTGTGGGATATCATACAGTTTACAGTCCACAATTGTAAATTTACAATAAGACCATGGAGATTCCACAACATTGTCCCGTTATTTCCTGATTTGTCAGGATTTGTACACTGTCCACCGTTAAAGACTGCGTCCCAAATCACACCCTCATTCACTATTCCCTACATTAGTTTCCTAATGATCCACCTGAAATCAAGTCAATAAGTTCAGATACTGAAGCATTAATGATGGACACCTGCTGCTAATAAACAGAATCACTAAAGAAAAGATAAATAAAAAGATAAGACGTGAGCAGAAATACTTACAGACACAAAGACTTAGATGAACATCAACTGAAAATAACAGAACACATTAAATCTCTCCATATATCACCAGAGGAGAATTAAACATTTCCACAAACACCATTACCACCATCTTCACTTATAAACCACTTTGACTTTATTTCTGTTATACATTTACAAAAGTTCTTACTGAGAACAAACATGTGTTCACTAGACTTTACAAGCATTTTCTTTAAAGTCACCATTATGGTGATCACTGTTTTCATTAGTTGGGCTCTTGACTTGTTTTTCAGTCTGGTTGCTGTAACTGTGTCTTTATGATGCATGTTTGTTATGGCAAAGAAAACCAAGAGATGATAGACTCTTGTGAGGTTGGGTGTCTGATTATTGATCAGTAGTTTGTCTCACCAGCCTTGTTATACTGCATTGTGACAGTTAGTAGTATTTAGGGGTGTTCATGTCTAAATATTTACATGTTTGAATCAGAATAATTAATCAACAAATACTAGTAGGCTATTACAGTAATTTGATATATTGATAGAGATGCATACATATGGACTTTTGCAAACTTGAATCTTCCCCTCAACTGACACACACAGACATCAAGAATAAGCCTATGATTCTCAACTAGGGTGACAAAAGAAAATGGGAAAACAGTTCATCTGCATAATTTATTCATGCTGCAATGCATGCTGGGAGTCATGAATGAGTTTTTTACTATGCTGATACCCAGCATGCATTGCAGCATGAAGCTTTTCATTTGATGGTCACCATGATTGAGATTCATAGTCTGATTCTTGATGTCTGTGTGTGTAGTTTGCATATGTTTTTTTTTTTCATTTATTCGCAACCTATTTAAGATTGTATACTTTAACACTGAGTTTCTGTTACATTATTAGACTACTATAAGGGGTTGCCACCCATCTAATCACTTATGAGTTTCTGTATAAAGTCAGTAAATTCCATTTAACTTATGAAACTAACACCATAATGGTTATTAGTCAGTGATTATAACTTCTTTATACTTTTTTTGCTTGTCTTTAAAATCACATTGAAATAGCAGGATAAATGTAACGCCAAAGGCCAAGGATCAAGAGTCCTACTAAAGCAACCGCTGATCACGAGAATGGTAACTATTATTTTCAACAAAAAATCAACTGGGTCGGTTTCGCAGACAGGGAGAGTCCTAGACTAGAGCTGTCCAAACTCAAAACAACTTAGACTGACATATCCTAAAATACATCAGTGCCCTTTGTTTTGTTTTGTAATGTTTGCATGTTTGTTAAAACTAGTTATATTTACTAATTAAACTAAGGCCTATTCCTGGTTTAAGATTATCCCTGTCCAGGAAAACACCCCTTAATGATTTACTTCTCAGTAAGAGCTAATGTACATATAAAATAAAATCTAACTGGTTTGTAATAAGTGAAGATGGTAATGCTGTTTGTAGAGTTTGATGCTCTTCTTGTGAGATCTTAGAAAATCTGAGTAAGTCTGAGTCTCATCTACTGTAAGTCTGTAACTTGAGTTTCTGCTTGTTTTCTCTTTAATTCGGTTCTTGTTCATCTTTCATTCAGTGATTGTGTTTGTTAATAGCAGCTGTTCATCATTAACTCAATCATCACTTCATTATCTCATTAACTTCAACATTGGGTCTGTTTCTTTTACTCTTTGTAGTGTGGACACATTAAGCAGTGTTCTTTGACACCAAAGATTTTGCTGTGGGGTTTAAAGGGTTAAATGGGTTAAACAGGTAATGTTTTTAGTGGGATTTGTTTTGTTAGGATTTGACTCAGTTTTTGGGTTACCATTGTGCTGAAGAGTAGTGTGGTTGTTTAGGTCAAGGATGGGCAATAGATCATTGATGTTATGCTGCCTGTTGTTTTATTTCAAAGCAGTTATTGTGTAGTTTGTTCGTGATGAACTATGTGAGATTTGTGTGAAAGTGATTATAACACTACTGCACATTAAATGTTTGCATTTTAAGTTTAAAGTTATATTTGTTTTCTGTGGACTTAAATGAATTAAATTTTTCAGTACTAACACCATGTGAATATATATATATATATATATATTTAAACTTGAATGGATCAGGCAATTGGTTTTCTAAATGAAATGAGTTGTTTTCCAGGGCATTATAAAATTAGCATACTATAAAAATAAACAGTATTATACCGTATTTATTCAGTTAAAAGCTGTAAAATAACGTCAACAAACCACAACACAACTACAGCAAGGTACCGTTTTTATTTTACGGTAATGTATTGTAATTTCGTATTACGGGAGATTACTTTAATTCTACGGGTATTAGCTGGCAACTTAATTGCCAGTGATTTACCGTAAATTTCACAAAAAATTTTTTACAGTGTGTATAATAAAGGCCAAATCGATTGTCAATAGTTATGAGAGTAACTTGTTTTTTGTGTGCATTTGAATTCAAAATGTAATACTATGCTTTTCATATTTCGTTAAATACAGTGAATGTGTGAAAAAGTTAAAGATGACAGAATAACTGTAGAGTCGTCTGCATCTTGATGCAGTTTCTAAGATTAAAATTACTTTAATTTAACTGATCAACACAAATACAAAGCGGCCCCAGTCAGCAAATTTCCTTTGGCAAAGACCTGGCCCAAATAAACAGCTGGCCTGTGGCCCACTTAAGAAAGTGTTCCCCGGCCCATATCTGGCCCACTTCTTTTTATTCACATCAGAACCAAATCTAAACCAGAGGTGTGGGGTCCATGTGCCAGGAGTGGGGGTCCTCTCCAGTGTTTTGTTCCAATCACCTGGATTTGCTAATTGGCGCGGTTTTTCGGCGGGGGGTGGCCTCCTGACTCGTTGATGTTTGGGCCCTCGGCGGGGCCTTCGGGGCAGCGCTGCCTGGAGGGCGCTCCCCGTCCCCTGGGCTTTTCGGCCGGTCGCGGCGCTGGTGCTGGATGTCGGGCCTTCCACCAGCTTCTGGCGGTTTGGGCTCGCCGTTGGTCAGGTGAGTAGCGCAGATATGGTAATATAGGAATGTGACTGAATTTGAATTCATATCAAGGTTAAGGCTGGGTCATACAAGATTAAATAAGACATTACAACTCATTGGAAAACATCCTACTGGTCTGTGTGAATATTGTCTAGAGTAGGAATCAGTGGAGCATGTGTTATGTCATTGCCGAAAGTATAATACAGAAACAGAAATATTGAGAGGGACACCACAGGGCACATTAACTGTTGAGCAAATACTTGGACAATCAGGAGGTTATCATTCTTTAATTATGTTTTTGAAGGAAACTGGCTTAATAAACAGAATTTAAATTATCTCATTAAAGGAAATTAATTATCTGATGTTGTATTAATATTATAATTATTATTGTTAGTCATTTGTATTAAATATATATATATATCGTTTTTTTTTTTTTTTTTTTTTTAAGTTTGGGTAGATACTCTAGTTCACACTCCAGGCGGTATTGCACCTTAACGTTGGATGCTACCCGCCATAAAACATAAGAAGAAGAAGAAGAAGAAGAATTTGAATTCAGCTTGAAATGTTTCGGGCGTTTGGGGGACGTGTTGCCGCGTTTTCACGTGTCCGTTGCACAATTTTTTTTCCGTGCCAGTTTCATGTATCGGTTGCACAATTGTTTTTCCTATTTTCTTACCATTGTTGCTTGGGGCTTAGATTTGTGGCTTTCGTCTGATTTTTTAAAATGTTTTCATGCGAGGATAAAGTTGTGTTTGGCATAAATGCGGATGTCATTTTAAGCATTGGTTTATGTTTATTTAACAGAATAACCCAGAAGTTGGGGTTAAGGTGAGGATGTCATTTTATGTAACAGAAAGTTGTTCTAACACCAATCACAAAAATAGGAAAAAGAAGTTAGCAACCATTACGTGAAACTGCCACATAAGACTTGTGCCACGGACATGTGAAAATGCAGAAACATGTCCCTTAAACGCTCGAGTCATTTCGAGCTGAATTCAAACACAGTAACATTCCTATCTTACCATATCTGCGCTACTCACCTGACCAACGGTGAGCTCCTACTGCCAGAAGCTGGTGAAAGGCTCAATATCTAGCACCAGTGCTGTGATTGGCTGAAACGCTCGGGGGGACGGGGAGTGCCTTCCAGGCAGCTCTGCCTTGAAGGCTTTGTTGAGGGCTTAAAACACCAACGAGTCAGGAGGTCACCTCCTGCTGAAAAACTGTGCTAATTACCCCTACGAAAATTAACCATGGTTTTATTGTGGTAAAAGTGTAGTAACCATGGTTTTTTGGTCAATTGATTACTATGATATGGTTTAACTATCGTTTTTGAAAACCATGGTTGTCAAAACCATGGTTATTTTGTGGTAACCATGGTTTTACTACAGTAACCATGGTTTTTTGGTCTTAACTGTAGTAGAACTATGGTTGATTTTCGTGGGGGTGGCGGGTCCAGGTGGTTGGAGCGGGGTACTGGGGAGGACTTTTGCTCCTGGCACATGGATTTTACTCCTCTGAGTGCAACCCAAATGTCAACCAGAACTCGTCGTTTTCTACGGTGTGCCATATCTAAAACAGATGTGGTCCTCATGTATTTTTTGTTATGTGGGCCATATACCTCAAAATGACATGTGAACCAAAAGAACATTCCCGCCATTTCTGAAGCTATGGCAAAACAGATATGGTTACCATTTGGCCCATATATGTTCAGCCATGCCATATCTCGACCAAATGTGACAGCTGAAATCCACATGTGGCCCACATATGCTTGCTATCTGGGGCATAATATAATTGATTGCTTACCAGCATTAAAACCACTTAAAATAAAAACCTTAGGTTTTTTCTTTGTATACAGCGTCCGCTCCGTGGATAAGGATGTTGCAATAACGCCGGTGGCTTTATTATTAACTGACTGAATACCTCTACTCCCTGCGGGTTTTTTGGTGCATACAAGAAGTTCCTCTACTCAAAAGACCAAGGCTGCGTCCGAAACCGCATACTGTATAGTAGGTACTGAATTAGATGAACGGATTTGAACGGGTTATTGGCTGCATGTAAACGCAGTCGATATTATTCAATTGAAGTGCTTCTTTAGCCATTTGATCAACCACCATTTCCCTGAATCCCAACATGGGCTGGAACCCAAACAAATCTCACCAACATTCCCACATTCTTTAATCTATATAAACTAATAAAAACTTCTGTTAATATATAATTTCTACATGATTTAAAAGTTTGAAGACTTAAGAGAGATGCCATTGATGAGCATATTAACACCTCCTTAACAGATACCGTCCTTGTTTCCTCAATCCATTGAAGAGCCATTTGTATAGCCACTAACTCCGCCGTGTACACTGACGTTCCATTAGTTAATCTCCCTTTATTTCCATACTTTAACTCTGGGACATAAAAGGCTGCACCAGTGATCCCTAACTCAGGGTTTTTTGACCCGTCAGTATAAATGTGACTTTAAGGAGTACTTCGACTCGGCGCAGTAACACCCTCCATCTCCCATAATATTATGAGAGTGAGAAGGGGAGCGGACTTTTCAGGCGAGTCGAAGTACTCCCAAAAGTTCTATTACGCCATAAAATATAGTTCCTCTTTTAAATCCGCTTAGAAAAGCGCTACGTTTTATTTTGTACCACCAAACTTGCTCGTATAACTACTCGTCTTAAATAGGAAAAACGTTGATGTGTTTGGTCACTTCTAACTTTATCTCTAAATGGTACCATTGAATGAATGGGGCTAAGCTAAATGCTACCCAGATAGCACAGGTACGTCTGCAAGATGTCTGGTAAAGATCTGGAGATCTAGAATACATCTGGTGTGTAAAAACATCTTATAAAGGTCTTAGAAAGAGCTGCTTTACATACATTCTAAATCAAAAACGTCTTGCAGACGTCTTCAATATGTCTATATGACATCTTTTCCCACCAAACATGAGACGTCCGCTCGACGTGCAGATCATGTAGGTCGGTTGGTCCAGGCCCTTATCTCTATGTCTATACAACGTGCAGATCTGGTACAGTATCTGGACGTCTGATTATGACCCCTCTTGGACGTCAGGAAGATGTCCAAAAGGGGTTCGGGAAATCAAAACTAAAAAAATTTATACAAATGTGGTCTATGAGTTCTGAGTCAAAAAACATAAACATCACGTGTATTTTTGTAGAATATTTTGTTAAGCTGTTAAAATAATGTAATCTTTATATATGAATGAGTGTTCGAAAACATAGCACTGCTCATAAATAAAGATCCACCTTAAATGCTCTCTCTCTCACTCTTTCTCTCTCTCTCTCTCTCTCTCTCTCTCTCTCTCTCTCTCTCTCTCTCTCTCTCTCTCTCTCTCTCTCTCTCTCTCTCTCTCTCTCTCTCTTTCTCTCTCTCACCCTCTCTCTCTCTCTCTCTCTCTCTCTCTCTCTCTTTAATTAACAGAGATGTATATGCTTATTGAAAATGTTTTGTCACCATAATGACGATCAGTGATTCCATTAGTTGGGTAGTTTGACTCTTTGACTTTTCACGTGAATGTGTGGTATTTTTAAGAGTGTTTGCTAAAGCATGTTATTTGTTGCAAAGAAAATTTGTTGTAATCAAAACTCACGTGGATCTTACAACTTCACTGAAAGTTAACCAATAGTAATACCACATATGTAAAGTCTGTAAATTCATTTTGTAAACCATGTAGTACTGTCTCCATTTCTCAGTTGTTTTGAGGTGTCACATCCAACTTATAATTTAGGTTCATACCACCACTGGGAAGCACTTATATAAAATTAAAAGACCAGATATTATTGCCACACATGCAGACATCAAGAATCAGCCCATGAATCACAACAGTGGTGACACTCTCTGGACTCATGAGTTTTTATAATACGCTGGTGCAATGCATTGCAACACTTAGAAAACTCACCATCGTTGTGATTCATGAGCTGATTCTTGATGTCTGCACATGTGTCAAAAAACTCTGGACCTTAGATTTTTGATTACAGCCATGAGGTTTCATTTTCCGTTATTGTAGGCAGCAGCATGCACTGCAGCTCCAAACAAAACTGAGATAGAAGTTTAATTTTAAACAAAATTTATAATGTTTTATTTGTGCTTTTAGTTCAGTTATATTATATCACCACTTCTGACCATCAATGTAATTAATGTGAAGCCACAAGTAAGTTCCATTGATAACAAACACTTGGTGCAATAATAATGTGTTTTAAAAAACACCATCATCAAGCACACACTACAATATAAAAACAAAGAGTCAAACTACCCAACTAAAGGAAACACCGATCACCACGAGGGCGACAAAACATGTTCAATTAAACATCAGAATCTTGTAAATTCTCAGAATCGAGTAAGTAAATTTGGTTTGTTTAGTCAGTATGGTCCTACTTCAAAACAATGCTTTGTTAAAACAACTTTTTGTAATGGTGATGACATTGTTTTAGAGAATGTACATGTAACAATTATCCAGCGAGAGCAAGCGTGGGAGGAAGAGTGAAGTTCACGTCACTTCACTTCAATTATTGAACGATAGAGAGAGAGAGAGAGAGAGAGAGAGAGTAAGAAAGAGAGAGAGAGCAAAAGAGAGAGAGAGAGAGAGAGAGAGAGAGAGAGAGAGAGAGAGTAAGAAAGAGAGAGAGAGAGAGAGAGCAAGATTGCAGAAGCAGATATTTAAGGTGGAACTGGTATATTTGGGACTTATCTATAAACAATATTTTTTTAACATTTATTCATATATAAAGATTATATATACAAATATAATGTCTAAAATGGCCACATTTTAAATAGTTTTACTTTGCGTGGAGGTCCCCTTGACATCAATATTGGATGTTCAGAACAGGTCATAAAAAGACGTCATAAAAACTTTCATTCTGGCTCCTCATGGGACGTCGAAATGACGTCTTTTTAAGACGCATTGCTCAGTGGGTTAGGAAACGTCTCAGAGACGTATTGCAGATGAGCAAACAATCTAAATAATACGTCTTGCAGATGTAAACGTAGACATCAAATAGACGTCTTCGAGATGTATGTGTGCTATCAGGGTATCGAAGTGTCGCAGCGCGCTCCAGCGCTTACGTGCAGGGCTGGACTGGGACAAAAAATTGGCCCTGGCATTTTGGCCCAGACCGGCCCACTACATAGGATCACAAATCTTTGTGCAACCTTGACTATAACTCCATGTAATGATTAAGTAGAAAAGTATAAGAGCTGACACGTGACATTACAAAAATGTAAGTGCTGTAAAAGGCTTTGCAGGTTTTAAAAATAATAGTATTAGCCAGTGAGTGCACAATGTTGATACATCCCTCTATCATCTGTGTGTGTGCACGTAAGCGCTGGAGCGCGCTGCAACGCTTCGATCGCATTTAGCTTAGCCCCATTCATTCAATGGTACCAATCAGAGATAAAGTTAGAAGTGACCAAACACATCAACGTTTTTCCTATTTTAGACGAGTAGTTATACGCGCAAGTTTGGTGGTACAAAACAAAACGCAGCGCCTTTCCAAGCGGACTCAAAAGAGGAACCACATCCCATGGCGTAATAGCACCCCTGGGAGCACTTCGACTCGCCTGAAAAGTTCGCTCCCCTTCTCACTCTCATAATGGGAGAGGGAGGGTGTTACTGCGCCGAGTCGAAGTACTCACAAAGGTGCTGTTGCGCCATAAAATATAGTTCCTCTTTTAAATCCGCTTAGAAAAGCGCTACGTTTTATTTTGTACCACCAAACTTGCTCGTATAACTACTCGTCTAAAATAGGAAAAACGTTGATGTGTTTGGTCACTTCTGGCTTTGTCTCTGGGTGGTGCCATTGAATGAATGGGGCTAAGCTAAATGCTATCGTAGCGTCGCAGCGCGCTCCAGCGCTTACGTGCACACACACAGATGATAGAGGGATGATTCAACAGTTCTTAGTTAAGGTAATAACATATTTTAATATTGAAAATGAGTAGACTATTCCTTTAACTTACAGAAGGTATGCGTAACTAAGAATGTTTCGGGAAACACGTATTAACGATAAGGTACAGCTTAACGTACAACTTAAGAGCGACGTAGAGCTAAGAAGGTTTCGGGGGACGCATTGATTTGCTAATCGCTTTCACGTGACTATGGAAATTAAGGTCAGACTTGGGGTTTTCACATTAGCACTTTTGGTGCGCACCCGGGCTCGATTGACGTCAGAGTTCGGTACATTTGGATGATGTGAACGCTGTCTTCCGAACTTGGGTGCGCACCCGCGAAACATACTCGAGTCCGCTTAAAAAGGGTGGTCTGGGGTCTGGTTCATGTGAACTCCAGAACAGTTTACTGCTGATCCCTGCAGAAAAAAACAGCATATCAGCAAGACCAGCATATGTTGTGTTTTGGTGCTGGTTTGCTAGTGAACACCAGCTAAACCAGCATCAGCACCAGCATTAGCACCCGCTAAACCAGCACAAAACCAGCATTAGCACCAGCTAAACCAGCATTAGCACCAGCATCCCATCATGCTGTATGAAAGTATTTTTTTGCAGTGAACACACAACAATAAAAAAAGAAAACTTGAAAAAAAAACATTTTGTCCCCATTTTTTAATTCATAGATAACAACAAATGAGATTTTAATGATTTTTCACCATTTAACTAGGAAATGTCCCCGGTTTTCATTAAAAAAATCTGGTCACCTTAAAATATACTAAAGTCGTGGCATTCAGAAAACATCTCTCTGCTTGCAGTTCGTCAATCACACTTCTTGTCTTCTCGTTTACAGCAAATACTGTTGAAAAAATTGAGCCAAGCTAGGACATTTACTTGTGCTATGCAAGTCTTTGAGCCTGCAGCATGTGTATTCGATCTATGTCTCCTGCAGCCGTTTGTCTGTGGCAAAATTCCAACTGCCCCCTCTTACTCTTGTTTCGGGCATTTAACGTCACCTTCCATGTAAAACGGAGCAAAACCATTCACATCTTAAAACATGCAGTACTTTCAAAACAAATTCGACCTGGATTACCGTAGTAATGCATATTGCTTTCACTCATTCGTTGCCTGGGTTGCATATGTGTGGGGTGGGTCTATCAAAAGAAGGTCCAAATTCTATTGGGGTAGGGGTGACATTGGGGTCATGTCAACATTGTCTTTTAGAGATTGTGCACCCCGCCTTTAACTAATACTGCATATTTTATTTAAAATTTTGCAATTGTTTACTTGTCACTAAATTTAAATGCTGTTCTTGTTGCATTTACACAGCAGTATAACCAGCAGATGTCCTCAACACACTGCATTTCATGTAACTCTAAACAGTGAATCCAGTAGTACACAAAAATATAGAATAAAAATGACTCTACATTCTGTAATGTAATTTTGTGCTCTTCAAACACACACACGCACGTATAATAGAGCCCATACATAAGTCTGTGAGGTTTGTTATAAACACAACACACCGAGCGGCAGTGGCTCATTGGTTCATAGGTTGTCTACAAACCGGAAGGTTGGTGGTTAAATCCCCGGCTCCACAAAGTGTTGAGGTGTCCTTGAGCAAGTCCTTGACACCTAACCCCAGCTGCTCCCGACAAGCTGGATAGCGCCTTGCATGGCTGACACCGCCGTCGGTGTATGAATGTGTGAGTGAATGGGTGAATGTGAGGCAACTTGTAAAGCGCTTTGGATGGCCATAGATCTGTTAAAAGCTCTATATAAATGCAGTCCATTTACCAACATGTGATGATGTCACACAAGTTCATCGGAAACATCAGAAAGAAAAACCCCACAGAGGTGTTAAACTGGAAGTATGATGCACATAAAGGGTAAGAGAGAGCTCACATAGTCGTCTTCATCTCATTCACTGCAGACAACAACACAACACAACATCTGATGAAGAAAATGTTTCTCATGTTTGTTTATCTCTCTTTGTGTTTCTGCTGTCTGACAGGTGAGTTAATTAACATAATTATAAACCACATTAATATAGTCATAGATGCTGTAATAGTGTTATATTAGACCAACTTAAACTCACTAAATATGTTTAATGTGTGTGAAACTGTTTGTGTGTTGGAGGTGTGTTTGGTGATGAAGTGAAGTCAGTGTCAGTGATGGAGGGAGATTCTCTTACTTTACACACTCATCATACTGAAATACTGAGTCTTGATGTGATAGTGTGGAGATTTGGACCTCAAGGGATTCGAATAGCTGAGGTCAATAAAGCGGCCAATACAATCTTAAAATCTGCTGATGTTCTTGATGGGATATTCAGAGACAAACTGCAGGTGAATAATCAGACTGGAGATCTCACCATCACAAACATCACAACTCAACACACTGGACTTTATCAAATAACCATCAAAGGCAAACAGAAGCCAAAATCTTACAGATTTAATGTTACTGTCTATGGTGAGTACAGATTTACTGTTAAGATATTTACTGTCATATTTATCTTAGCAAAAGATAAATTGTTTTATTCCGACTTATTCTTAAAGTTTAAGTCATTTTATTTATGAATCCATTATAACTGAAGTCACTACACATGGTCAATAAATCAGACCTCTTGACTATTGATAATATTTGCTTTGATTTTTATTTCTGTTTATACTTTCAAATGTTTTCCAGCTCGTCTACCCGTTCCTGTTATCAGCAGAGTCTCTTCACATTGTTCATTATCATCATCAAATTGTTCATTATTGTGTTCAGTGTTGAATGTGAGAGATGTGAGTCTTTCATGGTACAAAGGAAACAGTTTATTGTCCATCATCAGTGTGTCTGATCTCAACATCAGACTCTCTCTATCTCTGGAGGTTGAATATCAGGATACAAACACATACAGATGTGTACTCAACAATACCATCACAAACCAAACTCAACATCTCGACATCACTCATCTCTGTCAGCCGTGTTCAGGTACAACAGGTATGATTATTAGTGCTTATTTAATGAACTGATAAGATCAGACAGATTCAGTCACAGTAATGATATTCACTGATCTAAGATCAGATTCAGTTACAGTATTAACTCTTTATTATTTACCACAGGTCTCAGTACAGATGATGTCATTGTGATCTTTCGTGTTGTTGCTGCTGTTGTTCCTGGATTTATGATGTCAGTCGCTTCAGTTCTGATGTTCTGGATCTACAGTAAACACACAAACACACATAAGGGTAAATGTTAACTAGTACTAATATAACTATAATACTAAACAATACTTTAACAGATCAAGATGAGAGTTTTGTTTCTAATGTGTTTTTACAGACCGATAAACTGGAGATGGCTTGTGCAGAAAAAACATAAACTGGTGAGATTTATTTTTATTGTTCATATCATTACCTGAACTATATCAGATTTATTTTTATCACACACACGTTGGGATATGTGGTTTATGGGGCAATGCATTTTATACTTATACAAACTGCATATTATATTCCCCTATATCTTATTCCATAACCTCAACCATCACAAAAACCGTTTGGCAATCTTTAATCTGTGAAAAAAGTACCATTAAAGGATTAGTCCATTTTCTTAAAAGAAAAATCCAGATAATTTACTCACCACCATGTCATCCAAAATGTCTTTCTTTGTTCAGTCGAGAAGAAATTATTTTTTTTGAGGAAAACATTGCAGGATTTTTCTCATTTTAATGGACTTTAATAGACACCAACAATTAATACTTAATTCAACACTTAACAGTTTTTTTTAACGGAGTTTCAAAGGACTATAAACAATCCCAAACGAGGCATAAGGGTCTTATCTAGCGAAACGATTAACATTTTTGACAATAAAAATGACAAATATACACTTTTAAAGCACAACTTCTTGTCTAGATCTGGTCGTGATGTGCTAGCGTGACCCGACGCAATACGTCATCACGTCAAGAGGTCACAGAGGACGACCGCGAAACTCCGCCCCATTGTTTACAAGTGTTGAGAAAGAGGACCGTTCCGACGTTGTTGTATGTCAACTGATACTATGTCTTTGTGTCAGTTTATTGTTTAAAATGGTCCGCAAATGTGCGTTTTATATATGTAACAAGTGACCTCCCTACGTCACTACGCATTTACGTTAGGTCGTGCTGGACCGGACCTAGACGAAAAGTTGTGGTTCAAAAGTACACATTTGTTACCCTTCCTGTCAAAAATGACAACCGTTTTGGTAGATAAGACCCTTATGCCTCGTTTGGGATTGTTTATAGTCCTTTGAATCTCTGTCGAAAAAACTGTTAAGTGTTGAGTTAAGTATTAAATGTTGGGCTCTATTAAAGTCCATTAAAATTAAAAAACATAATTTCTTCTTAACTGAACAAAGAAAGACATCAACATTTTGGATGACATGATGGTGAGTAAATTATCTGGATTTTTCTTTTAAGAAAATGGACTAATCCTTTAACTATATGTTTTCAATTCCTGTGTCCCCACCCCACAAACCATGTTTATAACAAAATAAATGCCCCATTATATACTATACGTGTCCCTGTAAACCACATATACGTGTGCACGCGCGCACACACAAATCATTGTTTCTACTAATCTTTGTTCAGTGCAGTCTTATTAATTTGATGTTGACATTTTTATGCTGTAATGATTATAAACACATTCAATATTAACACACTGTCAAAAATAATATATCAAAATGTTTCTGTTACTTTAACTTAACAAAGTAAGTTAAACAATTTTAACTTGTTTTTACAAGTTATGTCAACATATCACTGTACAAAGTCGTTAATACCACTAAGTGGAAATATATGTACAAATTATGCAGAAAATTTCATCATCCAAAACACTATTTTAACAAACATTAAAATTGTCTGACATGTTTTCGTGTAAACTGGCATTTTTTAATCAGACTCTTAAGAGATTCTGCTAACAAAGCAGTATTTCTGAATAGTCTGGGGCCAGAGACATTTTTTAATATACAGTGAGGAAAATAAGTATTTGAACACCCTGCTATTTTGCAAGTTCTCCCACTTAGAAATCATGGAGGGGACTGAAATTGTCATCGTAGGTGCATGTCCACTGTGAGAGACATAATCTAAAAAATAAATATCCAGAAATCACAATGTATGATTTTTTAAATTCTTTATTTGTTTGATACAGCTGCAAATAAGTATTTGAACACCTACACTGTAAAAAAAATCCGTAGTTTTTACGGAGAAACACTGGCAGCTGTGGTCACCAGAACAACCCTGCAAAAAACACATCCCAAAACCGCAAAAACAACACCACCACAGTTGGATGCATTACAGCGAACTTTTGTAAATTTTACAAATCTTACCTGTATACAGAATCCCCCCGATTAATCAACCGTCTAGAAACTCCTATTCTTCAATGGTAAAATGCAGATGTGATTGCCAGAAAACCACCCCAAAAACATATGAACATGTAAACAACTTCTTGTATTTCATTAACTAATATAATTTCATTCATTTCTTAAAACATGCAGAAAACCACTATAATCCAGGTGATGCAGACAGCTGCACAAAGAAACAAATTTTGTTGTGAAATTATTACAAATTGTTTTCTAAATATTTACCAACAATTTAAAAAGAGACAGTGGACATACACAAAGACTGCATCATACAAACAAACACAAAACAACATCAGGGCAAGTCATCAAATCGCTCAGTGTCCACATGACTCCATTCCACAGAGTCAAAAAGTGACACCCAAACAATGACATAATGAATGAACATCAATGATGAAATAGAGAGCAGCCAAAACACAAGTACAACTAAAATACAGACAAAATCTTAGATGAACATTAACTGTATAAATATAACATATAAACACATTCAATCGCTCAAGATCTCACCACAGGAGAATCAAACACAAACACCATCAACATCTACACTTATTACAAACCAGCTTGACTTTATTTGGTTTGTTTGAAGTCACCATTATGGAGATCATTGTTTTCTTAAATGGGGCACTTGGCTCGTAGGTCTTTGGGTTAAGCTTTCTCTGACTGTTAGAATAATGTGTCAATACACGTAAGCTATGGTCTAAGAAGCTGAAGTAAATTAAATCAGGTGATGCTGGTAGATTTTTAGTGATGGTCTAGTCATCTTAAAGTTTACCAAGCAGGTGTTCTCATAAAATCTCTAACTGTGAACATCAAGTTTTTTCTGTACCCCATACAAATATTTTCTTGTGGGACAATGTTACAGAGTGCCAATGGATTTAAATAATTAGACTTATAAACAGTAAAAATAATGTCAGACGATTCTGTGACTAAACAAAGTTAGTCTAGACTTCAAGAATCAGCATACAAATCACATCAACGGTGACCCAAAACATGAAAGCTGCATGCCGCAATGCATGCTGGGTATTACCATAGTACAAAGTTATCTAGCATGCATTGCACTTAATCTGAATTAGTTTTTTGATGGTCACCACTATTGAGGTTTGTAGGTTGAATCTTGATATGAATATGAAGTGTCAAAAAAACTTTTTAACCAGTCCCAAAACCATTACTTTACAACTCTTTCTAGCCCAACAGCTATATTTGCAGAACCTACAAACACCAGACATTAAACCAATTTCTCTCTTACTATAACTACCAGTCAATCACAACTTTCATGTGGATAAATCAAACCACTTAACAGTAAAGAAGTGTTGGAGACTTGTTTTTACAAACCCTTTCATCATCAATAAGTGCTCTGTGTCACCCACTAACACAATTGACAATAAGAAAAAGGAAATAAGTAACCATTGAGGCTCAAGACCCCAACTAAAACAACCACTGATCACCGTAATGGTGACTTCAAACAACATTTTTGATAAATCATCATCTAACCCTCTGTTAATTCTCAATAAGAGATTATGTAATTGTATGACTGAAATAAGTCAAACTGGTTTGTAATAAGTGTAGATGTTAATGGTCTCCTGTGGGGAGATCTTGTCTCATTTTGTCTGTAGTTCAGTTGTACTTGTGTTTTGACTGCACCCTATTTCATCATTAATGTTCATTCATCATGTCAGTATTTAAGTGTCACTTTTTAACTCTGTAAAATGGACTCGAGCGATTTAATAACTTACCCTGATGTTGTTTTGTATTTGTTTGTATGATACAATCTTTGTGTATGTCCGCTGTCTCTGTTCAAGTTGTTGGCAAATAATTAGAAAACAATTTGTGCAATTTCACAACAAACTTTGTTTCTTTGTGCAGCCGTCTTTTCCATCACCTAGATTATAGTGTTTTTTGCATATATTAAAATATGAATAAAATTATATTAATTAATGAAATACAAAAAGTTGTTTACATGTTCATATATTTTTATGGCAGTTTTCTGGCAATCTCATCTGCATTTTGCCATTAAGAAATAGGAGTTTCTAAACAGTAAATAAATCAAAGAAATTCTGTATACAGGTAAGATTTGTAAAATTTACAAAAGTTCGCTGTAATGCATCCAACTGTGGCGGTGTTGTTTTTACGGTTTTAAGTTGTATTTTTTACAGAAATGTTCTGGTAACCACAGCTGCCAGTATTTCACCGTAAAAACTACGGATTTTTTTTTACAGTGTATCTACACTGTAAAAAAAAATCCGTAGTTTTTACGGTGAAATACTGGCAGCTGTGGTTACCAGAACATTTCTGTAAAAAATACAACTTAAAACTGTAAAAACAACACCACCACAGTTGGATGCATTACAGCGAACTTTTGTAAATTTTACAAATCTTACCTGTATACAGAATTTCTTTGATTTATTTACTGTTTAGAAACTCTTATTTTTTAATGGTAAAATGCAGATGTGATTGCCAGAAAACTGCCATAAAAATATATGAACATGTAAACAACTTTTTGTATTTCATTAATTAATATAATTTTATTCATATTTTAATATATGCAAAAAAACACTATAATTTAGGTGATGGAAAAGACGGCTGCACAAAGAAACAAAGTTTGTTGTGAAATTGCACAAATTGTTTTCTAAATATTTTCCAACAACTTGAACAGAGACAGCAGACATACACAAAGATTGTATCATACAAACAAATACAAAACAACATCAGGGTAAGTTATTAAATCGCTCGAGTCCATTTTACAGAGTTAAAAAGTGACACTTAAATACTGACATGATGAATGAACATTAATGATGAAATAGAGTGCAGTCAAAACACAAGTACAACTAAACTACAGACAAAATGAGACAAGATCTCCCCACAGGAGACCATTAACATCTACACTTATTACAAACCAGTTTGACTTATTTCAGTCATACAATTACATAATCTCTTATTGAGAATTAACAGAGGGTTAGATGATGATTTATCAAAAATGTTGTTTGAAGTCACCATTACGGTGATCAGTGGTTGTTTTAGTTGGGGTCTTGAGCCTCAATGGTTACATAATTCCTTTTTCTTTTTGTCAATTGTGTTAGTGGGTGACACAGAGCACTTATTGATGATGAAAGGGGTTGTAAAAACAAGTCTCCAACACTTCTTTACTGTTAAGTGGTTTGATTTATCCACATGAAAGTTGTGATTGACTTGTAGTTATAGTAAGAGAGAAATTGTTTTAATGTCTGGTGTTTGTAGGTTCTGCAAATATAGCTGTTGGGCTAGAAAGAGTTTTGTAAAGTAATGGTTTTGGGACTGGTTAAAAAGGTTTTTTGACACTTCATATTCATATCAAGATTCAACCTACAAAGCTCAATAGTGGTGACCATCAAAAAACTAATTCAGATTAAGTGCAGTGCATGCTAGATAAGTTTGTACTAATGTAATACCCAGCATGCATTGCGGCATGCAGCTTTCATGTTTTGGGTCACCGTTGTTGTGATTTGTATGCTGATTCTTGATGTCTAGACTAACTTTGTTTAGTCACAGAATCGTCTGACATTATTTTTACTGTTTATAAGTCTAATTATTTAAATCCATTGGCACTCTGTAACATTGTCCCACAAGAAAATATTTGTATGGGGTACAGAAAAAACTTGATGTTCACAGTTAGAGATTTTATGAGAACACCTGCTTGGTAAACTTTAAGATGACTAGACCATCACTAAAAATCTACCAGCATCACCTGATTTTATTTACTTCAGCTTCTTAGACCATAGCTTATGTGTATTGACACATTATTCTAACAGTCAGAGAAAGCTTAACCCAAAGACCTACGAGCCAAGTGCCCCATTTAAGAAAACAATGATCTCCATAATGGTGACTTCAAACAAACCAAATAAAGTCAAACTGATTTGTAATAAGTGTAGATGTTAATGGTGTTTGTGTTTAATTCTCCTCTGGTGAGATCTTGAGCGATTGAATGTGTTTATATGTTATATTTATACAGTTCATGTTCATCTAAGATTTTGTCTGTAGTTCAGTTGTACTTGTGTTTTGACTGCTCTCTATTTCATCATTAATGTTCATTCATCATGTCATTATTTAAGTGTCACTTTTTAACTCTGTAAAATGGAGTCGTGTGGACACTGAGCGATTTGATGACTTGCCCTGGTGTTGTTTTGTGTTTGTTTGTGTGGTGCAGTCTTTGTGTATGGCCACTGTCTCTTTTTAAATTGTTGGTAAATATTTAGAAAACAATTTGTAATAATTTCACAAAAAAATTTGTTTCTTTGTGCAGCTGTCTGCATCACCTGGACTATAGTGGTTTTCTGCATGTTTTGGGAAATGAATGAAATTATATTAGTTAATGAAGTGCAAGGGGTTGTTTACATGTTCATATGTTTTTGGGGTGGTTGTCTGGCGATCACATCTGCATTTTGCCATTAAAAAATAAGAGTTTCTAAACAGTTAACAAATCAAAGAAATTCTGTATACAGGCAAGACCTGCAAAATCTACAAAAGTCCGCTGCAATGCATCCAACCGTGGTGGTGTTGTTTTTACGGTTTTAAGATGTATTTTTTACATAATTGTTCTGGTAACCACAGCTGCCAGTATTTCTCCGTAAAAACTACAGATTTTTTTTACAGTGTATCAGCTAGAATTCTGACCCTCAAAGACTTGTTAGTCTGCCGTTAAAAGGTCCACCTCCACTCCATTTATTATCCTAATGATGCACCTGTTTGAAGTCGTTAGCTGCATTAAGACACCTGTCCACCCCATACAATGGCTGTTTCTCAATTCCAAGAACGCAAAGAACGGACTTGCGTTCTCGTGGAGACTCGTCTTGCCAGGTGAACTTGGAAGAACGAACTCAAAAGGTTGCAAGAACACAGAACGCACTTGTGAGAATGGAGATAAGTGCGATCTTCCTGCTGCTAGTCACCTGACCTCCCCAGATTTCAACGCACAAGTCTGCACCTGATGCATCCTCGATATCAAGAACACATCCGGGTATTTTCATGCGTCCTCTGTACTTGTGTTCTTGAGAATTGGACGTGAACTTCGACAGTTAATGATGATGTAGAGCGAGGACACAAGGACGCAAGAATCCAACTACTAACATGGCCAAGACCAAAGAGCTGTCCAAAGACACTAGAGACAAAATTGTACACCTCCACAAGGCTGGAAAGGGCTACGGGGAAATTGCCAAGCAGCTTGGTGAAAAAAGGTCCAATGTTGGAGCAATCATTACAAAATGGAAGAAGCTAAACATGACTGTCAATCTCCCTCGGACTGGGGCTCCATGCAAGATCTCACCTCGTGGGGTCTCAATGATCCTAAGAAAGGTGAGAAATCAGCCCAGAACTACACGGGAGGAGCTGGTCAATGACCTGAAAAGAGCTGGGACCACCGTTTCCAAGGTCACTGTTGGTAATACACTAAGACGTCATGGTTTGAAATCATGCATGGCACGGAAGGTTCCCCTGCTTAAACCAGCACATGTCCAGGCCAGTCTTAAGTTTGCCAATGACCATTTGGATGATCCAGAGGAGTCATGGGAGAAAGTCATGTGGTCAGATGAGACCCAAATAGAACTTTTTGGTCATAATTCCACTAAACGTGTTGATGAGTACCATTAATTCCAAGAACACCATCCCTACTAGAAGCATGGGGGTGGTAGCATCATGCTTTGGGGCTGTTTTTCTGCACATGGGACAGGGCGACTGCACTGTATTAAGGAGAGGATGACTGGGGCCATGTATTGCAAGATTTTGGGGAACAACCTCCTTCCCTCAGAGCATTGGAAATGGGTCGAGGCTGGGTCTTCCAACATGACAATGAACCAAAGCACACAGCCAGGATAACCAAGGAGTGTCTCTGTAAGAAGCATATCAAGGTTCTGGCGTGGCCTAGCCAGTCTCCAGACCTAAACCTAATAGAGAATCTTTGGAGGAGCTCAAACTCCGTGTTTCTCAGTGACAGGCCAGAAACCTGACTGATCTAGAGAAGATCCGTGCGGAGGAGTGGGCCAAAATCCCTCCTGCAGTGTGTGCAAACCTGGTGAAAAACTGCAGGAAACGTTTGACCTCTGTAATAGCAAACAAAGGCTACTGTACCAAATATTAACATTGACTCTATCAGGTGTTCAAATACTTATTTGCATACAAATAAATAGTTAAAAAATCATACATTGTGATTTCTGGATTTTTTTAAAGATTATGTCTCTCACAGTGGACATGCACCTATGATGACAATTTCAGATCCCTCCATGATTTCTAAGTGGGAGAACTTGCAAAACAGCAGGGTGTTCAAATACTTATTTTCCTCACTGTACAATGAATGTACTATTGCTAAAAATATTTGGTTAATATAGGGGCAGTTTCCCGGACAGGGATTATCCCAGCTAACAGAAAAAAGTTCTAAGAACGTTCCCTGAAAGTTCTTTACGTTCCCAAAAACGTTCTGCCAACGTTAAAAGTGTCCAGTTTTCTTGACGTTCTAAGAACGTTTTTGTGTTGTCTCAACGTTAGAGGAATGTTACATTTTACCATTTTTAAACGTTATGACAATGTCATGTTTTAATGTTCACACAATGTTTAAAACGACAACTGTTTATTATATTGACTTATATGATCGTTATGTAAATGATAGAGAAACATTGCATTTTATTATATTTATTTTTTATATTTATATTATTTTATTATATTTATTATATATTTATTATATATTATATATCTATTATATATAAGTTTAGATGTTGATGTTTTGTTTCATTTTAAGTCACCATTATTGTGATTAGTGTTCATTTTAGTTGGGCTCTTGAGCCTTGTCTTTTGCTTGCTAGTTTTTTCCCTGGTTGTGTTAACTTTTTAACAAAAAGTTAACACAACCAGGGAAAAAACTAGCAAGCAAAAGACAAGGCTCAAGAGCCCAACTAAAACGAACACTAATCACAATAATGGTGACTTAAAATGAAACAAAACCTCAACGTAGATAGGAGTTTTCCTTACTCAAACATGTTCTGAGGGCAGAAAGAATGTGATTGGTTCACAAAAACGACCAATCAAAATGCTCGTTACTGGTTTAAGCCCTCAGCGGAGCCTCCAAGGCAGCTTCTGCAGTGAAGCAGTTCGAGCTCACCGTTGATCAGATGAGTAGCGCAGATATGGTAAGATAGGAATGAGACTGTTTTTGAATTCAGCTTGAAACGTTTCGAGTATTTAAGTGACGCGTTTTCACGTGTCCGTGGCATGACTTTCTTTTTCGTGCCAGTTTCACGGATTGGTTACTCAAATTTTTTTCCTTTTTTCAAACCATTGTCGATTGGGATTGGGGTTAGATTTGTGGTTTTTGTCACATTTTTAAACTATTCTCGTGCGAGGATAAAGTTGGGTTTGGGTTAAAATGACATTGTTTATACATTTATTTGTCCGAAAATTAAATTGTTCTTGCTTGGAGTTGGGGTTAGAGTTGGGTTAGGGTGAGGATGTCATTTTATGTAACAGAAAGTTGTTCTAACCCCAATCCCAAGCGACAATGGTAAGAAAATAGGATAAACAATTGAGTAACCAATACGTGAAACTGGCACGAAAAAGAAAGTCGTGCCACGGACACGTGAAAACGCGTCACTTAAATACTCGAAACGTTTCGAGCTGAATTCAAAAACAGTCTCATTCCTGTCTTGCCATGTCTGCGCTGCTCGTCTGATCGGCGGTGGGCTCGAGCTGCTTCACTGCAGAAGCTGCCTTGGAGGCTCCGCTGAGGGCTTAAACCAGTAACAAGCATTTTGATTGGTCGTTTTTGTGAACCAATCACATTCTTTCTGCCCTCAGAACATGTTTGAGTAAGGAAAACTCCTACGTGCAACATGAACATCTAAACTTATATATAATAGATATATAATATATAATAAATATATAATATATAATAAATATAATAAAATAATATAAATATAAAAAATAAATATAATAAAATGCAATGTTTCTCTATCATTTACATAACAATTAAACAAGTCAATATAATAAACAGTTGTCGTTTTAAACATTGTGTGAACATTAAAACATGACATTGTCATAACGTTTAAAAATGGTAAAATGTAACATTCCTCTAACGTTGAGACAACACAAAAACGTTCTTAGAACGTCAAGAAAACTGGACACTTTTAACGTTGGCAGAACGTTTTTGGGAACGTAAAGAACTTTCAGGGAACGTTCTTAGAACTTTTTTCTGTTAGCTGGGTAGCTTAAACCAGGACTAGGCCTTAGTTTAATTAGGAAATATAACTAGTTTTAACAAGCATGCCTTACTAAAAACATCACTTGTGTGCATTTTGAGGCAAAACAAAGGGCACGGATGTATTTTAAGATATGTAAGTGCAAGTTGTTTTCAGTTTGGACAGCTTTTAAAAATGTTTTTGTCTAGGACTAGCCTAATCCCTATCCGGGAAACTGCCCCTATATTCTCTTATATTTGATGGAGGTGACGTTTATGAGCTTTTTCATCTGAGCTCTTTATTGAAATGTTTGTGTTTGTTTGTTGTGTGTGTTGTGTACAGAGAGCTCGAGTGGAGGAGTTATGAGACGTTGATAAAACTCAACATTCAGCTGTGTGATCATCTTCAATTTCTGATAAAACTTCACATTCTGATTGTGAGTCTACAGATTATTTGTATAATATTGAATAAAGCGCTTATATTACATTTGAAATGTCTGTGTTCTCTCTCATTTCAAGATCTGTTACTGTGACCCATTTATAGGAATAGATCTCATTGTTAAAAGCTTAAAGTATAACTGCAGGGCAACAGGCATTCATCATGTCTTAAATAATGATCATAGTCAGCAGTTTAAAACATTAAAGATACAGAACTGTAAAATATTATCATAAAGACAAAGATTAAAAACATAATTTCTTTAAATTAATATAAAGCTTGTTTTTTAAAGCTTTTTTCTGAGTTGACCTTACACCTGATTTGGAAAGAAATTTGGTTTTGATCTGTTGGTGAACATAAGATTTGAATGTGAGTGTTTGGCTATTAGTGGCTGCTTGTGGTTAATGTGCATCTGTGGGCGTGTAAGAGGTGTGAACTTTTTGTATAACGTGTGTGTGTGTAAAGGTTTATGTGTAAGTAAGAGGTGTGAAAAGCTTATTAAATTCATCAATGCTGATGAATATATTTATATATAATAACTGTGAGCTCTTACTGTGTGAATGTGAAATAGTAAAGTCGCGCTTTAGTGTTATCAATTAAGACTCATCTTTGAGCATCATAATAGCATATATAAAAGTTTTACTTGTCACAGTATTTGCTTCCTGCTTTACTAACTCCTCACCCTTGCCTTATTTAGTAAACGGGGATATGATGTGAATTATTCCCCGCCTCCACCCTTTCGCACCATCTCGTTTCACACAATACGTGAGCTGCATGTTTGCAGCACTAATCTTTTTAGCACTAGTCTATGTAGCACCCACACATAATAATATCTATGACTCGAACTACTGATCCTCGCGTTCAACTTTGGTTACGTGTTTGAGACGTTGAAAACCAAGGTGATTTATAAACGCAGTTAAGGCTGTCTTTGGAAAACTAAAAATGTATAGAGAAAATACTCAGCAATGGTGTTAAATGCTGAATTTGCACATGGTTTGTCTTAAAGCATATTAAAACCCACATAGACATATAAACAACAATAAATCCTGACTTTCCCATAGGGGGACTTTAAGACTTTAAAGATGTATGCATGATGTTGCTTTAACCCTTTGATACTATGACTCAATTACAATACCAGCACAAACATCATGGGTTTGATCCCTCATTAAACACATATACTGATGTAATATTAGTATTCCTGCCTGTGGAGACCCATTTAAAGTCATTTTTGTGATTTATGGTTTTCTACATAAAAATCATCCTATATAATTCTAAACTTTCAGAGACAGGATAACAAATGTGTAGCTGGTAATGCAGAAGTTTCTCAGAAAGCTTCAACTGTTCTTGCTATCATACCTTACACCCGCTGATTTCACACCTCGACCACATGCTCTGTCTTGTATGCTGTTGTAGAAGAAAGCATCTTATTTTAAACTGTTTATGTCAATGGCAGATTATTTTATTACATTTGAGGACTAAAATGATACAAATGATTTACTGAAAGTTACAAGATTTATTGCATCATATTGATGTTTACTGGTTGTTAATAATGATATCAAGACTGATCAAGCCATTTTTTAAACTGATCAGAATCAGCTTTATTATGCCCAATCCTTTGTTTACTTCTACATTATTCATTCACCAAAGCAGCTTAGGGCCGGATTACACAGAACGTGTTTCTGGCAGTGGCAGGCGCCCCTTTGAATTGTTTTCTATGGGCGGTAAGTGTTTGCACGTTGTTAATGCATTTTTTGTGTTATCTTTGATTAGCCTAATAATTAAATTTGTTTTATGATCTTAAACATTAAAGTGAGACAAACATGCAAAAAATAAAGAAATCAGAAACGGGGCCAACACTTGTTTACACCACTGTACATCAAGGGAAAACATAAAATTGTAATGTTTGTTTCCCCCCTTATCATACAGGCCTGCTATAGTTTACAATAATGCTGCACTGAGCTGAACTGATAAACAATAATCTATAATTAAATAATATTAAGAATAATACATTTAGTTTATTTTTTTAAAAATTAAACTGATAAAAAGCTTGATATTTCTTAATAAATGTCATCTGTTTATTTAAAAGAAAAGTGTGCACATAAATGGATAGTTCACCTAAAAAATGTAAACTCTCATAAATGTATTCACCCATAAGTTGTTATAGACCTGAATTTTTTTTTGTTCTGCTGAACACAGAGGAAGATATTTGTAAGCAAACAGAATCACCATTGACTTCCATAGTAGCAAAACAAATACCATGAAAGTCAATGGTGACCATAAACACTTTGGTTACAAACACTGCCCATTGGCCATCTCTAGTCAATCTATACTGTTGACTAAAGAGTCATCTAGTGTACACTACAGGAATTAGTTTCTCATATGGTGATCAACATAATACAATTAAAGGGGTCATATGATGAAGGTGTTGGCATTGCCACTTTGTAGGTTTGAGCAAAAATGTGTCGTTTTGGGTGTGTTTTTTAAAATGCAAATGAGCGGATGAAGTGCAAACACTGATCACAATGATGGTGGTTTATTGTAATTGAAACTCTATTGTGCTGTCAAGTCCAAAAATGTGTCGTTTTGGGTGTGTTTTTTAAAATGCAAATGAGCGGATAAAGTGCAAACACTGATCACAATGATGGTGGTTTGTTGTAATTCAAACTCAATTGTGCTGTCAAGTCCTTCTTTTCTCTCTCTTTCAGAGTTCAGATTAAGGAGGCGGTATTATTCTAATAAGATATCCTTATGACATCATAATGAAAGCCAAATTTCAATGACCTGTTTTTGCTCACACCTACAAAGTGGCAATGCTAACATTTTCATCATATGACCCCTTTAAAGACGTTTACTTTGTCTATAGCAGGGGTGGGCATCGAGGGCCACAGTCCTGCAGAGTTTAGCTTCAACCCTAATCAAACACACCTGAATGTCATTTCCAAACAGTCCTGAAGGCGTGATTTTTTCTCCCAAACCAGTTCAGATAGGAGTTTTACTTGAACATGAGCTCAGGGGCAGAAGGAGGTTTGATTGGTTCACAAAAATGACCAATGAAAGTCCTCAACCGGAGCCTTCAAGGCAGCTTCTGCAGTGAAGCAGTTCGAGCTCACCGTTGGTCAGATGGTTAGATAGGAATGTGACTAGTTTTGAGTTCGGCTCGAAATGTTTCGACCGTTTAAGTTACGTGTTACCACGTTTTCACGTGTCAGTGGCACGACTTTCTTTTTCGTGCCAGTTTCACGTAATGGTTACTCAATTTTTTTACTTTTTTTAAACCATTGTCGTTTGGGATTGGGGTTAGATTTGTGGGTTTTTTTTTTAACTGTTTTCGTGCGAGGATGAAGTTGGGTTTGGGTTAGAATGGCAGTGGTTTATACATTTATTTGTCAGAAATTTAAACTGCTTTCACTTGATGTTGGTGTTAGAGTTGGGTATGGTTTAGGATGTCATTTTATGTAACAAAAAGTTGTTCTAACCCCAATCCCAAACGACAATGGTAAGAAAATAGGAAAAACAATTGAGTAAACATTACGTGAAACTGGCACGAAAACGAAAGTCGTGCCACGGACACGTGAAAACGTGGTAACACGTAACTTAAACGCTCGAAACATTTCGAGCTGAATTCCAAACAGTCACATTCCTATCTAACCATCTGCGCTACTCACCTGACCAACGGTGAGCTCGAACTGCTTCACTGCAGAAGCTGCCTTGAAGGCTCCGGTTGAGGACTTTCATTGGTCATTTTTGTGAACCAATCAAATTTCTTTCTGCCCCTGAGCTCATGTTTAAGTAAAACTCCTATCTGAACTGGTTTGGGGAAAAAATCACGCGTCCTGAAGACTTCAATTTGATTTTTCAGCTGTGTTTGATTAGGGTTGGAGCTAAACTCTGCAGGGACACCGGCCCTCAGGACCAGGAGTTGCCCACCCCTGCATAAATAGATCTGCAGAGACACAAAGAGGGAGAGTTGATTTCGGGGTGAGCTCCGCTCCGCCAAGGGCGGATCAAACACCCACTTCTTTGAAGGCGCCGTTGATCCGGGGATCGCTAAAGCGAGCGGAAAGAGTGTGGCTGAAGGAGCCGAAAGGAAGGAGTGGAGGCTGTTTGCCAAAGGAGCACCACGGAGGAGGTTGTGTAGTTTGGCTGTGTACTTTGGTGGTGCAGTCGGTACGTTGAACTCGAGCAGTGAGGTGGTTGTTGAGCTGTTGTGGCGTGAAAACGGAGAGCAGAACGAAACGGTGGCTGGCAACGAAGGAACAGGATAATAGATTTGGGCTGAGTATATTGGACCCTGCAAGTAAGCCTACAATGGCCCTCTATGGGCCCACTTAGGGCTAGTCTAAGGGCCCCGCGCAGGTTTGCTCATTGGCAAAACGTTGGCCCTTTAGCGCTGGCCCTGCGCAGGCAGCCCTCACTTAGCCCCCAGGAAGCCCTCATACAGAAAAATCCCCAGAGTTAAATGAACACTGCTGGATGTATATATTGTCCCATCCCACAGAGTGTCAAAAAGTAACAATGAAGCAGAACCAAAAGCCCTGCCGTCCTCCCTCTCAACATCTCTGTCCGAAATACAAAATTGCATTCCACATCCTACCTGTAGAGTCACCCTCCTATCCCATGTTAAGATGTTGGCTGTTTCATTTAAAGTCACCATTATTGTAATCAGTGGTTGTTTTAATTGGACTTTGACTCTTGACCATTGGCCTGCTAGTGTTTTCTAACCGCTATATCTAAGTGTGTTTAAAACACATGTTATAGCAAAGAAAAGGCAATTGTAATTGAATATTGATGGTTGATACATAAACATTGTCAAACATAATCATTTAATGAACAGGTTTATTAATATAGTTTCCCCCCTCATCAGAAGCATCATTTTCTGTCAATGAAATACTACAGTGTAAGGTCCAGAACTCTCACAGCAGCTTATCACTCCGAAGGATCCTGATAGTTTGCACACAAACATTAACCGCTGAACAATGTAGACGCACAGACATCAAGAATCAGAGCACGAATCCCAACAATGGCGACAAAGAAAATGGTAAAAAAAAGGTCATTATGTATTCATGCCGCAGTGCATTCTGGGAGTTCTGGGTGAGATTTGTAATTTGTTGATACCCAGCATGCATTGCAGCATGAAGCTTTTCGTTTTATTGTCACCATCATTGTGATTCATACTCTGATTCTTGATGTTTGTGTGTCTACATTGCAGAGCAGCCAATTTTAAGTGTCAGTGTTTCAAAATTCTTCAGAGGGACAGACTGCTGGGAGAGAGCTCGATCTCATACTATAGTATCACATTGTCAGAGAAAGATCCTTCTGTTAAGCGTGCAAACAATAAATTAATACATAAGTTTTTATATGATGATGTTCAGACTTTATTTACTGAACTGACCACCACCAAAGGATCGCATGCTGCCATAACAAACATGTTTTAAACACACAAAGTTATAGCAATCAAAAGACCCAACAAGGCAAGAGTCAAGAGTCAAGTCCAACCAAATCAAACACTGATCACAACAGTGGTGACCCCAAATGAAACAAAATCTCAACCTAAAGTAAGAAAATGACTCCACAAGCAAGATGTAAAATGCAATTTTAGATTTCAGACAGAGATGTTGAGAAAGAGGATAACAGCGGTTTTAATTCTGCTTCATTGTTACTTTTTAACACTCTGTAAGATTGGGACAATATATACATCCAGCAGTGTTCATTTAACTCTGGGGATTTCTCTATGTGAGGGCTTCCTGGGGGCTAAGTGAGGGCTGCCCATGCAGGGCCAGCGCTAAGGGGCCAACGTTTCGCCAGTGAGCAAACCTGTGCGGGGCCCTTAGGCTATGCCCATACAGGCCCATCGTAAGCTTACTTGCAGGGGAAGTCTTTGTTATCTTGGAAGTATTGACATGCATGTTTCATAGATGTGTCTGTGTAACAGTCGGATGACTACGACTGGATTACGTGCAGTGTAAAAGGAAACCAGCCAGCATGGAAACAGAGGAAACGAAGGGAAGAAGTGTGATCATTCACCGTGAGTACAAAGAGTGTAGAGCGGGATGTGATTATTAAGAGTGCATTATTCAACGTGTGTGTGAGTCCTCAGTGAACCGAAATAGCAGCCCTATCATGGAGCAGAGTGGTGGGTGAGCCGGGAACATAGTAATACCAGGAGGAAAGAATCATCGCAACAGCTACATTCAACCATTGGCAGGTTCTCCGGCCGGCTCCATGAAGACCATGGCCTGACCTTATTTGTTCACTTAAAGTGTGTCGTGGGTGAGTCTTGACTTTGCTGAGTGTGTGTGTACACTTGACGTATTGCAGTGGAGTGCTGTATATTTGTTGTCAGGAGCCATTATAGGTTGGAGTAGGTCGTGAATGAAGAAGACGCCGTGCGGCAGGTGAAGTGCCCTTCAATTATATGCTGTCCAGCGACACTGTGTGGAGACAGGTGTAAGGTCCAAATCTCCAGTTACCTGAGAAGTACCTACCGTATCCACTGCTACCAGCCACCTGTAAGAGAAAGGTTACAGTTAACCGTGAAGTGTCAATTCTGTGTTACAGCCACGAACCCTCTAAAGGAGGAGACTACGAGCTCAGTTACCTGAGGAATACCTACCGTATCCACTGCTACCAGCCACCTGTAAGAGAGAAAAGTTACAGTTAACAGTAAAGTGTCAATTCTGTGTTACAGCCACAAACCCTCTAAAGGAGGAGACTACGAGCCCAGTGACCCGAGAACCACGAACCCTCTAAAGGAGGAAACTACGAGTCAGTTACCTGAGAAATACTTACCGTAACCACCGCTACCAGTCACCTGTAAGAGAGAGAGAAAAGTCACAGTTAACAGAGAAGTGTTGATTCAGTGTTACAGCCACGAACCCTCTAAAGGAGGAAACTACGAGCCCAGTTACCTGAGAACCACGAAATCCCCCCCCCCCATTACTATTTTAAATATTTAAATAAAAGTTGTTAAATTTTAATTCTTGTCTGACTGGTCATTGGGGTGTTTTGCGACCACCTCTGGGTGGAACTAGGGGGAGTGTGACCCGCGACAGGGGCGGTCCGCTCCTCCGACCTGTGACATATACTTTATTTAGTAATAGGCTACGTATTAAAAAATTAAATAAAGGATTTTATTTTCCCATTTGTTCCCCCTGTATATTGATACATCTTGCTTGTTTATTATATATCAGATATACATGCGTCCTAAACCACTTTTTCCCTAAACTGTTCACTTTACACATAACCTTTAGCCCTGTCCCAAATGGTGCACTTAATGTGGACTTTCGGTCTCGTGGCCTTAAATTGTTCGTGCTTGTTTAATCTAATAGTCCCTAGGGTGTCCCATTAGTCATTTTTACGCTCCAAAGTGTGCTCATCAGCGCCCCCTTTGCTTTGCGCACTTTACCAACCCAGAAGTCCTTGCGAAAGAGCAATCAGACCAATCAGACAATGTAAGGGAGGAATTCACACTGATGGGCAACTTCTCTTCCTATTTCTGGCGTGACGCTCGAGTCTGTCCCAAAATATGACTCCGGTGTGCCCTATTGGACTTGTATCATGGGTTCCTAAAGTCTGCACTACATGATGTCATCAAAGTGTGGACTCTGGGGAGGACCACAAGTCCGGAGTGTGCCATTTGGGACAGGGCCAAAGTCTTCAGATATTCTGTTTTTGTCCGCAGGCTAAAATTGCACCGAATGCAGGACCTTCAGGCCTACGCGGCCGCCCACGTGCTTAAAGGTTGTAATATTTTGTACATACAATTTACATTCTTAGCAAAAATAGCTCATGATAAAACATAATTTGGCGGACCCCTGGTTGAAGACCCATGTCATGCTATGCAGTGCATGAAGGCTGGGCAGTGAATCAAAAAAATCTATTTTAACTTGATATTCTGTTATATAAGAGGTCATCATACTTAAATGAACATCCTGCAAGCTTCAGAACTGAAAACGTCCGTGCTACAAAAATATACGTTTTTGCCACCAAGCCAAGAAAACGGTAAGTTCAGGAACGTGCTGAAATGTGACATCAGATTAGAATTTAAACACCTCCTCCAAACCCAAAATACAACAACCACTTTTGTAGCCCCACCCACAGCTTCGCGTGACATGTGGGCCAGGGGCAAAGAAAACTGTACACAGTTGCTGCATCCGAAATCACCTACTACCATACTATATGCAAAAAGCACTACTTTGCCTACTATATAGTATGGAAGTAGGCGGTTTCGGACGCAGCGAAAGTCTCCAAAATCAATAAACATGTCTTTAAAGATTGCCAAATGTAACCAAAATGACTTATAAATTAATTTTTCCTGAGATACTTTTATATTGACACGGTGATCTGTTATGAGTACTTATGGAAACAAAGTCTTCGGTTGTGGAAGAACACAGCCGCTGTATGACTGAACATTATGAATGTGTGGTTTAAGTTTGTTTTTAAAGAAGTTACAGCTTGCATGGGGTGTTTGTTTACTTATTTACTTTACTTTGTGTGTCTAAAGACATATGTTTGACTGTTTTAATTTACTAAAAACATTCAACAATAATACACTCAACATAATATAACTGTTCTATAATGATAGAAATATACAAAGTTATTGATAAGGACTTACCAGCCACAGTTTAGATTCTGATGCGCTTACTGTGTTGTATACGGTAATTTAGTTTTGTTTCTACTTTACTATACGTATTGTCATTTATGTGTATCATCTTTAGCACCCAGAATCTTTTTGTGGCTCAAACATATTTGTGTTCGGCTGCTATTTTTACACATTAATGTTTTTAAAAGATTTCCCCACATGTAATGACGGGGAATGAAGCTGTCCAATCATAGCAGTGGGCGTTTACATCCAGTGGCCAGTTGCATAAAACTTAAAGACTAGTCTTAAAAGTTAGTCATGAATTTTTTTCTTCAAGACTGATCATAACTGTTTTAAGTATGTTACATAGAAAGGTAGATTGGTCTAATTTAAATCCAAATAATAAGACTGATTAGCCCTAACTAATTGCTAAGTTAGTCAGAATCATTCTTAAGACGCAGTCTTAACGTCACGGCTATGTTTATGCAACCGGCCACAGGTCTTCAATGCGGCCTGCCACTTCAAACGAACCATTTCTCCAGAGAGCCACTAATCCATGTTACAAAATAGCATATTACTTATTGCTTTTGATGTTTTTGAATGCCATGCGAACATCATAAGTAGACCTCAGACAACAGTATAAAACAATAAAATCGACAGGTTCATTGCCCCTTTAAATATTTATAGCGCCTTGTTGTGGTCAAATAATGAATAGCAGTAAAAAATATATTTAGAATTGACGTCAATACGCAATACATTTTACTTAATAACATATAAACAAACCTACACTGGATTTCTTTTAACTCCGCATGAATTGTTCACAATTTGCCTAAACAAATAAATTTTATGTACATTTAGATGATACACTACGTAATTACATAATCACACAGACAAATTTGATTAGTTTAGTGTAATATCACTAGTATAAGTATGAAATAACAAATAAAACAGCAGTGTGACATTTATGAGATAATTTTATTCAACAAACTGCAAATGAGGAATTTAACATAAGTGATTTAAAAGCTATAACAATACACAAAATGAAAAAAAACAGAGCATAAAACAAACAAAATGTATCTTAGTTAGTATTAAATTTTTTTTTACATAAACATTTATTTATTTAGCTGACGCTTTTATCCAAAGCGACTTACAATTGCTATATATGTCAGAGGTCGCACGCCTCTGGAGCAACTAGGGGTTAACCCAGCTAACAGAAAAAAGTTCTAAGAACGTTCCCTGAAAGTTCTTTACGTTCCCAAAAACGTTCTGCCAACGTTAAAAGTGTCCAGTTTTCTTGACGTTCTAAGAACGTTTTTGTGTTGTCTCAACGTTAGAGGAATGTTACATTTTACCATTTTTAAACGTTATGACAATGTCATGTTTTAATGTTCACACAATGTTTAAAACAACAACTGTTTATTATATTGACTTATATGATCGTTATGTAAATGATAGAGAAACATTGCATTTTATTATATTTATTTTTTATATTTATTTTATTTTATTATATTTATTATATATTATATATTTATTATATATTATATATCTATTATATATAAGTTTAGATGTTGATGTTTTGTTTCATTTTAAGTCACCATTATTGTGATTAGTGTTCGTTTTAGTTGGGCTCTTGAGCCTTGTCTTTTGCTTGCTAGTTTTTTCCCTGGTTGTATTAACTTTTTGTTAATACACCACATTTGTTCTGGTTGTATTAACTTTTTGTTAATACACCACATTTGTTATGAACATGTTAAGTTAGTAGTGTAATTCTGTGGTGTGGTGGTTGGTACATAATGGTAAAAAATCATCCCTAATTAATTTACTAATCAAAAGTTTATTTTCTGTCAATAATGTAAATGAGATCCAGTGCTTTCACAGCAGTTTGTCATTAAGGAGTTTTAGAAACTTTGGACAAAAAATATCTGCTGTATAATTGGGATGCACAAACATCAAGAATCAGACTATGAATCTCAACCATGGTGACAATTAAATGAAAAACTTCATGCTGCAATGCATGCGGGGTATTAACAAATTACAAATCTCATTCAGGACTCCCAGCATGCACTGCAGCATGGATAATTAATGATTTTTTTTCCAATTTTCTTTGTCGCCATGGTTGAGATTCATAGTCTGATTCTTGATGTTTGTGCGTCCCAATTATTAAGCAGATATTTTTTGTCCAAAGTTTCTTAAACTCCTTAATGACAAACTGCTGTGAAAGTGCTGGATCTCGTTTGCATTGTTGACGGAAAATAGACTTTACTTGATTGGGGATGATTTTTTTCCTTTGTGTGCCAAACACCACACCACAGAATTACACTACTAACTTAACATGTTCATAACAAATGTGGTGTATTAACAAAAAGTTAACACAACCAGGGAAAAAACTAGCAAGCAAAAGACAAGGCTCAAGAGCCCAACTAAAACGAACACTAATCACAATAATGGTGACTTAAAATGAAACAAAACATCAACATCTAAACTTATATATAATAGATATATAATATATAATAAATATATAATATATAATAAATATAATAAAATAATATAAATATAAAAAATAAATATAATAAAATGCAATGTTTCTCTATCATTTACATAACAATTAAACAAGTCAATATAATAAACAGTTGTTGTTTTAAACATTGTGTGAACATTAAAACATGACATTGTCATAACGTTTAAAAATGGTAAAATGTAACATTCCTCTAACGTTGAGACAACACAAAAACGTTCTTAGAACGTCAAGAAAACTGGACACTTTTAACGTTGGCAGAACGTTTTTGGGAACGTAAAGAACTTTCAGGGAACGTTCTTAGAACTTTTTTCTGTTAGCTGGGAAGTGTCTTGCTCAGGGACACAATGGTGTCTTATACACTGCGCCATCACCACCCACCCTATACATGAGGTAGTTAGGTTGTAACACTGTTAAAATTGTATGAAATAACAAACTATCTAATATGAAACCTGACATTTGTTTAAATAAAGATCAGAGTTTCTGATTGTAGATCAATCTGAGGTGTGTTTCCCAGAAGCATCATTGCTAACTAAGTTAGCAACTTTGTTGGTTGCAATCAGTGCTTTAAGTGGCCCAAAAGAGGTGCTGAGACTCTATTTTTTTTTTGTGGTCTCGACTCCTATATTGAAGGGGTTTTATATTCAGCAGTCAACAGGCGACCTTGTAAAAAATAATAAATCCTTTTATAAGTTTGTGGATTTGCTTGAGCTAGAAATAGCTACTGAACATAAATAAAATGTGCAAAAGGATTTTGAAAAAATACCCTTAGAAAGAGCTACTGTAGAAAGATCTATTGAACATAAATAAAATGTGCAAAAGGTAGATATGTGAGTAAAATTTTCAGCATGGTTAAATGCTAAAAGTAGTTGTTTAAGATTAAAGAGTTTGAAAAAAACTGACCATGACCATGTCTATGGGTTCAAGAATAACAAAATACTGGCCATTTGAAACTTGAAAGTCGTTTATTTTGTCCCATTGTTTTCCATTTTGCGGGTGGTAAAACTACTGTGCACGTCGTTCAAATTCATTGAAATTTCGTTCACTTGTAGTTTAGCAATTAAACTAAATGTATATTACAATTTCAAGAATGTTTTCTGCACATTGCCTGAGGAAATCTGAAGTTGCGCTGAGGGGAACCAAACTGACAGCCACGACAGCGGAGATTATCACGTACCTACAAAAGGGTATTGAATAAGGCTTGCGTCTGACCTGCAGCTATCATTTTGGCTTGCTGGGATGTCAGCCAGCGAGTCCTCTCTCTGATTCTGACCTTGTTATTTTACTACTCAGAGTCTAAAACAAGGAGGGCATATTAAGTGTTCATTGTATTTTCATTTAAACCGAGCAGCTATAGTTGCGCGTTTCACACACAAACACACTGACCGACGCATACGCTTTTAACGTGTTAAACTCAAGGGTGTATGGGTAATGTAGTCTCTGCTCTCGGTGGGACGAATTAGGAAGCGTACATTAAGGGCGCTCTGAAAAGCCGCAGCGCAGCCAAAGGATTAAAGGGGACATATTATGAGATTTTTTTTAAGATGAAAACTAAGTCTAAAATAGGTCTGAGCAAAAGTGTGCCGTTTTGGGTGTGTCATTTAAAATGCAAATGAGCGGATGAAGTGCAACCACTGATCACAATGATGGTGGTTTGTTGCAATTGAAACTCAATTGTGCTATGAAATATTTTATCTCTCTCTCTCCCTACTAAATGGTTGTGCTGTGGTTGGATAGTGCAGATAAAGGGGGCGGTATTACCTTATTCTGACATCACAATAAGGGCCAAATTACAATGACCTATTTTTCACATGCTTGCAGAAAATGGTTTACCAAAACTAAGTTATTGGGGTTGATCTTTTTAACATTTTCTAGGTTGATAGAAGCACTGGGGACACAATTATAGCACTTAAACATGGAAAAAGTCTGATTTTCATAATATGTCCCCTTTAAATTAAACCTCTGATTTTTAAACAGATGTGCAAATGAGCGTTCCGGTATGCTAAAAGCACGTTCTGGGCGCACAGAGAGGTGGTGTCAGGGTCCCGAATGTTATTAAGTGTATTTTGTCTTGTTTCTGGTGCCGGGATCCTGACACCCCCGTATACGCGTTCTGTGTCTGTGTGGAGAGTCATGTGGTTTGTGTTTATGTTTGGTGTACCGCATGCTCTCCTGTCTTTAGTCTTAACCTTACCCTCCTGTTTCCTTGTTAACTCTTGATTAGTTAATTCCCTCCACCTGTTTGTCATTGTTCCCTAGTTTAGTTTTCCCTATTTAAAGCCCTTGTGTTTGCTGTCCTGTGCCGGTTAATTGTGTATCGTATGATACCGTCTCGTGTGTGCTTTGTCTGTCCTGTCAAGATTATTTTCTAGTTCTGTCATTGTTTGCCCCCACGAGGGTATTTATGTTTTAATAAGCGTCTTTGAGTTACGAGCTGTCTGCGATTGGGTTCTATTCACCACCACACCTTGACAGGTGGTGGTACGCTCAACAGCTATTTTTGGAAGTGGCGGTACTGAGTACCGGCCCACTTAAAGCACTGGTTGCAATGCAATTTCCCATAGAAATAGAGAAAGATAAAGGCACACTGGGTTCCTGCTTTTTCTTTAACCCTTGTGCATTGTTCCAATTCACTACCCTTTCGTGTTGTTAGCGGCCAAAAATGGCCACTAAATTAAACAGCTGTAAAAATGTATCAGATTAATATGTTTTTCAATTTTTTTTGCATAAATCTGTTAATCAACCTCAGAACTAATCAAAACTACCAAATGTTTCCAAAATTTCATGATTTTAACTCTTTAATTGCCAAGCTCATAAGTGATGCCACTGATTTGAGAAAAAAAAAACACACAAAATTGCAGATTTTCAGTATAAAAAGTGATTGTGGACTGGGTTTTTTTCCGCCCTTTTCGCAGTCTTGGGCATGCCAGGGATTGGTGGAGGCATTGGCTTTGATGCATTTTTTGTTTTTGTGCAGCATCGGATTGGGTTTTTTTCTCCCTCATTTATTGTTTGTGGCCATTTTTGCCCCATTGACTTCCATTATAAGAACATTTTTTGATTGCAGAGCCATGACACCTTATTATCATGCATTTTTGATTCTTTGTGGTTTTACCTTTTGCAGAGAGGTAGAGTTTGTCGTTTTTGCTGTTGGTCGCCGTGTGGCGCCGTTGACCCTTTGGTGGCCTGTGCAGGAGGGGATCTTGAATTCTGGGTTGTACATTGAGTTATATGGACTATAATAGCATATTAGAGTGAGAGAGAGGGAGAGAGAGAGAGAGAGAGAGTGTGTGTGTGTCTGCGTGAGTGCGTGCGTGCGTGCTTGCATGTGTGTGCGTCTGTGTGGAAAAATCTGTAGAAAATCTTCTCTGCATCAGATTTATGAACAACATTTATTATGAACCAAAATACAACAACAAATTCAAATAAACTGAACAATGAATCAAGAGTAGAGAATGGATGGAGAACTAAACAATCAAACTAATTTTTTGGTGTGTATATGTGTATGTTCAGTCTTTTCAGCAGGACTTGCAGCATATTACTTGGTGCTCTCTGCAAGTGTGTCTACCACAACGGATACAAGTGCTGACTGTTCTTTTTTTGGTTCTGTATACCACTTGCATGTTCCCCTCTTCACTCCTGAGCTGCTGGTGTCTGTGGATTTGTGTCTAGAGGGACAGCTACAGGAGACTAAATCCCTCTCACCAGTGCAGCACTAACTGGTGCGCGAGGGAGGTGCTCTCTCCTCAATACTAACACTAACCCTACACACACACACACACACACACACACACACACACACACACACACACACACACAGGTAGTCCATATAACTCAATGTACAAACCAGAATTTAAGCTCTGTTTTTTGCACAGGCTACTAAAGGGTTAATGGTGCCACATGGTGATCAACAGTAAAAATGACAAATTTTACCTCTTTGCAAAAGGAAAAGCCACAAAGAATCAAGAATGCATGGTAATAAGGTGTCATGGCTCTGCAATCAAAAAATTTTGTTATAATGGAAGTCAATGGGGAGAAAATGGCCACGGACAATAAATGAGGGAGAGAAGAAGTTGATCTGATGCTGCACAAAAACTAAAAATGCATCAAGCCCAATGTTTTTGCCGGTCTTTGGCATGCCCAGGACTGTGGAAAGGGTGGGAGAAAATCCAGTCCACAGTCACGTTTTGTATTGAAAATCTGTCATTTTGTGTGTTTTTTTCCCCAGGTCAGTGACACTACTTGTAAACTTGGCAATGGGGGAGTTGGAATCGTGGAATTTTTGCAGGCATTTGGTGGTTTTGATCGGTGCTGAGGTTGATTAGCAGATTTATGCAAAAAAATTGTGAAAAAAATCATCCGATAAATTTTTACAGCAGTTTAATTTAGTGGCCTTTTTTGGCCGCTAACAACACGTAAGGGTAGTAAATTTGCCTACGGTATATTGTTAAGTTTTTGAAAAATTTCAAAGCATTTTCTTAAAATATGTGTAAATATAAGATTTGTCACCAAAAATCATTCCATTTGCTGAAACACAGAGAAAGTTGTGGCCAAATTAAGACGAAAAAAATTGCAAAAATGGCCAAAATGGCCCCAACAACACATACGGGTTAAAGGTAAGGTAAGGTAAGGTAACTTTATTTGTACCTGAGGGTAGATTTTGGTTGCAGGTAAAAATAATGGATTATTTACACAGATACACACACTTAGGCAACATTGACAAAAAACAGTGACATAACAATAATACGAGTGCTTCAGACAAGGATACAGATAAATAGATAAAAATATACATCATATTATTAATATCAGTATCAGTAACTGATATACAAAAAAGGATGTATTTTAAAGATTACAGGAAACTATAAGAGTCAAAATTAGCAATAAATAAATACATAAAATACATGAGGAAGGCTGTCATTAAATTTGGTTTTAATTTAAGTGCTATTTAACATTCTAATAGCTGAGGGAACAAAACTGCCTCTGTATCTTTTAGTTTTGCAAATAGGCATTTTATATCTGCGGCCTGATACCTAACCAAGAGTGAGATGTTTTCAAACAAGGACTAAATGACTTGTTGAAATGGATGACCTTTTGGACATCATGAACACTTATGAATGCAGGAGGAAGGTCACTGCTTTCTTTCTACCTGCTATAGTTGATGGAATTTCTCATAAAGAGCTCATACAGAAATAAGTGTTCATTATTGACTGTTGGAAGGTGGTCACAGATTGCCAGATATTCTGAAGTCATGAAAAAATCCTCCAGGAATGTCAGAAAATCAAGCAGAAGTTGTCAACCACTTATCAGGGATTGAAATTGATGAAGACAGTTGGTTGTTTAACTGTAGGAGAGGCTTTGATAGACAGTCCCTTTTTCTCTTTCTAACAGACATCCTGTGCTTGCAAAACAGCAAAAGTGCAAGACATCATTAAAATGTCAACGGTTGTCTTAAGAAGTGTGTGGGTTTACAAAAGAGGACGTCTTAAATGTTCTGCATAGAGAAGTGAGCTTTACCTATAAATATTGAGACACCCTAGGAGAGTTTGGAGACAGAAATGTACTGTGATCATTGCTCACACGATCTTGATGCTTAAAGACAGAATATTACAAGTTTGTTGTCACTTAGATTTTTTCCCACAACAGTTTGGAATCCCTTGACCGGACTACTTGGACCTCAAAGGGACGGTGATTGCGTATCTTGGACTTAGGGTTCCAACCCTACCCCACCAGAATTAAGGGACAAGGTTGTCCTCATGGAGGATCTCAGGGAAACGGCAGTGGGGTCCAAAGAATCCCATGGATTCCACTGAATGATTTGATTACATGTCAAGAATTCTCTCCCACCATGCCAAAACACTGTAGACTTTTGAGAACAATAATGGGTCCAGTAAACGGGCGAAAAAGAGATCAGTGCAGAATACATGCTGCACGATGACAACTCAGCACGAAGGGGGAGGCGGTAAGGTACTAACCACACACATAGACACATACACTGATTTTGCTCTCTGAAACAGAAACTGCTAATTCTTTACCACCTATTGAATTAAATTATAACCTTATAGTTGAATTATAACCTTATAGTTGAAGGTGTTTGTGATGCTTAAATGGTAGACAGCGGGTAGGTTTTTTGCATAACTAGGTCAAGAGAAGTGTGTGGGTTTACAAAAGAGGAAGTATTAAATGTTCTGCATAGAGAATTAAGCTCTACCTATAAATATTGAGACAACCTGGACAGAAATTCACTGTGATCATTGCTCCCCAGATCTTATTAAATTTGGACCTTGATTATCTTGAACCTTAAATAAAATAATAATTTTTTTCCACAACACCTGACTTATACTATAGATGTACCTGTGGAGTGGTCCTAGAACTCTCAGACTACATGCAATTTCCTATAGTTCCGTGCTGAATTTAACTGTTTTTTGGAAAGTAACATTGTGTAGATGGATGCACGCACGCACGTGCACGCACACACGCGCACACACACACACACACACACACACACACACACACACACACACACACACACACACACAGTTGTTGGTTTAACTCAAAAAGTTGCTTTAACTGGTAACACAAAAAATTTAGTTTATTTAAATAAAGAAAAATCACAAGTGAAATTTAAAGTTGAATAAACGTACATTTTTTAAGTGTTACCAATTGAATTAATTTTTATGTTGATCGTACTTTAAACATTGTGTGCGAGTCCGCTGGAAAATGTGCTTGTATGTCTACCTATTGATTTAAATGTATATGCTGCTCATTCAGTGTAGAATTCTAAAGTAAACCAGGTTTTAAGTTGTGTACTGTTGCAGCATGTATAATGCAGAAAATGCACATTGTTTGGGGCCTTGCACATGTTAAGGTAAATAACTCGTTAAAAAAGGCTCAGCAGTTTTCTAAACTGCTTCCTGCAGTCACTGTGAGGTTTACATATGTTTAATGTTTATAGATGTCTACCTGATGGTTTTTTGAAAATGGAAATGTTAAATCTGAAATGTGCATTTTTGTTAAATATTTAGTCATTAAGCAGACGCTTTTATTCAAAGTGTCTCTCATCTCTTTCAGTGAGGTTGTTAGGAGGCGTTTCTAAATCTGGTTGTTATCACACATAAACAAATGAGTACCATCCATTCCATTAACTGATGAGAGATGGATGACGTGAACACTTCGCTCTCATTGGTAGTCGCTCCTATTGTCATTGGAAGTCATCATTTGCATAATGTTAAACTTTTCTTAACTTTGTAAGCGACTGGACACACCCCAATGTTGATATTTGAAATCACCTAACAAACACGCCTCTACCCCAATAAAATCTGGACCATCTTTTGATAGACCCGTCCCCACACATACGCAACCCCGGCAAAGATGTCCAGTAGCGCCTCACTGCAGAACGCGACATCCAGGGGGCGGGATTGGATTTAGATCCAGGGGCGGAGCTGGATCCCGATCCAGAGATCCCATTGGTCGGCAGTTTTACCACAAGACACGTCATACACGTGTTGCTGCGTTACCATTTCCGCATTAAGTCGTAACTAAATTAAGTTATTGTTTGACATAAAAACTAACTTTACTTATGACTACAATAAAAGTAGTGCCTTTAGGGTGAAATGTAAGTTTTTTGCTATAATGTTTTGGAGTAAAACATTTCGGGTAAGCCTACTATGAGTAATCTTACCACATGCAGTTTAAGACCTATTAATGGATACAGTATAAATATGCATAATTATTAAAATATGTTTATCTTGTATGGACTTTGCTTACAGCCATTAAACAGGTTTCCCTCGTAGATGGTTTACTTTTTTTATTTGCTAATAAAAGATATCAAATAAATTTGTTTTTATATTTACTCGTATAGGAATAGCTGTGTTATAAGTGGGATAATGTAGAAATAAATCTCTTCAGTGATATCAAACTGTCGGGAACGTGTCCGTACATCTCCTTACACCTGACTGTAATACTTTCTAAATTATGAATCTTTCTCAACTATATTATTAGTGCACTTTAATTGATAAGAGCAAACGTTGGCGACCACAGGTTGGAACTAATTGCGGGCTGCAACAACGCAAATATACTGGTTCATTTGGCGGAACAAAGTATATAAAGTGGGAGGAGTTGGATCTAGATCCAACCCTGCCCCCTGGATGTTGTGTTCCGCAGTGAGGACCATCTCAAGATGTCGGTTAGTTGACACGCCCCTTACTGATTGGCTACAAGTGTGTTTTGGTAGCGTTTTTCAAACATTGTGCGCTCCGCCTTTAAGTATATTTTTGGTATCTGTACTTCGCTATTTATTTTTCTGACAACTTTTTGCTTTAGCTTCTTACATTTTTCCACAAATATCTTTGTACTTTTGAACTTTGTACTTTTTACTTCTTACATTTTTAAAACAGGCTTGTTACTTTAATCTTTTTTATATTAAAATAATCAGTTTGGGAAATTTGTCTTGTTCCCAACTTCCCAAGCGATCTCTCCCTCTGACCCCGCGGTTGTATGTGTAGGTGCATCACACACATCTCCAAAACTAGCACATTACACAGGTAGGCAGTAGCCTTTCCCAACTCTTAATTCAGTTGTGCTTTTCTTGGCTTGTTGTTGATGTGTTTGATGAACAAAATACTTGACTTTACACATTTATTTAACTTGTGTATTGCTAACATGTATGACTCATAAGAAGATTATTTATCTAAAGTTTTGCTAACGCAATAAACCTATATGGCCTGTATCAATGTACTGTACTTGTCCATTTATAATAGAGACACTATAAGCGATGTATGAGATGTACGCCCCAACATTAAATTACACATTCATTTAAGTAGGCTATGTTGTTACAACACTAAAAATAAAGTTGTGACTTTTGAATTAGCGCTATATGCTAGTTAATGCTATATGCTAACGTTTAGGCTGAAGTTCTACTATTGACATTACAGTTAAGTTTTGCACAAACACAAACTTACCACTTGGAAACATCCATTTACAATCTACAAACAATTGATTATTCCTCAAAATCTATCTTTATGTGATACAGACTCAAACATAAGATCTGTTTACACGCACACGCACACACACACACACACACACACACACACACACACACACACACACACACACACACACACACACACACACACACACACACACACACACACACACACACACACACACACATTCTGGTTTCCATGTTTTGTGGGGACATTCCATAGACGTAATGCATTTTATACTGTACAAACTGTTCTATTCCCCTAACCTACCCCATTCCCTAACCCCAACCATCACAGAAACCCTTCTACTACTTAACATTTTCAAGAAACATCATTCTGTTTGATTTATAAGCTTGTTTTCTCATGGGGACATCAATATGTCCCCACAAGGTCACAAAGATGCTGGTATTCCTATCTAACGTGATAATTACCAGGCACACACACACACACACACACACACACACACACACACACACACACACACACACACACACACACACAGAGCTACAGCCAATCAGAGCAGAGCTTAACATTAATATTCATGACCCTTTCAAATAAGGCAGGGCTGGACTGGTAATCTGGCATACCGGGCAAATGCCCGGTGGGCCGACGTCCTTGGGGGCCGATGAATATAATATTTTTTAAAAAAAAATGTTGTTGGCCAACGACCGGCCTCATAAAGCATGGACAGCGGCCCATTGGTTAATTTTCCATACTGACACTGGGCTGGCCCATTTATCTCTTAACAAGCTCCACCCCTCCCCTTCTGTTTCTTGTGTCAAATAGACAGTCTCCATCTAAGAAACAGAGAGCGATGATCCAATGATCTTACGCAAGAAACAGAGGGCGAGTATAGTGTTGCACGATGCATCGATACTTCGAAAGTACCGCGATTCTCGGAAATAAATAACGTCACGGTTCCTAAATGTATTAGTATCGATACTTTTAAGAATGAACGCGTCCCAGATTTGTAAGTGACACATTTCATGTTGGTGCGTGCAACGCACGTTTCCATTGCCTCCCTGTGGACGTCTGTGTTTTTTCTCCTCACACACGCAGCCAAAACTGCAGCTGTCATGTGACAAACACAACAGCGAGCTGGCTGCATCCCAGCTAACAGAAAAGAGCTCCAAGAACGTTCCCCGAAAGTTCCCCACGTTCCCAAAAACGCTCTGCCAACGCTAAAAATGTCCAGTCCTCTTGACGTTCCAAGAACGTTTTTGTGTTGTCTCAACGTTAGAGTAATGTTACATTTTACCATTTTTAAACGTTATGACAATGTCATGTTTTAATGTTCACACAATGTTTAAAACAACAACTGTTTATTATTGACTTCTTTGATCATTATGTAAATGATAGAGAAACATTGCATTTTATTATATTTATTTTGTATATTTATATTATTTTATTATATTTATTATATATTATATATTTATTATATTTTATATATCTATTATATATAAGTTTAGATGTTGATGTTTTGTTTCATTTTAAGTCACCATTATTGTGATTAGTGTTCGTTTTAGTTGGGCTCTTGAGCCTTGTCTTTTGCTTGCTAGTTTTTTCCCTGGTTGTGTTAACTTTTTGTTAATACACCACATTTGTTATGAACATGTTAAGTTAGTAGTGTATTTCTGCGGTGTGGTGGTTGGTACATAATGGTAAAAAAATCATTCCTAATTAATTTACTTATCAAAAGTTTATTTTCTGTCAATAATGTAAATGAGATCCAGCACTTTTAGAGCAGTTTGTCATTAAGGAGTTTAAGAAACTTTGGACAAAAAATATCTGCTGTATAATCGGGACACACAAACATCAAGAATGAGACTATGAATCTCAACCATGGTGACAAAGAAAATTGAAAAAAAAATAATTATTTATCCATGCTGCAGTGCATGATGGGAGTCGTGAATGAGATTTGTAATTTGTTAATACCCAGCATGCATTGCAGCATGAAGTTTTTCATTTAATTGTCACCATGGTTGAGATTCGTAGGCTGATTCTTGATGTTTGTGCATCCCAATTAAATAGCAGATATTTTTTGTCCAAAGTTTCTAAAACTCCTTAATGACAAACTGCTGTGAAAGTGCTGGATCTCATTTACATTATTGACAGAAAATAAACTTTTGATTAGTAAATTAATTAGGAACGATTTTTTTCCTTTATGTACCAACCACCACACCACATAATTACACTATTAACTTAACATGTTCATAACAAATGTGGTGTATTAACAAAAAGTTAACACAACCAGGGAAAAAACTAGCAAGCAAAAGACAAGGCTCAAGAGCCCAACTAAAACGAACACTAATCACAATAATGGTGAGTTAAAATGAAACAAAACATCAACATCTAAACTTATATATAATAGATATATAATATATAATAAATATATAATATATAATAATATAATAAAATAATATAAATATAAAAAATAAATATAATAAAATGCAATGTTTCTCTATCATTTACATAACAATTAAACAAGTCAATATAATAAACAGTTGTCGTTTTAAACATTGTGTGAACATTAAAACATGACATTGTCATAACGTTTAAAATGGTAAAATGTAACATTCCTCTAACGTTGAGACAACGCAAAAACGTTCTTAGAACGTCAAGAAAACTGGACACTTTTAACGTTGGCAGAACGTTTTTGGAAACGTAAAGAACTTTCAGGGAACGTTCTTAGAACTTTTTTCTGTTAGCTGGGATGTGCGAGCACTAAATATTATTGCCCGCTGCAGCTCAGTCTAACTTCTGAAATTCAACAGGATGCGTTCTCTTGCCTTCAAGCTTTTTATTCTTGCGCTTTGGTCCGCAACGCAAGCTTCCTCTGATCGCGCGTGCGTCATAAAGAGATGATCCACCTGCAGGGTGCGCGAGCGATAGGCAGCGGAGCATGTATTTATATGCTTATGATATTCTGTTGTCATTTTCTTTCAGTTTGTTTCACTAAACCTTATCTCCGCTATTTTAATGAATACTCGACATGCACTCAATGATTTTTTTAAACTCCCCAAAAAGAATGGCGTAATTAGTAAACGGCTAATTCAACATCTCTAAAAACGAAACTTTCATAAATAACATTAATTATTTGCAAGCTGCTAAAATAAAGCATACAAAACATCAGCTAAAATGATCTACTGTATAGGCTATATGATTATAATCAGAGCATGTGCATGTTTGTCAGTGATTTATTTATATTAGGTTATTATATTAAAGCATTTAAAGACTACAGACCTACACAAAGGAGGTGTATTTCATTTGTGAAAAGCATTGCAAGAAATTATGGACTCAAATATAAAGTTAACCACAGATAAATCAGACATTGAAGTACAGGAAACATTCGCCTATATTAATCCGTATATCACAGCTTAAATAACATATTTATTTCCTATTAATTATGGTAATGTTATGGTTAAGTGAATGTTAGCAGTTATCACTACTATAACCACTGCATATAGAGATGTTTTTCATATTTTGTTCAAATGTTTAATATATCTGCTGTTCATATGTTCATTTATTAGTGTGTTATATTATTAGAATGTTGTCCTGGTTTTAAAATAAAGCACAGCAATGAGATTTGAGAGTGTTTCTCCCTTTTCATGAAAAGTATCGAAAAGTATCGGAACCGTGATATTTGACTTGGAAATTCATTATTTGATGTCCATAAGAAAGATGCCATGCATGAAAATTGCAAAATTGAGGTGTGACCATTATACAAGAAATCCTGATTCGGGCAGCAAGGGCATAAAATAGGATGAAAGGAAAATATATATACAAAATTAATGTTGGTTATTAAAATTACTGTGGTTTGGAATTGGTAAAAGGTGTTCAGAAAAAAAGTGATCAAAATATTCTCCACACACTGTATGGGACTCGTGGCTCAGCTGCGAGACTGCGACTTCATTGTAACATTTATCAGGTCTCAGTGTTATCATAAGGTGTTCAGAATGGTTAGTTTAAACATGTGCACTCACTGGCTAATACTATTACTTTAAAAACCTGCAAAGCCTTTTACAGCGCTTACATTTTTATAATGTGACGTGTCAGCTCTTATACTTTTCTACTTAATCATTATATGGAGTTATAGTCAAGGTTGCAGATTTGTGATCCTATGTAGTGGGCCGGTCTGGGCCGAAATGCCAGGGCCAAATTTTTGTCCCAGTCCAGCCCTGAAATAAGGTAATAATAGACCATTTTATTCTAAGCGAAATAAGGGATTTAAACGGACAAAAAACTTTCTTGATAATTTTTGCATTTAATAAATCCACAAACCTTCTGTTTAGATAACAATTTAAAATATTTTAATGCTTTATTTGGCACCTTTAACCACATGGGGTCACGTTATCTCTAGGCCTGACAATCTGACCCATCCTGTCAAAATCAAAAGGCTTGAAGTGCTCACTAGAGAGCTTTGACGACTTGGTCACAACAAAACCCTTCCGTCTTACTTCAAAATTTCCCCCTTAAGCCTGTATCACTGGATAACCTTCAAAATGTGAAAAAGAAAAAAACAGTAAGAGACAATGAGAGAGTCATAACTCGCTTTATTACGTCATAACGGTTTCGAAAATCCGATGATTCGCCACTAGGGGGGTTTGATCACAAATGACCACTGTCTATATCAGGGATGGGCATCGAGGGCCGCAGTCCTGCAGAGTTTGGCTTCAGCCTTAGTCGAACACACCCGAATGTCATTTCCAAACATTCCTGAAGACTTCAATTAGATTTTTCAGCTGTGTTTGATTAGGGTGGGAGCTAAACTCTGCAGGGCTGTGGCCCTCAGGACCAGGAGTTGCCCAACCCTGGTTTATATAGCTAGGTGAACTCAGGTCAGTTTTATTATGGAAGTTCATAAAACATTCATCCTTTAGACTAATAACACTATCATTTTGTCTAATTGTTTTTAGACAGATTTAATGACAAAAATGTGCATAATTAAAAGAGGAGTTTGTTTGCCCTAAATAAAACTAAAAAGACAGAATACACTTTTAATTATGTCTTAATTAAGTTAAATAATGTATTTTTATTAAAAACAAAGTTTAAGAAAAATCATGCTATTACTTTGTAAAAATTGTAAAATGTTTTGACAGATCTTGTTGCTTTTACACTATGTTGACCAGCAGGTGTCGCCAGCGTGTGTGGTGTTTCGAATGCTTTTAAAAACTAAATCAATTTTTGATGCAATTGGTTCAATTCATTCGAAGCTTCGAAAAACTTTGATTCTCCCATCACTAATCATAAGCTACCAAAAATACGGGAACTTCACTTGCCTTTCGTGCTAGGCTAGCTAGAATGAAGAGACCCATCCAGTATGGCGGCGGCGCTGGAACGTTCCAACACGTCACGAGGCGTCTACGTATATAATGGGTCTGTTCCATTTTATGCGGCTCCGCGGGAACTGACACGCGGATGACGTCAAAGTACTGCGAGAGTGATTCGAAATAAGACTTCTACGATTGATTTCTTGACTCGCTGTCGCGGTAAGTTGACGTCATCCGCCTGTAGGTTTTTGCAGCGCCGCATAAGGTCGAACAAGTCTACTGTTTATGTACCAGACGACGGGATCAGACAACGGATGGACGTGTTTCTTCAACTTATCTTCCTATTTCATACGCGGTGTTCAAGTCTGTCCCAAAATACGACTCTAGCGCGCACTCATGTACTCGCGTCAAGGGTCCCTAAGGTCTGGTTTGCACCATATGATGTCATCAAGGTGTGTATTCTGAGGAAGTCCGGAGTGTGCAGTTTGGGACTGGGCCACAGAAACGAAAGCGATAACAACAAAACGAATTCGTTTCTTAATAAAGCAATGAGCACGAAAATTAAAGAAGATATCAACTCATCGTTTTGATCTCAAACACCTACAGCAACATGAAGGCGACCACTTTACTCGTTATTTCTTTATATATCAACGGTAAGTTTATTTATCAACCAGACTGTGTCATAAGGTGACCAGATTTTTAAAATGAAACCGGGGACATTTCCTAGTTCAATGGTCAAAATAGCATTACAATCTCATTTGTTGTTATCTATTTATTAAAAAATGAGGACAAAGCGTTTTTTTTTTTAGTTTTCTTCATTTTATTGTGGTGGATTTACTGCAAAAAATGACTTACTTGGTTGCCTCTTACGTTACTTAATAGTATTTTTGTCTTGTTTCCCAGCAAACATTGGTCCGACCGCAACGTCGTGTCCCTGGCCAAAAATAGTCGCGGTATGACGGCACAAATCGGTGAAAATATGTAACACAGAACATTTCATAAAAATGCATTCAGATACATTTGTACATGTCTATAGTTCTATGGGGTTGCATGTATAATTGTTACTTTGACTTTTACTACGCGTGCTTCAATATTTATACCCTGTTGTGAATCGGTTGTAAGAGGACGTCACTAGGTGACGTCTTTTACACGTGCATTTATAGTCCATCATGACCCTCTATAAAAAATCATAAACCTTCTATAAAGTCATTGTGAAATATGCAAATGCTGTGCTTACACCTTGGTTAATACTGCAAAAAGTAGGTTTTTAAGAGGTTGTGAATAGACGTCCACTGACGTCTTTTACACGTCTAGACTAGACTAGTAGGAAAAAAACAGGATAATCTTTATGAAATACACGATTTGTATACAAAGTAAATATATTAACTTTATCTTGTTTAAATAAATTATAATCACAAAGTGCCCAGTGTGATTGCAAAGCCACACTGCATTTTAGTCATTATTTCAACCTGTTTTATTATTGAATGTATGCATATAAATGTACAGATACATATCTGGTCACCATTTAGGTCTGAGTTGGATGTAATTTCAAAAACTGTGCTATTAATTTAAGAAATATAGTGATAAATCTGGGGATATTACAAAATCCCGCGATAGGACAGATTATCTCGCGAGATAGTGGTGACGTCACGCGTTCTTCCGGAAGTTCACATTCAAACACGAGGAGCGATTACGAGGGAGTTTTGTCTATATATCATTCAAAATCTACTGTTGGGTAAGTACATTGTGTATTATTTGATTAACGTGCTAAAGTTTTACTCGTTTGACACGAAGGCTCCGAAATAAACGTTGCCAGAATTGTCCACACTGAGTATTGCAATAATTAGCTAGAAGGCTAAAAGCTAACGTACTTTGAACTTATACATGGTATAAAGTATGTTTAAGGATACAGTCAAAGTTATTACTGTAACTTATTAATGTAGCCTCTTGAAAGTCTCTTTCAGAAAGTAAATTATCTGAAAAATAAAAGTTATTTGGCATTAATGGAATTACAATGATTTGATTGCCTAAACATTGCACATGCAAAATATTAAATACTGTTTTGCATTAAAAGTTTAGCAGAAGTGTTTGTTTGTTTGATTAACTTCCTTTGCTTTTGTTTTGTACAAAGGAAAAGCAGAACCTCATCCAAATAAAAATAAACAAGCTGTTAAAGGCACTGTGTCCTACACAGACCCTCCAAAATATAACCACCCAAAACCCAAGTCAGGTAAATGTCTCAGTTTGAAAATACATTAACAAATTGGAGTTGTTATTGTGGAGTTAATATCATTAATTACAATTTCGTTTTATTTACAGTTGAAGGTCAACACAAACCAAATAAAGATGTGCATTCTACAAACAATAAAAAAAGGTATGGAAAACTGTAGATATGAATTTTTGTAGATATGGCTTAAACAGTCTACACATTTGTTAATGTTCTAATGTTTCAGATGTCCTTGTTTGTGCTAAAGATCAAGTTTTGTGTCCACCACACTTAGATGAGGCGTGCCCGACCCCTGACTTTGTCTACCCTACATTAAGTTGTAAGTTTTTGACTGCTTTTGCTTAATACTACGAAAAAACATGATTCTTTCAAAAATGACTTTTATATATTTTGATATGAAACTCAAAAATGTATATAAATTGTTTTGGTGTATTTTGTTTACACAGGCACACTTCATGACAGTAAACATCGGTATCACAATGGTGTGATTGATCTATACCCTAGAATAAGCTGTGACACTATGAGACGTACGTGCTACTGATGCTTTTTTTTTTGGTGCATTCCCACACTATACAAACACATTGCTTGGCTCCTAAGTTAAACACTTTTGCCTTTATAATGTCATTCTCATTTTTAGGTAAAAATGTATTCCATGAGTCAGGGTTTTGCCTGAATGTCAACATAATATCCAAAAACTTTGATATAAAAAGTGATTTATTTTAATATTTTACACTACTATGTATTTTTTAAAATACATTGTGCATGTGTATGTTTATTGTACTTAATGAAATTACATGCAAGGTGTCATGCAAGATTTTACATTAGTGACAACAAAGCTAAGAGTATAAACATATTTACATTTCTCTGAATCTGAGTTAATAGTTACAAATACAGAGCTTATAATATCTGTCATTGCTCAACCACAAAGACCTAAAAGTACAGCCAGCTGATTTCATAACTAATGCAGTATTACCCTGTGAAGTGATTTACTGTTAATATTTTACACTACCATATAATTAACTCTATTTGTACAGGTGAGGTAACACAATGAAAAAATTACCGGATGGAGACTACCTGATTCTTCATCTATGGCCTCAGCTTCAAATGCAACATGTAAGAAATGCTATATGACTGTGTATTGTGCATTATGAATACATCAAATATGTTGATAACAAGGTGATCTGCGTAAGTTGTGACATAAAGAATATGTATATATATTTCCATCTATCTTTCTATAACATTATTTCAATTGTTTTCACATTTAGGTCCAGCAACTGTCTGAGTTGGTGGATATTCTGTCAGAGACTGCGTGAACAACGTTATGAACAGGTATGTATTTCTCTTGATTTGTGTAATCCTGCATAATATTTAAGGAATATATATTGATTACCACCATAATTAACCCAGCTATTTATATTACTTTAATTCAGGATTTAATCCGTCACACATCACTTGTTGAGAAGTTTTAATGTTCGTAATGACTTACAGTCAGCCATACTGAAAACAAGAAATCAAAACATAATTTCAGTGTAAGCCATTACTTGTCACCCAAAGTTAGGGATGAGGATATAGTTCATAGCACTTGTTACATGGTAGATGAAACAAGTGAAGTTGTGAAGTGTTAACACATAGTGTATGTTTGAACATTGTATGCAATTGCTCATTACTGTTAATTGTGATTTATTGACCTTTTAGGTAATTTGTCTAAGGTGAAGTAATCTTACATTTCTTTCACAGAATGATGTCAAATTGTCTTATGGCAAAGTTCAATATGAGGGGTGGTGGACATCTGGAAAAGAAGTCTTTTAAAGGCACACCTTTGTATTATGTTATTCAAGGTAATTTGGGGAATGTTGATCTAAAAAAAACTTGTTCTTGTATATTGATTGTAATTTTATTATTATGCTTGATCTATTCAGGGGACATCACAGCTCACCTGTCTTTATCAGAAATATCCTGTTCATTTTTTGACACACCTAGTTAAGGGTCTTTCTCAAGGGCACCACAGTGGTTTTGTAGAGGGAGGGGACAAATGCTGTATCCCCCACAACTGATCTAACACTTATTTAAAGCAGAGCATATTTTGTACAATAATATATATAATATTAATATGTCATTTTAGCTGTAGACCATAAAGATTTTGAAAGTAAGTGCATGTCATTTACCTCAATTTTAATTGTATTTATTTTAAAAAGAAACATATTCTTCTCTTCCTTTAGATGCTGTGAAGAGGTGGAGCCCAAATGCCACAGACTCGGAAATAGATGCAGCTATGGCAGACCACCTCAAGCACGCTCCAGGAAGAGCTGGGGGTGGTGGATACAAAAAAGCCAAACAGCTGTGATATGTTAAAGAGAGAGTTCACCAAAAAAGGAAAATTGTTATAATCTTCTTATCCACATGTTTCAAATCTGTACACCCCCCCCACCCTCCGCCGAACACAAAGATTGAAGAATGTTTGTAACTTCACAACCCATTAACTGTCAATATTTTTTTTACAATTGTAGTAATGGGTTGTGGGATCTGCTTTGTTAAAAACATTCTTTCACATATCTTTGTGTTCAGCAGAACATAGAAGGGTATACAGGTTTGAAACATGAGAGGGAATAAATGACTAAATATTAATTTTTGGGTGAACTATCCCTTTATAGAAAGTGTTTTGAAGTTGTTATTATAGTTAAATGGTTAAAAAAATAAAAAGTGCTAAATCAGAACATGCTTCTTTTTTTGTTATGGCCACAAATAATGTATTCTTTAATGTGTTTGTGAAGTACACGTGGTTAAAGTTGATTATGGACGTTCAGGTCTGACTTTAACAATTTTGAACTGATTTTGAACCATTGTGAATATGTGTTAAACATCAAAACAATTGATTTCCTTTCTCGATTTTACACAATGGGTTTATATTTATTTTATATGCATACTTTTTAACTATGGTTCAACACATTTAAACATCCAGAAGACTGCACATTTAGACGTCAAGGTACGGGCAGAAAAGACGTGTAATTCACGGCCAAATGACGTCAAAGACGTCCGCTCAACTTTAATTTAGGGTATTTTTCAACCGCGATGGGACGTGACGAAGGGTCGTCTTTTCAACGGTCATAAAACGTCCACATGTTTGCTATATGAGGGCTTAAAACATATATTTAAACTATGCAGGAACACATTTAAACATCCAAAATACGGCGCATTTAGACGTCCAGGGACGTGCAGAAAAGACGTGTAATTCACGGCCAGATGACGTCAAAGACGTCGGCTCAACTTTCATTTTGGATATATTTTTCAACGCGGACGGGACGGGACGTGACGAACGGACGTCTTTTCAACGGTCATCACACGTCCAAATGTTTGTTGGGTTCTTAAATCAAGATGCATTTTCTTGATAAGCAAAATCCCCTAACAAATTTTTTTAGCTTAAGACAAAAATAATAAATTGAAGTGAATTTGTGCTTAAAACATGCAAAATATCTGCCAATGGGTTCCCACTGAGCAAAGCGTCATAAAAAGACGTCATTTCGACGTCCCATGAGGAGCCAGAATGAAAGTTTTTATGACGTCTTTTTATGACCTGTTCTGAACATCCAAGATTGATGTCAAGGGGACCTCCATGCAAAGTAAAACTATTTAAAATGTGAACTTTTTAAACTTTATATGTGTATATATAATCTTTATATATGAATAAATGTTAAATTTTTTTGCTTATAGATAATTCCCAAATATACCAGTTCCACCTTAAAGGGGTCATATGATGAAAATGCTAGCATTGCCACTCTGTAGGTTTGAGCAAAAATGTGTCGTTTTGGGTGTGTTTTTTAAAATGCAAATGAGCGGATGAAGTGCAAACACTGATCACAATGATGGTGGTTTGTTGTAATTGAAACTCTATTGTGCTGTCAAGTCCAAAAATGTGTCGTTTTGGGTGTGTTTTTTAAAATGCAAATGAGCGGATAAAGTGCAAACACTGATCACAATGATGGTGGTTTGTTGTAATTCAAACTCAATTGTGCTGTCAAGTCCTTCTTTTCTCTCTCTTTCAGAGTTCAGATTAAGGAGGCGGTATTATTCTAATAAGATATCCTTATGACATCATAATGAAAGCCAAATTTCAATGACCTGTTTTTGCTCACACCTACAAAGCGGCAATGCTAACATTTTCATCATATGACCCCTTTAAATATCTGCGTCTGCAATCTTGCTCTCTCTCTCTCTCTCTCTCTCGTTCAATAATTGAAGTGAAGTGACGTGAACTTCACTCTCCCTCCCACACTTGCTCTCGCTGGATAATTGTTACATGTACATTCTCTAAAACAATGTCATCACCATTAAAAAAGTTGTTTTAACAAAGCATTGTTTTAAAGTAGGACCATACTGACTAAAAAAACCAAATTCACTCTATTTTTTGTCATTTCTACCTGCTCGTTTTTGAGAATTTACAAGATTCTGATGTTTTATTGAACATGTTTTGTCACCATCATGGTGATCAGTGTTTCCTTTAGTTGGGTAGTTTGACTCTTTGTTTTTATATTGTAGTGTGTGTGCTTGATGATGGTGTTTTTTAAAACACATTATTATTGCACCAAGTGTTTGTTATCAATGGAACTTCCTTGTGGCTTCACATTAATTACATTGATGGTCGGAAGTGGTGATATAATATAACATAACTGAACTAACAACACAGATTAGGCATCATAAATTTAGTTTAGAAGTAAACCTCTATCTCAGTTTTGTTTGGAGCTGCAATGAACATACTTCCGTGCCTACTGTAACTGAAAATGAAACCTCGTGGCTGTAATCAAAAATGTAAAGTCTAGATTTTTTGACACAGATGCAGACATCAAGAATCAGCTCATGAATCACAATGATGGTGAGTTTTCTAAATGTTGCAGTGCATTGCACCAGCATATTATAAAACTCATGAGTCCAGAGAGTGTTACCACTGTTGTGATTCATGGGCTGATTCTTGATGTCTGCATATGTGACAATGAAATCTGGACTTTTAATTGTATATAAGTGCTTCCCAGTGGTGGTATGAACCTAAATAATAAGTTGGATGTGACACCTCAAATCAATTGAGAAATTGAGACAATTCTACATGGTTTAAAAAATTAATTTACAGACTTTACATATGTGGTATTACTCTTGGTAAAATTTGAATGAAGTTGTAAGATCCACGTGTGAGTTTTGTTTATAACAAATTTTCTATGCAGCAAATAACATGCTTTAGCAAACACTCTTACAAAGACCAAACACTACTGTGGAAGGTCAGGGAGTCGGGCTGCCCAACTGGGGGGATCACTGATCGTCATTATGGTGACAGGGGATTTCCAATGAAACATCAGCATTTACATCTCTGTTAATTAAAGAGAGAGAAAGAGAGAAAGAGAGAGAGAGAGAGAGAGAGAGAGAGAGAGAGAAAGAGTGAGAGAGAGAGCATTTAAGGTGGAACTTTATCTATGAGCAGTGCTATGTTTTTGAACACTCATTCATATATAAAGATTAAATTATTTTATCAGCTTAACAAAATATTCTTCAAAAATACACATGATGTTTATGTTTTTTGACTCAGAACTCATTTACCACATTTGTATAAAATATTTTTGTATTGATTTCCCGAACCCCTTTTGGACGTCTACCTGACGTCCAAGAGGGGTCATAGTCAGACGTCCAGATACTGGACCAGATCTGCACGTTGTATAGACATACAGATAAGGGCCTGGACCAACCGACCTAATATAGACATATTCTGCACGTCGAGCGGACGTCTCATGTTTAGTGGGTTAAGACATTTTTTCTTGAATTAAGTGTTGGCAGATGTTTATTATTTATTTTGCTTGTTTTAAACACAAATTTTATATTTTTGGTCTAAAATTAGACTTATTTTCTTAGGCCATTTTGCCCATCAAGAAAATGCATTCTGATTTAAGAATTTTTGATATTTGGATTGAAAACAAGAGAAAATCACTATAAGAAAGTCATTTTTTGCAGTGTTTCTGTAGCCTCAATAAAACACCCCCAGGACACTTCTTAATTTCATCCGTCCACTGGATTATACATCGCAGGTGTAAATATTTACCATAACTGTTTAAAATCATACTTTATGCATGCTCCCACCACACTGTTTTGTACTGGCTGTGTATGAAATGGAAGTATCGCAAAATAGGGAAATAAATTACATCACTTACTTCCACATTCAAAAAACAGGTGGATAGGCAAAAATAAAGTGTGGAAAATAAGTATTTGAACATCCTGCTATTTTGCAAGTTCTCCCACTTAGAAATCATGGGGGGGGGTATGAAATTGTCATCGTAGGTGCATGTTTACTGTGAGAGACATAATCTAAAAAAACAGAAATCACAATGTATGATTTTTTTAGCTATTTGTTTGTATGATACAGCTGCAAATGAGTATTTGAACACCTGAGAAAATCAATGTTAATATTTGGTACATTAGCCTTTGTTTGAGGTCAAACGTTTCCTGTAGTTTTTCACCAGGTTTGTACACACTGCAGGAGGGATTTTGGCCCACTCCTCCACACAGATCTTATCAGTCAGGTTTCTGGCCTGTCGCTGAGAAACATGGAGTTTGAGCTCCCTCCAAAGATTTGCTATTGGGTTTAGGTCTGGAGACTGGCTAGGCTACGCCAGAACCTTGATATGCTTCTTACAGAGACACTCCTTGGTTATCCTGGCTGTGTGCTTCGGGTCATTGTCATGTTGAAAGACCCAGCCTCGACCCATCTTTAATGCTCTAACTGAGGGAAGGAGGTTGTTCCCCAAAATCTCGCAATACAGGGCCCGGGTCATCCTTTCATTAATACAGTGCAGTCGCCCTGTCCCATGTGCAGAAAAACACCCCCAAATCATAATGCTACCACCCCAATGCTTCACAGTAGGGATGGTGTTCTTGGGATGGTACTCATCATTCTTCTTCCTCCAAACACGTTTAGTGGAATTATAACCAAAAAGTTCTATTTTGGTCTCATCTGACCACATGACTTTCTCCCATGACTTCTCTAGATCATCCAAATGGTCATTGGCAAACTTAAGACAGGCCTGGACATGTGCTGGTTTAAGCAGGGGAACCTTCCGTGTCATGCATGATTTCAAACCATAACATCTTAGTGTATTACCAAAGCCCTTTTCACACAGAAATTCCGTAAAATACACGTAAAATGCATCCTGGATTTTTCCGGAATAGTTAGAGTTTTTGTTCGTTCACACTGCCAAGATTACACGGCATCTGATGGTCCCGGAAAGACACGTGACATGTTGAAAGTCCCGCCCTCTCTTCTACGCAGCTTCTGAAGTTTGCGTATTATATATTATTTCTCTCTACAGAAACAACTCGCGTGCATTTTTGTTTATAATAAGACTACAAAGGAGCGCGTGAATGCACAGTTCTATGCTGGTGAATGATCTTAGCTTCAGAGTGGATATTTGACGAGCTCCCTGATGATTTCTGCTTTGATACAGTTTTCAGACATTTCTCATCGTGATTGTTTATATGCATTTAAAACCCGCATTTTGAGGAGCTGAACAATATATCTCGTTGGAATGACATGCGGGTATTTTCGTTTATTATAGCTCAAATGAGCATGTGACGCGATATTCTTTTATGCTGCTGAATGATCTCCGTTTCAATGCAGTAAATGACGAGCTAACTTACCTGATATCTGCTTCAGTCCAGTTTGCTGACATTTCTCGTTGTGAATGTTGTAAATCCCTCATTTTAAAGAGTTGAACCAACTTCATGTTGCCATGACACGCGCGTCCTCACTACAGCACGTGCGCCATTGTTTATGCGTCTCACTTATCATTTCCTGATAACTGCTTCAATCTAGTTTGCAACATTTCTCGTAGTGAATGTTTATATGCATGTTATCTGTCGTTGTAAGGAGATGAACCATAACTTGTGTTGTGATGATGACGCGCGCGTCCTCACTTCGACACGCCCTTTACGGCATTCTTGTTCACACAGAGGGTTACCCGCGTATCTTACTATGTCCTCTTTCTGGCAACGATCCCAGAAGATTAATGGAACGAGTTTTTGTTCACACAGACGCTTGTCTGGCAATTTTACGGGTATTTTCTGGGACCAGAGGTCTGTGTGAATGGGGTGCAACAGTAACCTTGGAAACAGTGGTCCCAGCTCTTTTCAGGTCATGGACCAGCTCCTCCCGTGTAGTTCTGTACTGATTTCTCACATTTTTTAGGATCATTGAGACCCCACAAGGTGAGATCTTGCATGGAGCCCCAGTCTGAGGGAGATTGACAGGCATGTTTAGCTTCTTCCATTTTCCATTGATTGCTGTAATGACTGGACCCTTTTTCACCATGCTGCTTGGCAATGTCCCCATAGCCCTTTCCTGCCTTGTGGAGGTGTACAATTCTGTCTTTGGACAGCTCTCTGGTTTTGGCCATGTTAGTAGTTGGATTCTTACTGATTGTATGGGGTGGACAGGTGTCTTTATGCAGCTAACGACCTCAAACAGATGCATCTAATCTAGGATAATAAATGGAGTGGAAGTGGACATTTTAAAGGCAGACTTACAGGTCTTAGAGGTCAGAATTCTAGCTGATAGACAGTTCAAGTGCTTATTTGCAGCTGTTTCATACAAATAAATAGTTAAAAAATAATATATTGTGATTTCTGGATTTTTTTTGTCTCTCACAGTGGACATGCACCTTGACAATTTCAGACCCCTCCATGATTTCTAAGTGGGAGAACTTGCAAAATAACAGGGTGTTCAAATACTTATTTTCCTCACTGTATCTAAATGGGATATCTGCCAGCCCACCCATTTATAACTGTTTCTGTAACACTTTCACTTCTGTAGAACCTGGAATTGCATAGGATGGTATGTTAGGGATAATGTATAGGTAGCCGGTTGTTATTGCAGAAATAAGCCCAGACAGTGTGATCATGAAAGTTATTTTAGGGAAAAATGTGAATAATTGCATTGCAGGCAGACTTAATATGTATCTCAAAATTTTTGGGATGCTGCTCCTAAAATTTTCAGTCAGGGTCTACAGACTTTCCTAATAAAAAATTTAGTCTGAAGCTTTAATACAGGAAATATTCTGATTTCATATTTAATGTAGACCAATGGTTCTCAAACTGGGGTCCGAGATGGTTCCAGGGGAAGTTTTGTCCCAGTTTTTTATAATTCCTGTGTAATTAAACTGCAGAAAAATAAGGCTACTAACCAACAGCACTACATTATATAATTTAACACATTTTAAGTTTAGAAAGTTTTGTGTTATAAATTTTTTTTTGGGAAGGGCCACAAAGCAATGCATTGTACTAAAGGGGGGTTGCATGCTAAAAAGTTCGAGAACCACTGATGTAGACCACTGCAGAAACTATTTACTAGCGATTCTCTCAATTATCTTAATTTAATCTTTGTACTGACAGTGTTATAGAAGTGAGTTTAATCTCTAACTCTTTATGTTTGTATCTGCAGGTGTGTTTGGTGATGAAGTGAAGTCAGTGTCAGTGATTGAAGGAGGTTCTGTTACTCTATATACTGATATTACTGAAACACATAGAGAGGATCTGATCGAGTGGAGATTTGGGGATCAACAGGATCTCATAGCTAGAATCAATAAGGAAGCCAATGCAGTCTCAATATATGATGATGTTCTTAATGGGAGATTCAGACACAGACTGCAACTGAATGATCAGACTGGAGATCTCACCATCACAAACATCACAACTCAACACACTGGACTTTATACACTAGACATCTTCAGCAGAGAGACCACAAAAAAGACATTCAACATTAGTGTGTCTCTTCAGCTTTACTGTAATAATTATCATATAAACATCATTATTTAGCATCAGCACTCTAAATAAGTGTACAGTATACAGTTATAGATGTTTGTAAATGTGATATTAATGTTTTGTGTGATGTTTAACATTGTGGTAAAATTATCACAGTTAAAGTGGAAATTAAGCAGTCAGACGAGTTAACATTTTTTAGTAAATGGACTTTTACTCTACTTCTAAATGCAGGTGCTGGGGAACTAGGGAAAATCCCAAATGCAGTAACTCAGAAAATTAGAATAAGACCAATACAAAAAAAAGTGGCCCTTAAGGGGTTTCTGTAATGAATTAATAATATAGACGGTTTCATCGGACGCACGTGATACAGGTCTGGATCCGAACCTTACTTCCGGTTTCGTTTTTTTTAATGGTCTGACTAGTTGCTAAACTGATCTCTTAAAGAAATGCCTCGTCGAAAATAACAAATGTTTTGGTTTTCTAGGTAATCTATGTGTTGTTGTTTTGCTTGTTATATAAATAAACTACGTTTAAAGTACTTTGTTGTTATTTATTATTAGCGGAGTTTACCGGAAGTTACGTGCGGACCGCGACAGACGCTTGTTTATGTTGTTACTGCTGAAACGGTCTATACAAGTTTTCACTTTTTGAATGGAATTGCATAACAAATGCTATAAATGTTACTATTGAATAGAAAAGTGCCCCCTTGCTTTTAACTTTTAAAGCAGTGATGCACGTGTCGTTTGGTGTATGACATCACTCTGCCGCAAGACCCATTCAAAAGCATAACAAGCATTCCGATCTCACAATAATCAAATTTTATTTGTCAGGCAGTCTGTGCTTCGCCGCATGCAGTTGACGCACCTATCAACATAGTTCTTAATATATGGATATGGTTTTCTAACAAAGCTATCTGTCTGGAGCAGAAAA